>NW_023416335.1:208399624-209020874 GCF_014108235.1 Myotis myotis
GAGTTTCCAATTGCTGGTCTTTATGTCCATTAGAAATTATAGAAAAATGGGAAGTTGGGTGGGGGGGATCAGACACTGTTATGGAAACTGCATGAATGATTTAGCAGATTGTAATTTTGTTTATAGTGACTTGATACACAATTATTTGAGGTTTTTATTGTCATCCTGGATTAAAGCTGTGTTGTTACTATAATAGATGATTGGCCCGAAGCCTTCCTCCAGTGCCAGACTCTCTAGCACCGCTTCTGTTCTCCCATCAACAGCCCAGGGTCCCCCGCCCCCCAAAACTCTGTGGGATGCAGTCCTGGCACAGACCCCTAACCTCAAACTCCAGCCAACTTTTCTACAATGCACTTTCTCCCCTTCACCTGCCGGATGCTTCTTGTTCTCAGACATTACACCCTGAAATTGGGGCTTTCAGTGAGTTAAAAAGGGAAATACAGAATTACCTGGCTCTATCAGTGTTTTAAGTACGTATTCTTGTAGACTGAAATGAGAGCTTTGTACAAAACCACTTGAATTCTTTTCTTAAGATATGCTAATTTTTCTCTCTCTTTGATTGAACTGTTGACCTTCTAGATACATGACTAGTTATTACCTCAAGTATGTTTGGAACTATTCTCACCCTAACCATTCAAAAATGTAATTAGCATGAAGACATTATTGTAGGAGCACATCACCTTGGGCTAGGATCTTATTAGAGAGCACAAATTGAGTGGAATTAAGCATGCTCCGGTGCTTTAAAAAAAAAATCTCCGAGAAAAATTGGTGGCGTTGGAAGAAAAGTTAAAATTAACGCTTTTGTGAGCCCTCTCTTGCTCATACATTTGGTTTGTATAAGAATCCAAACGTAGAGAGGGTTGTGGTTCTGTTTGAAAAATGAAAGCAACTCTGTTTTCTCAGAACTCGGCTTTTACGATGGGGCTGCTGTCACAGTTCTAGGTCAACCAAAACCCAAATAATACATTTTAGAGCTCAAGCTTTTCCCCCCAAGAAACGCATAGCATTTTAAGACATCATCCCACTTATCCTCGCAACAACAGATGCAATAGAGAACGGCTGTCCTCTGGGAGATAATTAACAAGCAGGGGAAACTGAGGCCCAGGGAGGTGCAATCACTCGGGTACACGCGCTCCTGCTTGAACATTGCCCATCTCTTCCACCGTGGAAGGCGCTCTTTATTTTCTGATTGAAAACCATGTCGGGCTGCCTGCTCAGTGATTTCAGTACGTAGTCCGGAGTTTGGGGCTAATCCCAACTGTTATGAAGCCGTATATGAATAATAATGAAGCTCTTCATTCCTGGGATCGCAAAGTGACCATTTCTAGTTCATTCCAGGGCACTTTGGATGCCCCAGTGGGGCCCTAAATGATGGGAACTTTCAAGAGAGCTCTTGCCTGATTCTGTCATTCACCTCATGTGTGAGTCTATAATGTGTTTCGGTGCACAGAGATGTGTCACATAAACAATAATTTCTCCTTCTTGTACTAACGTTTTCCCCTAATTGCAAAAGTATTTCTGACCTGAATTTATTCTTGTCGTGTCTGTGTGTGCAAGCAGAATCTTGTTCGTCTTTACAATATATTAATAATGTATTAATTAGCTTCCCAGTGCTGCCCAAACAAGGAACAGAAAGAATTGATCTAAATCATGAAACATGAAACAAAGCTAACACTTTGTTAATTTTATTTTAAGGACAGTCTCAGCATTAGGCAGTGTGTCAAAATGTAGGCCTATTTTTGAGCGAAGATAACAGAAAACACTGCTCAATTAATAAAACATTTGTTTAACACCTACTGTGCACAAACTCTGAGAAGCAAAAGAGGCAAAGACAAATAAATTGGCTAATTTCATTTTATAGTCCTAGTTAAAAGGCAATCAAGGGCAAGGTAATATGTGTTTTGATTTAGTGTCAAATTAGCTTACATATATCAGATGGAACCATATGAAATTGACAATGTCTGACAGTTTTTTACCAAAAGAAGTGGCAATTTCATGATTCAACCTAATATTAAGATACCCTTGTCATGCTGTACCGGCTCCTAAAACATTAATACTGTTCGTTTTCTTTCTATTTTTAAAATTAAATGATTCATTTCAAGTTGAAGCTGTCATTATTAGACAATCAATAGAAAGTAAATACAGGTCAGCGTTTTTCATATTTATTTTTGTAGACTCAAAAATAATATATATTTTGTAGGTTTAAAGTTTTCTATTATATCAGATACTTTTGTTTATTTGACATAGAGTCATGCATCAGCCTGCTCCTGGTTCTTCATGTGTGATGTTCCCCAGCTTGGTTTCTCGTGCCATTTCTTTAGTGATTTCCATTCAGAACTGGCATCGCTCTTCCCTTCGTTTCTGCAGAGATGTTTGCTTGTAGAACACTCCATTTATTTGGGAGATTAAATCCAACATCCGGTCTACCAGTCAGGTTACTGAGAAATCAGAACAGCTCACCATATGTATATTCCACTAAATATGTTCTTCTAGTTCCATCGACATTTAACAATTATTTACCAGACACCTATTTTGCACAAGCCATGGAGTCAGTCCTCTGCCGAATATGAAGTTGTGTAAACAAAAATGTATGTATTAATATAAATACAAATGTAGTACTGACTATATAGACCAGGCACTGTCCCAAGTACTTGACAAGCATTCCTCTATTTAACACTGCCCAAGGGGGTAGATTCCATTGTTATATTCATTTTAAAGATGAGGAAAACTGAAGCCAGAGAGGTTAAGTGAGCTTTTAGAACCCAAACACTTAACCAAGACACCAACAAATTACCTGGTTATTGTGGGAACCCCAATGCTAGAAAGCGAGTGCTTTTCCCAGGCCATGAACTAAAAGTCTGACCAGTTAACAATGCCTCCTACTGCCCTAAATATCAGCCAGGCCAACTTGTGTACAATGTCAGCACACACTTGAGCCTATCCCACTGGGTTTACTCCCAGCTCAGGACACGAAGACACACCCTAGTGAGGCCCCTGACACTCACTGGGACACAGGCCACAGGCACTGACCAGGGCATTCTTGCAGAGTCACATCCTACCCCAAATCTTATCACAACCCTGCCGGAGGTCAGGCACTATCAAGAAAATGTTCACGCATCTTCCCGTTATGCCCAAGGTGTGAACACAGATAACATATCTAAATTCGAAGAAAATCAACAGACATCATCTCAGTCAACCTGAAAAGTTAGTGACTCATTCACAGCCTTTTCACAGGGCTCCTGCCCAGCCACCCGGTTCTCCTGTACCAGCCTCCGGGCCTCCCACAGCCCGCATGCAGCTCAGCGCTTGATCACTCTCTGCCGCTGAAGCTGATCGGGTGAGCGTTGCCTTCCTTTTGTACAGGCATCTGAGTTGCTAAGCAAGCTGCCGCTTGTCTGTGCCAACAGCGACCCCACTGCTTCGGTCCCCGAGGCAGGCTAAATTAGGTCGCCTTGGAAAAAACAACAAGGAATAAGATGCTGGCTTTTCAGCCCCCAAGAGTAAAATCCATCACTCTGAAGATAAAATCATAACATCTAAATTTGACCCGATTTATGTCAGGTCTTGTAAATACAGGCACACATGTGGATGCTTAAACCATGTATGCTGACTGCTAAAAACAACACAACACACTGTCTTATTAGAAAGATAAGAGCTGGCAGGCCAGCTCACCAGAATAAAGGAAAATGGGCACTCTAACTTTACACACACACACACACGTGGCTGTAGTGAAGTCCACAAGACAGTTAGTTGCTCTGGCAATGACGGGCAAATAATGTTTTCAAGGATTTTCGTGTTAAATTTAAACTAGTCCCATGAACTTACTTACTTTCACGAGCTTAGCTTTAGGCCTCCACCCTCAGATAGAGGTCTGGCATCGATTTCAGCCTCTAGGAAGGCAGTGGGTCAGAGCAAAGGCTCAGGAGCCAGGCAGCCCTGGCTGGGATTTCATGGCTACCAATTTCCAGCTGTGCATCCAGGTAAGTTACTTAACCACACGGTGCCTCCATTTCCTCACCTGTAAAATGAACTCACATGGGTTTGTTATGAAGATTTGATGAAATAAATGGTAAAGTGTTGAGAACAATACCTGGTTCGGAGTAAGCCCGGGATTGATTTGTTTTAGTAACTTGAAATGGGCTTACATACCCCAGTTAGGAAGCCTTGAGTTCTGTTCTGTTTTTAACTTTAATCTTTGTAGCAGTTCAATCTCATTTCTTCTTTTTCTATGTACGTGCAGAAGGAGGATGGCTAGTCGTCCTTGGAGTACAAGCTTTCAATAAAAGCCTTTATTAAGTTTCTTTTCTGCATTAAATGATCCAGATTACGTAGTGGTTCTGTTTTACATGTTTTGATCATTTATTTGAACTTCTCAACCATCTCCAGATTTATAGTGCATGCAGAAATATTGTCTAAGCAATTTGGTTTTGAAATTCCTTATCATTTGTATCCATTAACTCAAATGTTTAAAATCCATTGTTCATAAGATCAAAGTTAAGTTCTTTACCATATTGGTAGGTTGGCTTTATTCTGTCATATTGCCATAATCACCTAATTTTCAAATGCATAGTTCAGCACAAGCTGAACCAGAGAAACCATAGGTCATTCATTCATTCATCAAATATTTATTGAGGGTCTACTATATGCCAGGCCCTGTGCTATGTTTCAGTTATAAATAAGACACTTCCGTCTGGTTTGTGTGGTTCAGTGGATTGAGCGTCATCCTATGCACCAAGAGGTCACTGTTTGGATTCCCAGTCAGGGCATATGCCCGATTGCTGACTTGATCCCCAGTAGGGGGTGTGCAGGAGGCAGCCAATTGATGTTTCTCTCTCACTGGTGTTTCTCTCTCCTCATCTCCCTTCCTCTCTCTCTAAAATCAGTAAAAATATAACAAAAAAGACACTTCTTACTTGAAGGAGCTTACAGCTTGGGAGGGAAGACGCGGAAGTAAACAGACCACTGCAAACGTCCGCCATTAGATGCTGTACTTGAAATGAGAAGGTGTCAGGATAACCCTGGGAGAGAAGGGAGGGAGAAAGCAGCCCTGCGTGGTGGGAACAGCAAGGCTACACAGAGAAGATGACTTTTGAACCGTACGAAAGAATGACAAGGATTGAGAGGAAAGATGGAAGAGAGTATTCAGGGAAGAAGCAGTCATTTGCATATTGTTTGGCCAGGGAACCTTCGAAGACACAGGTATGAGGGGCCCAGGATCTAGGAAGGATGCAGAGATACAAAGCTTCCTAGGTTAGCTGGGGCCAGGCCGGTAGCGACCAGACCTAGAAGCCTGAGCTCCATCCTGCAGGTATGAGGATCCAGGGGAGGGTGTGTTTACAAATCACTCTGGAAGTAATGACGAGCGGACACTGGAGGCATTTGAGCCTAGAAACAGAAGTGGGCTGCTGGGGTAATGGAGAGAGATTATGAAGCCTGCGCTAAGGAAAGGGTGATGGAAACGAGAGTCGATTTAAAAGATAGGGTTTAAAGACTCAGGAGAGAGGGCTGTCGGATTTGGGGAAGAGGGAAGAATCCAGAAGGAATTCCAGGTTTCCTATGCGTGAGAGCCATGACACCATATAGTGCCATCATGGCACGAATACAAGTTGGCACAAATCCTTCTAGAAATGCTCCTTGAAGATGTAGGTCCTGTTGAAAGTCCATAGGTATTGCCAATATCACATGCAAAGAGCAATATATTTCTTACTATTTATTCTTTTTAAAATACCCATTAATATATGTGATATACATGAGTTAAGATAATACTTATCTGGGAGTCTTCATTTTTTAATTGTCTGGAAATTAGTTTTCCAAGTACGATGTTAGCATTAGTTCGTTCTCTATGCCTGACATATATCTATTTGTTTACTTATTTCTTATCTATCTCCCCCCAGCTGAAAACAAGCTCCATGAGGTCAAGGACTTTGCCTCTTTTCTTCACATCTCCATCCTCAGCACCTAAAATGGTGTTTGACTCGTGATGGGTAAAAAGAAACAATCCTGGCCTTTGCTAATGAGGAAAGAAAAGAGAAAAAAAATTGGATTTAAAACAGTTTTTCATGAACAGATCCAATTTGCAAAAATGGAACTGAAGTTTAAAAGCTATTTTTCTTCCTGAAGCTCTACTTCTGGGAAAATCATAGTGCCAGCTTAGACGGTGGTTTTAACTGTCCGGTTACAAATGCTGTGCAGTTGTACGATTGGCAAAGCTCAGCTTCCTTCAGTGCTGTTGGATCAGTAAGGAAGTGGTGATTTTCCTTATTGATTTAATGCCAGTTCCTCTTTTGTGAAAAATCCCATGTGCTGCTCAATGAAACATGGATGATAAAAACTGAACATCGGGTTCAGACTTAAGTAAGTCACTCGTGTTCCTCTCTAGTCAGGTGATGCTAAACCGTTTCTACTTTCAGTCTGCAGTGTTCAGCATTTTCCCCTTTAAATTTAGCAGAGTGATTATTCCCCCTGGTGGGATGCACATATGCTCCCTTTGATCTGTGAAATAGCTCATTCCTGGATGAACTTTAAGCTCCAAAGTAACGCATATAAAATACTGTTTATGAATCGTGGGAGAAATGTTTCACAATCGCATTACTCCAAATGGTTGCACCAAACCACTCTCTCCGAGGATCCTTTTTGTTTTTATCCAAGAAGAGAGAAAAAGAACTTGAGGCCACAGCACTATGATAACAATAATAATCATACTTCCCATGGATTTTACTCCGCAGGCTCGTATAGGCTGCAATGTAGGAAACGTATCATCAGCGAACACTTACTGTGAGCAGGACACTGTGCCAAGTGTATAGACTCCCAAGAGGGGTGAGGCACAGTTCCTGTCTCTGGGCTTACAAATTAGCTGGGGAGGTACGACCAAACCACAAAGTAAAATCAATAGTCACAAATGAACGGCATGGCCAGTAAGTGCCACACAGGGTTCAGAGGAGGCTAGATGTCTAGACAGCATTCATAGAGGAGATGGACTGGAATTTGACCGGGACCTTTAGTGGGGGGTCTGGAATGACAAAAGGTAGAGAGGTGGGAACATTTATGGATTCCATTGCCAGGAGTCCCATCTGGCTGAGGTGGAGGTTGTGGCAGGTAAGGAAGGGGATGGGTTGGGGATGGCCTTGAATGCCACTCTAAGGACTTTGGGCTTGATTCTGTAAGTCAACTGGAATCATTGAGTGTTTGAGCAAAAAGAATATGAGCTAAACAATGTTACACAGAAACTAGACCAAGCAGGGATCTGTGCTATGAATTTCATTGGGGGCTTTCAGAATTGAGATGAGACCTCGGCCCAGGCTGGGGACAGTAGGATACCTCCATCCTGCGGTACATTTCTGTGAATGCTTCTTAGGGATTCCTATAAAATTGTGCTCAGTGTGCCTAACTGCCTCCACACTCCAAGACCACCTGATACTGTGATATTATCATGTGCTGCAAAGAGCTTTGTGATTTGTACATAGAACAGACTCAGGGTGTGGCCTATGTGCAGACTTCAGAATCCAGGCAACTTCCAGTATAAAAGCTGGGAGGAATCTTGGAGCCTGCAAAGTCCATCTCCTCAGCTGACCTATACAGAAGCCGGCCCTTGCCCAGTTCCCATGCTCGTCGGGGACAGGTCCAGGCAGGACCAGATGTCCTTACTGCACTCCAGCAACGCGTCCAGCATGGTCCAGATTCTGCTTTGAGATGTGTGTGTGTACAGATTCTGGCAGAATCCAGAAGAAGTTTTTGGCCCCCTCACTGAGATAGTTGAAGTTCCTTTCCTTTACTCCCCCCAGACCCCCATTCCAATCCAGTCCTCACCCGAGCCCCCACTTCACTTCTGCCAACTCCCTGCCTCTATGCTTTCCTACAACACCTCTGCCTTCTAGTTCTCTGCTCACTCCCGGTGGTTTCTCTGGCCTGCCATTAATTGTGTTGTCTTCTTTGTCTGGAACTTTTTAAGGCCCCAGCTTAGGCCTCACCACCTTCAGGAAATGTCCCCTGGCCTCAACCCCTCCCCTAGATATACTAAGGTCTCCCTCCAAGGAGCTCCCACACTACTTGCACGGAGTTCTGTCTCTATGTCTCCATGATGTGTTATCCTCTGTTGATGGGCCTGCCTCCCATCCTTCAACTGTGAGCTCCTGGAGGGCAGGAACTGTGGCTCTGCATCACTGAACACCCCGTATCTAGCCCAGGGCCTGGCACACACTAGGCATTTAAAGGTCTGATGAATGAATGAATGAATGGCATTTGCCTTCATGGTGCATTCATTCACTTAATAAATACTTATTGAGCAATTACTTATAATCAGCACCTCAGTAGTCACACTTACATGTCAAAATATACCAATGCACTCAAGCTCCAAATTATGCATGCATCAATTATGCTTCTAGAGCAGCCGTTTGAAATGAATAAAACTAAAAAAAAAAAAGACCGTACTCTTTTATGTAATGATGTTTACTTTGAATTTATATTAGTTCACACAAACACTCCATCCATGCTTTTGTTCCAGCCCTCCGGTCCAGTTTAAGAACCCATTGTGGCCCTTGAGTCAAAAAGTTTGCCCACCCCTGCTCTAGAGGGTTAGCATGCACACGCAGCAGGGACTGCGTGCATAACCACACATACCAGAGCTAGCAAATGCAGAAAACTGTGCCAGATGTCCCTGAAATTTACAAAGACCCAACAACCAAAAATGACAGTTAGCTCCATAAGCCCTCTACAAGAAAAAAATGCGAAAGAACAAAAGAACCTCAAGCAGAAGGAAGTGGCTATGCTTTTTGTGTGTGTTTTTTCTGTGCGTTTGAGCCAGGGGTGGGGGAGATTTATCAAAGCATTCTATGCTGGGCAGGTTCATGTAAGTCTGAGTTCCTCAAGGGTTGGCTTTAGAAGCTGTTAGGAAAATTCATTGCCATGCAGGAGTCAGGGGACTGGTTTTTATTCCGCTGGAAATTGTTAATGGGGACGGCATTAGCGGCTCCTTATCGCTTTGCCTGATAGAGAGACAGCAGGTTCACCCAAGCAATTCTGGAGCCCTGATCACTGCCAATTAGGGGAGCATTGTCTGGCTGACATAACCAAGTGAGTATAAATATATTTATTGTGATTAGAACGGGGAAGGGAGACAGCAGAGAGGTTGAAGCAGAAGCTGCCACCCCCTTGCCTGGCTCCGGCTTGTATCAAACTCAGCGTGTCTGTCACCAGGTGCTCAGTAAAAGGGGTCACAGCTTCTTAAGGTGGAAGGCACCGTGAGAATTTGAGACTAGCATTGTTTTTCCCAGAAGGGACCCCGTCTCTCCTCATTTTCCCTCCTCTCTTCTTCCCTTTTTGAAATAATTCAGCAAAAGCTGAATAGGGAAGAGAAACCAGATGCCACGTTGATCACATTTTAATTCCACCCTGTTGGCCATGCCGCCCCACTCAGCTTACCTGCAATTCAAAGTAATCTCGGGGAATAATACTGTGACAGGACTTGCCCCCTCTCTGCCTGCCTGGGTGTGCGAGTCTGTCTGGCATGGGTCTTTCTCATTGTGGACTTACGGGACTTTCGTGGGAATATCTGTGATGTGTCTCAGAGCTGGGATTGAAAGGCCCCGATAAAAATAGTCCCCTGCAGTGGACTAGATATGGAAGGAATTTCAACAGCTAAAAAAAATAGGAGGGCGGTGTTTAAGTCCCATCTGGTGGCATTCTTGTCTGACTGGAGAGTGGGGTTTAAGCATCTGCACAGATTTCAAAATGCAGGCGGCATTTATTCATCCCCAGACAAATGGCCAAGTCACATGGTTATAGGAGTGGTCAACAACCGAATTTCAGCTCATGGCTGAATTGGAACTCCGGCCAATGCAGGGCCAGTCCATCAGACATGTGACTTTTCTTTTCTCACCCTTGACTATTGGATGTAGGGAGCAGCTCTAGGGTTAAGCCTCCGGCTGACCTGTGGCAGGGCCACAAACAAATCCCAGCCTGGAGGGCAGAGCTCTCTCAGCATAATTAAGCCTGACCTTGTAGCCCTCCCTAATTCTTTCCTAAATAGCTAATGGGCTGTGGGAGGTACAGCAAGTGTTGTCAAAACAAGAACAGTTGTATACATGTTAATCTACCCTTGTTATAATCAGATTATAAAATAAAGGATCAGCTTGCAGGCTCGGTCTTTTGGGTCCTCATCCAGGCACAGGAGATCCACCCAGCTGTATTCTCTTGTCTGTCTTTTCTTCAATCCTTCACCACCTCTCCTCAGGTTCACCTTTGGCCGTGCTTGTGCAGCACAATTGGATAACAGCAGTTACAGAGCTGAATTGATTTCAGCTACTTCCCTTAGCTCTCCTCGTGTGTGCTGCTCTGTTCCGCACTTGAGGGCTGGAGACACTTCCCACCGGCTATAGCAGAGTGAGGAGCCCCCTCCCCTGGGTCCTGTTCCCTTCAGTTTGTCTTCACAACCGCAGATTGCTCTCAGGCTGTCTTCTTGAATATTTCAAAAATGATTTTATTTCTGGTGGCACAGATGTAATATGCAACCATATTAAGGAAGGTGTAGATACACAAAATAAATAAGGGGCCCATGTAGGAGAAATGTCATCTGTAGATATCACTTAGCCTAAAGACATCTGACCATCCTTATTCAGCCTATTCCTGCTAAATGTTTCCTCCTTCAGCTGCTCAAAAATTGTGAGGCCAAACTCTTCTCACCTAGCTACCAGAAATGTGTGTTCCCTTGGCTTTTCAGATCATGATGGACAAAACGCTTTTTTCCCCTGTCTTCTGCCTCTTGTGAGCAATATTGTTTTTGGGGAACTGGAGCTCATTTATCTCCAAGGCAGAAAGAAAGTCATTCCATATTTATCCGTTAACAAATTACCACTTACAGTGAAAATACGGAGGAGCTCTCGCGCTCTGCGGCAAATGAGGTTATCCGTCTTGACTGAACCTTGGCTGATGGACAGCCACCGTTCCCTTCAAGTTGGCTTAATTTTCTCTCGTTGGTTTTCATTGCTTTATAGCAAAGAGAATTCTTGGCTCTTTGTTTGATTCTGCTTTTGAGGAATGGGCCTGTCTCCTCGGGGTGGTTTGTTTTGTGAGTTGGTTGGATTAAACCCCTAACATTTATCGAGTAGCCTATTGTGTTGGGTGCTGTGGGTTCCTCTGAAGTCCTCCCTGCTTGAAAGGCGGATGAAGTCACTAATCTGAATGCTAACTCCCTTCTAATCCATTGTCTTTCTGCCATGTAAATGGGGACATGAAATCGCCATTGAACAAGAGACAGTGGGGTGTCATAAACTGAGCTTGAATTCTGTAGTCAGCAAGACCTAGGTTGTACTGCTGTGCAATCTTGTGTCGCACATTCTTTGTTATAAATACTCGTGGGAACAACAGAACAGTCTGTTGTTCTTCTTTGCTCTTCTCCATAATGAGATAAAGCCAAACAGACAGTGAAGAGCCTGGTCTAACTAGGTGGTACAAATTACAGATGACTGACTGTAAGAAGGTATTTTTGGCCTGAACATTTAGGTGGCATTCATGTTGTATTTGATACATGTCACTTAGTTAAGAGGCTAAAACCTCTTGAACACACACAAAACTCTTGATCTGGTTGGACATTACATCTAGCAACATTTTGATTCTTTTTATTCAATGTACTTCTCACTAGGAAGTGGTAAAAGAGATGATAACAGTCCAGTTAATAGTATTGTCCCAATGTCAGTTTCCTGGGTTTGAAACTGTACTATGGTGATGTAAGATGTCACCATTAAAGACAGCAGCATAAAGGGTACAGGGGAACTCTCTGTACTATTTTTATTTCCTGTGGGTTTATTATTATTTCAAAATAAACATATTTAATGAGAGAGAATACAAGTGGGATTGCAATTAGGAAATGAGTGTTCATCTTGGTTTTAGTCCCTGCCTGGACAAATATTTACATTTTGTTTACCTCCTCCTCTCCTTTTCACATATAGACTTTGTGAGCAGTCAGATGTAGGAGCTCAGGCTCATTTTTCTATAGAAGAGAAGAAAGTAGAATAAGCCAAGAGAACCACTGCCAACATCAGATTAGAAGTCCTACTTCCTGCCTCTCCCCAACCCCCTTCACCTACACAAACTTACTTCCTTCCTTCCATTCAACGGGAGATGCCACACCTGCTCTACAAACGAAGTCCTTCACCTGCACAAGGCATCCATCCCTTCCTGCTGTTTCCAAAGGCTCAGTCCTTCTGTGTAATCCTCCCTTGTGAGTGCCTTCTGACCTGGGGTTTTAACAGCCACCTGTATGAGAATAGCTCCCAAATTGATTTGTCTACTCATATCTTTTTGCTGGGATCCACACCTACATACTCACCCCCTGACTAGGAATCTCTACCTAGTTGTATCACATTTCACACTCCTTCCAATTTATCTTTTCTTCCTATATTCCCTTATCTCTGAAAATATTGCCATCTACCATATTGCTCACGGCAGAAATGTAAGAGCCATTCCTCGACCCACACTGCCCAATATTGCAGCCTCTAGCCACATGTGCTATTAAGTACTTCAGATATGGTTAGTTTAAGTTGAAATGTGCAGTAAGTGTAAAATACACTCCAGACTTGGTTCAGAAAGAAGAGTGCAAAATAGTTTGATAATATTTTACACTGATTTCATGTTGAAATGACAATATTTTGGATATATTAGGTCAAATAAAATAAATTACTAAAAATAGTTTCCTCGTACTTTTTAATGTGCTTCTAGAATATTTTAAATTACCTGAGAGGTTTGCACTGTATTTCTATTAGATAATGCTGCTCTAGACTTACCTGCCTTTTAGCCACTCCCAATTGACCAAGAACTCACAGTGATTCTCTCAAGTCAAGACACGGACAATATTAGTTAAGTGAACAGGCTGAATTTGAATCCTGGCTCCACATATTTTGATCCATATGAATCTGGACATGTATTTAATAACTCTTTGAACCTCAGTTTCCTCACCTGTCAGATGCATATAAAATAGTTCTTACTCCTCAGGTTCTTGCAAGCATAAAATGAGATGATATGTAGAAAACACTTGCTATGGAGATAAAAGCATGTGCAAAGGCCCCAAAGTCAAAAGAAAGAACATGGTCTCTCGTCATATTTCAGGCCTTCATCATTTCTAGCCACGACTTACAATAGTCTTTCCATGTCCAGTTCACCCTGCCCTCCAGTCTCTCACACTGCCACCAGATTAAACATTTCATAATGCAAATCTTATTAGTATTTTAGTTATTCCCTATCACCTTTTGGATAAAGTCCAAAGTCCTTGGCATGTATGCAAGGGCCTCCATGGCCTGCCCTCATCCGAATCACGGTCCCACCCCCTGCCAGTCCGTGATGGCCACAATGAACCAAATGGGCTCCCCAACTCCTATCTACACATACTGTTCTCTCTATCTATGATGTACATGCCCTCTACTTGTCTACAAAACTGAGTTTATTCGTCACCTCGTTTGGGAAGCTTCCCTGGTCCCTCCTGCACCTGTGCCCATCCCAGCATGGAGTAGGAACCACTCCTTTGGGCTTCTCAACCACTTGAGGTTTGACTCCACCATCACACTGCTCTCACTTTTCTGGTCGACTTGTCTGTCTTTTCTACAAGACTATGAACCAGCTGAGGCCCAGGATGGGTTCTCTAGTCCACTCTGGATCTCCATGCTGAGCACAGTACTTGGCACAAAGTAGGGCCTAGTAAATGTTTGTTGAGTGAATGCATGAAGGGTAAGGAGCATGGGAGCCCAGTGGCGTCAGGCAGCAGAAAATCTGAAGATTAGCTCACGGAGAAATCGCTGCTTCTTGGCCATGCAGACAGTTGGGAGAGAGAGGAAAGAATCTGGGCAAGGAGTCAGTAATGGAGGATTTGAAGTGAAAGACTATAAAGAAGAAAAGATCATGAAAAAAAACAGAACTACATTTGGTATTGCTGGTGGTTTAGTAACTTCCTCTACATGGTTCCAGGAAGAGACGGGCTCTAGGAAGGCACAGATCATATAAAGAAAGGACAAGATAGCAGCAGCCAGTTTGAGGATTATTTGTCATCAGGAGTGGATGCATGGTGACACAAGTAAATGTCAACCTGGTGACTACGTGATGGGACTAATAATTTACTGGGGCTGCTGCCTAGGAATTTTTTACTGTGGTGCAAATGCCAAGCATGGAAAATTTTGACAATTTATAGATATGGGAAAGCAGATAGTGAATTTGAGAATAATAACGTGAAATGCCAGAATAATCACAAGAGGAATATCTGAATATGTAAGAGGGCTGAGAGGATTCCTGCTTTATCACAAGTTTGGATTACAAGAAAATCTATATATATATAAAAGTCAAGCAACCAGAACGACGGAACGACCGACCGGTCGCTATGACATGCACTGCAGTGGCCAACTGGCCTGATTGGGGCCCCAATTGGCCCCCAGCAACCTCCCGCAGCCCTTCCCCCCACCAGCCCAGCCCCGATTGGACCCCACCCATGCACGAATTTATGCACCAGGCCTCTAGTTTACTAATAAAAACAGAAATTTCCATATACAAGACCCACTTATCAAAACTTGTAGTGTTCCATAATACATACTGATAAAAGGATGCCTTTTGACCTACACAATATTAAAAAGAACAAGTAATACAAGAAAGGTAGAGAAAGAAAGTAGGACATTTTGAAGCTCGTAGGATACACATAGAAAATATGTACTTCTGCGTGCAAGCCATAACCTTGACAACAACACCTTAAGGCTTCACTCCAAGACCTCAGGTCTCACTCCACAGGTTAGCCCACTTCCCAATTTTCATATAAGAGATCTTGTGGGAGAGGCATGTGTGAGTTGAAGGGGCACAAGGGAAATCAAGATGAGACGATGGAAAATTGAGATGATTCCTTGTCATGGTTCTTGACACTGAAATTTCCATGGAGAAGGTGAAATTTTAAGTTATACTAGGAAACTATTTGTTGTTCATCTGAATTCAATTTGAACTGGGCATTCTGTATTTTGTCTAGCAGCCCTCCCTGATGAGGTATGCACTTTCTCCTTCATGCCTCCCTAGAGCCACAGACAGCATGTCTCAGTCGTCAACTGTTGGTGCATAAAGTAGCCATAGCTAACAACTATTGAGAGCCCACTATGTGCCAGGCGCCATACTAAGTGGTTTAGATGGATATTCTTCACAAGAACACTATGGGGCAGGCATTACTATTATTTCTGTTTTAAAGATGAAGAAACTGAGGCTCAGAGAATTAAATAACTTGCTCAGAGTCCCCCAGATAGCTAGTGGTAGAGCCAGGATTTGGACTCTGGGCAGCCTGACTCCAAAATCACAGGCATTTACCCACCTCACTTGACATGGCACAGCACTAAGCCAGGGGTAGATACACTGAGTCCCCAGAAGAATAAAAGAACTCGAGCACAGGGTACAATGGGCTGGCTCTGTGGAAGGCCTTGAAGGAGTAGTTGAACTTAGACCAGGAGCTTTTGTTTAAGTTAGAAAAATGGGCCCCTAACTTTAGACAGAAGCAGTCCCATACCAGAACTCACAGCTTGACTACAAGAGCACCAGATGGCCCTGCCCAGTGTTGTTCAGTGTTTAGAGCGTCACCCCCACACCAAATGTTCTCAGGTTCAAGTCCCAGTCAAAGGCACGGTTAATCCCCAGCTCCAGTCAGGGTGCATGCAGAAGGCAACCAGTCGATGTGTTTCTTTCACATCAATGTTTCTCTCTCTCTCTCTCTCTCTCTCTCTCTCTCTCTCTCTCTCTCTCTCTCCCTCCCTCCCTCCCTCCCTCCCTCCCTCCCTCCCTCTCCCCCCCCTCCCTCCCTTCCATTCTCACTAAAAATCAACGGAAAACCTCAAGTAAGGATTAGAAGAAGAAGAGCACCAGATGGACTTTAACCCACTGCAGGCTCAGCCAGGGGCCCTTGTCCAGCGAACATGCATGACTGTACAGAGCAGCCTGAGTTAGATGACAAAGAAAAACCAGTGCAGAGGTGAAGATGCAGATGGGGAGCTTAGAGAATAATGAGAAACCATTTTCTAAAGCGCACTGTAGGGGGCATGTGGTTTCTGAACTCAATTTAGAGACAGGATCGGGGAGATTGCTGAAGGCACAAAATGATAGTGGATCAAATGGGGACATGACTCCAGGTGTACGTCAGAAAGCTTCAACACATGGGTTGCTGCTCCATCAGGCAGGAGGAATGGGTGGAGGGAGAATGAGGCATGGTATGTAAGGTGACAGCAGCTTGTTTAGAAGACATTAAAAGAAAACTCAATAGCCTGGAAAAGAGGACAAGGAATAGGGAACAGAAAACACAAAAGAGGGAAAATGGGTGAGAAGATTAATTTCTTCCACTTAGCATTTTCCCACGTGCGGCCCTAAAGGGAGAGGTGACCCTGTTCTCGTTTGTTTTCTTCTCCTAAAGAGTAATTAGACTGGCATACAAGGAAAGGGCCACAGGTGCAGCACGGTGGCTTTAGCAAGGCATCTGGTTACATTGTTCATGATACCCTACAGAATAAAGTGCAGAGAGGCAGGCCGAATGATAACTACTTAATCTGGTGGGTTTGGAGTTGATACTCAAAGAATGTTGATTCATAGATTAATGACAACCTGGAGGAGACGAGTCTTTAGGGAAGAAGCTGAGTTCCGAGATAACTGATTTACTTATGATCACGCAGCTGAGGAAGAAAGGAGTCAGGATTCAAACCCAGCTCTGCGTGACCCCAAAGCTCGTGTTCTGCTTACTATGGAATAAAGACCAAAAAGGCATTATGTTTGCTTATGAAAAAAGAGCTGGAAGAGATAACCAGAGGACAGGAATTCAAATCCATGCCCAAAAGAATTGTGACTGATGGAAGAAACTGCCCACGGGGGAAGGCAAAAACAAGGTGAATGGCAAACAGATTAAATGTGAGCTCACATTTTGGTTCCCAAAAATCCCCTGAAGAATTAGAGAGGCCTGGCCGACTCTGCTTCACAGTGGACAACACTTGGGGTTTTGTCGTAATGGTTGTTGTTGAACTCCCTGACAACCAACAGTGTAACACATCATTAAAGATCTGTGCAGCCCTGGCCAGCGTGCTCAGTGGTTAGAGCATCAGCCTGTGCACTGGAGGGTCAAGGGTTCAATTCTTGGTCAAGGGCACATATGTGGGCTGCAGGTCCAATCTCTGGCCCCAGTTGAGGCATGTATGGGAGGCAACTAATAGATGTGTCTCTATCATATCAATGTTTCTCTCTCTTTTCCTTCCCTTTTCTCCCCCTCCCCCTCTCTCTAAAAATCAATGGAAAAAATACCCTCACTACTCAGGCAAGGATTTTATATATATACTAGAGGCCCGGTGCACAAAAATTTGTGCACTCGGTGGGGAGGGGGTGTCCCTCAGCCCGGCCTGTGCCCTCTCGCAGTCTGGGACCCCTCAGGGGATGACCACCTGCTGGCTTAGGCCTGCTCCCCAGGGGATTGGGCCTAAGATGGCAATCAGACATCCCTCTGGCACCCTGGCAGCCCTCGGGGGATGTCCACTTGCCAGCGGGGAGCAGGCCTAAACTGCAGTCGGACATCCTTAGCACTGCTGTGGAGGCAGGAGAGGCTCCCACCACCACCGCTGTACTGGCAGCCATCAGCCTGGCTTGTGGCTGAGCAGAGCTCCTCCCATGTGAGAGCGCCCTGACCACCAGAGGGCAGCTCCTGCATTGAGCGTCTGCCCCCTGGTGGTCAGTGTGTGTCATAGTGACCAGTCATTCCCAGTCCTTCTGCTGTTAGGGTCAGTTTGCATATTACCCTTTTACTATATAGGATAGAGGCCTGGTGCACGGGTGGGGGCTGGCTGGTTTGCCCTGAAGGGTGTCCCGGATCAGGGTGGGGGTACCGCTTGGGTGCCTGGCCAGCCTGGATGAGGGGATGATGGCTGTTTGCAGCTGGTCACACCCTCTTCAGGGTGGGGTTCCCCACTGGGGTGCCTGGCCAGTCTGGGTGAGGGGCTGAGGGCCATTTTCAGGCTGGCGGGTGACTGAAGCTCCCAACCTCTCCTTTTTTCTTTTATTCTGGGATTTATTTACCTTCTATGGCTGTCACTGGAGCTGAGAGCTGGCTTTAGCTCTGAGACTCAACTCCAGCTCTGAGACCTCGGCTGCTGAAAGCAGGTATCTGGGTTTGTTTGGCTTCTATATTTGAAACACTGTTGCAGCTCCAGCTCTGAGGCCCGGCTGGCTGAAAGCAGGTTTCTGGGGTTTGTTTAGCTTCTATAATTGCAACATTGTTTCTTAGAGTGCAGCTCAGAGGCCAGCAGTGGCAGGCAGGGAACCTTGGCTTTCTCCATCACTGGAGCAAGCAAGCCTCCTGTTCGCTTCAGCTTCCTGGCTGCCGGCCACCATGTTGGTTGGCAGTTAATTTGCATATCGCCCTGATTAGCCAATGGGAAGCATGTTGGAGCTATGGTTAATTACCATGTTTGTCTATTATTAGATAGGATATCTGCTGTACAGATAAAGTAATTAAATAGTCCCATTCTACTCAGTCCAGCTCAGACCACCCCTTGAACACTGGGTTCAATTCCAGGTAACACATTCTGAGAAGAACATTGAAAAACTGTGATGTGACCTGGAGAGCAAGGAGTCTGAGCCTTGTCACAGGGAGGCCCCTGGGGACATTTCAGCTTATCAACATGAAATTGGGGCTTGTGAACATCATCTTCATATATTCAGTGTCTTTGTTTCTTAGGGCAGAATTCAGATTGAAGATTATAGTGAGACATTTTGGTTCGCCGTAACAACTCCTGTCCCTTCAACCCCTCCCTGTGCCCATTCTCTGACATCTCAATAAATTAGGGAAAAAACAGGACAAACTTTTGGGGTCACATCCAACTTTGAGAACCTAAGATTTAGGGCCCTACCTGATCAAAACTGCCAATTAAAAAGAAACAGAATGACTTGAAACAAGACAAATACAGGTGTTCGTCAGTTTAAGCAAATTCAGATTAAGACCTAAATTTCCACTTGATGGAAGAAATTTGCACTATCATTCCTCTTATTGACAGCTCTTTAGTATCTTTATGGGGTGACTTAATATATAAAATGTAATTATCGCCAACTTTTCAGCATAGATATATCAAATTAAGCAAGGTGAGCTGTTAACACAAGTTAATATCCACTTTGGCGAGTTTTATGACCAGCGAACTGAAAAAAATGACCCACATTCAAATAATAAATGGGGCTTGGGAACATAAGTAAAAGTGACAAGAAGATTAAAGTAGCTGTGGTCGTGCAGTCATCAACTGTACCCTTTCGAGCTTTGCCCAAACAGGAATTAACGCAGCACAGACGGTGAGGGAAGGGGAGAGGACGCCGGGCGTATTTGCAGCGTTTGTGAGTGATATTTCAGCCCTGGTGACAACAGAGCTAGACCATGGAGGCTTTCAAATGTATGACAAATGAGCCGTGCTCTCCCAGCCCAAATCAATAAAAACAAACATGAAGTGAACAGAAGTGGTGGAAGGAAAAGAGAACATAAAGGCACCATAATATCCTGGTGATACATTGAGGGGAAATCGTGATGTGAATAGAAAATAGGAAGTGAAAAAAAATAAATGAAGGCTGGAGATTTGCAAAATGGTCTCTCTGTCTGTCTCCTTCTTGCCCTCCACTCACATCCACCACTGCCCCTCCCACCCTTCTTACAGGGCTCATTAGATCGGGCCTGATTCCGGATGGATATTTGTAATGCTTCAGTCACGTTGGGGTTTGACAGCAGGATTCATGGTGTCTCCGCAGACAGTTGTCATCGCTTTAGGAAACAATAAGGCTAAAACGAGGAAATGGCAAGTGACGTATCTCAGTTTCCCAACAGAGTGGGGCTCGGAGAAACCTCTCCAGCACGGTCGGTGGCTCTTTCTGTTTCATTTTGTTGTGTTGGATTGATGTTCTCCGTGATGTTCTCACGGTGTCGATTAAATAAGAAAAGTGGAGGGGATTTAAAAACAACAGCATTTTAGATACACTTTTTTTCTTATTAGATTCATGCTAAGTGAGTAATGTTTCGAGGAGAAAGAAAAAGAACTTGAAAAATGCAGAATGTATTATGGGGACATTTATTGGTGGGAAAGATTAGAAAATGAGAGAGAAAACTGACAGAAAGGAATAGAAGGAGCGTAGCTTGTAAGTTTATTAATGGAGGTTGTTTCCGTTTCTGCAATTGCCTTAAAGCACATGATTGCCTGGCCCGGGGTCAGCCACGTATATTGCAATCTTTGCCTCTTTGACCAAGGAGTTATGGGCTTGAATTCTGTGGGTGTGTGAGAATTGTTGCCACCAATTGCTTGGCTGAAGGACAGCCGACCAAGAAGGGTCGGGGACCCTAAGGTAGTTAGTAATTATCCTGAACTAGTGCAAGATGGGCACCATGTTGCTAGGACTGGCAGAGGCACGCGGTGAAGCAGGGAGCACAGCCTGAGGAGCCAGCAGGCAGGTACTCTCATCTCTCGCCTCAGTTTCTCAGCTATAAAATGTGAATGGTAGGAACAGTAATAATCCATGTAGCAGAGGGAGACCTTTGTGAAGCCCCTGGCACCTGATGGGCCATAACAGTGACTGGGACGGGTAGGGTCTGCGGGAGGCGCCTTGGTAGTCTGAGCTGGTTGTTCTGTGAGGCGTGGTTGGGTGCTCTCCCAGTGTGGCTGCCCCGGGGCTTCCTGTTTAAAGGTAGCTATGCGGTGACTGAGCTCTGGCCCCACAGCAAGGTTTAGAAGCCAAATCTGTTTTCTGTTTCTCAGCCTTCCATTTCTCCACTTCCCTTCTGTCAATGCCATCCTTTCTCTCCACTCGCTGGATTGTCTTGATTACAAGAGTGTTGTACCTTCCTATGACGTTGCAGCCAGGGCTCCTTGGTGAGGAGAGAGAGGCTAGCACTAGCCAGGGGTGTGAGGAATAATGGGGACTTGAAGAGCTAAAAAGGAGGACTGTATATGCTTAGTGGGTAAACACTTTTTATAAACCGTTTTGAAATTTTCTCTGCAAGAAAGGGTGGTAGGTAGCAGAGATGCTTTAGAGAAAGACACTAAAGTGTCAAACACCAAGGGAGAGCCGAGCATTCTCCATCCTCCTCCCTACAGTGCTGTGGGGGGAGGATTATGATCTGGATTCCTGCTGAGGAAACAGGCCTGGAGAAGTTGTTTCCCCAGCTACCAGTGAGATCTGAGATTGGAAGCAGGTCTCTCTGACGTCCGGGTCCCAGGGATCTGCACAGTTGCCGGCAGCCTCGCCTTGCAGAGAGTGCCAGCTTAAGAGAAGGATGGAATGTGCTCGAGTTTGATAGAACATGTACGTTACACTTAAAGACAAATCTTTTTCTAACAAAACGCTTGAAGACAAATAACATTTGAACTTAGAAAAAGTTACGTTTTATAAGCCAGACTGGTATTGATTTAAAAAGAATGAGGTGATGCATAATCAGAGAAGGAATATAATACTGTATGTCAACTGTGCTTTAACAAAAAATAATTTTAAAAATAATTCAGAAAAAGGAAGAGCAAATGACCCTTCATCTGGGCATCACTCAACTTACAAGGCTGCTCCCCAGGGGAGAGGACCTGCACAGGGACAATCTCCTGATTTGTCCCCCTCCTCTTCTATTCCCTCCTCTCACTATCCTGCCCCCCCCCCACACACACACACACACACAATACCTTAAGCAGGAAAAGAGGAGCTAATTTAAAAAGAGGGCAGCATCCTTGAGAACAGTGGGATCTCCCTAATCCACAGTGACAAACAGGGACCTGCAGAACAGCAATTTGATTAAATAAGGATATACAGGATTTAGAGGGCTCTCCAGTTGTGCAAAGCGTGTCTCTAAGTCCTTGAAATATTTTTATTTGGCTTCTAAGCCTAGCCTAGAAACCAAGTGCCTTCTAGCTAAAGAGATGGTTCCTATTGGAAAAATTGGAAGAAATCTCAAGACAAGGCTAAAGGGTGGGACTGAAACCCTAAGAGGTTGGCAGAGGATCTGCAGGAGGTGAATTGGTAGTCAGTCAGGTCGGGGTGTGTAAAGCCAGCCTCGCCAAGGAGGCCAGAGGATGTGTTATGTGGGGAACACACGTGCACAGAAAGATGGGGAACGCCCTGGAGGCTTCTTTCATAAGCCACTCCTTGTGGCCTCCACGACTGGCATCAGCAGATCAGCCGCCAGGAACTGCTTGCTGCTCTCAGACAGGCTTTGGAGGGCCCCTCTAGTTCCATGGTTCACCCCGCTTGTCATGCAAGGGGACTTATGCTTTCCTGGGGCTTTGGAGGGGAACTAAGGAGTCGCCAGGGGACGAGGAAAGTAAGAATGCCCTGTGTGCATAAAAGCATATATAGTGGAGGCTCTCTGAGGGTATATGAAATCTCAGCCAGCCAACCAGAAATGGTGTGGTGGGATATGTTTCGCTTGTCTTGACTCACTCTGGTTGCTATGAAATCAAAATGCTTAGATCCCATAGAGAGAGCATCTGTGGAAACAGGCCAGGCCCTCCTGAGAAGGCCGTTTATGCCCCAGGGATCCTGAGCCCCAAAGAAATGGTCTTGCCTCTGACTTGGGTGCCTCTGACTTGGGAGGTCCAGATAAACACAGGAACTGCTGGTTGGAAATGGTTAGAGCAGAGGCCCCTGAAGGTCACTCCCAAGTTCATGGCTACCTGCAAGCTGGGTTGCCGCTGCACGATTCAGCTCCCACCTCACCCTCTGCACCTGACCCAGGAGCTGAGTCTCCAGACAGCCCAATAGGAGGATCTTACTAGAATAGGATTTGAGGGTCTCTGTTTTAGAGGATGAGTTAGAGATAATTCAAGAGTAAGCACAGTAGAAAATGTATATGTATATGTAAGCCTTGTTAGACATTCAGGGAGAAGGTTAACATTTCCACCTTGGCCCGCTGATTAAGAGGTCTCCTGTAAGCAGGGATTCTGCTGGGTTAGAATAGAGCGAAACTGTTGTCAGAGGAGAACTCAAACTGAGGAAAGGCCAGCCCTCCATCTCTTGGCCATCCTCAGCCTTTTGCTTCTCTTCTTTCCACTTTCTTTTCCGGAACAGATTGGTTTGGGTCTGGAGAAGACTGTTAAAGCAGCAGCTGACAGGTGAACTATAGGTCGTTGTTCCTCCTATGCTTATGAATTTTCAAGGTTAATGATTTATGTTGAAACCTACTGTTTTTGTTTTTTTACCTGAATCCTACAGGTGTGATTGGAGCCTTTCTGCCTCAGTTTATCACCTTTTACTGGACATTGGACAGAGGAACAGGGTTTAATAAACTAAGGGGTTTCAACACAAACCATTGACCTGGAGTCAAAAGCAGGAGTGAGGGACCAGTCACTTTGAGATGAACAGGGACCACCTTTTCAGGAAACTCAGGGGGAATTTAAGCATCAGGAAACCTAGGAGCAGATGGCTTCGAATTCTTTTCCATCTAAGCAATTCTGTATTTTATGGGTTTTAGACTCTGAAATGTTAAAGTTTATATGCCTTTAAATGCATAAGAGACAATGAGCATAATTGGGAAACCTGTACAGGGACTCATGTACAAAGAAAAGTTACAAGATGGAATCGCCGGTTTGGGGTGCACCATTGCCCTCTATTGGATTAAATAAATCAGACCTTTAGTGTGGGTGTGTGTTTCATTATCTCTGGCTGCGTTTGCTGAGAAGTCAGCGCACCTTTGAGTGGGAAATTAATTTATCTTTGTAAGTAGGTCTTATCTGCTGTCCCTTCCCCTAGGAAATGAATGACAGTTGTAACTCTGATGGCAGATGATTTATCATGTTCTTATTGACTCAGCAAACATGTATTAAGTGCCTACTAAGCATTGGCTAGGTATTGTAGGAAATCTAAGAACAAATAATAGCAGTAGCTACTATTAGCATTTGTTGGATACCTACAATGTGCCAAGGTCTTGATACACATGAACACACAACACACAATCCTATGAAGTAAGTGTAGTTACTGCTGTCTTGTGGATGAAGAAACAGGGCACTTGAGAAGTAAATGGCACATCCAAGATTCAAATCCAGGCCCATCAACTCCTAAGCCTACACTTTGTCCACTAATCTATAGCCTTTCTCCTCAAGTTTACAAATGATTAGGAGAGACCGGAGACGGATATAAACGTTTATGCCGTGGATTGGCAAACTGTCACTAGGAAGCCAAATCAACCCATCACGTAATTTTGAGAAGGAGCTGAGATGGTTTTTACATTTTTAAATGGTTGTGGAAAAATCAGAAGAGCAATCGTACTTTGTGGCATATGTAAAAGTATATTTGAATTTGAGCATTCATAGATACCATTTTATTGGAGTCCACCTTCACTCATTCCCTCGCTCTTCTCCCGGCTGCCTTCTGGACTGCAACAGCACAGTGGAGTGGTTGTGGTAGAGACCGTATGGCCACAAAGCCAAAAATATCTACACTCTGGCCCTTACAGAAATGGTTTGCCGACTCCCAGTCTATACTCCAAAGTGAAAAGCTATATATCAGTAGGAGAGGTTTTTAAAAAGGGCTTTGAGAATTAAGAAGAGGGAAAACGAATATTGATTTAACCCAGGGTGTGAGGTACCTCAAGGGTTATACAGGTGTGCTCAGTTTTAAGACTCGGTGCAGGAACATCCAGACTTTAAAAGAGGTAAATTAAAGGGTAGTGATTTGCATAACAAATTTTCCTTTTCACTTTGTAAAAGGATTCACCACGGGGGTTCTTTTATGGAATGAGCTTCCATATGTATGCTAATATGGTTCATTTATGAATACCCTATTCATAATAACTTTTTAAGAACAGAGCTATTGTGTACAGTGAGGCTTAGCTACACTTTTTTCCTGGTGGGGTAAGGTTTCCTATTTCTGGAAAGTCATTGAGCTGACCCATCAGCTCCGGAGGGCAGCAAATGCTCTGTCTCCAGGAGGGGCTTTGCCTAACAAATAGAAAGCTGTGGCTTCCGAGTGTCTGCCTTAGGTGAAGTTCAATGGCTGGTACAACTTTACACTTTTAGCCAAGCTCCTCTTCCTAGCTACAGCCCAAAACCTAAAACGTTAACTCCTCACTATTCGGTGTTAACTCCTCACTATTCTATCACTTTATTTGATGCACAAGATAAATTCATAAAAATTATATTTGTTGCTAATGTCCTGATAAATATGCTACAAGCAATACAGTTGATCCTTGAACAACACGGGTTTGAACTGTGCCAGTTTACTTATACGTGGGTGGGTTTTTTTTTTTAGTAAATATCTGTACAGTTTTTGACCTGAGGTGAGGAGTCCAGGGAAGTGGAGGGCCTACTATATGCACTGATCTAGGAGACTTGAGCAACCTTAGATTTTGGCATCTGTGGAGGTGCTGGAACCAATCCCCCATGGACACTGAGGGACAGCTAAACCTTCGGGAAGTCAAAAGCTATAGGCAGATTTTCAACTGGGGCAGGGGGTGGTCAGCACCCCAAACCCCATGTTGTTTAAGAGTCTTTATAAAGAGCAGTGCTTCTCCCTCTGTTTCCCCCCAAGGCATTATCTTAACTGAATTACAGTATAAACTGGGGCAAGTCATATGATCTTCAAATTAGAACTCTCCCCAGAAAAATAAGAAGTGTGGTCACTGATTCAGTTGAGGACCCGGCTCCCTCTTTCGATGGATCTTGAGCCTGAATCTTCAAATAGCTTCTGGTGTTACGCAATTGCTCTTTTTAAGAGATGCATGAAACAGGAACCTTGACTATTCATAGCCATCTTAGGAGGAGCTGAAATCTTTTAAGAAGTCTCTTACCATTTTGATGGTAACCATGTGTTTCTGAACACATCCACTAATTCTGGCTTTCAGTTAAGGATTTTCTTTTCAATAAACATGTAGATTTACCTTAAATCAGTTTGGTACATGATACAGATTGGTTTTACGCTCTTAATGAACTGAGCTAGAAATTTCTAAGCACAGCAGTGCACAGAGGTCACAGTGCAACAAATATCTTAAGGTAAAATAAGGTCTTTTGATAGAACTACATCTGCATGAACAAATCAGATAAAAAATTTGAAAAGGTTTCTACATGCCTTCTGGATTAAAAAAAAAAAATTATTAATGGCTCCAGATACTAAGTTGCTATAGGACGAAGGGGGAAAGGCTGAGAGTTTTGTTGCAAGAGCTCTTCTTGCAAAATCTAACTTATTTCATGTCACATGACTTTGTTAGAGCAGTATTCGGATTTACAGAAGAGGAGATGCTTCATCAGCTCCATCTCACCAAAATTGCTGTATGTGTTGACATTATGTGTGACAAGGTATTCATATGTAGGTAACCGACATCCATTCGGATGGCTATCTTACAGCACTGTCTCCTGGCTTTTGTTTCCATTCTCTGTGGTGACTCTATTTTAGAAGTAGAGAAGCATTCCTGGTATTTAGTCTGAGTATTTTTTCAAGTTCTTTGGTGGTAAAAGAAACTTGAATGGAAATGCAAGGGCAGAGAAAATCGTGCCTGAGGAGTCCTGTGCGGTGCTGCCCTGCGGTGAGGCGGATCTGTGTCGGGGCTGCTAATGGCTATTCCCTGCCATTAGTAAAGGGGGAGTGAGGCCCATGCTGCCGGCTGGTGAGAAGCAGAGGTCGCAGTAGGGACAGGAGCCCTGGGCTCTGAGGTAGGATTAGGGGGAGGCTGCTAGAGGTGGCTTGCCTGCCCCTGGAAACTGTCACTTCTCATTCACACTCTATGGCAGATAGCATTTCAGCCATTTCTAAAGCTGATCACTGGCAGGAAAAAGCACATTTAATCCATCTGGAGGCTCTCTGAAGGGGTGGCTCTGCCCTCTCCCTGTGAGGCCAGTAGCACTGTTTCTGCAACAGCATGGAGAAGGCATTGCACTCTCGAATTCTAATTCTAGAAACAGCTTCTCTTCCCCCTCATTTCTCTCTCTCTCTCTCTCTCTCTCTCTCTCTCTCTCATCTCTCTCTTTCCTCTCTTCTATCTCAAACGTGTTGCTACCATGTTTTATCATATATTCATATATATAGTTTCCCAGATGCAGTGGTAGTGGGTACAGATTATAAAACAAACAGATAAATATCGAATAAACTACATTTGTTCAATTTTATTTTTCCCTGGTGGCAATTTTAAACTTTCCCAAATTAAATTAAAACGAATGGCTATAGAGGAATGAGATACATTTGACGCATTCCTATGATCAAACAGGAGACCGGCCTCCAGGGGTGGCACATGGACCATCCTCTGCTATTCGGGAGGCAGAGAATGGTAAAATCAAGGGAAGAATTTGCAAAGCCCTGTGATTTGAACAAAAACAAAGCATACCTCACTCCCCCCTGAACAGCTTCCTCCTCCGAACAGCAGCTGAAAGATTTCATTTCACAAATGGAAATGGGATGCAAACAAATTTTTTCAAAGCGATTTCATGAATTGTGGGCCTATTTAATTGGGTTTTCTGAGCCAGGATTAATATCATAAGCAGGGGAGCTATGTGATGTGGCTGTCGTTGAAAGCCAGCCACCTGCCTCGTGGGGGAAGGAGAAAAGTGCCCCTATTCAGAGGCAGTCCTGCTTCCGCCTCAGCCCTCTCTCTGAAGTGACTGACAGCCAGCCGGGGCGAGGCCTGATCGGAGTTACATGCAATGAAGGGCAGATCTTCCCACGCTCAAGGTCACATCTAGAGCAGGCCTTGAATATGCTTTTCATCTCTAATTTATGTGACTTTCTAATATGTTTAGCATTTGCACTCCCCTTGTCTCCATCCTGCTCATTAAGGTAAATTTGCATGGAAATGGGATCTTGGTTTTCAGGACCATTCACCTGACACTTGATCTCCTGAAGTGACCAGTGTTCACTGTTGATACCATGAGGGTGACCCTCAGACACCACATTTTAATGTGGTGCCAACTAGAGGCAAGGCCTTAATTAGGGGAAGCTTTGGATGTTAAAGTAATGGAGTGAATCAAATCATCAAAGGCATTTAGCATTCACTAAGGAGGGCAGAATAGGCCTTCCCGTTGAGTGGGTCATCCTAGGTCACAAAAATTTTAATTTGCCTTCAGTGGTTCTCAACCTTCCTAATGCCACGACCCTTTAATACAGTTCCTCATGTTGTGGTGACCCCCAACCATAAAATTATTTTTGTTGCTACTTCATAACTGTAATTTTGCTACTGTTATGAATCGTAATGTAAACATCTGATATGCTATATGTGTTTTCTGATGGTCACGACCCACACATTGAGAACCGCTGCCTTAGATGAACAGATCTTGAAGAAAGTGTACAAAAAGTATACTTTTTTTCTTGTTCTTTCAAAATCATTTTGATGTGTGATAGAGCTCAGGCAGCAGTGACATTTTTCTTTGGCGCCTGGAATATCTTTCTTTGTGGTTGGTAATATTCATCTCTACAAATTACCTTTGGATGACCAAGCAAATGTGGAAAATCAAAGAGATGAGCCCCTTGCTATCACCACTACACAGGTCTCCTCTGTCACTAGGAGGGGTCAGTATTTTAACTAAATTCAGAAGTAGTCAGCTCTAATCCCCTGATCTCGGCCGCTGCACCCTCCCACCCGTGGCGGCCTTCCTTCCTTATTTACCCAAATCTTGTCACTTAGGCAGAAATCCCCACTGAGGGGACAATTTACTGTCCCAGTTTACTGGTCACTGAAAGTCAATTAAGTTTGAGTGTTATTAACCTAAAGGGTTTCGGACTTGGGCAAATTTTGCAAAACATAAAAGCCAACAAGCAGCGTTCAAGACTGTCCTGACAGTAAGCCATCTTAGCAGAGGACCAAAGGATTTGAGGGTCACGGAGACTAAACATCAAATTTCAATGAGAAAGTTCTAGGAGATGGGAGAGATGAGAAGAAAACTTGTGCTGTGTTAGCCAGCCTACCTTTGCTGAGGATAAATTCATTCCATCAGATTATTTTGAAACAAAAATGCTGCTTAGCTTTACCTTCTATAACATTTTGCATCTATTTATTTTATTTTATTTCACCCTCTTACTAGTTGGATATTATGACCCCCATTTTACAGACGAGGAAACTGAGACTCCAAGAGGTTAGTTGCTTGCAGCTGTTCACCAACAAGTCAGGTCTCAGCTCTCTATTACATCCCCACTGCCTCCTAGAACAAAAAAAACAACAACTCAAACACCTCTGTTTCATTTGTAGGCTGACATTTATCTTTACACAGGTCTCATCTGTTACTAGGAGGGGTCAATATTTTAACTCAATTCAGAAGTATTAAAATGAAAATTTTCCAAATGTACTTGGCTTATACAATATTAATAACATAAATTAGGAAGCTGACTAATCGAGTCTCCCAACTCTAAAACCAGAAAGCTTTCTATTCTCAAACGTGCAGAAGGACCTGAAGGTCCCCAGTGGCCAGCACTAATTCTCTTAAATGATTCAGATGTAAAAGATGCAATGGCATCTGTCTAATTAACACCACCGGGTTAAATATAGCTGCCAAGGGGCAGCCTCGGACTAGACTGTGTTTAAAAAACAGCCGAAACCGGTTTGGCTCAGTGGATAGAGCGTCGGCCTGCGGACTGAAGGGTCCCGGGTTCGATTCCGGTCAAGGGCATGTACCTGGGTTGCGGGCACTTCCCCAGTAGGGAGTGTGCAGGAGGCAGCTGATCGATGTTTCTCTCTCATCGATGTTTCTGACTATCCCTCTCCCTTCCTCTCTGTAAAAAATCAATAAAATATATATATAAAAAAAAAAAAAAGAACAAAAAAAAAAACAGTCTTTCTGGCCCCTCAGGCCTCAAGTTAGAGATGATAGCAAGTCTCCTTTCCTATCAACTGGAAATGGAGATGCCCCAGAAATGGTGACAGGCCGGGCCAGGCAAAGGGAGATGAAAAGAGAGTCAGTCTCTGGCTTTCATTTCCTGCTCCTGGCATCTGGGGATTCAGATTTAGGGCCAGGAAGCAGGCCCTAAAGGCTCCATCAAGACTCTTCTCAAAAACAAGAGTCTTCACAGTACGCCTGCGCCAGGCTCTCCAGCCTGAGACAGTGGGCCACTCGCCTACCAACTGCTCAGACTGTCACACAGCACCATCGGCGCCGCTGCCCTTCTCCCAGCGGAAGGGCACAATGACCGTGTTCTTTCTCTTCCAGCTTCTCCTTACAACATGGAAGCCGTCGCCAAGTTTGATTTCACCGCCTCAGGCGAGGATGAGCTGAGCTTTCACACTGGAGATACTCTGAAGGTAGGTGATGTGAGGCCCAGGGGCCCCCTGGGGAGTTTAAGTTACTCTTGTCTGGTCACTGACTTAAAATAACAACACATGCCTTTGTTTCTAAAGAATCACACACAGCTCCTTTCCAAAAGAGAAGCTCACCTCAATCAAAAGGGTTCCTTCTGAGCACCTGTATGCCAGCCGCCAGCCTAGGGGATGGAAGTGCGGTTGGCATAAGGCATCATCCTTGTCCTGAGATGCTTGTGGTCTGGTGTGGGGGGCGGGGGGGATTAATCCATCCAAAGGGCTGTTGCAGATGCTCTTATCCAAGAGCTCAGGCAGCACAGGTGAGGGAGCAAGTGGTCCCACCGTGAAAGGTGGGTTTGTGGCCAGTGTGGCAACATCAGTTGTTAGGATGTAATGAAGGAGAGTTGGGCTTTTCGCTAAAGCTCGGAAATGAGCAAGCCCATGTGGAATTCTGTGCGCATTGTGAGACTCAGCAGGGCTGGGACTACAGGATGAGGGTGTGGGTAGAAACAGGACTCAACAAAGGCCATGCACACCCAGCCTGCACTTGAGTTGTAGTGGCCACTCGCTAAGCTGAAGAGGCCTTGGACCTCTTCCAACTTTCATGCCTCACACTGGCAGACTCTGCATCTTAGCCCCTGTTTGGTGCAGAAGAGTAAAAGTGGCCTTCAAGAGGCCACTGGGGGGTCTGTGAGGCCAATATCCCCCTGCCTGGCCACAGCGCCTTGGATATCCTGATCCCTGGCTCCCAGCAGCACTGAGGCCACCATTGTCTCACCACTAAGAATTACGCTTGTTATAGAAAGAAACACCCCCAGTATTTGTCCCTCTAACTGTTCTCACCTTGCAAGATCTAGTAAGGTGGTTGCAAAAAAAATGTGCCTTCGATGTTAGAGCTTTTCAAGGTCAAAATGGCCTTTGGCTGCTGACTCAGGAAAAGGTGACCTTCAATTCTTTGGGATCTTATCAAGGTCACAGAAGGGTCTGCCGCCTGGTGAGCAATCTCTCCCTTACCTATGGGTATTGTGAACATATGACTCATCTCTCATTGCAAATAGAACCTAATGTCTTGTTTAAATTTTCCCTATTCCCCAGAAAAGTTAAAAGGAAAAAAAAAACAAAACACAAAACTTCCCTCAACTCCATTTCTCAATTCAGCTTCCAATTTCCTGCCTCTCTTTTGCTGCCAATACTGGGATGGATTCTCTATACTGGTGCCTCTACTCCCTCCCTTCCCATTCATTCCACAGGAACCCTGGAATCTGACTTTCACCCCCCCCCCAAAACTCCCTTAAAATCCACCAGCGATGTCCTTACGTAGAATATAATGACCCTACTACAATGCCTGTAGAGTGTGACACTTCTAACCCCCTCTCCCAGGTCTGAATGGAGTTCTGTCTGACTTGCTAGCACTGTCCTCTGCTCTGAATACTTTTCTTGGATGACATGTCTCAGGCCAACCCCTTGCTAGAGAGGAGCCAATGCAGTCCAAAGGAGCAAGGACATTGGACGCAGATAAATCTGAGTTTGAATCCCAGCTTACTAGCTGTGCGGCCTGGGCCACTCACTTGCCCCCTGAGCCTCGGTGTCTTCAGTATCTGTTTTGCAGGGTTGTGGAACGGATTAGAGGTAATGGTCCCATCCCAAAGCAGATGCGCGGTAAGTGGCCACCGTATTATTAGTATTACTCATTCCTGCTGCCTCTGCCTGTTCAGACTGTGGCCACAGCCCCCTGACTGACCCCATCACCTCCTGTATCTTCCTCCTTCAATCATTCTCTCTACTAGTCCCAGAGGGATCTTTCTGGAAGACAGATCAGATCATGTCACTTCCTTATTCAGAAGCATTCAGTGGTCTCCCATTACCAATTGGTTGAAATCTAAGCCGTCTGGCCCCAGCTTCATCATGCTCACGTGCATGAATACATACACACACACACACACACACACACACACACACACACATACATCTCTGCCCCCAGGTCACACTGGAGTATACATACCACCCTTTCTCAGGCTCTCCCCATCCTCCAGATGCCCTTCTCCCGCACACACACATTTGACCACCTCTGCCCCAGAACCCTCACCGATCCTCCCGCTCCCTACTGCCCTGGGAAAATTAAGGACTTCCTCTTCAGCGATTCCCCAGCATTTCACAGGCACTTTATTCAAGGCATTTATGATCCTGGCTCACATGACAGTTATTTATGGGCAGGCCGAGCGTTCGTGCTCTGATATGCGTGTACATCCACCTCGGGCTGCTGTCCTTACCCCATGGGATCCTGATTGCCATTTGTGTGTTGGCCACAGGACAAAGCTCTGTGAGGGCGGGGGCTGGGTCTGCCTCAGTGTCTAGAACAGCAGAAAGGTGACCCTCCTTAATAGGTGGTAAATGAATGAATGGTTGACCCCTCCACGGCTCTGTGAGCTCACTGAGAGCAGAGCCACGCCATCTTTGCATCTTCCCAGCATCTAGTACAAATCACAGCTCCAAACAGGTGCTCTGTACACATTTCTTGAATTGCTAGATTGCATTTCTGCATGCTCGTGTGGAACTCCGTCAGAAGGCCAAACTCCTCTTTCTTTTCAAACTCTGTCCATTGCAGCTGTGCAGTGAAGAGAAAAGCCGAGAGGGGCTTTCTGGCTGAGCTTCATAGAATGTCTGCCTCATGGGGGTTAGTGGCCCTGCCTGTGGGTCCCTCTGCATATGTGGCAACACCTGTCCCCCCCCCCCCCCCCCCCCCAGAGCTGAGTTACAACCTGGGAGCCACACCATTGTTTTCAAAGCCATCTCTGGACTGACTCTGCAACTCACTCCCGGGATGCTCTTTTGTGTTTGGCCTTTAGAGCTAAATAAAAGGCTAAACAGACTTTTTCATTAGAAGGTACAAAAAATGTCTGCCCAGCTTGCCACCAACCCACACCCCCTCCAGCCTGTGCGCCCTGCCTATTCACCTCTGCATTCCCAGTATCTACGTGCAAACAGCAGGTGCTCACTAGATGCTGGTCACAGAATGGTGAACAGGGAACTCCTGCCGGGTGACTTGAGCCCACTTCTCCTGTGAGAGAAGCATTTGAAAAGCCAGGCGCCGGGTGTTTTGTGTTTGTGTCACAAACCTCGGACCTGCAGCTACCCAGTACCAGTTGAATTTGTCAGTCTTACTGTCTGCTTCTGTAGTACATCTAATTCCACCTCAATTCTTCCTACTAAAACCGCGGCCTAAAAGCACTAAGTTAATCCTATGTCATTAACTTCTTCAATATTTCAAATTTCTGCTATGCTTCTAAGAGCAGTAATTCCATCCAATTTTAAAATTCTCCCAACTGTACATTTCGTCCTCTTCCCACATCTAACTTAGTGTCAGGCGTGGAGCCAGCAGTGTGCTCTGTAGGCAGCGTTATGAGAATTAAGACACAGTAAAGTGGAGCGTCAACCCTCCCGTGTTCAGGCCGAACTTGCTCAGGTTTCTGTGATGGGGACAAGAGATAGGGGGGAGCCAAGTAGAGGGAGAGATGAGCACAGGAAGTCTGGGGCCCCTCAACGGCAGGAGGAAACCACCTCCCCCCAAATACTCTTCTTTGCAGAAAGTGGAATTTTTAAAACCTTGTATTCTAGACACCAAAAATAGGCTGGAAATTCACCTCCCCGGGAACACAGTCTCAGGCAGACCGAACGCCAGGTGGTGGGGAGAAGTGACGGGCATCGAGCGATAATCTTTCAGTCGCTGGAGGAGGTGGATGGGTGTGAGCCACGATTACTAAAATGACAGCTAGTTTCAGGTCAGAGAACTAAGCACAAAATGTGGTTCTTACCGTGAAGAGCCAATTTCCAAATGGCCGCTTTCACCTCATCCCTGCCCACTCTCCTGTTTGGCATTTGCCACGCAGGCCAAACTCCAAATTCCCATGAGACCATTCCGAAACCATAGACCCGGGACACGCCCCACGTGAAACGTCCTCGTGCCTTTATGTGAACACCAGCGCTGGTGCCTGTTCCTAGTTCTTCTTCTGACCTAGATTTTCTGGTCCCCACACCCTTCAGCATACACACCCCACACGTCTCTAGTGATACTAACAGCCACATGTGATGTCAGAAACTGTAAAGTTTTCTTTTCTCAGCAATTCTAGAACTCAGTTATGGGACACACTTTTATTTCTTCAGAACAAATGATTAAACTCAAAACATACATACAGAACACTTTAAAGAACTTACAAAACCCTTCTGTGTCCTTCAGAGCTGGAGTCCTCCCTCATGAGAAGATCACATGTCACAGAATGACATTTTTGAACAACAGCACACCCCTTCTGAAGGAAGGCCAGGCACAGGGCTCAATTGATCTTCACATCAAGGCGTTAGCCCGGGCTTCTGTCCCCATATTTCCGATCGTCAATTGACTTACCAAAGGTCATGCAGTGAGTGACAGGGCCAAGCTAGAAACCAGGTCTTCTCATTCCAAACTCGACGTGCTGTCCCCTTCCCTCCACCTCAGGAGAGATAGTAGAAAGAGGCCATCGTTGCTTCTCAATTACTTAGCTCCCTTTCATTCTCTTTTCATCTCTGGGAGAGAGAAATCCAGGGGACCTGTGGCTTCAACTCCACCACTTTCCGGTGACTCTAACATCCCAACCTCGCTGCTGGGTCCAGACACATGTCTCCCACTGCTCACTGAGCCTGTCTCCTCAGATGGTCCCAGAGGGAACCTGGCCTCACCCACACGCAAGCTGAGGCCCATGAGCTTCCCCTCAGACCTGCTCCTCCTCCTGTATTTTCTATTTTAGTAAAGGCATCACCACCCACTCGGTCTCCCCAGCCAGAAATCCGGAGCCTTCCCAGAATCCCCATTCTCCCTTCGCTCCACAGTCATGAAATCCTGCCCATTTTGCTTCCTGATTCCTCTAAAATATGTCCTCACCTCGTAGGCCAGATCCCCTCCGTCCTTCGCCTGGATGTCTGCAGCAGTCTTCCTGCAGTTCCTTCCCCGACTTCACCCCTCCTCTCCGTCTCCACACTCTGAGGCAGCACTCTTTCTTACTAGTAACTCTAATTCTCACTGTGTTATGTCCCTGCTTTAATGGCTCATCCTTTAATGGTTCCCATAAATGTCAAGATAAATATTCAAATTGTCAACATGGACCATGAGGCCGGGTGTCTGGTTTCCCCTCTCTCTATCTCTGGACAATGACCTAAACTCCCACCAGACTAAGGCATTTCGCTCCCAGAATGCACTGCACTTTCTCATATCCCAGAAGTGGTTCTTTCAACATCAGACTTCTCCTGGGTAACTCCTGTCTTTGCCTGGACAGCCCAGATGTCCCCTCCTCCAGCTAGTCTTTCCTATCCGTCCTCTGCTTTCCCCTGCATCATAGCACTCCTCTCAGTTAACACACTCTCAGCTACAAGAAACAGAAACTAAAAATTGTTAAACAAAGATTTATTAATTTTCACCCCAACTCCAGAAGTAGGCGGGCTCCTGGGTGGCTGATTCCGTGGCTCAGTGGCATCATCAAGGTTCTTTCCACCTTCTTGCTCTGCCATTGTCATTTTGAATTATTGTTCGAGTCTATGCCACATACTGTAGAAACGTTCTCAGAGGGGAGCTGTGGGCAAATATTTGTCTTTTAATGGTGAAACGTTTCCTGAAATAACCAAAAGGCACGTAGAGCCAAATCAGGCCAATCACATGTGTAATCACGATAGATGATAACATTTGTGATCACTGTCAAGGGAGGACCATGCCATAGCGAGGCAGGACTTCTGGTTTGGCCTGTGACCTGGCTCTAAAAGCAAGTTTAATTCCCACCAGCAATGTGTGAGTGGTCCAGTTCTCTGCATCCTTGGCAGTATTTGGTGTTATCTTTACTTTTTATGTTAGCCATTCTGATAGGTGTGTAATGATAGCTCATTGTCATCTTAATTTGTGTTTCTCTGATGGCCAATAATATTGAACACCTTTTCAAGTGCTTAATTGCCATCTGTATATTCTCTTTAATGAAATGGCTGTCTATGTCTGTTGTTCTTTTTTTATTTGGATTGTTTGGCTTTATTACCGTTGCTTTTTGAGAGTTCTTTATATAGTCTTGATGCTAAGATATGTATCAAGAATACATGTGGTTTGCAAATAAAAAAAAGAAAATAAATAAAATAAAAACAAGTTTAAAAAAGGCATTCTAGATATCTTGAGTTATGCCCAAATTGTTTGTGAACCACATGGAGTGTGCACACAAAGAGTTACTGTTTTCAAAGCTGGCCCCACTTGGATACTTACATTTTAATCTGCTTGTTTCAAAAAAAAAATTAGAACAAATTAAATTTTTAAAAGGATCCTAGTTACCTGACAGAGAAGAAAAATTATGGAGCAGTCACTCTTGCCTTCTTACCGTTAGCCCAGACAATGAGCTTAGGTGCTAAGGTCTGGGGCACATGAACTTCCAAACTAGAAAGAGAAAGGGGTTCTGGGACGCCCCTGAGTGCTGAGTCTGGGAGGCCACGCCATGGTGGGGTCAGCTGTGTAGGTGGCACTCATGGACAGAAATAGCTTGGGGTCAAGAAAAGCTAAACCCCAAAGATAACCTTGCTGCTCCCCCACTCGGGCAGCTGTGTGGTTTCTTTGATTTATTTTCTCTAAACCCACACCCCGCAGCCCCTTTCTTTTGCTTCTTGGTGTCCTCCCTGCAGTGTCTTTGTCCTTCATTCTCTTCCATGTAGATCTTAAGTAACCAAGAGGAGTGGTTCAAGGCAGAGCTTGGGAGCCAAGAAGGATACGTGCCCAAGAATTTTATAGACATCCAGTTTCCTGAGTAAGTATTTCCAGCCTGCTGAGATGGGCCTACCCACACACACTCCCCTTACTGCTCAGCAGTCACTAAAATTATCCGTGCACACCAAGAGACTGTCAAAAATGGTTGCCTTGAGCGGGAACCACGCAACTGAAGGCCAGGGGTGGGAGGGAGATTTGCATTTCACTGCATTCTCTTTTGAATTTTATACCACCTGTTTAAAGTTCATAAACTAAAATCATCTATAATTGTAATCACAGGGTTTCCAAGAATTCCACTGGGGGCACTGTTGGCCATTGAACTTCAAGAGCAGCTACTTCAAAGCACTCCATTATCTCCCAACCAACCAGCCCTCCCTCCCAGTCAGGGATCCCAAACAGCTCTGGCCCTAGGCAGGCCTACAACCACTCCCTGCCTTCCTGAAACCACGCTCACACCAAAAAGAGAAGTCGGTGGGAGAGAAGGGGAAGTTCCCTTCATAAAGAGGAAATGAAAATTTGAGATTGAATCTCATTTGTCTCGAGAACTGACCACAAGGGTTAGATAGAAAGCTAATCTTATCTGAGCGGCAGGGACTAGCCAAAGAGCAAAGGTTTGCTAGAAAACCAAAGTGGGGAGGTGCAGCAGCACTCCTGTGAACCAGTGCTGACCACTGGCCTCCGCCAGGCCCCCCGTGCTGCCCTTCATCTTCTGGATGACCAAACACATCATGCCCTCCCTGCTCCTCAGCCCTCCAGTGCCTCCGCCACCGCACTCTCAGCCCAGGGCCTTGCTTCCTGGGTCACTGGGACAGTGGAAGCCACCAGAAAAGCCCCTCCACTCCACCCGCTCCTGACTCACTGCATCCACCCACCTCCTGCCACTGCGCCTAGACACTGCTCAGAAAGAACTGTCTGTGCTTCCAGCAAAAATTCTCCTCTCTCTCTCCCACATCAACTATCTTTCCCTCTCTGCTCAGTCATCCCATCAGCAAACAACGCTGCGATTTCTCCCATCCCCAGCCCCAAACCAAAGCAAAACAAAAAACTCTGGATCCCAAATCCCCTTCCAGCTACCACTTCACTTCTTCAAAGGAATTGTTTATATTAATTATCTCTAACTCCCCCACTCCCACTCTCTTTAGAATCCTTCCACTCCTGCGAATCCTTTTTAATCAAGGTCACAGTGAACTACATACAGTCCCGGTGGTCAATTCTTGGCCATTATCTCAGCACAATTAAATTTTTTTCTCCCTCTTCATTTGGCTCTGGGACATCCTTCCTCCTGACTGCTCCTCTGTCCCCTTTGCTGCTTTCTCCTCATCTTCCCCGGCTCCTGTAGTTTAGAATACGCCCTCCCAGTGAGGCCCTCATGGCAGGGTATTGTAAACTAGTGGCCCGGTGCACAAAATTCATGCATGGGTCCCTCAGCCCGGCCTGCCCCCTCTCACAGTCCAGGAGCCCTGAGGGGATGACCTACTGACGGCTTACGCCCACTCCTAAGCCACGGGAGGCAACCAGGATGATCAGGGGAAGGCACCTGAGGATATTTTTCCATTGATTTTTAGAGAGCATGAAAGAGAGAGGAAAGACAGAGAGAAACATCAATGTGAGAGGGACACTTAGATTGGTTGCCTCCTGCAGGAGTCCTTACCTGGGCCCCGGCCAGGGAGGAGCCTGCAACCTAGATACATGCCCTTGACCACAATCGACCCTGGACCCTGCAGTCTGCAGGCTGAGGCTCTATCCACTAAGCCAAACTGGCTAGGGAAGAATATGACATTTCTTATCCCCTCCAGCAGTGGACCTTCATTTTTTCCTCTAGGAGTGAGGTGGAAAAACCCTAGATCGCCTTCTTGGATTCTTATTACCCAAGGTACCAAGAACACTGCGAGTGGCGTATCATGAGCTTAGCCAATGAGTGGTCAGAAAAGGTGTTCCCTGTACAGCTCACATGTGTAGAGGCGGGACTTCCAGTGCACCGCGGCTGCCACGCCCTCTCTCTCTGGGCCTTGCAGAGTCAAGTCCCCGCCCACCCGCGTGCACCTCACCCGCACGCAGTCCTGCCCACCTGCGCGCCCGCTGTACATGCAGCCTCCTGGTGATGGATTGTGATGGTGTGAGGGCATCACAGCATGAGAGCGTGACGACCACATAGGCTTTTATTAGTATAGATACTGTACCCTACTCCCCACCCCTCCTCTTTATTTTCATTGTCTCCTGCTCTTCTCCTCCACTGACACATGGCCTATTGTACCTATTCTGTTGTTTACTGTACACCCCGCCCCTAGGACGTAAGGTCCCTGAGGGCATGGATTTGGTCTCTTCTGCTCACCACTTATCCGCAGTGCCCAGAAGAGGGCCCAGCACTTTTTTGAATTATTGATTTGAGAGAGAGAGAGAGAGAGAGAGAAATTGATTTGTTGTTCCACATATTTATGCATTCATTGGTTGATTCCTGTATGTGCCCTGACCGGGGATCCAACCCGGCTACCTTGGCATATCAGCACGATGCTCTAACCAACTGAGCTACCCAGCCAGGGCTGGCCCAGCCCTTATTAATAAAAGCTATTGAATGAATGAATAGCTTTGGAATGATATGTAACATTGAAACCCTGGCCACTCATTTAATATGTAGTGTGTGGACAGCTTTGCAAGTCTTAAAAAGTGTCACTCAACAAATTCCAGTCAGAGGACAAGTGTGTATTTTCTGAACAATCCCCTCATTACCTGCTGCCTCGTCTGATATATTTCCTTTGAGGTGTGGCTGCTGTGGAGCATGTCCCGTTCTTGTTCCCATCCCCATTCGGTTTCCTATACAAACCCCTACAGGGCTTGTGGCAAATACTCTGGGCAGGATCTCAGGGCAAGTGATCAGCAGACCCTCTGCTTCCAGCCCCTCAGAGCCGACCCCACCGCCCCCTGCAGTCCTGGAGTAAGGACATTCTCCTGCCACCCCTGTCTGTTCGGATTCCTAAATTCTAGAGAGCACAGGGCTTGCTCACTTTTAAAGGCATCCCACGCCGTGCCTGTTGGACATTCACCTTAAGGCAGTGGTTCTCAACCTTCTGGCCCTTTAAATACAGTTCCTCATGTTGTGACCCAACCATAACATTATTTTCGTTGCAACTTCATAACTGTAATGTTGCTACTGTTATGAATCACAGTGTAAATATCTGATATGCAGGATGGTCTTAGGCGACCCCTGTGAAAGGGTCGTTCGACCGCCAAAGGGATCGCGACCCACAGGTTGAGAACCGCTGCCTTAAAGGGACACACACACTGGCCTTCCAGTGGCAGCAATTAGGGCACCCACCTGGGAGCAATGGGACCCAGTCCCACCTTTGGCCGCCCAGTGATTGCAAATACTTGTTTCGCTTTCCTGTGGGTGAGAGGTGTCTGGCCTCCTCCTGAGGCTGTGGCCACTGTTTGCCTGGCCTGTGGAGGTGCTTGGCCCTTTCCGTTCTGGGTGCTTTCCTTGTAGAGTCCTTGCTGTAGACATTTTGCTACAGACATTTCCCCCATTTAACTAATTGCCTGAAGGCAATTTTGCTGTTAAAAAAAAAGATAAATAACTGGTTGACAATTGTTTTTTTCTTCTGGTTTCATTTCTTTATTGACAAATCAATCAACTGCCATAAAAAAGAAAATAATTGTTTGGCAGTTTGATTGTGATTTTTTTGCTTGTTTGTTTGGTTTCATTTCTCCATTGATGAACCAATCAATTGCCTTCCACACACAGTGCATTTAAGCTAGTTGTCATTTTGTTACATTTCTCCATTGACAAGTTCTCCTAGTTCCTCCCATTTCTATACTGTCTGTGAGTTTTAGCCAGCCCTCTTCACGGTCTCTACCAGCCGTGGGCAAACTACGGCCCGTGGGCTGGATTCGGCCCGTTTGAAATGAATAAAACTAAAAAAAAAAAAGACCGTACCCTTTTATGTAATGATGTTTACTTTGAATTTATATTAGTTCACACAAACACTCCATCCATGCTTTTGTTCCGGCCTCCGGTCCAGTTTAAGAACCCATTGTGGCCCTCGAGTCAAAAAGTTTGCCCACCCCTGGATACAGTGAGAGGAGACGTGGTTGGGGTCTTAGCATAGCATTTCTTCCAGAGGAGGAAGATTGGCCCCAAAGGTGGGCTTCTTGTGTTCAAACACACTAATGGAGGAGAGAAGCCAGGCCCTGTGCGGGCACAGAGTTGAACCCACATTTCCCACAGAACGAAGACAAGTGCTCAGCTACATCCCCAAAATAAAATCCGTTATCTGCGCAGCACTGCCATGAAGCCGCACACACTTCAACTATATTCAAATGAAGCCTTTTTGACTTTATGTTCTTTCATTTGTCGTGATTTTAACTTTTTTTACTGCAAAATTGCCTTGTGGCCATTAGCAAAAGGGCTTGTGGCAAAGATGTTTCCGGCAAATAGCTTACAGCGAAAATACTAGGAATGCGGCCTTTTCCATAGATGACAGGCGGCCTGACGCTTCCGAGGCCGCCACCCTCGCTGCCCCTGAAAGGGCAGTTTCTCCTCGGTTTCTCCTTTTCCACAGTAAAGGTATTTCCAGCCTGGATTTTTGAGGAGGCCCAGGAGCCCGCTCTCTAGACGTGGTTCTCAGGCTGCTGCTGGCCTCGCTCACTCTGTAGACGTGGTTCTCAGGCTGCTGCCGGCCTCGCTCACTTCCAAGTGCATGTGCAGGGCCTCCCCGTGCCTTGCAGCCTTGGCCGAGCACTGAGCGAGAGCTGGGCCAGGGCTGCGACTCTTCTTCCAGGCCCCGAGGTCTCAGCCTGGGAGCCCAGGCCCAGGCCCTCCCCAGCTCCGCCGGGTGGCCGCCTCCAGTGCTTGCAGGGGTCCCTGTCCGCCTGGCACAGGGATGTCCCTGCAGTTCTTCCCTCGCAACTTCCCTCCGCAGCTGCCAGCGGAGGCTGCTCCCCAGCGAGCCACTCCCCACAAGGCCCCACCTCGGTGCAGCCGCACCTTTCCATGATGCAGGTTTTCCAAGCTGGAGGGGCTTCTCCTGGAGGGAACAGAGGGGGCGTCGCGGGCACACTCACTCCTGTGCCTGAACACGCCTGCACGTTTGTTGGGCTTCCAGGGCGCCTGGCCCCACTTTCTCCTTCCTCCGCTGCTGTCCCCAGCCTCCCTCCTTCTACTTCCCCCTCCTATCTCTCTGGCATCTCACCAAAATCCTGTGGTTTTCTCACCCGGCAGATGGTTTCACGAAGGCCTCTCGCGACACCAGGCAGAGAACTTACTCATGGCCAAGGAGGTTGGTTTCTTCATCATCCGGGCCAGCCAGAGCTCCCCAGGGGACTTCTCCATATCCGTCAGGTACTGCCATCCCCGACACCGCCCTGACCCGGACCTCTAAGCCAGGAAGTGACCTCTTGCATGTGACCTATTGCTCAGGAGCATGGTGGCCAAGGGGCCCAGGCATCTTATCAACTGTCATGCTGTCCACTTGCTTCCCATGGCACATGCATGTAACTCCTAGGCACATTGGTCTGTGGCCAAAAGCATGCGCACATTTCTCTGCCTCCCCCTCTAGCGCAGGTGCTTCCAGAAGGATGGGATTTTTATCCACCTCATCTCTGTGCCTTTAACAGTGCCTTGTGCCCAGTGGTGCATGATGAGTATTTGTGGAGAGAAGTGGGGAGAATTGTCCACATCCATCTTGAGATCTAAATTGTAACCTTTTACTACAGATGGAAGTCTGAGGCAGGGTCAGAGAGAAATGAAAACCCCTAGTCACCGCTGTGGGTACATATGGAGTGGGGGGTGGCCGCACAAAACAGAGGCAGCAGGGCAGAGCCGAGGCGGGCGGGGGTGGGGAGACGAACAGCAAACTCCCTAATGCTCAGCACCCAGAGGAAGTGACTCAGTCCAGGCACAAGCGTGACGCAGCGCCACACTCGGAAGCCCCACGTCTGAACACACGGCGTGTGGTCAGCATGTCTGGGGTTGCAGTCACGTTTCAGACTTGGTGACCACATGTGAAAGTGCATAATTCATGCTGATGGCAGCACGGAGGGTGACAGCCTGCACCGTGAAGCCTGCTGCCGAGTTAGTCGACAGGAAATGCTGATCTGGATTATTCAGTATATTTTGAAAGGCCTGCGGCCTGAGTGCTTTAGGTACATAAATCCAATCTCGGCTAATAAACTGAGGTCACTGTACTATTTAGAAAGAATGGATATTTTAAGGACTAGGGAGGAGGGGCTGACAAATAATGGGTCAATGATTTGTATGTGCATGTGCCTCTCGAGTGCTCAAAAATAGCTTGGGCTTGTGCACGTTGCCCTTGCAGTCTCGCTTAAACTCTTAACTTTCCTCTCTTTTTCACAGCTTGGACAGCGGTATATTCTAGGTCAGGCCAATACTGATGTCTCACAATTCTAAACTTGTTACATCTTTTAATGAAATTTTGCTCTGTCAGTAAACCTTACAAGCCTAACCTATTTCTTAAGGGCCTTGATTATGGAATGGACCAAGTGAGTTGTCAGACTGAAGGGCACCTCCTGGTGCCTGTGGTTGGCATGAAGTTGGCTCTGGCCTCTTCAGCCCGGAGCTATGACTTCCTAGTACATTTCCTTGATTGAAGTAGATTCTATAAAGCAGTCAGCCTTGCCTTCCGCCAGAGCCTTCCCCTGCTATTGAGGCAATGCAGCTTTTGTAACAGTGATTATTACCATAATCATGATCTCATCTTCTGCAGAAAAGTAGGGTAATGCATTCCAGAGCGAAGTCATTTTTATTTATTTATTTACACATTTGCTTTCTGTCATGGGCACAGATAATTAAGAGCTAATTATAGTTCTGTCACTTAGCATTTGATAAGCAGCTGAAACACTAGACTTTAGCCTTTTCTCTGCCCCTCCCAGAACACGCTCTCTCCACCAAAATCCTGGCATCCCCCCTCCCGGCTCATGAGAGTGAAAGGGTTAATGTTTCTCACTCTGTGGTCTTTGGCCAGAGGCCGCGGAGGGATAATATACCGCAAGGATATTCCCTCCTCTTCCCCCAATGTGAGGGGTAATGACTGTGAGCTGAGCCATGTGGTATTACGGGGAAGGAAACTTCTGTGAACGGCCAGGCCATGATTGCACAGTGCTGGCTGCCCCCCCAGAGCAGCCAAAGCAGAGGTCACCGCATGGGTTCCCTGCCCCTGAGCAGAGCGCAGCACGTAAATGATACTGGTGATCGGAATTCCTGTCCCCTCTGAGCACAGACCACTAACTCCATCCCTAAGAAAGCGCCACTGTCCTTCAGACGTAGCTTTACTCTCCGACACTCTAAATTCTTGATTTTTCTGCTGGATCAGGCGATTGGCACTATTAACATCAGTTAACTTTTAGATATAAATGTGTGTCCATTTCACACATAAACTTGATATCCTAAATAGAACGACTTGGAGCTATTAGTAAAGGTCCAGTCCTCCCTTTTGTGATGAATAAAATCCAGTCTCTCCACCCCGCTACAAATGTGCCCCTGCCCTGTGAGCCCAGCTGGTGTTAAAAGATGCCCATCTAGAGGAGTTAGCATGTGCACGTGGTGTGGCAGGCAGGAGTCAGAGACCCGGGGTTCTTGCCTCAGCTCTGCCACTCATTCGCGGGGACCTTGACCAAGGCCCTCCATCTCTCGGAGCCTCAGCATCCTCAGCTGTGACAGGAGACATAAGGATCAACAATCTCTGAAGCCTGTTCCCATGAAAACTCTACAATGCTATGTAATACTTCTTTCCCCAAAAGCTCAAAATGCTTTGCAACCTTATTTATGCAAAACTAAAGCAAGACCAAGAGACCAATGTAGAGACCAAGCATGACACATTTCTCAAGGTAGTGTCTGACTGTCCAGAGCGAGTCTGTGGGCTTGAAGGAGCGGGTTCAAGGTATTTCTGATAACGGAAAGGTAGCAAGGGCTTGAGAACCCCTCCCTTCCGAGTCTTGGCAGAGTCCTTAGCGTAGTACATTTCTCAGGGGTGGCCATATTTCAGATAAACATAGTCAAAAGGTCCTTGACCTCATAGTCTTTAAAGCACTCGACACATTTTTTCTTGTCAAAGGTCGACTCCAGTGTCAGAAGACACGTTACCTTCTGCTCTAGTGCAGCCTGTGTCCTGAATAGCCCTTTCCTCCTAGGGCTTGACTGGCCCAACCCACCTGCCTAGTGATGAGCAAGCTCCCATATCTCCATGTCCTGCCCTAACAGAACTCGCTTGGCATCCCCAGGTGCCATCAACCCCGAAGGCGGGGACACGGTCACCATGTAACACAGTTTGGATTTGCCTTGATCTCTAGGCACGAGGATGATGTTCAGCACTTCAAGGTCATGAGAGACAGCAAGGGTAACTACTTCCTATGGACAGAGAAGTTCCCATCCCTCAACAAGCTGGTGGACTACTACAGGACAACGTCCATCTCCAAACAGAAGCAGATCTTCCTGAGGGATAGGACCCGAGAGGACCAGGTCAGCCCATCTCGGGATTGAAAAAAAAAAGTGTTTTAACATTTTTTTTATTGATTTCAGAGAAAGGACGGGAGAGGGAGAGAGGGATGGAAACATCAGTGTGAAAGAGAATCATTGATTGGCTGCCTCCTACAAGTCCCCGACTGGGAATTGAGCCTGCAACCGGACATGTGCCTTGACTGGAAATTGAATCGTGACTTCCTGGTTCATGGGTCGACTCTCAATCAATGAGCCACACTGGCCCAGCCCATCTAGATATTTTAGGCAGCTGGAGTCTTACATGAACCACCAAGACGATGTATTTGTGGGCAGGTCCTCTGAGGATTCTGAAAGGTAGAATAACTGCGAAGTCAGATCTCAGTTTAAACCCCTAGCTAGGTGACTTTGGAAAGGTCTCCGATCCTCAGTTTCCTCATCCAAGAAATGGGGATGTCAGTGATATCCACCTCCTAGGATGGTTGTGAAGGTGAGAAGATAATGCGTCCCCTCCCCGTACATCGTTCCTAACCACACCGCGCACTCGGTGCGGTGAGCTCTTACTGGATGCCGTCATTTCGTTACCGACATTACTACATCAGTTTCGGCCCAGAGCCAGAGCTTTGTGACAGGATGTGGCGTGGAGAGGAGGCATTGGGGTAGAAGACTTAGCATAGTACAGGATTCATAGTACTTAGCATAGTCCTGGAATTCTTGCTCTTGGAAAATTTGGAATAGAGTATTGTTTTCACAGAAAATGCATCAGACAGACCCAGCTTTAAATCCAGATTTCATCACTAGCTATCCTATGACCTCGCCAAGTTAAGAAATTTCTGCCCTGGCCAGTGGCTCACTTGGTTGGAGTGTTATCCCGTGCTCCAAAAGATTGTGGGTGCTATTCCTAGTCAAGGTACATACCCAGGTTGCAGGTTTGATCCCCAGTTGGGAGCACATACGGGAGACAAGTGATTAATGTTTCTCTCTCACATCAACGTCTGTCTCTCTCATTACCCCTCTTCCTCTCTCTAAAATCAATAAAAATATATCCTCGGATGAGGATTAAAAAACACACACACATTTAAAAAACAAAAAAGAAACCTGAGTATAGAATGGGCTGTTATGAGGATTAATTGAGAAAATATAGTTAGAGCACTTGCCACAGATTCTGGTCTAGATGCAATGAAAATACTAACTTGTCTTCCACGAGTAAATTCACAGGCACACACACGATTTATAAAATGCTTTCAAAGGAAAAAACATAAGAGAGAGCTACCGGAAGAAGTGGTGACTAGAGTAGCTGAAATCCCAGGGATGGGTTCTTTGAAATGGCATTGAGACTTTCAAAGCAACACATGCTATGGGGAAACAAAGGAAACCATCTTTTTCAAGTAATTGGCTGCTTTTCAGCCTGAGACGTTACAATCAAAGGAGAAAAGGGTGTTCCCACCAAGTGCACACAGAAGCTCAGAAAGAAAAACAAAGGTCAGCCAAGACCTTGTGTATTATTGTAACCAGGAAACGGACAGGCGTATTAATTTACTAGGATGTGCACGCAGAAATAGGCCACATGAAACTGCCCTAAACTGGACTAAATGCGTTCGTATCTGCAAAGTGCTTAGAACACTGCCTGGCATACACTAAACCCCTCTACACTTGTTACATAAAAATAACCCTCTGCTTCCTGAGGTGGAGACCCTTAAGAAGAAGGCCTTGCTCCTCCCAGCATGCCCAGTGCAGCCCTGGTTTCCATGGTGCTGCAAGAGGGTTGTGTTTGTGTCTCATCACCAGGCTATAAAAGACAGTTCAGAATCATGCAAAGTCAATAGCAGAGCTTATCTGGAGGGTAGCATGTCCAGCATTGTGGCAACATGCGATAAGGAGGGGTGGCCTTGTGTCAGAATAAAAAAGAGAGTATCTAAGCTTGATTACACAGAAAAAACAAGCCCACTAGGAATGGACTAAATGGAGACCATATGGAAAGTGTCAGTCTGTGACCCAGAGAACTGACATCCCCAAAAAAGGAGAATCTGAAGGTCTGAACCATGGGTGCTAAGATGCCCCCCAACCTGTCAGCAGTTTCTCAGAGCTGTCATGAGCAAAGTCTGGGAACAGCTGCCTGAAGTGGGGGGTAGAGCCAGGAGACATGGGAGGAGGATGGATCATCTCTGTTCTCTCCCAGGGTCGCCGGGGCAACAGCCTGGACCGATGGCCCCAGGGAGGCCCACATATCAGTGGGGCTGTGGGAGAAGAAACCCGGCCTGCGATGAACCGGAAGCTGTCGGATCACCCACCGCCCCCTCCATCGCAGTATCCCCCGGCCCCACCGCCGGCGCAGCAGCGGCACCTGCAGCATCACCACTTTCACCAGGTATCTGGAAGGGATGGAGCGGGCACAGTGAGGTGGGGGCAGGCCCTTCTCTCCCCCACCCCCACACCGAGGCTCAGGTCGCCTTGTTCCCACTGCCACTTACTGGGTGAGAGCCTCCCGTGAGGCTGGAAACAGCCATAGCAAGTAAACGCCGTGGTTCTGCTGGGGTCCGGGTCTGCTGGCCTGGCAGCAGGTCTCACGAAGTTCATAAAGAAGATGCTGGGGCCCGAGCCAGTTTGGCTCAGTGGATAGAGCATCGGTCTGTGGACTGAAAGGTCCCAGATTCAGTTCCGGTCAAGGGCACATGCCCGGGTTGTGGGCTCGATCCCCAGTGGGGGGCATGCAGGAGGCAGCTGATCAATGATTCTTTCTCATCATTGATGTTTCTATCTCTCTCTTCCTCTCCCTTCCTTTCTGAAATCAATAAAAACATATTTTTTTAAAAAAAGAAGAAGGGGGGGGGGGAGAGGGGGGGGGAGAGGGAGGAGGAGGGGGAGGGGATGATGATGATGCTGGGGCCCCAAGTGGTAGAAATATGATATGGAAACTGCTTTGGCAAAGAAGCCTGTGTGAATCAAACTGCTCCCTGCCTGAACACACACACACACACACACACACACACACACACACTCACACACACACACTCACACACACACACACTCACACACACACTCACACACTCACACTCACACCCTTTCTTACCCCAAGGACTCAGGGAACAATTGCTTCATTTTTCTATCAGCACAATTTCAAATCTGTTCACGTCCCTTACCCACCTGGCTGTGGCGATCTACAAGAAAGACGGATTAACACCTGCCGTGGAGCCTTACTTACTTACTTATTTATTTACTTCTCCCCGCCTTATCCAGATGGGATTTGAGGCGGCTTACCGAGATGGACAATACTGCCAGATAACATCGTTCCTAAATTCCTTAGCCGGGCACAGAGTCCTTTGTGAGCTGCGCATATCTGTTCCCCCAGCCTCTCTCCTGCTACCTCCCTCTGCTCCCCACACAAACACACATTTCAGCAGTGCTCCACTACCTTTAGTTACCGGAATGGCCCATTGTATCTTCTTTCATGCCTTTGAGGCTTTTTATATGCTGTCCCCTCTGCCTCAAATGCTCTTTCCTGGCGCTCCCCTTTAAGTTGGAATTCAAGCATCACTTCCTCTATGAAGCCCTCCCTGATTACCCAGGCAGACTTAGACATTCATCTCCCTGCTCACTTATCACTTACATGTGCATGATTTCTCCTCGGAACTGACGCCTCGTGAAGACAAGGGACCTTCTCTTTCCAGCTACATATCCCCATTGCTTAGAACAGTATGAAGTACATGGCAGGGGCCTGATAAGCATTTCTTGATTGAATAAATGGGGCCTGCCATCATCTTTGTCTTCATAATCTTAGGTACCTTTGTCATCCCTCCCCCTCTCACCATCATCTATAGGGTTTATTGCCATCACCAGCAAGTATTACTGGAACCCTGGCCGTGTTTCTCCGAGCAAGGCACTGGGGAGACAGTGAGGGACGCTCTGGAGGCATGATGACAGCTCCTCTCTTGCATCTGTTTCTAGGAGCGCCGTGGAGGCAGCCTTGACATAAACGACGGCCACTGTGGCATGGGCATGGGCATGGGCAGCGAAATGAACACCACCCTCATGCACCGGAGACACACAGACCCAGTGCAACTCCAGGTGGCCGGGGTACGTGAACTTTCCCTCTGGGCCCAATGGAGGAGGTAAGGTAGGCAATTAGAGAAACGGTTGGTTCTCCAGGAAAGATGCCAAACTGCACTGAGCTCAAATAGAGGTAGTGGGAACCCAAATAGTGGCCATAGGGGGAGTGTTCCCGTGGGGCTGGCCGTCAGCCTTGCCCCGTCCTACTCCCATTTCTTGGCTCTGGTTCTGGTGGAGGGAGATGCCCATTTGGGCACTGCCGTTCTATTTGTCATGTGAACAAAGTAGAAAGAGCACCTGTTGACGTAGGGGGTCGTCCTCAAGGATTCTCTTGGGGCCTTGGAGACTCTGTCAGCCCAAGTCCTGAGCCTCGATGATGACTGTGGTGACTTGGAGCTCAGGGCCTTGCAGCCCGCATCTGCTTTCCGTCGCAGCGGCGGTGAACTGTCTCCAGAGAGGCAACGTCAGCCTTCAGGGCAGGCTGCTCACCAAGGACTTTGCCTGGGTGTCAAAGCCAGCAGATTCCCGTCTGTGTGACAGTGGCTCAGAGGCCGCCCCAACTCAGCACCCTTCCCCCCGCCCCGTGATTTCCCCCAACAGCGAGTGCGGTGGGCCCAGGCGCTGTACGACTTCGAGGCCCTGGAGGATGACGAGCTGGGATTCCGCTCCGGAGAGGTGGTCGAGGTCCTGGACAGCTCCAACCCGTCCTGGTGGACGGGCCGCCTGCACAACAAGCTGGGCCTCTTCCCTGCCAACTACGTGGCGCCCATGATCCGGTGAAGCCCTTCTCCGGGGTCAGAGGCTTGTGTCTGAGCTGCCTGCAAGAGGAAGCAAGGAGGAAAGGCTGGCACTGCATACACGCGTGCGCGCGTGCACACACATATATGCCTATGGGCACACACATTTGTAATAGTAATTTATTGGCAATTTAGTTGGTTAATTAGTTGATATGAAAGGAACTCAGGTGGAAGCTTATATTCATACTTGTTTTTCTGCCCCCCGCAAGGCGTGTGCCGGAGGCGGGGGCGCTTGGGGAGGAGGGGGCAGGGAAACGGAAATCCTTCCTCTCCTAAAGATGGCACCACTTCCCCCTGATCTTGGGAATTTCAAGGAGCTGAGCAGAGATCCACACCCGGAGCTGGACGCAGAACCGCAGGTGGGGCAGGACTCGGCGGGGCATGTTCTGGCTCACCTGCATGCCCGACTCACCCCGAGGGTTTGCAGGGCGGCCTCCCTCCTGCTCTCCCAGGGAGGACGTGCTGGGTTGAGAATTAGGGTGCAGCCGCTCAAGTCTGAGATAGAGCAGCTGGGTGTGAGGCCTGGGCAAGGCCGGCACCTTCCTCTCCTTCAGTGGCTTCTCCACGTCCTGTGGCTGGCGTGGAGACACGGGGACACCGTGAGGGCCATGCACGGGGAAGTGAAGGGACTTGCACAGGTCTCCCAGGGGCGAACCTGGGTGTGAGCTCTGTGTCCCCGGCTTCCAAGAAAGCAGCACCCTAGCTTCTGTAAAGTGCTCGGAGGAGCCCTGGCCGAGCATGCCGGGTGGGAGAGTCATTGTTCTGTGGCTACAGGGTGTCTCTTTGGGGCTCTGTTTTCTCTCTTGTTTTCTGCGTTTTGAAGATGCCTTGCCCAGCGGCACAGACAGAAGCCCACGCCACAAGAGCACTGACTAGTGATTGGCTAATTGGTTGGTTGAACATGACCCTGCGTGGGGCCTGGCTTTCAGATGAGCTTCCTGTTCCCCTGACCATTGGACCTGGGCTGGCACCTTCCCTCCACCAAGAGCCGCACCTGGGGAAAGGAACCCCCCACCGTGTCTCCTCAGCACCTCAAAGTCGACTGTGTCTCCCAGGACCCACCCCTGGGCATGAAACAGACCAGCCAGGCTGAGGAACAGGGGCCCTGGGGAAGGGCGCTCAGTGTCCTAGGGTAGCTGGGAGCACAGCTCTGCATCAGGGCACCTAGAAGGTTGTGAGTGTGAAGAAAGGGTTGGGTTGAGTGTGTTAGTGAGGGGCATGCGGGGTGAGTGGGGGTCTGTTTCTTCTTCCTTCGTCCTTGCTGCTCTAAGGAGGGACAGAGACAACCATCATTGAAGGTGATATAAGCAGAAGAAAGAGTTTGTGACTCAGAAGTAACTGTCAGTGTAATGCGGGCTATGTCCCTTTAGCCCTGAATTCTAGGAGTCTCTAATTCGCCATGACACCTTTAGAGAAAAACAGGACAAGAAGGGACTCCGTTGGGGGTCGCGGGAGGGGAGAGAAAGTCGCCAGAGAGAAGCAGGGGGAGGCGAGTGTGCGTGAGGGGCGTCTTGTAGCCTCTGAAAATGAAAGCACAGGAAGGAAAAAGTAGCGAAGACGTTTCACAAGGTGAAGGAGCCGTGTGAGAGGCGCAGAGGGAGGGGAGGGAGCAAGAGGTTAAGTGGGACAGGCCAGGAAGACGCTGGAGTCAGCAGGCTCGGCTCGGGAGGAGGGCGGAGGCAGGTGGGAGGAGGAATTGGAGCAGAGAGATGAACGCCAGCAGGTAGGGGCAAAGGCACCACAGGAATGAAGACAGAGCAGAGGCAAAGGGGACTCAATCAGCTTTTTGGTGCGAGGCAATGTGAACACGTTATGGAAAATAAAAGCCAGAATTAATGTCTGTACAGTATTTACAACCCATATGCTTTAAACAGCCCACAAACGGGATCTGTCTGTCTGATTATGTGAGGGTCAGCCCCAGTGAGGACAGAGTGAGAGGATTTGGTTCTGGCCTAGATTTCGTGCCTTGAAACACTTTTCAAGAAAGCGATAATAAGACAAGGGCCCTTGTTTTGCGGGGCTGTGCCTAGTGAGAGAGAGAGAGAGAGAGAGAGACACATACACACACACACACACACACACAGGAGTCCTTAGCCCGCAGAGGCTGACCGCACAGTGTGGGCAGAGCTGTCAGAACCCCTGGGACCGGACCTTCTCTTCCACCAGAGGCCACTGTGGGAGTAATTTTAACTGAGGTGCCAAAATAGCCTGTTCACTACATGGCTCAGTTCAGAAGGAAGGTGCCACCCTGGCCACCCAGAGAACAAGGGCCTTAGGGACCAAGCTAAGGGGACAAGGCCCACAGCATCCACGCCGGGGGAGGGAGGCTGACCCTCCTGGGCCCTGATGCCGGCTGGGGGAGCGCGTGGGAGTGCGTCCACCCGATAGCATCTCGGCCCCAGGGCTCGTCCACCAGTGTCTCTCGGGGCCGCAGAACCAGGAAACGGCACACTGTCTCTGAGTCCGGCTGCAATGCCCTGTGGGACTTGGGAGCAGGGAACTTCCAGCGAAAACCCAGTTCCTGTCGGACCAGTTGGGTTTCACCAACGGCGTTCCGTGTCCCGCGTGCCGAGGCTCGCTGCGTTTAAACGCCTGGCCCCCGCCCCTGCCCACCCACGTTTAGACGGCCTGGGGGTGACCTAAGGCTGGTGCTTCTCCAAATAAATGTGCCTGTGAGTTGCCTGGGGAGTGTGTTAAAATGCAGGTCCTGACTCAATCCTGCCTTTCGACCAGTCTCAGAAGTTCCGTTGCTGGGCCACGGACCACACTTTGCGCACAAGGGCAGGGGACTTGGCAGTGAGCTAAACAGCTGCTTGGATCCCTTTTCCAGGGACATTGGGGCATCTTTCTGTTGCTAACAAGTAAGTCGCTTGGGCTGTGGGACAGAGAGACATGATTCAGAACTGTCATTATGACGTCATATTTGGCTGCCCAGGTGATGTATTATTATTATAGCATCTTTATCTCCATCAAGAGTCAGAAAATTTTAGGGGGAGGGGCATTCAGGTGAAGTACAAACTGGGATTTCCGAATAGTAATTATTTTAAACATGAGCAGAGGTTACCGAACACGTTGTGAAAGCCTTCTCAGGAAATCTTTAAACAAAATGGATTCCCACCATCAGGTGTGGGCCCGCTGGGAGGCAGGGAGTGGCCCGTGTGACAGCCTTAGATCTGAGCCAGCCCAAAGCAAACCAGGCCGCATGGGAGGCAGATGGGCCCGGCCAGAACATCTGCCATTTGTCTGTCTGAAGTCGACAGTTCGGCCTAGCTCTAGCAAGGCAAGGGCACGCGAAAAACATCGTGTCAGTTCTTTTTTTAAATACTGCCCAGGTTCCTTCACTTCTCTCCATGACCACAGCCATGCCAGCAACATCTCTCCCTTAGGCAACAGGACCAACCTCACCTTTCTCCCTGCTGCCCTCTCCTACGCCCTCCTCCACACAGAGCAGTCTGTAAACCAGGAATCTGATTGCATCACTCCCTTGCCCCTCGCACTTGGGTTAAAATGCAGAGTCCTAGTGTGGCCCTGTGAGGCCTGGCCCCTGCCTCCCTCCCCAGTCCCCATCGGTGCCTCTCGCCTCCTTGCCTTCATGCTCCTGCCCCACTGGCCTTCACTCAGCCTCCAGATGGCCAAGGAGTTGTCCCCACGTCCTTTGCACCCACTGTTCCCTTTACCTGGAATGCATCCCCTGTTCTTCGCCTGGCTAATTGCTATGCATCTTCAGGTCTTGGTTTAAGTGTCACTTTCGCAAATTGTTATTTTCTGGCCCCTAATCTAAAACCATTCTTCCCACTACCAGGGGTGGGGAACCTTTTTTCTGCCAAGGACCATTTGGATATATACAACATTTTTCGCGGCCATACAAAATTATCAACTTAAAAATTAGCCTGCTATATTTGGTCAAACATTTAATTAACTCACCCCTAATGCCATGGCAGGGCCAGACCAAATGATTTTTAGGGCCTTAGAGGGCCGGTGGGCGGGGAACGTCCCCCTGCATTAGACCGCCTCGCGGTTGCTGGTGCTTTGCCTGAGTAGCACTAGATGACGGCACTAGACTGGCTTGTGTGACTATTAGACTGTAAGCTCCCTGGGGGCAGGAGTCATCTCTGTTTTGTAAACTGTTGTCTGCCCAGCATCTAACACTGTGCATGGCATACAGAGGCTCAATAAATATTTGTTTAATGAATGAGGTGGACAGTGGCTGTCAAGACCCAATCTACAGGGAATAGTAAAAAATTCGTATCTTACATGACCAGACCATTCCATAACATTTCTCTAGATAGTTAAGGAACAAGATGGCAGTGTGAGGGAGCACGGCTCCCCAGCTTTTCCCCTCTAGGTCAAAATGCCTGTGTAGACAGACACACACACACACACTGCACACACAGCGTCTGTGTCTCACACACACTCACCCTTCCATCCACCCTCCTCTATGGATTTCCACATGCAGGTGAAGCCAGCACGTCAGTGGGGTCAGGTTCCATGCTATTCACAGAGGGCAGACCGTACATAATGAGGCCCTGTGTCTGCCGTGGGGACAGAGGCCCCAGCCAGCCTGATCCGTGTCATAAATCCCAGCAACTCACTGAGCCTCGGCAGCGCAGGTTCTTCCAGGTATGGCTCTACCCAGGGTCATTTGTGAGCACATTCTGATGTGGGCAATTCCATCTCAACAGGTCGGAACTCCCCAGGGTGCGCAGCGGGGGGCGCCTCCCTCCCCCTGCTCCGTCTGACCTGGTTATGGGGAGTTGCTAGGTAACCGCTAGTCAGCCTTTGCTTCCCACGCTGAAGGAGGGTTGGTTACCATGGCAAGTCCAGATGAGATGGGGCATGCAGGGGAATGGGAGTGTGGCCAGGACTTCCGCAGCCTGGATTCTGCCCTCACTCCCTCTGGGTCACTGGGCCTCAGGGACGTCTCTTCATCCCTCGGGGCCTGAGTTTCCTTACCAGTAAAATAAAGGAGAGGCTGGCTCTCTCCTTGCTCTAAATCGCTGATGCGTGCAGCCAGCATAAACTGAACAAACATTTGAGTCCCATGCACCCCAGTGGAGAAGGCACCAGCTTTGAGTCAGACAGACCTGGGCCCCCGTCCAGACTCTGCCACTGACGATGTGAGCCTGGACAAGTCACTTGACCTCTCGGAGGTCATCTAGAGACCCAGAGCCAGTAGCACAGAGTTGTCATGAGAAGGAAGCACATTATAGAACTGCACGGTAAGGGCCCAGCAAACGGTGGGCAGCCCCTCTGTGCCTTCCAGATGGCAGAGGCAGCCTTCTTTACCTGACCCCCCATCCCCAGGGACACGTTCCCACAAAGGCCTCCCCGCTTTGTAACTCGCCTGTCCCGTGTTCAGTCCTGCTCAAGGAAAGACTCTGTGCATCGGTCAAACTGGTAACTTGCTGCTGGAGTAAATCGACTTCGGGAGAGGCCCCTCCCTGGGCCTCGCCCACCCCGTCCAGGTGATGGCTGCCTGTAGGGGTGGCCAGCAGGGAACAGGCTGCTGAGGGTGTTGGCCAAATAAAGAAATGATTCTTTTTTTTAAATGTATTTCTCAAGTACCGTTGACATACAATATGTTAGTTTCAGGTGTACAACATGGTGGCTAGACATGTACAAACCTTACAAAGCGCTCTGCTGATGATTCTGATGCCCATCTGGCACCCTTCATAGTTATCACAACATTATTGACTATATTCCTGATGCTGTACTTGACATCCCCGTGACTGTTTTCATAACTGGCAGTTTGTACCTCTTAATCCCTTTGATCTTTTTCACCCACTCTCCCAGCCCCCCTCCTGCCTGGCAACCATCAGTTGCGGCATTCTTGACAAGAGCCAAGATTGGGAAGTAGCTTAGGTGTCCATTGATAAATGAATGGATAAAGAAGAAGTGGTATGTATATATAATGGAATAGTATTCAGCCATTAAAAAATTGAAATCTTGCTATTTGCGACATGAGCAGACCTAGAGGATAATGTACTAGGTGAAATAAGTCAGAGAAAGGCAAGTGCTTGAACATTTCACTTATTTGTGGAATCTAAAAAATAAATGAACAAATACAATAGAAACAAACGCATAGAATAAGAGTCCAAAGGACTGGTTCTTGCAGGGAGAAGTGCAGGCCATGCCGAGGGGTCGGCAGCAGCTGGAGCCACCATCCCTTCCTCGGCCCATCTGCCTGCCTCTGGGCTCTCCGCCCTGACACACCAGCCCACCCAGACCCGGCGCTTTCTCTACTGGAAACCTTTCCCCTGCCGTCTGTCTGTGGCTTGGGTTCCAGCTGCCTCCCGAAGGTGGGGGAGGGGAGATGGCGGCAGGACCTCTGGGCTACTCTGCGATGCCCCTGCCTTTCTATGGGCCTCTGTCCACATCCTCACCAGCCTGCGAGGGCAGGGACAATGCCATGTCCTTCCCAGTCTTCCTTGGGTCTAACCGTCCCTCTCCTGACATGTGCTTCCCAGGCCTGGCCCTAGACATTTAGGTTTCAGTCCCCAAAGACAGGAATGAGCAGACACCAAGTAGGTAGGTAATTCCAGCTCCGGCCCCTTGTTTGAGGTCAGAGCTGTTTTAAAAATGTGTCCTCGAATATTCTAGACACACCCCAGTTCCCCGGCACTGCCAGAGGGTGGGAGAAGGAGACTTTCCATCAGCAGCTCTGAGCCCTACAGGTAAAGGCTGCTCCAGCCACCTGCTCAGCTGCCAGGGTGCGCCGCTCCAGGAATTCCCCGGGCCGCTGCCCTGAGGAACCACACCGACATTTAAGGGATGACTGAAGCGGACTAAGAATGAGTGTCAGGGAGGGGCAGAAAAACCCAGGAAGCGGGGTGTCCAGGAAGTGGGGTGTCCAGGAAGCGGGGGCAGTCGCAAAGTAGTTGGGGAGAGGAGCCCATATGTTTCCAAAGTTGCAGATAGGACAAAGTCCCCAAGTCTGGAAGGTCTGGGAGGGCAGGAATGTGCCGAGCACATAACAGGAGCTCGATAAAGCCCTCCTGGATGAGGCGGTGAAGGCCTCAGGGAGTCTGTCCAGCAGGGGAGAAGCTCAGTGGGTTCATTTCTCAGGCCAGTGGAGCAGGTCAGAAGTGAAAGCTGCTCGCCCTGACCGGTGTGGCTCAGTGGATAGAGCATCGGCCTGCGGACTGGAAGGTCCCAGGTTTGATTCCGATCAAGGGCATGTACCTTGGTTGCAGGCACATCCCCAGTGGGAGGTGTGCAGGAGGCAGCTGATCGATGTTTCTAACTCTCTATCCCTCTCCCTTCCTCTCTGTAAAAAATCAATAAAATATATATATTTTTTTTAAAAAGTGAAAGCTGCTCAACTAGTTGGGTCCTAGAACCTCCACGCCTCCTCCTCGCGGTGCCCGCTGTAGCCCCCTGCCCTCATTCTCACATCCTCTCTGGGAATAGCAGCGACGAGCACGAATTTCACAGAGGCGTGAGAGAGCCCACAACGTTTTATAATAGGGCTCATGACACAAGCTGCCACAGAGGGGAAAGTCAGCCCTGGAAACGTATCTAAGCGTATACGGAGAGGTGGGCTATTGGGGCTGCATTACCCAGGATGGCCTGGGGACGAGCACAGCTACAATTACTGTGAGCCACAAGGTGTCATATCCTCACTGCACACGCAGCCAGCAGGTGCCATGGGTGAGGAAGGTGAACAAGAGCCAAGGTCCCGAGCAGGAGGGAGAGGCCCAGTTCCTGTGCCAAGGAAGGAGGAGGCGCGATTTCTCAGGAAGGCCCGTCCCCTGCCCCAGGCGGCCTCCGGAGTTGGAAATGCCACAGTGAGGGGCGCCACCGCGCTCAGGGGAACTCCACACCTAAGGCAGGAGGAACCCCTGGCGAGCCAGAGGCCTCCTGGGATGTCACCATTCGTGGAATGTCCCCAGGCACCACAGGACCTGTGGCTGAAAGGAACGGTTTCCTGGCTGATAAGGCTCTTGTAGAGTCTCAGTAATGGTGCACGGAGCGCTCAGCTGGGTGGCAGGGTGGCAGGCCCGGGGCTCGGGCTGCCTGCACATGTCCCGGCATTTCCACTTGCAGCGGATAACCTTGAACAGGCCTCCCGGAGCCTCAGTGTAATCATCTGTACCACCAGACAGAAATCACTTTCACAGTCTACTTTACCAGATCGGGGCAGTCAGATTAGATTACTGTACATGAAAATACCTCCATGGCCTGAAACCGCTCTGCGAAGGCCACTGTGCCACTCATCAGCCAGCCTTGTAAGGACAGGGTGTCTGACTCCCCGCTAAACAAAGGAGCCGCCACAGCAGCTGGCTGTCATGTCTGATTCCTCTTTCTTCCCTGTTCTCAGAGACGTGCGTGTTGTCTAGCACACATTAACTGCTCAAACATGTTGATGGAATAAATACGTCATTGGTATGTAAAGGGAAACGTTACAAAAAGTCCACAGTGTGTTTCAATCAGTTAAATCTAAGAAAGATTTTGTCCGATGTGAACTGTCACTAAAGTATTCTACTCAGATTCTCGCCTTCTGTTCTACTCCACTTTGTGCCGTATAACATCTGTGCTCCTTCAGAGCAAAGCCGCGTCTTCATCATTCCACAGGGGCCTGGACGTGGTCTTGATCAGAGCTGCATCCCCAGCGCCCAGAGCATGCCCTTGTGCTCAGGAAGGCTCCATGAGGATATGGTGAATGAATGAATGAATGAATGAATGAATGAATGAATGAATGGTTTGAAACCCGTAGTATAAGGCTAAGCATTCAGGAGATGTTTGTTGAATGAACAAGTTATTAAATAAGGGGAGTGCTGTCTTTTACTAATGTCCGTTTCCAGCGCTCTCAACACAGGCAGCAAAACAAAGTGGTAGGAGGTCAGGGTTTGGAGTCAGGTGGTCCAGGTTTTAATCCTGGCACTTCTTTACTAGCTGGGCAACCTAGAGTGAGCTCCTGAGCCTCTCTGTGCTTCAGTTTTCTCACCTGTAAAATGGGGATGATGATAATTTTTCCAATAGGGTTTTATGAATTCACTTGGAGGATACTTAAAGTATTTAGCACAGTGCCTGGCACACAGTAACTGCTGCTATTTTTTAATGACCATATCACTCTCTTAATAACCTTCAGTGGCTCCCCTCTAGCTACAGAATAAGATCTAAAGTCAAGGCCCCCACAATTTGGCCCCGATGTCCCTTTCTTCCGGTCCCTCTTACCCATACTTTAACACCAACTACCCTTCACTGGCTTCCAGGCCCTCCTCTAACTAATGTATATCCGTTAACTTGTTTCCTTTCTCACACGCCCTGTAAGGTTGGATTTATTATTGCCCATATTTCACCAATGATGTGACTAAGGCTCAGAAAGGGGAAGTGTCTTCCCCAGGGACACACAGCTTATCCCAGGAAAGTGGGACTCCATTCCGGGACTCTCTGACATGAAAGTTCATGCTCCTAGTCACGGGCCTCTGAAACCCTTGCCATGAACAGTGTGATCTATGAGCCAGCACTGACAGCCCTACCGGGAGCTTGCTAGAAATGGAGAACCTCGGGCCCCACCTCACACCTACTGAACCAGAATCTGAATTTTAGCAAGATTCCCCAGGTGGCTGCTAAGCACAGTAAAGTTTTAAAGTCACGTTTGTAAACCACTTTCTCCCAGTCGGATAGAACTACTTAAATCAAATACATGATCTCATTTAATCCCTACATCAATCTGAGAGCTCATAGGAGGTCAGAATTATTATCCCTTTTTACAGATGGGGACACTAAGGCTCTGAGGGTTAAGTACAGCCGTGCGCCGCTAGACAACGGGGATGCATTCTGAGAACTGCGTCCTTGGGTGATTTCGTCATTGTGCAAACATCATAGAGCATTTGCACGAGCCTAGATGGGCAGCCTACCACACACCTCGGCTGTATGGGTAGCCTGTTGCTCCTAGGCCACAAGCCTGTACACCAGGGTCCTCAAACTTTTTAAACAGGGGGCCAGCTCACTGTCCCTCAGACCGTTGGAGGGCCCGACTATAGTTTAAAAAAGAACTATGAACAAATTCCTATGCACACTGCACATATCTTATTTTGAAGTAAAAAAAACAAAACGAGAACAAATACAATATTTGTATTTGCATGTGGCCCGCAGGCCCCTGCTGTACAGCATGTGACTGTACAAAAAAAAATGAGGTTTAATCAAACACAAGAGAAAATGGTATAGTCAAGAGACAGGTAAACACAAGCTGTACGAGGCTGCGGCTGGAAGAACACGGCATACTATTTTACAGCAAACTTTGTTTTGGGTTTTGTTTTATAAGTAGAAAGAGTACACTCTAAAATAACAATAAAAAGTACAGTAAATACCTAAACCAGTAACATAGTCATTTATTATCATGATCAAGTATTATGTACTGTATGTAACTGTATTGCTGTGCTTTTATACCACTGGCAGCGCAGTAGGTGGGTTTACACCAGCATCACCACAAACACATGAGTAACCCGCTGCACCACGACCTCACCATGGCTACGACACCAGGCTATAGGAATTTTTCAGCTCATTATAATCTTATGGGACTACTGACATCCATCGTTGACCAAAATGTCGCTATGAGGCCCATGGCTGTATCTTGAACTGAACCCACATGTGCCTGATACCAGCCAGATGCTCTGACACACCCAATCTCAACTCCCTCTGCCTCGAATGTTCTCCCTCTCTCTCCCCCTTGAATTCTTATCCTTTTAGGCTCCACTCAAAATCCCTTCCTGCTGGGTGAAGCCATTCTTACCCACATGCCATTGGATAGCTTAATTACTCCTCCCCTCAAAGTCCCCACAGCCTCCCACACCAACCTGTCTCTTGGCCCCAATTCATTCTCTCTTTTTTTAAAATTTGTTTTTCAATTACAGTTGACATACAATATTATATTCATTTCAGGTGTACAACATAGTTATGAGACATTTAGATATCTTCCAAAGTGATCACTCTGATAGGTCTCGTACCCGTATCTGACACCATCCCTAGTTATTACAGTACTAGAGGCCCAGTGCATGAAATCATGCATGGCTGGGGTCCCTCAGCCTGGCCAGCGATCAGGGCCAATTGGGGCCATCTCTCGCCCAGTCCCAATCGGGGTCGATCAGGGCCGGCCGGCCGAGGGGGAGGACCCTGGGAGATTGGCCAGCTGCGAGAGGTTGGCTGTGGGAGTGCACTGACAACAGGGGGCAGCTCCTGTGTTGAGCGTTTGTCCCCTGGTGGTCACTGCACATCATAGTGACCAGTCGAGCGGTCGTTGGGTCGACGGGTCATAACAGTCACTTAGGCTTTTATATATATAGATTATTGACTATATTCTCTATGCTGTACTTTACATCCCCATGGCATTCTTTACTAAAGAAGTCTGTGCTGAGCCAGGCACATAGTAGGCCTTGAGTAAATGCTTGCTTCCAAGTCATTAGGAAACAAACTAAATGCTCCCCAGTCTAAAGATGAAAACCTGTCTATACTTACAAGTGGAGTGTTAGCAGGAGGAAGGCTTTCCAATCCCCAAGAGTAGAAAAGGACACAGGTACGGTGACAAGCACCTCGTTACTCACCACTCTGATCTTTGGGCTGACATGGGATGGCAGAACCGACTTTAAAAAAAAAACTTTTAAAAATATGTGTTTTTATTGATTTTTAGAGAGAGAGGGATAGAGAGATAGAAACATCCATATGAGAGAAACATTATCGATCGGCTGCCTCCTGCATGCCCCCCACTGGGGACTGAGCCCGTAACCCTGGTATGTGCCCTGACCAGGAATTGAACCGGTGACCTCTTGGTTCATGGGTCGACACTCAACCACTGAGCTACACCAGCCAGGCAGACTGACTATTGTAACAAAATTTGCTTATATTTGAAAATCTAATCCTCACTTTATTTTCAGACCATCTAAGGAATAGGAGGAAACCTCTTCAGATTCACTGAGTTAAAAGCGGGTTCCAAATCCTGTCATTTCACAAGGGAAATAAAAAAGACAAAGTGCTTTTAATGTAGGGCAAAGAGCCCTGAGACATAGAACCCCAAGGGCTGTTTCTCTTTACGGGGAACTTGGGCAAACCACATGTTTCTAAGCCTCAATTTCCTCATCTGTAAATGAGGGGTTGGACTAGTTTCTAAAGCTCCTTGCAGCTCTGGGAGGCTGTGCTATAAAATGAGAGAAATGTGAACCCTTGGTTGCTATGATCTGAAAATATTTTGAATGTAGAGAATCAAATGTACAGTAGTGCTTGAACAAAATAATATGTTAATGACTAAGCGGATTCTATTGAATCCAGTGGAAAACAGCAGAGCTGCTGCTGGGGGTGGTGGTGTGTGTGTGTGTGTGTGTGTGTGTGTGTGTGTGTGTGTGTGGTGTCTCCTCATGTGCGGCTTTCTTCCTTGAGCTCAAACATCTACTCTGAATCACTAATATGGTAATCAGGCCTCTGGCAGCCTGTCTTGCCCAAACACACACACACACACACACACACACACTCCACTTCAAATTAAAATGGGGTGAAATTCCATCACTGCTGCTTACTTACTAGAACATCCTTGCTGCATTTTGGGTGGGTTTGTTGGGGTTTTTTTAAAGAAATTTTTATCGTGGTGAAGGTGTTGAATTGACAGCTTCTGGAGGGAGGCCTCTGACCTCAGAAATGGGGCGCGTGGGCCTGGAGCTGGGGGTTCTATTATCATTTTCCTTGTGCACACTCGCCCGCCCCTCACCATCCGGTCTAGCTTCGGGGCCCCAGGCTCTCCAACCGGGAGAGGTCAGACCCGCAGCCCCAGAAGCGCCCCGGCCCAGCACGTGCTCGCGCCTCCCCGCGGGGGGCTGGGGGGCTGGGGGGCTGGGGGGCAGGACCGCGCACCTGCGACGCCTCTGGCTCCGCAGGAGGGTGAGCTCCCCCCCTTCCTCCCACGAAGCGTCTGGCCGGGGAGGTGGGAGCGGGCCCGACGCCGCACGTGGGAGCTCCCGCGAGTCCCCCGGGAACCCCCACCTACCCCCGACCCCACACGCAGGTCGTCGGTGCCGCTCGCGCCTGCAGAGGCGGAGGGCGAGGCCGCCCCGCCCCGCCCGACGGCCGCGCCCGCGCCCCGGCCCGCGCCGATTGGCCGGCCTCGCGGCCAGGTGGGCGCCCCGCCCCTCGGCGGCTCCAGGTGCGGCGGCGGGACCGGGGCCGCTGGCGGGCCGGGCGGGCGGCCGGCACCATGGCCGAGTCCCAGCTGAGCTGCCTGGACGAGGCCCACGTGAACGAGCGGGTGACCGAGGCGCATGCCGCCTTCTACTACTGCGAGCGGCGGCGGGCGGCGCTGGAGGCGCTGCTGGGCGGCGGCGAGCGGGCCTACCGGGAGCGGGTCCAGCGGGAGCGGCTGCGGGACTTCCTGTCCAGCCAGGAGCGCCAGGCCCTCCGCGCCGCCTGGAGCCCCTACGAGGACCCCGCCCCCGCCGCCAGCACCAGCTCCCGGGGCAAGAGCAAGGCCAAGGCCAAGGCCCCGCCGGCGCCGGCCTCCGCCGACCCCCGGGAGTCCCTGGCCTACTGGCCCGACCGCTCCGACACCGAGGTGCCCCCGCTGGACCTGGGCTGGACCAACAGCGGCTTTTACCGCGGCGTGAGCCAGGTCACCCTCTTCACCCACCCCCCCAAGGAGGAGAAGGCGCCCCACCTGAAGCAGGTGATCAGGCAGATGATCCAACAGGCCCAGAAGGTAGGCCCTGTCCCCGCCGCCTCGTGGGTGGGGACCTCACACCCAGTTCCTTGGACCAGACCCCCCACCTCAGGGGCCAGCAGCCCTGCCCACCCTTGGGGCAAAGGGTCCAGGACGCCTCCTTCACGTCCTGGGGCTGTGCTGAGGCCTCTGGAGGATGTATGTGACCGTGCTGGCAAATTATAAAGTAATGGGCCGTTGTTGGTCATTATTACAGTGTCCAGGGCGCTGGCTTCCACCTGCCATGTGCTCTGGGTCCCCGTGAAGTTCCTATCCCCAGGCAAGACCCAGGGCTGAGGGGGGCCCTGTGGTAAAAGGGGCCACTCAGAGGTCATGGCGATACCTACGTGCTGCCCAAGGTTTTACGAGACATATCCCGGGCCATTTTCTCATTTGATCTTCAAAACAACGTCCGGAAGCCGGTGGTTTGACCTTCTCATGATGCTCTTAGCCTGATGCTCTTAGCCTGATGCTCTTAGCCTGCGGCAGAGTCATGGTCAGCCTAGCCCATCAGATTCACGCTCCCAACTAGAGTTCAAGCAGCCTGGAATGAATGAGGAATGTGAGCGCCTACTATGTGCCTGGCTCTGTGCTGGGCACTTGGACAAGACAGGCCGCTGGACTCGGCAGCTCAGAAAAAGCTCCCACTTATCTCGTTTGCTATGCACACAGGCCGAAAGGAAGGAATGCTTCCAGATTGCCTGATTAGAATTCAGGAAGGGCCGGTAGGTTGTGGGGCAGAGAAAAGATTTTAATCTTTACTCTGTGCCCTTGGGTAGAGTTTCCAGCTAAGATATAGGATGCCCCATTAACTTTGAATTTCAGTTAAACAACAAATACTTTTTTAGTATTAGTATGCCCCACATATTGCATGGGGCATACCGATATTAAAAAGTTAATCGTTATTTATCTGAAATTCAAAGTTAATGGGGCATCCTGTTTTTTATCTACTCGGTCTGGCTCCCCTCCACAGAGATCTGCTAAGAAACACCAGCAGCCTTCAGTGTCCAGTTCAGAATATACAACAGGAGTGGCTTGGGTTCCCTGTTCTAATTCAACTCAATGAATGTGGTTGAAGTTCAGTTACCTCTGGAGGCTGAATGGCCTGGGGAGGGAAGACTAACCTGGAAAGACCAGTGGGGGTTGTGGGGGGGGGGGGCGGGGCGGAGGCACCTCTTCCAGGAAGGGTGGTGATGCAGGTAGTTGGCTAGATTGGCCGGCCACCAGAAGGAAGTTAACAGTTAACTTGTTCTGTCCATACTTCCCCCCTCCCTTTTTACGTAATTCTTCTTTGTCTGCCTGAGCTGTCTTTGTATATTGCATTCTGCAAAAGACAAAGGCAAGTTTGAACAGCGGAGAAAGGACGAGGTGACTGTTTTGCGGCAGGCTGCAGGTGGGGTCAAGTCTTGTCATACTAACACGCCTCGATGTATTGGCACTCAATGTGTGCCAGCCACGGTGAAAATGACTTGCCTGCAGTTTCTCTTGTGCTTTTCACGACAGCGAGGGGGAACTGGGTATTTTCCTTATTTTTGGATTCAGAACAGTTAAGTTACTTGCTGAAGGTCACCTAGCTAGTAAGGGGTTGAGCCAGGATCTAAACGCCGGAGTCCTTGCTCTCAACCACTGCGATACCCTGCTCTGCTGCCTGATGATGGTGCAGCAGGATTAAGCCAAGGAGCTTGAGTGGAGTTAGCCTGGTCACAACCTGGTTGCAGGTTGTATACCCCTGTTACAAGGAGAGATGAGCAGGGCCCCTGCCCACTGGGGCTTCTTGTCTCTTGTGTAGTGGAGTGTTCCTAACTCTTTAAATATTTAATAACAGAAAGTTTAACCATTGTAAACTGTTCCAGTATTATACTCTGTACATATTTAACAGTAGTTATTTCCTGGGTGCATAGTGTCAGGTGCTGGCCATGGGAGGATATAATCTTTGGCCTTTGCCTTCCAAGAGTTAACGCAAAGGCAGGGGGATGTGCTCAAAGCAAGAGTTTTTGAGGCTGGCTGTGCTTAATCTTCAAGGGCTTCCTGAGGGAGGTGACTTGCTGAGTTAAACAGGAAGAGAGAAGAAACTGGAATGGATAGTGTCTCCATAAGACACTGAGGAGAAGGAGGGAGAGATTTTTGCTTCAAAACAGCAAGCAGCTTTGATTGGCAGAAGGAGGAGCTGTCCTGGTGGGAGCTGAGTATTGTGTGAGGCCTAGTGTGGGGGTCCTAAAACTGGTTGCAAAGCGGGTGACCACTCCCTAGGAGAAGCAGCTTCTGCCCCTGTCTGTACCCGCTCAACTCCTAGGCCCTCTGGGCTCCACTCTTCATCACTGCTGCTCACATGGGTACAGAGCCTTCTTCTCAAAGACCCTGTGAAGCAGGTAGGGCAGAGGGGTAGACTCTGTTTCACAGGGGAGGAAACTGAGGCACAGAGCTTGCCCAAAGGTCACATGGCTGGTGATAGAAAGACACTGAGCCCTGGCTTCTGCTCTAGCAGCTACCCCTCTGACCAGTGTCAGCCGCCACCCATACCTCAACTCATCCAACTGGCAAGCAACCCTCCGTGGCCATGCCTAGATCCTTCCTCCTTCCTGTCACCCCGAGGGAGGGAGTTTCTTTGTTTCCGGTGAGTCTGGCTGCTGGGAGGCCAGGTGGGGCAGACTGTGAGATGCTGTAAGTGCAGAGACTGGGGAGTGTGGGGAAGAGAGGTGCAGGACATAGGTGGCCAACTGTGTGCCAGAGTTTTGTCTTTTATCTCATTTAATCCTCAGAATAATCTCATGAGGTTATTCCTGAGTGATAACCAGAAACTAGGGCTCTGTGGCAACGACTTACCCACAGCTGCAGACCAGTGAGGCCTCCCAACCTGGGCCTCAGGAATGCAGAAAAGGAGCCTAAAGGAGACGCTTTGAAAATATGATGGGGGGGGGGGGGGACAGAGGGGCGTGGCCAGTGAGGGAACAGCCCAGCAGGTATGGAGGTGGGACCATGTGGGATGGGAGGAGGTCTTTGAGGCCACTGTCTTATCTGCTCTCCTGGCCTCTGCAAATGTCAGGAGGCCCTCCTGGTTGCACTGGGCAGCCAACGTTCAAACATGCGGCCATGTTTACTTGCGGGGTGGGGTTTTTATCATGTTCTTTCCCTCTGGAGTTGTCTGTGTATTTTAGTGTCACTGAATGGTGTCTTTTGTCTGCTTAAACTGCAGGCGGAAAGGATGCCTTCAGGGACCCAGAAACGAGTCCCTGGTGTGTCCCTGGCTGGCAGAGATGACCAGGGAGGTTGCTGCTTCTTGGGCTGCTAAGATCATTGTCACTGCCAGGGGGCGGACTTAAAGCACGACCAGGAGAGCCTGGGAAAGTCTTGGTTCTTACATGGGCAGAGCGAGAGGCTCCAACAACTCTAATTGGGATGGACTTTCGACTCTGAAGGGTAACGCACCCCTTTGGTCACTGCACAGATATATAAATATAAATTTTAGTCCTCACCTGAGGATATTTTTCCATTGATTCTTAGAGAGAGGGGAGGGGGGAACAGAGAGAAACATTGATGTGAGAGAGACATATTGATTGGTTGCCTCCCACACGTGCCCGGGACAGGGGCTGGGGATCGAGCCTGCAACTGAGGCACGTGCCCTGGGCTGGAATGGTGACTCTTCAGTCCTCGGGTCAACACTCGCTCCAGTGAACCAAACCAGCTAGGGCTGGACAGATACTTTGCGGTCTACTGTGTGCTAAGCACGTTAGTAGAAAACAGACATATTAAACACTCTTAAGTAGCCTACTGGTCTACTAAACCATCATTATAATACAGTGTGATGAGCGCTTGACGAGAGGGTGCGGCAGCCCCTGAATCGGGTTAGGGCAGGACCTTTGATGCTGCGACCTGTCCACAGCATGTCTGCACGCAGCAGTAAAGGTGAGATTGCACCAAGCCATGCACCCCTCCTTGTGCCCAGGCTCCCTGCTGACCCGCTGACCAGCAGCTCCCACGTGTGAGGCTGCTGGGCAGGTTTAGAGAGTATTGGTTACCTGTGCCTCGCCTCTGCATTCCTGGTCCCATGTCCTTTGAGCCTCAATCCCCTTGTAAGGCCGAGCGCTGTCTTCACTCACAGAGGAGGCCTCCGGGGTCCAGAAGGGTGGAACGCCTTACCTTCAGACCAACGGCAAGATTACCCAGCTTCCCCGAGTCCCTGGTCAGGATGGCCAATAGCCCTGCAAAGATTATAAGCATAACCAGGAGGGGAGGCTGCTGGACGAGGCAGCTTTCGTGAACCAGCGGACAGCGGGGCGTGGGTAGCCAGGCCCGGCCCTACCTCACCTCTGCCTGTTGAAGGGTTTGTTCCCTTTTCCTCGGGGCCCGGTGCAGATGGCACCTCTTCCTTGGCACTTTATCGGATCTACAGTCCAAAAGGGATCTTGTTGTTGTTCTCAGATGAGGCGTCCCGTTTGTGCCGCCCATGTGCCTGGCACACAGCTTGCTTCAGGAGAACCCCTTTCATCCCTGCGGGCTGGGAGCTTTGGAAGAGCCGAGTCGCCACCTTGTCCCTCACACCATCACCCAGAAGGGCCTGATTAGCCACACGGGCTCAGCCCAAAGAGCCCCGGGTCGTTGGGGAAGACTCCCCACAACTTCCCTGGCAGGGCCCACGGGAAGCCAACGATTTGTTTAAATAATTAGAAACTGTCTCCTATTGGCCACTGTCCCTCTCCGTCCCTCTAGAGAAGCAAGTGTTTGGAGCAGTCCCCTTTTGAACTGCACATCACCCAGGGACCCCTTTACTCACCAGCGTGACAAGCTGTCTGGCAGCAAGAGAGTGCTCTACATTGGGGGGTGGGGGACAAAGGGGGGTCAGAAGGATTTGGGGAAAGGCTCCAGGCAGGGGGCATGCTGGCCAGGTTAGCAGCCTTGTTAGAGATCTGGGCAGCTGATAGGATGAGCGAACAGCTGGGTACATATACCCAGGGGGTGTGGCAAAGTCTTGGAGTCAGCAGCTCACGCTGGGAGACTGAGCTTTGCAGGTGGCAGCCTTTGCCACTGTTCGAGCCCACTGCTTTCCCCCGTCAGCCTTCATCTCATCGGCACTTTTCTCATTCAGTACATCCAACAGGTAGTACCGAGCGCCTTCTCTGTGCTGGCCCCATGTTGGGCATTGGATAGAAACATGAATCGGATGTAAAAATAACCAAGAGAAAAAAAAGCTTACATAGAGAATTTTTTTCAATGTTGCTGATTTGTGAAATCTGAGTCTGATAATACATTCATTAGCCACCTCACCACTGTGTTTGCGAGCTGGTTCCTATTCTAGACTTGCTCCTAACACCTCTCTCCCTCCCTCCTTTCCTGATCTCTTCCCCTTCCATCTCACAGGGACAGTTGACTCTCTCTAGAGCTTCTGAGTTGCCTCTTGAAGCCCGTGGCCTGCGGGTCCGACACACGGACTGCCCCCTCTCCTCTGCCTAACCCTTCTTCCCGCCACAAGTGACCATTCCACACGGGCTTTGTTTTGGACAGTTGCAGGGTTCTCGTCCCACGGAGGCTGGTGATGGTGGTACAGCTGCAGCTCCAGGGACCCAGCACTTCAGAGCCTTGCGGGACCTTGCCCCGGCCTGTCCCGGCCTCCCTGCCAAGGCCCGGGGGCTTGGCTGTTAGAGACGCCTTTGTGCTCAGCCACTGATCCCAGGCGCTGTGGTTTCTGAGCAAAGGACACCCAGCTTCACCTCAGGGACAGAGGGCAGGCTCCGAGGTTGAAAGGCCCTGGTTCTGTCCAGATCTGGCCACTTACTGTGTTCCTTTGGGTAAATCACTTCCCTCTCTGAGGCTCCTGGCCTGCAAAATGGGAGGATAACACCCGGATTCCTGGATGGTTTTGAAAAATGACAGAGGATGTGTGTGTGAAAGACACGGGCGTGGAAAGTATCTGCACCTTCTCTGTCTTTTCTGGGAGCAGGGGAGGGAAGGGCAGTGGAATTTCCTCCCAGAAAGTAGGGGTGTCCAGCCAGGAGGTTAGATCGTTGCGGCAGGTGTGTTTCCTGTTTCCTGTGAGTGCGAGAGGAGTGGCGGCCTGCCCATGGCCTCCTCCTCTCTCCTCTCCCTGAATTTATCTGTTGGCCTTGATTTAGTGGTGGCGGTTTGTCAGCGCGGCTGTCTGTCTGCCTGGTTCTGCTGTCTGCGAGGCTGTGGCATCTGAATCCTCAGCCAAGGATCTGCTCTGGGATGCCCTGTGCCAAGACAAGACAGAAGGCACCCACGCTCCCTATTTCCTAAACTGGGGAGGCCCGAGGGTGTTCCCCTGGCACCATCACCCAGAAAGGCCTGACTCGTCACATAAGCTCAGCGTGAAGAGCCCCCAGGGCAGTCTGGGAGGACTCCCCACAACTTGAGTTTTCCAGGGAGGGTGATGGGCCTGTAGGGACAGGCTGTTCTCTGTCTGGAGGAGAGGGAACTCGAGGCTTGATTCCTGTGAAATCTACCACTTTGGGGCCGTGAAAATGAGGGTGGGTGTTCCCCAGGGAGTGCAAAAGTAGGAGCTGGGGCCTTGGTAAGCCAGCGCCTTCATCGTGACCTCTCTTGACACAGAGCCGGGTCTGCTGGGCAGCGGTCTCAGGAGGCCAGGCCACTGCAGCTGGGAACTAGAACCTGGATGTCCTTGTCCTTGCTCTGGCTGTCTTTTTCCTCACCCACTAGGTGACCTTGGGCAAATCATTTGACCTTGCTGGGCCTCCATCTCTGCATCTGGAAAGCGGGGATACTTTTTGCCTTCTGGCTTACCAGACTGCTCTGAGATGCTAGTGCAAGACTATGAGACAGCACTTTGGAAAAGATGAGTAATGGTTGCAGATAAAAGGGATTTCTATTAAGAGGGACTAACATTATTGAAAGAGAGGTGCTTCACATGTGATTTCTGTTGATTAATTCAATCCTTGCAAGAGAAGTGGTATTTTCCCGGAGGCTTAGGGAAAGCACAAGGTCATAGCACTCATAAGAGGCCAGCTGGGCTCCACGCAGGCCTGAAGTCAAGGCTCTGTCCGTCTGCTACAAATGCAGGTTACCACTGAGGGCTGCCCCCTGGGGCCACCTCTTCCCTCTAAAACTTCCAGAAACAAAATATATTAGCCTGGCCCTGAGAAGCTCACCTGTTTGGAGACGGACAAGTACAAGGGTGCTAGCTGCTCTGACGTGTGTAGTGGGGGAAAGGCAGGGGACACTGCTTGGGGACACAGGGCAGGTGTCCCCGGGAAGCCTCCAGGGACCTGTTGTCCTCTTAACGGCCACTTTCTGGCTCAAGCGTCTGTGTCCTCAGTGACAAACTGAGACCTTGATGGATTCCCAGCCAGACACCTCCACGTTGCCGCCCCCGAGGATGCTGCCTCACCTTGGCGGCCAGGTCCACCTTCCTGTTCTCAGGTGTACAAGGCAGAGCCTGTTGTGGGGCAAGCTTCCCCTGGGGGCGGAGGGAGCCGGCAGAGAACCAATAAGCCCGGGGTGGGTCCTGGCACTGCCCGGCGCTCCCCCGCCCACAGGCTGAGTCACTGGGGGATCCCTGCTCTTCCCCCTCCAGCACCTCACCACCCCAGGGCCATGAACAGTCAGCTTAGCTGCCTTCCCGAGAGTTCTCTCTCCCCTTCTCTGAATCTGTGGAGTCTGTGGACTTGCCCAGGGTCCCAGAATCATAGGCCTGGAAAAGGGTGTTTCTAATTATTAGTCTCTCTGGCCCGAGTTTCCCGTCTTCTGAAAACTCCTCCTGGCGTCGCTGGGCGAGTGGTCATCATTGTGTTGGGCCCTCAGGACTGGCTGGGCACGTGGGAGGCTCCGCATGAATGTCCCTTTTGTTCTCTTTAGCAGTGAGTCAGCGGATGGCTGGGGTGGGGGTGGGCACCTTTAGGCGGATTTTGAGGACAGACCGTGAGTGTCCTTAACTCCCCTCCCAGGGCGGTTCCCGGATGCTTGAGAGTCCCCGCGTTCGCTAGTTCACTCAACGTGTTTCTTCTGAGGACCTAGTATGTGCCAGGTTTCAGAAATATACAGATGAATAAGAAGTGGGCCCTACTCTTCATCCTCATGGGGAGATAAAAAGAAAATGAATGGCAGCACAGTGGGCGGGTTAATAGCTGCTACTTACTGAGCAAGTAAACTAAATGCCCGACGCGCCAGCCCTGAAGGACAGGTGTCGTTACATTTTCACAAAGATCCAGCAACTTTCCATTTTTCGGATGAGAAAGTGAGGGTCAGAGAGGATAAGGCCATTCTGCTAGTGGAACTGAGTGGGAACCAAGTTGAATCTGATTCACACCAACCTCCAGGGGAGCACAGGCCCCCAGGAATGCACAGCTGGAGCAGCCAGTTTGGACGGACGGAGCCGGCAGGGGCGGGAGTGTGCGAGAATGGAGGCCTGGGAACACATGGATTCACACTGTTCCCCTCACTCCAGCACCTTCGTTTTTGTTTTCTTTCTTTTTTTTAAGTATATTTTATTGATTTTCTTACAGAGAGGAAGGGAGAGGGATAGAGAGTTAGAAACATCAATGAGAGAGAAACATCCATCAGCTGCCTCCTGCACACCCCCCACCGGGGATATGCCCACAACCAAGGTACATGCCCCTGACCGGAATCGAACCTGGGACCCTTCGGTCCCTAGGCCGATGCTCTATCCACTGAGCCATACCGGTCAGGGCTTGTTTTCTTGTTTGTTAAATCTCACCTAAGGATATTTTTTCCAAAGGAGGAAAGAGGGGAGGAGGGAAAGAGAGAGGGAGAGAGATACACATCGATTAGTTGCCTCCCACACGCGCCCCAACTGGGATCAGGGATCGAATCTGCAACCCAGGTACGTGTCCTTGACCGGGAATCAAATGCGAGACCCCTTGGTGCTCGGGCCAACAGTCTGACCACGTAGCCACACCAGCCAGGGCTCCAACACCTTCTTGGCCACCTTCCCCAGCTGAGTTTCTCCCTGTGCCCTCCACCTGCCTCTCGGGAGCCCTCCCAGGTGGCATCACCTGACGGTGACCACAGAGTTATCCTTGCTGCTGCCCAGAACCTCCCAAGAAAAGTGCCAGCTCCGGTCGCCTCGCTCTGATGGATCAATCAGGAAGCTCCCGGCAGGCCCTCCCTGAGTCCCGCCTTGTTCTGCCCGTGCGGCAGGTCCTCCCTGAGTCCTGCCTTGCTCTGCCCGTGCACTATACAGGGCTCAGAGCTCCGGGCCAGAGCCAGCCCAGCAGCCGAGCCTAAGGATGGTTTGTGTATCTTCATTGGATTTTTTTTTTTTAGCAGCTGATTTATCTTCCTAATTATGTTTAGCTTTAAGCTAATGTTAAAATGAGCTTGCATTAGATAATTTTCACTAATTAACACCAACTTAGTGCAGGGGAAGTCGTCCCAGAAGCAAGCCACGGGGCAGGGAAAAGCTGGCCTAGGATCTTAAGAAGAATTGCCAAGCTCACTCCCCGGCGAATCACATATGGTTCTTCACGGCGGAATTAGTTGCCCTGCTCACGTGGGTACAGTCTGTTCTCTCTCTCTCTCTCTCTCTCTCTCTGGAGAGCCGCCTGTATGCCTCCTTCAGCAACCAGGTTTAGGGTTCGGGTGGGAAGAGTGACGGCCTCCTAGGGTCAGATCAGCAGGGAATGAGCGTCAGTGGTGCCCAGCAGGGAGGTGTGACCCACGCGCAGGGCTGGGAACAGAGCCCTGCACGGAGGCTACATGCCAAGGTCTGGGAGAGGAAGCGGCCTGGCTGGGCAGAATTGGGCTCCAGCGGCTGCCAGTGCAGCAAGGGAGCCTGGTGTTTAATGATGTCTCATTAGTGAGCCTGAAACTGTGTAACATGGCGACAGACAGCTGGGAAGCCGCAGCTGACAAAGCACGGATGCCCCACTGGTGGGATGGGGCAGCCTGGCCTCCAAACAGAAGAGGACCTGTTGGCCTTGGCCCCGCCCTCTGGATGGGCAGAGGACCCCTCTGCAGAGGGAGTCTGTGTGGGGCAGTTACTGCCAGTCAGGCCTGTGTAGGCAGGAAGGACGTGCACCCCTCCGCCAAGTGCTCAGACCCAGGCCTGAGCAGACCAGCATCCTGGGGAGGGCATACACTGCCCTGGGGGCCAGGGACAGAGCAGGGTCCTGGGACAGCCTCAGGGAAGAGTGGAACGGGGAAAGGGCATTCCTGTTGCCACAGGGATAGGGTGGTGACGGCAAGAGTTGGGTGATGAGGGCAGAGCCTGCTGGGCGCTTTTGGAGAACTTAGAGCAGTGGTTCTCAACCTGTGGGTCGCGACCCCTTTGGCGGTCGAACGACCCTTTCACAGGGGTCGCCTAAGACCATCCTGCATATCAGAGATTTATATGACAATTCATAACCGTAGCAACGTTACAGTTATGAAGTAGCAACGAAAATAATTTTATGGTTGGGTCACAACATGAGGAACTATATTTAAAGGGCCAGAAGGTTGAGAACCACTGACTTAAAGTGTTGATTGTCAGGGGGAGGGGAGTGGGTTGGACATACACGGAGGGTCTCCAGCCATGCTGAGTGCTTGATTCTGTGGGCAGTTGGGGGCCAGAGTGTTTGAGCAAGGGAACAGCAGGTTTAGGGCTGTGTTGTTGGATCCACCTGCCCAGAGGAAGCATGATCAGGACTGTGAAACTAGTACCGCCATCAAGCTGACCCTGCGCACCTACTGTGTGCCGGGCACTGCAGGGAAGAAGGGCAGAGCCCGGCCAAGGGGCAGGCATCAGACCAGATCCTGACTAGGCGTCACAGCGTTTCTTTGCATCCTCAACAGAACCATGAGGCAGCCTCACTATTCAGGTGGAATCCAGAGAGATTCAGTAGTGCCCACAATCCTGCCGCCAGGATGGGACTCTGGACTCCAAAGTCGCTGTCCCCACTGCCGTATGCCCTTGGACTGTGGAGATTTGCCCCCTCCTGGTGCAGACATTGGTGATGCTTCAGATAGGGCCTGCTGCAGCCTGATGACCAAAGAAAGTCTCTGGGTGTACCCCGGGCCCGACGCCCACCCCCAGGAGATGAATTGTTCCGTCCCCCAGCCCTGCTCTGTGCCAGGGTCCCGGAGCCACCCCAGGCCATCTCTACTCTGCTGTAGGTTTCTTAGCAGGAGCTCCGGCTGCTCAGGGTGCGGGAATAGCCGCCCAGCCTTGCTCCACCATCAGCTCACCATACAGACTCTTCTCCCCTCAATTAGCGCAAGCTTGACCTTTCTGGGAGTGTAGTGTTACCCAGGCTTTAGTCAGCACCCCAGGCTGGGCCTGCTGAGCGTGGAATTGAGCAAAAGGAAAGCATCTCCACCTTGATGTCTGCATGGGGCGGAGCTCTGAGCTCTGCCTGTGGCTTCCCCCTCACACACCCCCACCAGCTCTGCGCCCCCACACTGGCTGCTTCCTCCCCCGCCCCTCCTCTGAAGGGACGGCCTTTGTGCTGTTCTGGTTCCCTCTCTGAAGAGAGAGGAGGCCTTGGCATTTGCCCACTGCTCCTCACAGGCCCCGCACTGTGCTCCCTGTGCCTCCCGCACGTCTCACTCAGAACTCGGTGAAGGTGTCACCTCCCCGTTTTAAAATGAAGAAACTGAGGCTTAGATTGAGTGACTCGCTCCGGGCCACACCAGCAGGAAGATCTCCTGCTGCCAGAGGGTATATTCTCTTCCAAACACCAGTGGTTCAGTAACATGTCACCGGCCAGACAGCGAGACCTCGGTTTTTGTCTTCTTGAAGGAAAAAATTCAATCAAGAGATCAAGTGCAGCAAAGCCAGCAAGAGGGTACTGGCTGCAGCAAAAGCGAAACAAGGAAGGGCTCAGCACAGGAGAAGCCGCAGGAGGGCCCAGGCTGGGCCGCTCACTGGGAAGTCAGAGAAAAGGGGCCTTGGAGACCGGTCCAGGGGGTTAGCCCGGTACAAGCTGCTGCTGCCCATTGCTCCCCTGGTGGCAAGTTTTGTGGGGTCCCTCCGCGCCTGGGAGATGCACACCTGTGGGGGAAGGAGAGGGGGCAGGGGAAGGTGCTCCCCAGAGGGCCTTTTTTTTTTTCCTCTCTCTTGCAGGCGGGAATCTTAGGGGAGCTCTCAGGGGAGGGGCTCTGTAGAATATGCATCAGCTCTCCAGGCGTGCTCCTTCAGGGTCCTGGCCTCCACGGATTGGTTGGCACCTGGGGTCATGAGTCAAGGCAGCTGGTCCTGAGGCAGCCACGGGGTTGCTTGCCTGGTTTTGCAGCTTTCCTGGGCCTGGAGCTGAAATACAACTGAAGCCTGGATGTTATCTTTGGGGAGGAAAGGTCTGGGCGTCTGACTGCATGACCAGTGATATGAAAGGTCAGGGGGCCGAAGCCACATGACCAGTGATAAGCTAGGGGAGGAAAGGTTGCCCCGGGGGCGAGGTTTTGGTTTTTCTAGTGTTGCTCGTTGCTAGGCACTCAGGGCTTTCCGCCCTGCTGACCTTCTGTAACTGGCCCATCGTCCTTGCTCTGCTCACGTCGGTCTAACTGCCTTGCACAAAATCTGATCCATCCACCACCTGCATTCAGAGCCCCCGAGGGGATGGTGCTATCAACGTGCACTTTCACGGGCCTGCAGAATCCAAACCCTCCCCGCCCCCCGCAGGAGGCTGGGTCCGCACACTCGGCAGGCACACCCCCGCCAGGCCCAGGGGAGTCTTTCCACGCTGACCTCTAAGTGTATCTGTAGCCCCTGATCCCTCTTTGGGGAGCTCAGAGAAGGGCATTCCACAGTTGGAGAGGCTGCCGGGCCGGCCCAGCACTGCCCTCCATGGGAGCAGGAAGGACTGCTCTCTGGTCCCAGACAAACTGACTCCCCTGGGCTGCCAGGCAGATGGCTGTTCTGGGAGGCAGAAGCGTGACCAGCTTGCCCAGGTGCTGCCCTCCTGACCCGAGGGACCGCAGGGTTGAGGGTGTGGAGTTAGCACCCTTCACCTGTAGCAAGTGAGTTAATGGGCCCTCGTAACTCCAGAACTTCTTCCTGGGGCGTCCGGACATGCTCTCATCTGAACTCCCAGCAGGCATGGGAAGTAAGCAGGGTGAGCATGGGGGGAGGGGGTGTCAAAGTCAGGCCCCAGGCTCACATGAGTCATCAGAGGGGAGGCAGGGACATGTGTGTAGGCTCCCTTTCTTTCCTCTCTGGGAAGAAGCGACCATGCCAGCACACCCCTGCGATGAGCAGGCTTGACCTCTTGCTTTTTCCCACCACAGATCTGAGTGAGAAAGGGCTGGGTCTTTGCCGGAACAGTACCACACCCACCCCAGTACCTACAGCTCTGCATCAGCGGAACTGGGCAAACCAGGGGGAGAGGGTGGTAGAGTCCAGTTCTACCAGTGCATCTTGGTTTTGTCCGACCAGAGGTGGCCTGGGGTCCTAGCCGGAGTAGGCCTGTCCCCAGAGCCTGCCGTGACCACATCGTCTGGGGGTGATAGCTCAGGACTAGTGCCAGACCCCTAGCTTTAGTCCTACCTCTGCCAAGACCCAGATGGACAAGTTAACCTCCAGGCTAGGCTCTAGCTAAGTTTCCTCCTAGCTCGGGGGAAATGTCCTTCTGGAATGTTCTTGAGTGCAGGGGCCAAGTGCAGAGGGGCAGCCTGTGCCCTTCAGGTGGGCACAGCCAGGGGGCTGTGTGGGGCTGCCATGCAGCCCATGCTCCACAGACCGGCTTGAACCCATCACAGAGAGGACAGCATCCTTTGGTAATCTGCACAAAGGTGCTTGCTCTGTGTGCTCATCGCAACCCTGCCCCCTGGCCTCATGTCCTCGGTGTGGACTTCTACCCCTTGGTTAAGTACTGTCCTCACTCATGGGCTGGCTGCTCCTTCAACACCTTCGGTGGATGGGGCAGAGCAGAGAGGCCAGGTCTCAGAGCTGTTGGCTCAGGCAGCAGGCCCTTCTCTGCACCCTTGAGGCAGACCTGAGCTCTGCCTTCCAGCACGACAGTCCAACCGGGAATTTTGCTTAGCGTTCCTTTTTCTCTCCACCCCAGTGCCCTGTCATTATTGAAATAAAAGAGGTAACTACAAAGCTACACCCATCCCCCACAAATAAAACAATAAACATGAAACAACCTCCATTTAGACATTCATGCCACAAACATGGAGAACTGACTTGGTGTTGAGATATCCCCTGAGGGTAAAGATTCTGAAAGAAATCATGATCCCTGCCATCCAGGAGCCCACAGCCAGAAAGGGACAGAGCCATTCTGCAGAGGTGACAATAAAATGTCAAGGAACTCTGTTATTTGCCTGCCGTACAGTGTGGGCAGGATGCAGGGAGTCGTGAACATTGTTGGGTGGGGAGAAGTTCAGGACGTTCTTGGCTGAGTCTTGAGAGATGCATGGATGTTTCACAGGGGTGTGGACGGGGTAGGAACAAGGCCCTGAACTGCCTGATATGTGTAGTGGTTCTCAAGAGATGCTGGTGGGGGTGGAGGGGGTGAGATGCTGTGATTTTGCCCCCAGAAAACCTTTATTCTCGTCTACAGACATCTTTTTTTGGTTGTCACCACTCGGGATGCTACTGGCATGCTCCTAAACACACATCCTGCAATGCACAGAACAGCCCCAACCGGTCAATACTGCCAAGAGAGGGTGTGTTAGGGTGACTGTAGGTAATTCTGCAGCGCCGAAGACAAGGGCAGAGGTGAACTGGCACGATGAAGCTGTGTGTGTGGCGGGGCTGGAGGGGCGGGGGGGCTTTCAAATGCCAAGTTAAGGGTTTGGACTGCTCTTGATTTGAAAGGATCACTGCCGCGAAGAATGACTTGGAGCGCAGAGGTGGAGTAGGAAGGGGATACTAGTGAGGAAGCTATTCCAAAGGTTCAGTAGGAAATGAGGGGCCTGAGCTAGGGCCGCAGTCCAGGGGGAACAGAAAGGAGTTGACCCAGAGAAGCTGCTGGAGCAGGTGGGACCTGCTAGACCCGATGAGGGGTTGGATTTGGACACTGGGGAGAAGGAAGAGGCCAGTGGATGTGGGTAACGGACAGGATGTTGATTTTGGAGACGCGGGGGCGGGAGGCGGTGGAGGCTGGTGAACAGGCTGTGAGGTCTGGTGTGGGTCATCTAATAAATACGCCAGCGGTGCCCGTCGCTAGCTGTCTTGAGCCAAGGAGAGCATGGGGGAAGGCGGAGTCCTTCTCCTTATTATCTGATGGTAATTAAGGAGTGGAGAAAGAGAGCCTGAAAAGCTGGCAGTTTAATTAATGGTGAATGACAGGTAGAGGGGAATTCTGAGGCTCCCTGGGCCCCCCTCCGCCTCCCCTCCTCACTGCAGCAAGATATCAAAGCAGGAGATGTGAGGCTAAGCAAACACCCGGCGAGAAGTATCACAGCATCCGAGCCTCCTTGCCAGCGCCCGCAACAGCTTCTAAAGGCTCCTGCCACCTGGGATTAACCTCTCTCCTCCGCACGGTGCCCGCCGGGCCACACATCCCGGGGACCCAGCTAAAGGACACGGCGAGCCTGCCCAGGGGAGGGGTGGCTGCTCTCTCCCGATGAAATCTGTCTCCCCCGGTTCTTTTAAAACCCGATTCTGCACTGACACCAGGAGTCTTGAAGTCCAGTTTGGTGCGGAGGGTCACGTGGCACATTAAACGCCCGAGCACAGGGAGCGGGGCGCTGGTTTTCCTGGGCCTGGTGCTGTGGAGCTGGATGCCAGGGCGGGCCTGGGAGACCAAAGCGGAGGGCAATTATCACTTCTCCACAGCGAGATTGCCCGAGTCGGCGAGAGTCAGCGAGCAATTGATTTTTTTCCTACTACAGATATTTCACTGTGTAATTGGTGGTGACACAGACGGCTGGCTCGCACCAGGGTGCCACAGACCAACCCCGAAAACAGGGCCCTCGATTCTATCTCCCTCCAATTTGTGATCCTATCCCATCACAGCCTTCGCAGGTGGGGGCAGGGCAGCGGGCTCCGTGCCTGCTCTTTCCATCACAAAACAGAAGAAGCCGCAGTGTGAATCCAGAAGCGCCTCCCTCAGCCAGTCAAGCATTCCCCAGCCATAGATTGAGCGTGGACTTTAAGCTGCACACTGTGGAGAGTTTGGAAATGAGCAGCTGACGGACTCTGGCCTCAGACAGCGCTGGGGAGATAAGACATCAGGACCCTCCAAGACAGTGGGAGGCCGTGTTTGACGGAAGGAGGCCAAAACCGTCATGTTAAAACCCTCTGTACTTAAGCCCAACCCCACCGCCATACCTACCCCGGACTGTTCCAGGCCAACTGTTGGTTCCGGATCTCAAATACAGCGCTGATTGTGAGCCGCAGTTCGTGGTCCACGGCCATCCTCTGTCCATGGAGGACCCCTCCCTCTTCTTTTACTTTCTCCTTCCCTAGGCAGCCACCCTTAAGCATATGTCCTTGGTCATGTCTGTATCCTTGAAAAACACGCTGTGTTATTTTATTTACGCTGGTATTAGGCTATAGATCTCATCCTCCAGCATTTTCAATCAGACTCTCTGTTTTAAAGGTAACTATTCAAGTTCTGTGTGCAGAACTAGCTCATTGCTCTGTCCGCTGCGCTGTTGTGTCCATTCCTGACGTTGTCCATATCTGTTCTCCTAGAAATTCACATCTCAGTTGTTGCCAACTCTTTGCTATCCTAGAGAAAGCTGCAGTGAGTGTCCTTGTCCCTGTCCCCTTATAGGCCTGTGCAAAGACCCAGGAGGTGCCCCGGGTGCCGGCTGCAGTTAGACACATCCTGAAGTCCACTAAGCTCTGTTCCCTGTTCCCGGGAATAGCTACCCCAGTGTTCCCTCCCACCAGCAGTGAATGAGGGGTCCCTTTTCATTTCTTTGCTTTAATTTGAATTCTTCTGATTGCTTTATGTACTTATTAGCCATTCAGATATCTCCTCTAGGAATTGCCTATTCATATCCTTTGCCCATTTTCCTAATTAGTTTCCTGGGGGTTTTTTTCTTACCAATTTGCAGAGGTCCTGGCCCTAGATGGGTAGCTCACTTGTTAGAGCGTCTTTCATATATGCCAAGGTTGCGAGTTCAATCCTGGGTCAAGGCATATACAAGAATCAACCAATGGATGCATAAATAAATGTACAACAAATTGATCTCTCTCTCTCACTCTCTCTCTTTCTCTCTCTTCCTCTCCCTTTCCCTTTCCCTTCCTCTCTCTCTAAAATAAAAAAAATAATTAATTAAAAAATTTGCAGGGATCCCTTGTATATTATTAATTACTTTTGATCATGGATATTGCAGATATCTTCTCCCTGTCACCCTTCAGTTACCTTTGTCTATGGCATCTTTCTTTGAACAAAAAAATCCCTAATTTGTGGAGCACGTCTTTTAAAATTTTTATTTGCCTTATGATTTGTACTTTTGGAATCTTAAGCAATCCTTTATTACCTATGTCATGAAGATATCTTACTACATATCATCAATTCCTTTATTAGTTTTATCTTTCACATTCAGGTATTTAGTCTACCTGAAATTCACCTTTATATATAGTGTGAGGTAGGGATCCACTTATTTTTCTCTATACAGTAAGCCAATTTCCCCAATAGCATCTACTAAACAGCATCCTTTCTCCACTGAGTTGTGATTCTACCTCTATCAGACTTAAATTTTTATGCAGGTTTATAGGTACACATATGTTTCTGGTCTCTCCATTATATTCCATTAGTCTATTTGTTAGTTGCTTCCTACTTCAGTACCACAGTTCTTATTACTATAGCGCTGTAGTATATCTTACAATCTGGTAGGACAAGTGTTCCCTTTTAGCTTTTCTTTTTCAAAACTGACCTAGCTATTATGGATCTTTATTATTTCTCACATCTTAGAAGTATTTGGGTTCCTCAAAAAATATACTGAACTTTTATTGGATTTATTGGACTTTATTAACCCTTTGTAGCCATAAGTGTCTATAGATGCAAGCGGCGGACCTTCCCCACACACCACGCGCATCTATAGCTGCAAACCTCACATATCAACTCTGGCCGCCCAATTTTAAAATCAGACTTGTTCGTGACATCTCTGGGTTTGTAAAGAAAATTATGGTAACTTAAATTCGTAAATATTCCAGCACATATGGAAGAAATGAGGATGGTTTCCGTTTTGGATGCGTGGCAGTTAACTGGTTAATATGGGAGAATTGGATTTTTAAATATTAAATCAGATTATCCATGAATATGATTTATCTCTTCCTTTATTCACTTACTTAAAAAGATGTTTTTAATAGAGTTTTATAAATTTCTGCATAAAGGTATTAATTCCTAAATACTATGTGCTTAAGTTGCAATTTTGGGGGGATCTTATTTTCTTTTTCGTTGATTATTTTTGTAGTAGAGGAATGTTATTGGTTTTTGTAAGTTTTTCTTGTATATGGCAAGATTGCCAAATTCTATTAATTTTAATAGTTTTTCTCTGCATTGTAAGAGGTTTTTCTATAAAAAAAATATATCTGTAAATACTGGTAGTTTTTGTTTCTTCTAATCCTTCTAGCTCTTATTTTTTTTCTTGTCATAGTGCATTGGTTAGGACCTCTAATGCTTTGTTAAATAGCAGTGGTGATAGTGAGTATTTTTTATTTGCTTGAGACTTAAAAGGATTGCATCTAAAATTTCTGTTAAGTATGCTTCAGGTGGGTTTTTAGTAGTTAGCCTTTATCAAGTTAAGATCCCTTCTACTTCTAGTATTTTTGAGAATTTTAATCACAAATAGGAATCTTAAGCAATCCTTTATTACCTATGTCATGAAGATATCTTACTACATATCATCAATTCCTTTATTAGTTTTATCTTTCACATTCAGGTATTTAGTCTACCTGAAATTCACCTTTATATATAGTGTGAGGTAGGGATCCACTTATTTTTTTAAAATAAATCCAAATATTTTTTTAAAAACCTATTAAGGTAATGTATGATTTCCCCTCCTTGACACCATAAATGTTATAAATTAAAATAATATATTTTCTGATATTCAATAATTCTTACATTCCTAGGATAAACCTTACTTGATTATGCCGTGTTATGTTTAATTCGCTCTTAATGACTTATTCATGTCATTTTTACTTTTAAATTCATTGATGTATAAATGGTCCTAATATTCTTTTTTATCATTTCTTTAAAATTAAGAATTTCTTAAAAAGTAAACATGTCTGTAGTTATTTCTCTGTTTTCTCTTTTATTTGCATATCCTCTGTTTTTGTCAGCCTTGCTAGCAGTTGGTCTATCTTGTGTAGTCTTTTTAGAAAGTCAGTTTTTTATGTGATGTTTCTAAAATAACTTACAGCTGCCGCATCTTTGTGAACCAGTGTGATGCAGTGAAATGGTTGAGTGCAAATGAAGACCCGAGTTCAAATCCCTGCTCTGCTACACGCTGTGTGGCCTGGGGCACATTTCTTTGCCCCTTTGCATTCACGTCCTCATCTGTAGAAGGGGGATTCCAATCCTCCTCATTGTGAGGATCATATTAGAAAAGTGACCTAAAGCACCTGGAACAGTGTGAGGCCCGTTCTAAGTGCTCGGTGCATGTTAATCCCTGTCTCCAGGGCCTTTCTGCTGTGCTGTTTGCCTGAAATGCCCGCCTGCTAGGCACCTGCTGGCCCAGGTGGCACCTGTGTGCAGATTAGAAGAGCTGTCCCTTCCTCAGGCAGGCACAGCTCCCACGCACCCCCGGCCCAGTGCCCATGCAGTGCACAACCTGCATGCCCAGGCCTGGCTGCCCTGCCCCCTGCCCTGCTCTGTGTCCCTCTGCGCATTTCTCATGGTGCCCCCGGCCGCCCGTTCTTCAGGTTCCGGCTTCCTCACTGAAGTCTTTCTTGTTCTCCCCTGGCTGAGAGTAATCAGTCTCTTCCCTTCCTTCAGCCCCTGGCCCCCACCCTGAATTCACATCACATCTCATCTCTGCATCTCTTCAGGCTTTTATTCCATCTTACCTTACGTCTCAGTTCTTTTGTGCAAATGTCTTATCATTCCTCCCGGATTAATCCCTTGAAGTTAGGGATTAGAGCTTATTTGTCGTTAGATCCTCCCTCTGCCTGGGCAGCTCAGTAAATGTTACTTGTATACGTGATTGGGTGTTAAATGCAGGAGCTAAGAAGTCTTAAATAACATCGTGTAAATGGTGTTGGGGGTGGGGTTCTTTAGAGACAGGAGTCGTGGCAATGCACATGTGTGAAGGTGATGACAGAAACGATGGTGATGGTGTGGGGGGTACCACTTACTGGGCTTCCCATGTGCGGGCACTGTGTTAAGTGCTTTCACAGTCTCTCAGCCCTCCCGACAACCCTTTGAGTAGGTGTTACTCTTAGCTCCGTTTTGCTGCCAAGGAAACCAGGGCTCTGACGAGTCAGCAGTGAGCTGGGACCCAGGTCTGGTCTGTCTGACTTGACCGGCAGGTGCCCTCATCCACACAACCACTACCATTTATTGAAGACTCACTCCATTCCAGGCAGTGTGTTTGATGCTTCCCAGACCTTATCTGTCATCCTAATGGCGAAAGTATGTACAGGATACCTCTACTTTGCAGATAAGGAGGCTCATCAAGATTAAGGGCCTTGCCTAAGGTCACATAACAGGAAAGGTCACATAGCCAGATCTCTCTGACCCCAAAGCATGCTCTTCCTTCTGCATCATGTGCTCGGTGCTTGGAGCCAACAAGAAAACCCTTGCACTGGAGCTGGGGCGGGAGTGGGGGAGGAGGAGGGAGGAAAATAGAGGAAGCTGAGGTCAGAAAAGCATGCCTCAGGCTGCAGAAGGCCTGGCCTGCCAGCACGGCTCATCAGGACTGACTTGGAAATCAAGGGTCCTCGGCAGTGACCTTGCTTTGAGGGTGGAGTGGGATGGTCTGCACGCCACGCTCACTGGAGCTCTGCCCAGATCGGCCCCTAGGGAAGTGCAGGGCTTTCCCCTTAGCTTGGCCCTTAAGGAAGCTGCAGGGAGATCGGAGCACCTGCAGGGAAAGCCGCGTTGGCGCAGATCTGCGGCTGGTGGAAATGAGCCCATTCCTTGCCTCTCGATGATCACATCTTCTGAGCCTGCTTGTCTCCACGAGGACCACGAGCAGCTATCCTCAGCCTCCCAGTTCTCGCCCATATGGCTTCTGCAGAGCGACTGGGAAATCCTTAGGGGGGAGAGGTTTGTCAGGGATGGCCTGCACCCTCGGGGGTTTCCCAGAGCAGAGGGCCCAGGTGTGCTCAGACATGGGTGAGGAAGTAGAGCACCCAGGAGAGGTACCGATGGAGTTTTTGACTGTTGGCCACCAGGAACTCCAGGTCCAGCTGGTCCTCTCTGGGCCCAGGTGTGTCTCTGCAGGTGTGTAGTCGCCATGTGCCTCACCAGTGCCCTTCCCGATCCAGGTCATTGCTGTGGTCATGGACCTCTTCACCGATGGCGACATCTTCCAGGACATTGTGGACGCTGCCTCTAAGCGCCGCGTCCCTGTGTACATCATCCTGGATGAGTTGGGCGTGAAGTATTTCCTGGAGATGTGTCAGGGCCTGGAGCTCACGGACTACCGTATTCGGGTGAGTTGCACCACTGTGGGCCGGCCATGTGAGGACCAGAAATTGAGACAGAGATGGCCTCTGCCCCTTTCTCTGCCTCTTCTCCAGTTCAGGGGCTCAGATGAGCATCAAGATCTCAATCCCTTCTGTCTAAAACCTGATCTCGTGAACCGATAACCCTAAAAGTACACGCCAAGCTTAAATTATATCACAAGACTGCTGAGGCGAAGGAGGCAGCTCTGGCCCAGATCTGGGGTGCTCAGCCCATAGTCCAAGGTCAAAGTTAGGGCCGTGGTTCTCTTCTGGGGAGTTTTGGGCACCGGCAGGAACCACCCTGAGCTTATCCACACCCAAAGCAAGATTTGCTGACTACTTCCTGCTGTCTAGTTGGGGTTCCCCTGGAAGGCCATCGGGAGCAGAGCTGAGTGCAGACAGGAGCCAGCAGGCAGGTCCCGTGGACGAGAGAGCTCCTCCTCAGCTCAGAGGCTTGCAGGCCCCAACCTGAGTGGCACTGTCTTTCTTTTCTTCTCCACAGAACATCCGTGTCCGCTCGGTGACGGGCGTTGGCTTCTACATGCCCATGGGGAAGATCAAAGGGACCCTGTCATCAAAGTTCTTAATGGTAGATGGTGACAAAGTAGCCACCGGATCTTACAGGTCAGAGAAGGGCCCGGGAGGCCTTTATTCCTCCTAATAAATGTTCATACTCAGGAATGGGCGGGGCTGGAGCCTCCGTGGTCCTGGGTTTAAGAGGTATTGCCTGATGCGATGGCAAAAAATAGCCTCCTGGCTCGTCCTTTCCCCCAAACTTTGTGGCTACTGGATTATTCCAGAAAGAGGGCCAGCTCTTCCTGGACATTAAGCGCCGCCTGCTTTTCATGGTCCACAGCCAATGGCTTCATTGTGAGGCTTGTTTTTTAGGCGGGACAAGCAGGAAGCAGAATGGATCCGATCTGGGAAAGAAATGTGAGGGTGTGGCCTGGAAGGAATGTCCCCCGAATTCTGAGGCTGAAGTAAATCACCAGGAACATGAGACTAGATCTGTGCAAGGGTCTGCCCTCCACGTGAATGAAAATCTAGGTGCCCAAAAGAAACCTGGGCACCGAAGCCAGTAATAAGTGACCTACGTCCTCTTGCACAGTTAGAGCAGGGGGTTCGCAGACACTCGGTGCGTAGGAGATTCACAGGAGAACCAACAAGGAGTGGAATGACATTAAGAACAGCAGCAGCTCCAGTGACCACTTATTAAGTGTGTGCGTTGTGGCAGCCACTGCGCTAGTGTAGCCACGTTCCCTCACTCGAGCCTTGCAACAGCTCTGTGACGGTGCACCTGTGAGCCCCATTGTACAAAGGCGCACAGGGTAGAAACCAGGACTGAATCCAGGCCCGACTTCTCGTCTCCGTGCCTGGCACCCACTCCCTGCTTTCTGCACTGGAGGCCAAGACCTGGGGAGAAAGGGAGACTTAGGTCAGGGGAGGGACAGGTCCCAGCAAGAAGGCTGGGCGGTGCCTTCCCCGGGGCAGCCAGGCATCAGCCTCAGTGGTCGATCAGGCTGGGGTGGGCGCAGCCGGCTGTGGAGATGGGCCTGCTTGGCAGGGGGCGAGGTCACTGGCCTGGGCACATGTGTCTTGCTTTTCCGTCCCTACATTCCCAGGTTCACCTGGAGTTCCTCTTACGTGGACAGGAACCTCCTCCTCCTCCTGACAGGGCAGAACGTGGAGCCCTTCGACGTGGAGTTCCGGGAACTGTACGCCATCTCCGAGGAGGTGAACTTGTACCAGCAGCTGAGCCTGGCAGGAGGTGCAGGCATATTCGGCCCTTACTACTCCACGGTGGCTCGCAAGCTCATCAACCCCAAGTACGCCCTGGTGTCCGGGAGCCGCCACCCGCCGGGGGAGATGATGCGCTGGGCTGCCCGGCAGCAGCGGGAGACTGGCGGCAACCCAGAGGGGCAGGAAGAGGGCAGCGGAGGCAGCGAGTCAGCCCAGCGCCTGGAGAACTTCCTGAATGACCTGGTCACGCTGGAGCAGGTGCTGCCCGCCGTGGAGCCCGTGCCCTCGGGAGAGCTGAGTCGGAAGCCTGGCAGGCTGGTCTCTCCCCGAGAGGCTCTGGCCCGAAATGGCAAGGGAGAAGCGCTCAACGGCGAGGCCGCCCAAGCCAAGGAGGGCAAGCGCTTGAGTTCCAGGCTCTTCAGCCGCCGGGCCAAGCGGCCTGCAACGCCCAACGGCATGGCCAGCTCCCTCTCCACGGAGAACTTCGCTGAAGTGGAGTTCAAGGGGAAGAGGACCAATGAGGGCTCCAGTGCCAACGCCTCAGGTGAGCCCTCCCGTCCGGCCCCGAGCTCCCCGGCCTCAGGCCCGTATTGGGGAGCAGAGTCTTGGACCTGCAGAAAGGCAGGGTGCTGGCCTGGAGAGAGCCCTGCCGGTCTGGGTCAGACAGTCCTTTCCCACTCTGCCCTTGCTTTCATCTAGCCCAGTGATGGCGAACCTATGACACGTGTGTCCGAGGTGACACGCGAACTCATTTTTTGGGTTGATTTTTCTTCATTAAATGGCATTTAAATATATAAAATAAATATCAAAAATATAAGTCTTTGTTTTACTATGGTTGCAAATATCAAAAAATTCCTATATGTGACACAGCACCAGAGTTAAGTTAGGGTTTTTCAAAATGCTGACACGCCGAGCTCAAAAGGTTCGCCATCACTGATCTAGCTCATGGTCTGGGCCGGCCACTGCGGGTCTGAGCTTCCGTTTCCTCTTCTCTGAAAGGGAGGACGCGCTTGCCTTGCCCAGCTGTTCTGAGGCTACAAGGTGCTCAGAACAGTGCCGGGCGTGGGGGAGTCTGAGGAAGTTTCTCCTCTGTAGATGAAGCCACAGAGGCACAGCGCAGCGGAGTGGCAGGGCTAAGGCTCGACCCTGCCTCTGAGTCTAGGGCTCCATCTAGCAAAGCTGGTTCCTTGTCATCAGGATCTAACCTGGACAAACACACCCCGCCCTCACCGGCGCCCCACCCGCGCCCTGACCCCCTTTCCTCATTCTGCTAGAAAGTGGTTGGACGGGGTTCCTCCCCTGTGCTTATCTGATAAGTGGTGTTTGCCAGCTGCTTACCTCTGGGAGAGATTGTTCCTGATGGTGATATCCTCTTGGCTGTCTCCCTGGGATCCCCTAGCAAGTCCAACTCAAAGGCTAACGTGGGCCAGATAAACAAGGGTTAAGTGTATGAGGGCTGCAAAAGAACAAAAGCTTCAATTCTCATAGGAACATAGGTTTATTTTGATAGAGACATGCTGAATACAAAGGGCTGAAATAAATGAGTCATTGTTAACATAAAATAATAGAATGTTTTAATAAAAATTAATATTTTTTCTGCACATTAACTTACCAGACACTGAATAACTGTACACATCAATAAGCATAACGCACCTTGGCTGGCTTGGCTCAGTGGATAGAGCATCAGCCTGCGGATTAAAGGGTCCCAAGTTCGATTCCGGCCAAGGGCACATGCCTGGGTTGCAGGCTTGATCCCCAGTGGGGGGCATGTAGGAGGCAGCCAGTCAATGATTCTCTCTCATCATTGATGTTTCTATCTCTCCTCCCTTCTTCTCTGAAATCAATAAAGAAAAAAATATATGTATATATATATTTTTTTTTTTAAAGCGTAACGCAAGTAAACCTACTTTTCTTGTTCTCCGGAAGCAAAACATTTCCTGTTGCACACACCAAAAAGTCAGTACAAGACTAATGACATGGCAAATCGGCTGCGCTAAAATATTCGCTGCTAGTATTAGTGGAGAGAAATGGTGCGCCTGCGCGTAAGGGGTGTAAGGGAAATGAATGCAACACAATTATAGTAATCCGTCATTAGCGAACGTTGTAGTTCGTTATTAATAATTATGTATAACAGGATATTGTAAACATTAAGTTATGAAATTTTTATTAAAACATTTCTTACATGCCGTTATATTGGCTGGGCCGCAAACATATTCGTTGTGGGCTGCATGGGGCCCGTGGGTTTGACATGCTTGCCCTAGAGGACCTGGCCTTTATCTTTTCCTCTGGAGCAGTTTCCAGTGTGGCCTTTGCAGAGGCTGGTGGTGACGCCAGGGCTGCTGCTGGTGCCTTTTCTCGTGTCAGCATCTCGGAGTCAAAAAGGTTGCCATGTGGGGCTTTCTCCCTCTGTGGCTCTGGGGCCTTGCAGCAGTGACTGGCTCCTGGCCTGCCAGGGAGTGACGAGGGCAGGGCCTGAGGTCTGGCCCTGGGCAGGCTGAGCACGCTCAGGACCCCTGCATCGCCCACAGCCTCAGCTTTGACCTGATAGTGAGTGGCCTGAGTGCAAGGCTCTCCCCCTCCGCTCATCCCACAGCCCTGCTACAGAGCCTGACATGCTCTGCTCTTAACGTGAGGCCAGGCCTGGAGTCTCGGTGAATTGGGGCCCAGCGGGAGCACCAGTGCTGCACCACTGTTGGCCAGGAAGCATTTATTGAGCACCTCCGTGTGCTAGGTCCTGCCCTGGGTGCTTTCTCTCTCACTTGGCCCCACAATAACCTGGAAGTTTGGAGAGGTGACTTCAGTAGTCCCTAGGCACAGTGGGACTGGGGCCAGGACTCACACCCAGGCCAGGGCTCATGTTCTGCTGGGGGGCGGGGGGGGTGTCGGGTCACTAGCCTAGTCCCATTTCCCCAGGGCTCCCTGGTTCCCCCAACACCAGATGCTGTGGCGCTTTGCACCTCTTGTTTGGAGGCACGGTTGCCATGGTGAACACCTGGCAGGGAAGGGAGGAGGAGGGGTGAGCCCAACAACAAAAGGGGCCATTTCCCAAGTCCTGATGGAGGTGAAGTGGAAGCTTTCTCTTCCTTCAGCCCCTCACCCTGAGGTGCTGTTTCCATAGAAACGAAAGGCCCATTGTCTTGTCCCTCCTTGCTGCCTTTCCCAAGTCTCTCAGCATCGGGTTCCCTGCTTAAATGCCTTGGGCAGTCTTTGCTCAGTCACACCACTCACAGGGTGCCCAGCAGCCAGCCAAGCAGCCCTGGACTGTGTCCTGGGGAAGCGCCTCTCCCAGGGGCCGGGCACCCAGAGAGGGGGCGACACCCAAAGAGATGGTGAGAGAGAGAACAGCAAACTCGAGAGTACAAAAAGGGGTGCCCAGCAAGATCACCCTATTCCTCTCTGTTCTTTAGAAGGAACATAGAGTGGCCTCGTCCAGCACAGCCTCTGCCCACCTGGGTGGGCATCCAGTACCTGAGAGCCTGAAATTCAAGTCCCTAATGAGACTTCTTCTCCCCCTGCTGCTTTCCTCCTCAAAGTCCAGGCTGTCTGAGTGCCTCTGCTCAGTCACTAGGAAGCTGGGTCTCTAGGGCTCTGTGCCAGAGGGTCAGGCTCCTGGCAGCACGGAGACCCCAAGGTCGGCACCAGTAACCCTGGTGCACTTGGCACTGTCAGCTGCTACCTTAGGGCCCCATCCCGGGCAAGGCTCCTTGTCCTGCAGTGAACATTCAGGCCATCATCACAACAGCCAGCCAACGACCTCAGCTCCCGCTGCCACTTCCTTGCTCCCCACCCTCTGGACATACCCTTTCACCTCCCGGGGCCATTTCCTGGTCAAGAAGAGAAGGGGTGAGCCGGGGAGGGATTCCAATGTCCCTTTGAGCTCTGATTCTGACTGTCCTTCCTGTCTCTGCTGCCCTCGTCTCATGGGAGAGCTGGGCTGATGACAAGGTGGGAGAAAGAGAGAGAAATAGAAACGCCAAGTGCTGGCAGCCTGTGAAATTGATGCAGACCCAAGTGCGGGCCTTGGGAGAACCTTCAGAAACCCCTTCCTTTAGGGCTGACGTTCAGCAGGGGGCCCCCTGGTGGTTTGAAGGCTCACAGCTCCCTCTACTGGCGAAGCTGAACACCTTTTCCTTCTGGTTTTTCTCTTGGCTGAGACCTTGCTCCTGCGCCAAGTGCGCTCAGCGCCTTTGCCCAGAGTCCACAATTCAGGGTCATTCCTGAGGACCCTGGGTCCTGGCCCCAGCTGGTGTTTGGAAACTGCAGTGTCGTGTTATAAGCCTGGGCATCGTTACCACGGAGGCCCCGGTCACACCGCACAGATGAAGGGAGCGGAGGCAGCCTCCTTCAAGGAACTGCTCCCCCTAGAGAGGAGGCAGGATCCTTATTCTCACTGGCAGATGCCACAGTCCTCCCGCCTTCTGGTTTCTCTTGGGCCTCGGCAGGGCTTTGTCGCCATCCAGGTGGTGAGGTGAGTGAGGAGGGCACATATGTCCCCATCTATTGAGCCATTCGTTTTTGTGTGTGTTTTGGTGGGTTGTTTTTTTTTTTTATCCTCACGTGACGTAGAGCAAGGAAGAGAGAAATATCAATGTGAGAGAGAAACATTGATTGGTTACCTCCTGTACACTCCCTGACCAGGGATCAAACCTGCAACCTAAGTATGTGCCCTGACTGGGAATCGAACCTGCAACCTGTTGGTGTATGGGACCATGCTCCAACCGACTGAGCCACCTCGCCAGAGCTGCCTGATCATTCACTTAATGCATTAACAAATGTGCGTCTCTGCAAAGTCCGCTCCGTGCCAGGCGTTGTTCTAAGCTCCTGGTGCAGCCGTGAACAAAACGAGCGAAGTCCCCGCTCTTATAGAGTGAGTGCCATACTGCAGAGAGAGAGCGGGGAGGCACTGACCCCCTTATAACGGGCGAGGGGAAGGCCTCTGGCACAGGGACATTTGAGCAGAGACTTGAATGGAGGGAGGGAGAGAGCCAGGTGGACATCCAGGGGAAGAATCTTCCAGAAAAGGGGGATGTGGAGCCCTGAAACCTGAAGGAAGGTGAAGCCTCTTGTCCTTGTCCTGCTGCCCATTTCCATGTCCCCACCTACCTCTCTCCCTGCCCCAGGCTGTGTCCCTCCCCCACCCCGTCCTGCCCTGACTTCATGCTGCCTCCTCCCACTTCCCTCCCCAATTTCAGTCTCACTCAGTATGACCTCCCTTTGAAGTTTGACTTTCTCTCATCAGCCTCCTCCGGGCATCCATGCCCCGGATTCTCTATTTAAAACACACACACACACACACACACACACACACACACACACACGAACCTTGGGCTGTTCATGATTCTTCCCTATTAATCTGAGCAGGTCTGATTCGCCTCGGAGTCTTGCCGAGCACCGGCATGCTGTGGGCTCCCCACCCCTGTGCGCTGAGGGAACGATGGAACATAAAGAATTTCCCCTCAAACGGTTTCTCTGTCAGGGGCATGAAAATGAATTCTGAGTATAGAGGGTCTTCCCAGGCTCTCATCCAGCCTCACGGCCTGAGCGTGCGAGTGGGGGTTCCTGCCTCTCCGGGGGCAGCTGGGCGCATGCAGGCTCCTCTGACGCCCCTGCCCGTCCCACTCCCAGCTGGGGCTTGTTTCCCTTACCTGCCTCCACCATGCTGCTGCCCCCGGCCGGACCTTGGCATCTGCTCAGGGGGCCAAGCAGATGAAAGGAGCCCCGAGGAGGAGAAGTGGGGACGGACGTGTCCAGGGCAGCAGCGAGGGGGCTGTGGGGCGGCTTGATGTGGTCCCTTCAGAGCCGCACCAGCGGCGGCCTCAGCCCCGCCCCCCCACCCCCAGGAAGATGACCGCACTCCTTGACCCTGGGACCCTCCGGGAGGGAAGGGGCACAGTCATCAGGGCCCCTCCCACCGCCTCCAAGCTCTGTATGCTGACAGCACAGTCTCCCGGGAGCTCAGCTGGCCTTGTCTTACCTCCCAAGGAGGGTTGATGGAGCAGGGTGGCGGAGGGAGGGACCCCACTCGGCCTGTCCAGGTCTCTCTTGGCCCAGGGAGGAGGCGGCCACCGCCTTCATTAAATTCACCGCTGAAGTGAGATGGGAAGGCGGTGTGAGCAGCAGGGAGAGGACCCGCCCCTTGCAGTGTGAAAAGGAGCTGGCAGGAAATCGCTGGGCAGCTTCCACCTGGGAGGCAGGCAGTCAGCCCCCTAGGAGGGCGTGGATCCAGCAGCCAGCACCTCGAAGTCCTGCAGGCCGGGAGCCTGCCAGTGTCTGCCTTGTAGCGTCAGAGCAGGCGTCCTGCCAAAGGAGCCTCGGGCCTCTGCTAGGGATTATGCAGGAGGGACCTGGGAAGAGGGGGCCTGTGCTTCTCTAGCCTGGAGGGGCACAGCCGCCTTCCCCCTCCTTGCAGCTGAACGTGTTCTCTCCGTCCATTCAAACCGCCTCCCTAAGCACGTGGTCCCTGCCACAGGGCCTGGCTCTCGGTCAGCCTCCCCACTTTGTGAGGCACAAGCTTGTCCTCTTCCAACCTCGGCAGCCTGCATGGCGGAGGGAGCCCAGTCTGGATTTGGAAAATCGGGTTCTGGAGCCGACGGGCTCTGGGAGCGGGTGGCCGCGCTGCCCTCCGTTGTAAGACAGGGCTTCCCGTGAGGATCACCTGCGAGAATGGCTGGTTATGCTTTGTGGGCTATGAGGCTGCATCCGGTATTAGCTACAGGGGAACCGCCTCCTAACGAGACTTCCAGTCATTGATTGTGGTTGTTGGTTTGGGGTCTACATCCTTCCTCCTGTCCCCCTGAAATCAGAAGAGGGCAGATCCCTCAACGGCCCAGCCAGGGGCGGTCTTGCCGAGGCTGCGACGCCAGGGAGCGTCTTCTGCTTCCCTGGGGCCCTACTGACCTGCTTCCAGGTCAGCAGTTTGGGGGGGAGACAGTGACCCAGCCCCAAACTTGAGGTGTGGGCGGTGCACACAGGAGAGGAGCTGGAGGCAAGTCCACTGAGCCCTTCACTCACAACCTTTCCTGTCTGCGTCCCTTGTCTCTGCAGGTAAATCAAGTCCCAGTCCTGCCAAGTCCAGCAATTGCGTGATTTCCTGAGCCTTGGGCCAGTGGTGGGCAGGACCTGGATGCCCTGCTGCCCCGTTTTGTGGAGAACACAGGTCAAACCCTGCACCAGTTTGCACATCAGACCCTACTGCCTCCCGCCCAGCAGCCTCCATCCTGGCCTCAGGGACCCTGCCTCCCAGACGTGAGGATCTGCCGCGTCTCAAGGCAGCCACCTGCCTCCACAAGACTCTCGGTGTCTGGGCAGGGCTCGCTCTCCCCTGTTTACATGAAGTGGAAGCTTGACTAGTGTCCTCTCTCCTTTACGCCCGACACCCTCCCTCCACGGGTCCAGCCTCGCCCTGCAGGGCCCCAGATGGGGTGAGCCCTTATCTTTCTACCTTAATGTGGTAGGGTCTCCCGGGCGGCCCCAGCCGCCCCCCCTCCCCCGATTTCTCCTTTCCTGGGCTTCTTGGTGCTTCTGGTCCCCCCAGCAGGTCTGATGGGATAAAAGGGAAGAAGACGGGCCTCTAAACTGAAGGTAGAGGGTGCTAGGTCAGCTGGGACCCCGGCGACTGTGGCCTTCTGGGCGGTCCCTGCAGTCGCCTGCACTAGACTCTGAATGGCGTGAGGATAAGACCGCCCACGGGAGCCGGTGGCAGATGTGGGTGCTGAGGGTTCCTTTCCCTCACTCCGCCTGTCCTGGAGCTCTCAGCCCCGAGGGGTCCAGACCTCCTGGGCTATGGCCTACTGTAAGCCATGACGGCTCTTATAGTGCCTTTACCTGGGGCTACTCCCTCCCCTCAATGTGCCTTGATTTGCAGCCCAAAGCAGGGAGAGAGCTTGGCCAAAAGGTAGATTCTGGTGGCCTGGGAGGCTGGGCAGGAGCGCTAGCCCTTTCCCCGCCCCTGAGATGGCCCTTCACCCCCTTCACCAGCCAGGACTTAGGTTCCTTGTCTAGTTACATTTCAGCCAAATACCAGCCTTAGCCCCCTGCCAAAAGGCAGGCTGTGTAGGGCCCTTGGCCTCTCCAAAGGGCCTAATTACCATGATGCCAGGCCAGCAGACCTGCCTAGAGTCACACTCTACCCTCACCCCACTGTGTGACTGGGGGTCTGAGGAGAGAGTTTGCTAATGGACGCTGGAGAAATTGCCAAACTGTAAGCTCTGCGAGCAGCCCCCCACCCCTACCCTGGCAGGTGCTGGGGGTCAGAGCCAGCACTGTGAACCCTGAATGCACCAGGCCTCTCACTTCTGAACCAAACTCGTGTCCTGTGTCCTTCCTTCTGCCAAACCCCGGGGCACCAGCAGCACCGGAGGAGGGCCCAGATGTCTGTGCGGAGGCTGGTGTGAGGCCAGCCTGGCTGTGCTGCGGTGAGCAGATGTCCTGTGAGGAGCAGGAAGTGGCCAGCACAGCGCAGGCATGGAGAAGAACCGCGGGGAGGGGGGGAGGGTGCCGGGGGTGAGCCTGGGTCCCAGGCCTCTGTTCATCCTGAGGGCGGACCCCGACCCACCTCCCTGAGCTTCTATGAGGATTAAACACTTTCTGGGAAGTGCTTTCTCACGCACCAACGCCTGGCAATGTGGCACATGCTTGTTCTGGGAGGGCAGGCAGGGAGGGAGCGAGGGAAACGGGGCGGTGGCCGTCCCCCCGACGGCGTGGGACACAGGTGGGTGAGGACCAATGAGGGAAAGAGGACACTGTGGATGAGGAGGGTGGACAACTCTGGGGACAAGGGAGGAGGCCGGGGAGCGACCAGCTCCAAGCGATTCTGCAAGGGCTCCCAGGGCCTCTTCTGCAAGACAAGCAGCCCCTGCCCCAGAGCAGGCCCAGCGCCCGCCCTGTCCTGAGCGTAGGAGGGTCCAGATGGGAAGTCCCAAGTTAGTACAGCCTTGAGCCAGGCCTGCTGCCTGCCCCAGTTTCCCTGTGCGCCAAGGCGGGGTTATCCAGCCTCCTAGGAACGGGGTGGGCGATAAATGCCGTGGGAGGGGAAAGAGTGCAGGCACCTCCCCTGCGGCCGTCTCCTCATCCCCAGCAGAGGTTTGGACAAGTGGCCTCTGACCCCCTCCAGCCCTGAGATGCTTGCGCAGAGACAGAGGTGCCAAGATTGCTGGGAATCCTGACGCCCTCACAGGCGGCTCCTGAAGTGCTCAGCCCTCTCCGTCCTGTCTCTCGGCCCCTCGGTTCTCAGGACCTCTGCCCCGTCTCTGTCCCAGCACTGGCACACACTCCGTGACGTATTCTCTCATCAAGTCTCAAGGGTACAGCTGGCCTTCCCAGCTGGATGGCAAGTTCAAGGGTGGCTCATGCCCTTGGTTCCCCCGCAGTGGCTTGCACAAGGCTGGTGGCGTCAGAAGGGCGGGGAGAAACAGGGAGGAGAGGGATGAGAGCCTCTGCTCCGTGGGGGGCCTGGCCTCCCTGCCTCGTCCTCCACAACCAGCGAGCTGCCCACTTTCTGAGCTGCAGGCTGAGTGTCCACCACTGGTGTGGCTGCTGGGGAAGGACGGCCTCCTAGGAGCACGGGGGCCTGAGGGCTGAGACCCGGGGGCTGCTGCCACCCCGGATCCTGCCCCACTGGGGCTGGAAGCACGAACTCCTGCACGGGCGCTGGCAGGCTTCCCCTTGAGGCTTAGCAAGGCCTCTCAGTCTCTTGGGCGATGTCTGTCGTTAGGGATGGTTAGTCCTGTGCCTGATCCCTCAAGGGTGCTTTCAAAACAGCTCTGCTCGCACCACGGCCCTCTGTCTGTAGAGAGCCCAGTAGGATGTCTCTGCCAAGAAAGGCAGCCCTTGCCAAAACCGGTTTGGCTCAGTGGATAGAGCATCGGCCTGCGGACTGAAAGGTCCCGGGTTTGATTCCGGTCAAGGGCATGTACCTGGGTTGCGGGTGCATCCCCAGTGGGAGATGTGCAGGAGGCGGCTAATCGATGTTTCTCTCTCATCGATGTTTCTAACTCTCTATCTCTCTCCCTTCCTCTCTGTAAAAAATCAATAAAATACATTTAAAAAAAAAAAAAAAAAAAGAAAGGCAGCCCAGGGATGTAGAGGAAACAAGCCAGAGAGGGAGTGGGCTTTGACTCTGCCGCCTTTTTCTTTTTAATTTATGGAGCACCCACTATGGGCCAGTCACTGTGCAAGGTGCTTCGGTCCCTGGCAGGTCTCAATCTAAGAAAAGCTCAGGAAAGAGCTCTGAAAATAAAATTTAAAAATGTGTATATTCGGAGAGCGAGGCTCACAAAGTTGTGTGATGAGCAGCACAGGTCTTATGGTCCCCGCCTTTCAGATGAGTTGCACGGCTCTGCCCAAATCCCACATCACATGAGCTTGCCTCTCTAGCTTCAGGTTTCTCACCTGCAACACTAGTGACACTTTGGAGCCACAAAATTCTGTTGGGGGAAGGGCAGTCCTACACATTAAGGATGTTAGCAGCACCTCTGGCCTCTACATGCCAGTAGCACCCCTCGAGATAAGACAACAAAAATGTCTCCAGATGTTGCCAAATGTCCCCGGGGGTGGGGGTGGGGTAGGGATAGAAGGGCTCCAATTGCCCCAGTGGAGCAGGCCAGCTCTGCCTTGCAGCCCTGAAGTCCCCGGAGTGTTTGCATGTGCGTCCCCCCTAAAACTGTGCTTTGGCCCAGAGTGGTTGGCTGACTTGTCAACGACTGTGCTTTCTGTGACTGACATAATAGAATCTTCCATCATTGTTCTAGTTACCTTGTTAGCTCTACCCCGCCTGGTCTCCCTGGAGCAGGTGTGTTTACGCGCACATCTGCCTTACTCCACTCCGCGCGCCATTGCGTCTCCTCCCAATCTGTTCCCCTTCCTTCAGTCTCAGTTAAGTCCTGCAAGGAGAGCATCATCGGACATACCTGTGTGGGCCCAGCAGCGTCCCCACCTCTGAAGGCAGCCACGGGGGCTGAGAGCGGATAACCTGCCACGCCCCTCAGGGCAGGCCTGGGGGCGGGGTGGGGGGGGGTGCTGCCACCTGGAACGTCAGGACCCCACTCAGCAAACATCCACAGAGGCCTCTCCGCAGATAATTCACCCTGACGTGTGCCGTGGACATATCTTGTCGTCCGCTGTGCACCACAGTCAGTCACCTCGCCTGGAGGCCCCCGCGCTGTCACTGTGACCCTCTGCATGGCTGTTTCCGTGGCAGGAGCCTCGGTGCAGAGCAGGCCCTCGGGGCGGAACCAGACCAAGGTTGGGAGGACCCAGAGAGGGTCAGGAGGCGGCAGGCACAGATGCCAGAGCGTTCCTAGGCTGCGTGATCGCTAGGGCAGCCAGGAGGCCTAGGAAAATTAGAATGACCAGAACACCCTCCCCTCCCCCGCGGACTTTCGCCTTCCCAGCTGTGACCTGAGGAAGGCCCTGCTCCCGGGCACCCGCTCCGGCAGCGCGTGCTGCTACCTGGCACAGTAGGTACCCATTCCATCCTGGGGGCTCCCGAGCCTGAAGAGCTGTATCTGCTTAACACATATTTGGTAAATGATTGAAAACGTGGCAGTCACCTGATCGAATAAGCCAGGCTGACTGACGCGGGGGTGGTGGGGCCTCCAGAACTGATCAGGACCTTTCCGTCAGTTCCCGACGGCTGGGACTCCGTGGGAGGTAAACAGGATTCTACTCGCTGCTGTTTAATGGCTTCAGGACTGGGTTTATCAGGAGTCCCTCCTGGTCCACCGATTCCTCCAGGAAGGTTCTCCTTTCAGTCTGTGTCCTTGGTGGACAGTCTCCATCTCCCCACCGCTCCACACCGGGTGGGCCCAGGTCTGGGGCTGCCCAGGGATGACCCTATCTGCACATTTCCTTTCCAAAGGCCAACACCAAAGCAGGGGAGAAAGGGACGGGCCTGGAAGGGAGGGAATTGGTCCAAAGTCACCCTGCGGTTACGGGAAGGGCTAGAATCTGGTTGTCCAGGCCCTCTTAGAGCCCTGGCATGTGGCCTCTCCGAGTGACAGCCTGCTGGAGACAAGTTCTCATCAGAAAAGTGGCTAAAGTTAGGCATTGTCCGCAGCCTCTCAAAAGCACCTGCAGGAACAGATGTCCATGTCCAAGGAGACCAGCGAGGACCTGCCACGGAAGCCAGCAAGTGTGTGGGAAAGACAAGAGCAGGCAGTGTGCCTGAAGAGGCCACGGTCCTTGGGGCTCCACCCAGGGAAAGAGCCATCCTGTGCTCAGAGCAAGACCCGGGCCTCGGGATTCTCCTTTCCCGTGCGCCGATGGACTCCCTGGAAGTGGGGTGATTGGACAAGGAAAGGCACTTGACTGCAGTATTAGTCATCTGTTCGTTCAATGGCTGTTTATGGGGCAGTGAGCCTGGGGAGGCACGGTGAGCAAGGAAGGCCATTGTGCCACTGGCCGAGTTAAGGGGGATGGATAGGCTGCTTGCTGTGATCTTAGCGGAGGCACCTGATGGCGAGAGGATGGGCTTTAGAACGGGCAGGCTCTGGGGAGTAACGCCCTCAGCACAGGGGCTGGCGTGTGGGAGGGGCTCGGTAACCCGCGGTGCTTTGGGGGATGTGTTGTATCGGGCCTTGATCATTTCCCTGTTGGGACATTCTCCCCTGGCTTCTCTCCCCTGCTCCCTTCCTGGATACCTGCCACTCTCATGTTGAGTCGTTGGCACACGGGGCCGCATCCCTGTCCACCCGGAGGAAGTTCCCAGGCCCAGGTTTTGAGAGGTGATGGAGAAAACCTGCCGGAGATGCCAGGTTGAGCCTCGTGCACACCCACCCCCACCTTCGGCTCCGTGTGTGTGTTGGTTGCAGGCGTGGAAGAGGGTCACAGTCTTACCTGGTTGTGCAAAAGTCCCACAACTGTTCTTGATTTATAGCAGGGGTCCTCAACTTTTTAAACAGGGGGCCAGTTCACTGTCCCTCAGACCGTTGGAGGGCCGGACTATAGTTTAAAAAAAAAAAACTATGAACAAATTCCTATGCACACTGCACATATATTATTTTGAAGTAAAAAAACAAAACGGGAACAAATACAATATTTGTATTTGCATGTGGCCCGCGGGCCGTAGTTTGAGGACCCCTGATTTATAGCTTTGGGTGAAATTAACAACTTTAGTCTGTTTGGAGAATCCTTCATATATAAAGTACAAATTAAACCAAAACCAAAGAAACCGCGCATCCGGAAAAGCCTGTCACCTGCACCTCCCAAACCAGCCCTGTGCCCTCCCTGCGGGCTCCAGCCAGACTGGGCGGAGCTCAAGGGCCAGCTCTGGGCTGCGGTTTCTTAGAGGAGCCTATGGGGCCGAAGCCACTGTGGTGAAATGCTGACACCTTGTGGCCAGCTGGCAGCATAGCGCCTCCCTCCTCCTGGTAAGAGACGTCAGATGGCAGAAGCCAGGGGTGGGCAAACTTTTCCTTAAAGGGCCAGGTGATAACTATTCCAGGCTTTGCAGACACGCAAGGCATGTCACGACTACTGCCGCTGTAGCACTAAACAACCACAGTCTATACTAAACGAGCGAGTGCGGCCGCGTTCCAGTGACACCGCAGACACTGAAATATGGATTTCATTATAATTTGCACATGTCACAGAATAGTATTCCTTTCATCTTTTCAACCATTAAAAACATAAAAATATTCTTAGCTCACAGGCCATGCCAAAACAGACAGTGGCTGGATTTGGCCCGTCAAGCCCTGGTTTGCCGACCCCTAGCCCAGGACACCTTTCCTCCGCACTCCCAGCCCTAACTCCCAACTGTCACAACTGGGGATCCTTGATGTCTCATTGTTCTGTCCAGAGGGATCCCCCATCCTTCCTCCTGCAACCAGATTGCTGCCTCTTCTTAGAAATTCTGGATTTGTCCTTGGTTTTCACCCATTCCATAAGTTTACGTAAGTATCCATTAGGTGCCCAGCCAGTGCTGAGGGCCATAAAAAGCCCGGAGTTTTAACCAACATTTAACATTTACTTTTATTCATTCATTGGTTGGTTTAAACAAACATTGAGAACTTACTGTGTCCCAGGCACTGTAATAAAACAGACCCCATCTCTACCCTCAGGACATTCATAACCTGGTTAAGAATATGGACCCAGGGAGGCAGTGTTCCGATGGGGGAGTAGAGGGAGTGTGGAAGCCCAGGAAGGCACTAAACTCCACCTGGAGGAGGAGGTGATCTCTGAGCTGATACCTGAGGAATGAATGGGGGAAGGGAGGATGAGGCAAGACTTTCCAGGGAAAGGCCCAGAGCCCAGAAAGAATTTTTAAGAGAATTGTAAACATTAAAGAGAGAGTGAAGATTCAGATACAGTATCTTCTCTCAAGGCCTCCTGACCTGGTGGGTGAGATAGGCTATCACAAGCTTTTGTAATGTTGTAGAGAAAGGGTTTTAAACATGTTCGCACCAGCCTTGTAGGATTGGTTATCAGTGAGTCTTGAAGGTAAACTCTGAAGGTTATGCATAATCCCCATGGCCAGGCTGCGGGTGGATCTGACTCCACACGGATATTGAGAGGACCTCGGGGGGAAAAGAGATGTCAGCCAGGCTTCTCTGCTCCAGGAGCCCCTGAGAGGAGGAGGGGCTAGAACTGAGCTCTGAAGAAAGTGTAGACTCAGACACAGGGAAGGAGGAAGGGGCATCCTGGGCAGCAGAAATTGCACATGCGAACTCATGGAGAACCGAGCGGACGTGGCCCAGCAGAAGGGCCACCAGAGGGTCCTCCTGAGGGTTCCCTGGGAGGCACCTGCCCTTCTCTGTGTGGATCTCCCAACAATGCCCACCGGACAGGTGGTATTTTCCTCAACTCCACCAATTAAAAACGGTGACCTTGGACAGTTACTTAACCCCTCCTCTGCTTTGGTTTCCTCATCTGTATCTGCTCATAAGATTGTCATGAGGATTTAATAAGGTAATCTGTATATAGGAAAGCCTGAGCAACCGTTAGGACCGGTCAAACAGAAAGACCAGAACGACCGGAACGACCAGTCACTATGACGCGCACTGACCACCAGAAGGCAGACGCTCAACGCAGGAGCTGGCCCCTGGTGGTCAGTGCGCTCCCACAGCGGGAGCGCCATTCAGCCAGAAGCCGGGCTCATGGCTGGAGAGCGCAGCTGTGGCAGTGGGAGCCTCTCCTGCTACAGCAGCGCTACCCAGTGGCGGCAGGTGGCAGCAGCTGCAGCTGCAGCAGCAAGGCTGGGATGAGCGGGAGGGGTCCTGGATTGCCAGAGGGCACAGGCCAGGCTGAGGGACCCCACCCATGCACGAATCCATGTACCGGGCCTCTAGTACATATATAGTTCTTAGAACTGTGCCTGGCTTCATGGGCATGCCCCTTCGCAGTGTCAGAGGCCCATGCTCAGAAGGCAAAGGGGCCCACATCTGGTTTAATGCTCTGCTATTGCTGTCTTGAAATTCTTAAAAATGTTGGAAGGAGGAACCCCATGCTTTCACTTTGCATGGCCACAAATTATGTAGCTGGTCCTGCCCAGCATAGTCTGTGCTTACACATTTTAAATGTTATCATTATCTTAGAGTCTACAATAATAAATATGTCCATTTTAGAAATGAGGAAACGGAAGCTCAGACAGTTTATGCGACTTACACAAGGTCACCCGGCAAGCAGGCTGCCGAAGGAAGGCTGAAGATGGAGAGACGACAATCACAATCTTAGAGGTGAAGGCAGGACAATGACCCGGCGGCTCTCTCCCCTCCCCTCTCCATCCCCCCCCCCCCCCCCCCCCCTGCAGAAGGTGACATAAGGAGGGAAGAACCAACAGACTCCTTTGAAGGAGCTAAGAGAAAGGGGTGGTACGAAAAAGGGCATGAGCAGTTGTAGAGGTAGGAGGGAAGCTGGCTATTTTGGGAAGTCAAGAGAAGATTCTCAGAGTAAAACAGTGATGAAGCCATGGAAACAAGAGCCGAGAAAGTTTCTTGGATCTTGGCCACCAAGAGGTCATAGATGTGCTTAGAGAAATGGATTTTAGTGGAGAGTTAGAGCTGGAAGCCAGGTTTAAAGGATGAGAGAGCATCAATGGTGGAGATGGCCACAGGTCGCTATTTTAAAGCAAAGAAAAGGAAATAGAGGGAGAAAGGAAGGAAAGAAGGAAGGAAGAAAGGTAGGTAGGAAGACCGTTATTTTGATGGGAGTGGCAGGAGAGCCAGATCTCAATTGGGAAGTGGAGGAAGGACCATCAGATGAAGTAATTCAGCCAAGAAGAGGTGCACGTCTTTCCCTGAGCCTGTCGGGCAAGGAGCAGGGGTTGGGCTCATAAAGGCTATGTCCACTGGGAGGATGGCTGTCTCCCCAACAGCCCTGCGGCTTTCTTCAGGCAGACATCCCAGGGCACCAGAGCAGCATGGAGAAGAGCTGGCTCTTAGAGCCAGACTACCAGGGTAACTGCAAGGGGTAATACTGGGGCAAGTTAGTCCTCCAGTGCCTCAGTTTCCCACGGCGTCTGATGCACAGCAAGTGTTCACGAAAGGGTGGCTCATATTCACAGCCACCGCTCCTGGTTCTCCCGTGAGCCTCCTGTGGGTCTAGGATTGGCCAGCACACAGGAACGGTTCAGCATTTGCTGCTTCAACCCGGAGCTTTTCAGGAAGTGTGGTCTTAAGAAATGAGAGGTGACTTAGAAGTGGCTCCGCGTCGGACACAAGGGCTTTGTTGCACAATAAATGCTACCAGACATGTAATGAATGCTTATGAGCATGTCCGCTATAATCAGCGCCCAGAAGAAAGCTCCCCTCCCCCACTGCTCCTGGCCTTGGCTGTGGCCACACCCACTGCCCCAGTGAGCAGTATCAGCTGCCCCCGGTTCCTCTTGTCTTTTTGGATTAGGTTGCTTTGCAGGGATCTTCCCATGTTTATCAGTTCGGAGAATTGAAGAATGCTTACAAACACTTCCAAGTGTCTCATAGCAATGAGAGGCCAGTGCGAAGGGTAGCGGGAGTTTTCCTGAACCACAGAAACCAGAGCTGGCGCACATCCAGCTGGCTAGGGCCACCCCACGCTTGTGGGTCAATGCAGAATCATTCGCAGAAGTTCCTGTTGCACTGGATTTTATCCAGGCCAATGCAATGTGCTCAGGGATCACAGAACACTCTCTCAAGGGAAAAAGGGAAGGCCTATTGCTTGGAATGGCTCAGAGCACTTTTGGTAGCCAGCCAAGGCAGCTATCACTCATTAAATCTGCCTTTCCCTCCAGCCAAAAGCCAGCTGCATAGAACAACACATATAGAGCTCTAAGAATAGTGTAGCACTCCAAGAACATACTGTACTTGGCCTGCATACAGGTGTGAGGGGCTAGCTGAGTCTTTTCACTCTCAAAGCCGGGTGGGTTGAAAGAAACAAACAGAAATCCTCCCCCCACCCCCCTCCCACCCCCAAGTAACTTACAGAGAAGAAATGAAAAAAGAGAGCAGAGAAGAACACCCTAGCATGTCATTCTCTGACCTGGGCTGCCTTTTTCTAGGCATGGATTGACTCTACAGCAAGCATGTCAAACTCAAAGGCTACCACAGGCCAAATAAATGAGGCATGCGGCCTGCAGGCCTCGAGTTTGATATGCTTGCTCTACAGCCACCAAAGCATGCCAGTAAGCCCTAGAGCAGCCGTGGGCAAACTACGGCCCGCGGGCCGTATCCCGCCCGTTTGAAATGAATAAAACTATTGAAAAAAAAGACCGTACCCTTTTATGTAATGATGTTTACTTTGAATTTATATTAGTTCACACAAACACTCCATCCATGCTTTTGTTCCGGCCCTCCGGTCCAGTTTAAGAACCCACTGTGGCCCTCGAGTCAAAAAGTTTGCCCACCCCTGAGCTAGAGCAGTAAGCACAGCAGCCCCTCCCCTCCCTCTTCCTCCTGCCATTCATTGTTTCCGCACTAGGCCAAGCAAGCCCCAAAGTCCTGTAACAGGTGGTACTTTATCATTTGCTACGACAGAATTTGAAACCCGTCATCCTCTGCAATAAATATTTGGTTGATTTATTGGCTTCCCTCCCATAAGTATAGAAAGTGAGGAGAGGTTCCTTCCAAAACTGCAGCTCTGAGCAATGAGAGTTCTCAGAGTGCAGACAAGACCCTAAAACCACATCCCAATGTTGGAAGAAATGTATGTGTGGGTCTATTCATAAAAGTCTGGGAGGATATTCTCCTTAACGGTGTTTGGTTTTAGTAGTGGGATTTGGGGGAGCTTTTATTTTTCTACCGTAAAACTTTCTGTATTGTCTGAAATCTTTACTCAATGTTACTTTTATGATCAGGAAAAAAAAAAAAAAACACCCAGCAATCTTAACCTGAAAATTATTTTCTTATTCTCAAATGGGCAAACATGACAGGGTTCCCACCTTCCTGCTTTCTCCTGGGGAGGGAAAGAATGAGGTGGAGTGAACAGATAGCTGAAGGCCTTCAAAGACAAAGATGATAGGAAATAGCTTTGGTCACTCCTGGCTATTGCTATCCTGCTCCCTGTCCCCAGAGAGCAAATGTGGCAGGTCACCACGTATTTCGTCTCTTGCCTAGCTAACCACAATGCATCCTTTAGTTCTCCTTGTAAATATCACTTCTTCTAGGAAGCCATCCCTGTCCACCCAAGATTGAATTCTGTGTCCCTCCCATGTGCTTCAAACCACCTGCACTGTGATTATCTGTTTACCTGTTGGTCACCTCCGCTAGACTGAGATCCCTGAAGGCAGAGGTGGTTTCTTCATCTGTTTAGCCTTTGTACCTTAGGAAAAGGGCCACAGGCTCAATAAACATGTGTGTGTGTTATATACCTTACATGCCGTTGAATTGGCTCCAACTTCTGGCAACCCTCTTAATGAGTGATGGATGCCCACAAGGTTCTGTCCTCAACAGCCCTGCTCAGCCCTTGTAGACTCATGCCTATGGCTTCTTTTATGAAGTCAATCCATCTCAGACCTGGTCTTCCTCTTTTCCTGCTTCAATTTTTCCCAGCGTTACTATCCTTTCCAAAGAACCCTGCCTTCTCACGATGTGCCTGAAGTAGGGCAGCTTCAGTTCTGTCATTCTTGCCTCCAGCAATGTTTCGGTTACTGAATAATTATTAACTGGGGAACTTTAATAATCAGAGGAATTTAAGGGATGCGAAGACAAAAAAGAAACCATTCGTTTTCAAGGAACTTACAACTAGTTGGGGGAGATGGATGTGTCCGACTATAAAACCAAGTACTAGTTTAAGGGTTAAAATGGTAGTACAAACAAACAACTGTAAAAACAAGGAAGGTTGGGCCCTGAACATTTCTCATTGTGTTTCCAGCTCGGAAGCCCAAGTTGGAATGCTCGTATGGGGTATGTGCATGTGGTTGTAAGGACTCAGGGTTTTAGGACCTGGATTAGAATTTGACTCATGATTGCCTGCTGTCAGTTGCCCTAGGAATACCATTCAGTCTTAATTGGTGTTTGTGAAATGCCTTGCCTTCTTCTGCTGAAAGGCTTTAAGTGCTGAGCATTATTACTGTTACAGTGGTTGTTTTATTATTAAAGCAGTGCCAATGAGGTTACACAACAGCCTGGGTCAGGAAGTGAAACCAGGGCGCTGATCCCACTGACGCTACAGAGGATGGGGATTTGGGATGGTAAAATGTTAATTACTCGAGACGGAATGCAGGCTCCAGTCCAGTACTGTGCTCCTGCAGATCATTTCAGCCCCAGAGGCTGGGGCTGGCTCTCTGGCAGTGGGTCCTAAGCACCCTTCCCTCCCCTGGCTGGAATGTTGGGTTCACTTCGCTGTAAGCTGCCACGGAAAAAGAACCCACTGGCCACGAGCCAGGAGCACACGTCTTGTACAGCATCAGGGGTAACTCTGGAAGCTTCCCAGGAGCCGAAGGGCTGTTCCCTTTGCATGCAATCAATTATTTATTTCTAAGCAATTTATTCTTCCTCCTTGCTTCCAGCTCTTGAGGACTCTCTCCAAAGATAGGATGGGGGTCGAGGAGGTAGGCTTTGGCACACAAGGATGGTAGAAATATCCAAGAGAAGATGATCGTGGAGATAGACGGGCTTTTGGTCAGGAAGGGCCAGATTGTTTATGTTAGGGTGGGAGGAATGAGTCCTGGGCGGGAGGCTGTGGTGGCAGCAATGACAACCTCCCCATAGGTTTTTGATTCCCAACAATGTCACTTCTAGAAACCGATGAAAGAACTTGAATTCTGAAAAAAAATGTTTTTAAGATGTTGGGTTGGCTGACAGGTACAATTTTGGCAAAGAGAGAGGCACTAAAGTACAATGAAAAGAGAGGGCTCTGGAGCCTGACAGATCTAGGACCGCAAGCCAGGCCCACCAACCACTTTCTATCTGGGTGACCTTGGGCAAGTTTCCCAACCTCTCTGGCACCTTTGTCTCCTATCCGTAAAATTTAGAGAATCTGTGAAACTCACAGGTTTAACCACATAATTCCTGTAAAGGATTCCGCACAGTACTTGGCACACAGTGGGCACCCAATAGGTGATAGTCATTATTAACATCAACGGAGTCCTCCAAACTCCCCCTTAAACAATTTGACTAGCACAGTGAATGCCAGATCTGACGGACGCGCTCCTTTGCCCAATAAGGTCCCAGAAAAGAACTCGGTGGAGTCAAACCAATGGCATTGGCCCTTGTTGGTGGACGGGCTTTCTTGCTTTTCCACCAATAGTGTGAAGATGGGACTAGCGAGTGACATTCTGACAGTCCAATGACGCACAACCAGCCCACGCTCAGCACTTCGGCGAAGATAAATTAAGGAGCCGGCACGTATACATTCCGTTATTAGGCAGTACTGGATGGAGAGAGGAACTCGGGGGATACTGTGCCGGGGCTAGGCACTAATGAGCTAAAAAAAAAAAAAAGAAAAAAGACGATGGTTGCGCCAAGTGGACTCGGCCGCCATCATGCTCTAATTTCCCCTTCGCCTCTCTGGGTCGGCGACCGAGGAAGCGGCCTCTGGGATGCTAAGGGGGTGTGTCCCCCAATGATTGGCGCAGGCAGTTCAGCCAATCCTAGCTCGTCAAACGGGAAGCATTTGACCAATGAGGGGCGACGGCAGCGGCGAGGAATTGGAGGGGCGGAGCACTAGCTTGACAAACACAAAAGCCAGCCAGTAAGAGCCGGAGGCATCCTCCCTGCAGCCAATGGAGTGCGGCTGTGGGCAGGCCCCAGAGTGTTTGTGTTGTGGTTTTGGGGGAGGGAGGCGGAGGGGAAAGTTTGTTTATTTTGTTTTAGTTTCTGGGGTCCCCGTGTGTCTGGGAGGTGAAGCGGGAGGGACTGACCCCCGTTCTCCTCGGTCCCCCTACTACGTCGCTTCCACAGCCAGCGGAGGAGCGGGGACCGCGCGCATCGCATCGCATCGCCTCACAGCGGAACGCCGCGCACTCGGAACCGGCACGGCTCGGCGGTGAGTGAGGACCGACGGCCACGGCTGCTCTTCCCCTCCCCCGCACACCGCGAGTCAGGACCGGGCGGCCGGGTGGCGAGGACGCCCGCGGGAGCGCGCGGTGCGGGCAGGCCTGTCAAGCTGAGGCGCAGGGCGTGCGAGTCCTCGCGAGTGAGCGAGCGCGGCGGGGCGAGGGCCGGGAGGGGCGTGAGCGCGCGCGGGGCCCGGCGGGGGCGGGGGCGGCGGTGCGGAGCGCGTGCTCCGAGGGGGCGGCCGTCTGGTGGTTTTGACCCGGGGGCGGGGAGGGGGGCGGGGAGGGACGCGGGTGACGTCCCGCGCGCAGGGAAGGGGCGTCGGGGATGGCGGGGCCGGGTCGGACGGGCGCGCGGCTGGGGGCGTCACGCGCTGGCAGGTGTGAGCTGGGGAGGGCTTCCGGGCGGGCTGGCCAAGTCGGGTTCGCTTCCCGTGGCTGGGGGGCCCTTGGGCAGGGAGGGGTCCCGGTCGCGAAGGAAAGCCGAGGCCCGCGGAGGCGCGTGTCGGAGAGGCGTCAGGCCTCGGAGCCTCCGGGTCCCTGCCGGGGTGCAGGACCTGCGTGACGGAGTGACGGTGGTTCCCCCGGGTAACCCGGGCCGCGAGGCACCACCCTTTCACCCCTCATCCCAGAGCCCTGCGTGTGTGGCCATCTTCGACAGGCGACTCAGACTTTCCAAGAGGAAACGAGGGGAATAACATTAGATGAAACAGCCCGAGGAATGTTCTCTGCCTTCCAATGGTCCTGCCCCCCCTTTAGTTCCAAACTGTTGGGGTTAATGGCCCACAGTGGGCTGAATACACCATAGCGGCTGTGGACACCCAGTGACGGGAGCCTCTTGTGAGCGCAAGGACCAGCCCATCTCGGTTCCTTGGGCACAGGGTGTCAGTCTGGGTTTTTTCAGACTCCTCGCTTTCTCATGTTTTGGCTGTTGTGTTGCTTTTTAGCATCTGTGCTAGAGAGGGAGCGAGGAGAAGGCAGATTTCAAGTTGGTCATTTGTATAACAATGTAAGCAAAATTATTCAACGGGATTTGTCAAGAGATGTTTCTCCATTGAAACAAACCGTCGCTAGTGGCGCCCACCAAGCAGCTAAGCATATAGAAATAAGGTGTCCGCCTTAGCATTTTGTGGAAGTTTTAACCTTAGAGGCTGTTCCCCTCATCTTCGTGGATAATTTCATTAGGCTGGGAGTTTCCTTTGACGTGGAGAAGCATTGGTGCTTTGGGTTGTGGAGCGGTATTTATTCTTCTGGTAGTGTTATGTAAATGCCTCTTAAAAAGCAGAACTTGGAGCACATTGTCTTGCAGTGTAGTGTTGCTGTAGGTAGGTGGTGGGGGGGATAGGAATGCAGCAGATCCCCTACAAGAAGGCAGGTATCCAGAACGCAGATCAGACTGGCTGGTCCCACTCGGGACACCTTTATATTTTCTTAGTTCTTGACCGTTTTTAAGTGCTTGTCCCAAACATTATTTGAGCAGAATAGTCTGTGATAGGACTTAAGGAGAAGAAATTTCCAAGCTGCTTTTCGAAGGTAGCAGATAAATGTCATACCCTTGAAACAAAAGAATTGTTGCCCTCATTCAAAAGGAAGCACTTAGAAATGTTTAAAATCAGAACAGTAGCATTTGTTCAAATGGTAGGAACACATTTATTGCGTGCTTCCCATATGCCACCTCTGTATATGTTTGTTTATTTGTTTGTTTTTGCTAATCCTCACCCAGGATTATTTTTTCATTGATTTTTAGAGTGAGAGGAAGGGAGGGAAAGAGACACAGAAAGAGAAACATCAGTGTGATGAGAGAGACACGTCAATTGGTTGCTTCAGGTACATTCCCCGGACTAGGGGGCCTGCAACTGAGGTACATGCCCTTGACCAGAATCGAACCCCGGACCCTTCAGTCCACAGGTTGGCACTCTGCCCACTGAGCCAAACTGGCTAGGACTATTTTTTCTAATCCTTATCTTAAGCCTGTGGCGTGGGTATCATTAGTGTTTTATGAATGAGAAAAGGAGCCTACAAGAGCCACATAGCTAGGTAGTTCAGGGGCATAGATTTAGTCTCAAGTCTGTCTGATTTCAAAGCCCGTGCTTGTTCCATTTTGCTCCTTAAATTATCCAAAGGAAGAAATATGGAAAGGGCACTGAAAAGTAGATAGGAATAGCAAAGGGAAATGCTACTAATGATTAATTAGGTTGCCCCTACCTAATTTAAGAATTTAATGTTAAACTCATTCTTTAGCTTTAAAAGTTAAGAACATTTGTACCAAAGCACATCTGTGCTGTTTTTAATCTCTTCCCTGTTTAATTTTTATAAAGATAAATAAAATGTATTTAATTAGAGGTCAAGGCTTTCAGAGCCCTTTGCTCAGATCTCTGCTTCACTCCCTTGCTGTTATGATGAGTCCTGTGCCCTCTTCCAGGACCAGGAACTTTTGTATTTAGCACAGTGCTTAGCACATAATAGGGACACAGTAAATGTTAGTTGACTAAGGAGCAGAGTTAAAAATGTAATGACTTCAGATTCATTTTAGCAGTTTTAGTTTAATGGGATAATAAAGTGAATAGCTCATGTGCAAAATGCAAATTCCAGAAGAATACTTAGATGGAACAACTCATATGATCTTGGGCGTTTGGCTCTGCCAGTTTGCTAAATCTCCCAGGGGTACTTATCTGAACTGCTGTACCATTCTGTTTTTCCTCTCACCTCGAGTTCTAAAGAGGAGGCTATAATGACCGCTTCCCTTTACTACTCAGTCATTCTTTGAACCTTTGCATCTTGGCTCCCAACCTCACCACTCACTGAGGCTTTTCCCAGGTCGTCAATTACCTAATGGTTAAATTTCCCAGAACATCTTTTTCTATCTCCCTTCAGCAGTCAGTCCTTTTGACTATCCCCATCCCCTTTAAATTTTTTATTTTATTTTAAAAAATAACATATAGTAGCATTGACTTTTAGGGTGTATACAGTTCCATGAATGTTAACACATGTATAGATTTATGTAACGACCACCACAACTAGGATACCGAGCAGTTATATCGCACCCCACACCCAAACTCTTTCATGCTATATCCCTTTTTAAAATATATATATATTTTATTGATTTCATAGAGGACGGAAGAGGGAGAGAGAGATAGAAACATCAGTAATGAGAGAGAATCATTGATGGGCTGCCTCCTACATGCCCCAATTGGGGATCAAGCCTGCAATCCAGGCATGTGCCCTTGACCAGAATCGAACCCGGAACCCTCCAGTCCACAGGCCGATGCTCTATCCACTGAGCAAAATCAGCTAGGGCCGTGCTATATCCCTTTTGATACACTTTCTCCTGACTTCAGTTCCAGAGATAAACACTAAGGTTTCAGGCTGGGGCTTCTTTTGTTATCCTTGTTTTATTTTTATTTTTTTCTATTCCTTAAAAATGTTAATCTGCATATCTATACCTGGCTCTCTTCCATAATCCAAACATCCATGTTTACCTGCTAGAATTCTTCATTACTCCTTTATACTCACTGTGTTAAAGTTAGGCCTTAACTTTGCCTTCCAAACCAGCTCTTTCATCAGATTTTTCTGTAATTTTCAGTGGTGCCATCCTTCTCCCAAACTTGAACTTCATTTAGAGGGCCTTATTATAAACTCTTATCCCAGACCTGGTATCCTGCTACTCAGTTACAAATTCTGGCTTCTGCCCATTTGCTGCCAAGCCAACTCTGGTTCATTAGGCTGAGTGGAGCGTAGGTAGTTGGAGCATTTAGAACCCCACCAGGATCAGACTGCTTTTCTGGTCAAAACCCCTCATGGCTTCCCATTGCACTCAGGTTGTTTGGGATTTTATTTTATGACCCTCCCCTTCTTTAAAATAAAACAAAAAATATATATACATATATTTTATTACTCTTTTTATTTTAGAGAAGAAGGGAGAGGGGGAAAGAGGGAGAAACATCAATGATGAGAATCATTGATCTGCACACCCCCCACTGGGGATTGAGCCCACAACCCAGGCATGTGCCCTGACTGGAAATCCAACTTTGACCTCCTGGTTCATAGGTCAGCGCTCAACCACTGAGCCACCCCGGCTGGGTAACCCCCACCTTTCTGAAGACTCTACTCGGTCTTTCAATTCCTTGAATTGCTCAAGCCTTTTTCAGCCTCAGTGTTTTGGAACCTACCATTCTCCTGGCTTGGGCTATTCTTCCCTCCCTGCTTCCTAACCCTGTCCTAACCCTAACCCTCTGCTTCCCCCTTGTCTTCACACAACTGACTTTAGGGTTCAGATTAAATTGTCACTTCCTCAGAGAGGCTTTTCTTTATGACCTCGTCCCACTACCTCCATCCACCCTCAATTAGATCTCTCAGAATTCCTGTTATTTTTTCTTAGCTCTCACTACATTTTATGATTCAGGACCATGTCTGTTTTGTTTTTCATGTCTCTAGAGCCTAGCCAAGAATCAGGTGTACAGCAAACTCCCAGTAAATGTTTGTTGGCTGTGTTGTGTCTGGGCTTTTGATTTCATAATTTATTGCTATCTTGTAGTTTCTGATAACCTTAATTTCTCCTACCTTCTCTGGGACTTGACCCCACTGTTGGAGGTCTTGCCATGCAGAGATAGATCAGAAATTGCTGAAGAGGACCTCGATCCTGTTCTCCCTCTGAATTGTGCCACTGCCTGGAAGCCCTTACCACTGAGCCAGACTAGATCCAACCTAAACTGTTAGCTGAGCTTGCCAAGTCTGCTGAGCAGTGCACCTTGGTTATCCAGACGCGGGTCAGCGTTTGCAGCTGTTCTTCTTCCCTCACCTCACCCTGCTCTTGATTTCTTCCTCCTCTCTCTACTCAGTGTGGACTTCTAAAGACAATGTACACTTTCCAGCTGAGTCTGCTTACCCTTTGACATTTACTGCTTTTTCACACTGACAGCTGCCTCTAGTGTCTTGACCCTACAGATTGCCCCCACACTAATCTTTGTTTATGTTTCCTGCCCCGTCGCCAAACCTACCACAGGCACTTAAGTTTGGAAATCTTCAGTGGTGTTCCATTGTCCAGATAGTTTAGAATGCAAGCCACAAATAGGAGCCACGTAGGTCATTTTAACTTTTCTCGCAGCCACATGGTAAAATATAGTAGACATGGTAAAATTGATTTTTATTTACTTTTATTTACTTCAATATATCCAAAATATTATTATGTAAACATGTTATCAGTAAAAAATATTGAGATGCTTTATATTCCTTTTTTCATGTTAAGTCTTTAACATCTGGAGTGTATTTTTCAACATCTCAATTCAGACTAACCACATGTCAGGTTCGAAGTAGCCACATGTGGCTAATGGTTACCATGTTGGACAGCACACCTCTAAACCATATCCTCAGTATAGTAGAAGGTCTATACCTGGGTATTTCCAGCTACTGGCCTTTTGATAACTCTGTGTCCCTTACCTAGAGCCAGCTTCTTTTCCAAATATGCTAAGCTTCCTTGCTGAGAAACCCAGGGATTCCAAGAGTTCTCAACATTTCCTCTGAATCCTTTTAACATTAATTTTTTTGTGTCACTATTCTTTTCATATAGCAATTACTGATAATATTTATTAGTTTTGCAATCAGAGGTAATATTAAAATATTTAACAACTGATAAAGCATGGGCACTGACCAATAGGAATAGGTGCCTGGTGAAATAGAATCAATGGTATCTGTACACAGCCTGTATGTTCCCACTGTGTGTACCTGTTGAATTACAGCTCAGATTATTTGGGGTGTGTATTATTAGCTCCCTTCAAGAGAGTGTGAGTTGAGTTCCTTGAAGGCAGACTTTTGTTTTACTCATGTTTGCATTCCTAAGACAGCCCCTGACCTGGCCTGTAGTAGGCAATTTATAAATATCCTAATATGCAAATATCCTATATCCTAATATGCAAATTGACCAGACAGCAGAACAACTGGTCGCTATGATGTGCACTGACCACCAGGGGGCAGACGCTCAACTCAGGAACTGCCCCCTGGTGGTCAGTGTGCTCCCGCAGGGGGAGCGCCACTCAGCCAGAAGCTGGGCTCACGGAGCAGCAAGCCGAGCAGTAAGGAGCAGCCAGCAGGAGGGCGGTAAGGAGCGAGGGTTCCCAGACTGAAAGAGGGCGCAGGCTGGGCTGAGGGGACCCCCTCCCACTCCCTCCCCCCCCCCCCCCCCCGTGCACAAATTTCATTCACCAGGTCTCTAGTTTTAAATAAATGAACAAATGTTACCTTGCATTTAGAAACTAAAATATAAGTTATTTTTTAAAAATTTATTTTAGAGAGAGAGAGAGAAACATTGATTTGTTGTTCCACTTATTTATGCATATATTGGTTGATTCTTTTATGTGCCCTGACCAGGGATGGAACCCACAATCTTGGTGTATCTGGACAGCGCTCTAATCAACTGAGCTACCTGGCCAGGGCCAAAATATAAGTCCTTTGAGGACAGAGATCATGAATTATGAAGAAGTATATAGCATACTGTCTTCATAGGAACATTTCTTCTGAATGAAGATTTGCTTTTAAATAACTGTGCTTAGATCTTGTTATGGAATTTCAGGCTGGGTCAAAAATGAGGTTTGGCTTTAATTTAGTGAGACTTATTTTCTGTTGTGGTTTGTGAACAGGCTCTGAAAGCAGCTTCAAAAGAAGAGCTCCTTGGAATTAATGCAAGGGGCTCAGTTGATTAGAGGTAGGGGCTCAGTTGATTACTGGGAAGGCACTGAACTAGGAGTTAAAAGTCCTTGCTTGGTTTGTATTACAGACATTTGCTTGAGTGCCTACTATGTTCCAAGCACAGGAATGATTGCAAATTCAACTACTATAATAGTATGGAAAACATGCCTCTTTATCAAGAGATGGTGAAATGATTAATTCTTCCTAGAGAGATTTAATTTCTCTCTACTCCCTTATACTTTCCTCATTTCCAGCATGGACTATACTGTATCATGTTTCAAGATCTGTTTCTTTTTACTAGATTGTGAGTTTCTTAAGAGCAAGACTATCGCATTCATCTCTGCATCCCCAAACACATGCTATACTGTATCTGCCATATTGTAGGCACTCAAATGTTTGAATAAATAACCTCAAATAAATTACTTGGCTTTGCAGAACCTCAGTTTTTTTCTTTTGTAAGTATGGAATTCTCTGCCTCTGAATTGTCAAAACTGCAGCAAGAAAAATCTTTTAAAGCTACATACCTGTTCTATATATGTTATACTTCAAATATAAAACATTTACTTAAAAAACAAATATAGCTCTGGCTGGTGTGGCTCAGTTGGTTTGGCATCGTCATGTGCACTGAAAGGTTGCCAGTTCGATTCCTGGTCAGGACAAATGCCCAGATTATGTGCTCTATCGGGGGGGGGGGGGGGGGGGGCGTATAGGAGGCAGCTGATCGATGGTTTGCTATCACATCAATGTTTCTCTCTCTAAAAAATATCAATTAAAAAAATCTAAAAAAACCCACAAGTATAAGTCTGATCGTATTTCTTCCCTAATGAGTCTCCCGGACCCTGCTATCCCCTCTCAGGAACATAAACTTCATTAGAATAAATACCTGGTCTGTCTTGTTCACGTGGTGCCAGTGAAGACTCTGCCTCCTTTCATGCCGCTCTCCCCTTTGCTGCCTGTACTGTTGCACACTGACCCTCCTGGTTCTTGAGATGCGTATTCCTCCCCATTCAAGGTCTCTTCCTGGCACTTGCTATTCCTATGGTCTGTAAGCCTCCCACCCTGACTTTTAAGCCTCCCACCCTGACCTTAGTTGATGCTTCTTCAACCATCAGAGCTCAGTTTATATGTTACTTCTTTAGTGACTTCATAGTCACCCCTAGCCCAGACTAGGAGAAGTGCTCCTTTTAAACACTCAGAGCACTTAATACAGTTGTAATGAAATATTTGTATATTGTTTCCCTGCTAGACCATAGCTGCGAGAATAAAACTGCCCTGTTTTGTTCATGTTTGTAGCACCAGTATTTAGCACCGTTATATATAGTAGGGCCTCAATAAATGTTTTTCAAATGAAGTTAGGAAAGAGAACTAAAAATAGAATTTTTAAAAATCCTTAGTCATTATAATGGTTTAAATAAATTAAATGCGTGGGGGCAGGGACAGACTTTCCTTTTTAAATTGTCTCCAGGTTATATTTTTCTTTAGTTTCTACTTGTAATGGGTAAACGGTTTAAGATTACAGAAAGAAGATTGAAATTAAAAACTTCAATTTGTCTGAAAATTTTATTTAGTCATTGTAGACTTTAATGAGTCCTTTTAATCTTTACTAGCAGACATGATCAAAATGGTTATTTCTTTAAAGACCTTTTCATATGCTGGGGACTCACATACCTACAGTATCACTGAACGTTGAGGTATACCATGTGCTGAATGCTATGTTAGAAGCTCGGGCGATACAGATGGGATGAGAAGAGATCTTTGCTCCTAAGGAGTGCACAGCCAGGTGGGTAAGGCAGACAAGGATCCAGATGCGTGCCACTTGGTGTAATAAGCACTGTGATGGACAGTGCAAGGGAAGTGGCAGAGGTGAAAAAGAGAGTCATCAACACCTGGAGGTCAAGGTAGCCTTTTCAAGGGAGGAAACACTCCCGTTGAAGCCCTGAAGGAGAGGCATTTCAGGCAGAGGGAACAGCCTGTGCAGAGGCATGAAGCAGCATATTTAGGACAGTATGTGGAGAATGACTGGCACCGTGGTATGCTTTATAAAGCTGATGTTGGGATACAGAGCCAACAGCTAGCTTAGAGAGGTTAACTGTGACATGTCACAGTGAGACTCTTAGATTATACTGCATTTTAGAACTGGAAATGACCTTAGAAATAATGATGTGATTTCTGTATATTTGAATTCCTAAAGGCATTCTGAAGTACTATTCAAAGAAGATCATCATAGCCAGAATGGTGCTTGTCACTTCTGGTGAATATGCGCGAGTGGGTAAAGATAGATAGTACTTTCAACCATGCAAATAGCTTCAGGTGGAGCTGTAGAAAGCTGTGACTCATTTGCATTTATCTTTAGGAGCTGACGATAAAGGCAGTGACCTCTTGATCACCTGAGGTGAGTGTTGATCTGTATCTCTCACAAGAGCCAAATACTGAACCAGTGAAAGGGATGAAATTGGGAAGGATTGCCCAGAAGGGTCTGTGGGTACGTGTAAGATGATTCCTATAGCTTGAAAGTCTTTACAGTATTTTATAACTTTCCAAGTGTTTCACTGAACTAGCATTAACTGAATTTTTGAATGGAAATCTAGCCCATTTTCCTTCATTTTGCTCCTCTCTAGTTCAGTAGCTCTTGGCTTTCATGTCCTCCCTCTCCATCTCTCTTTCCCCTTGTCCCCAATCCACCCCCTCCCTTGCCATCTTTCAGTCTGTCATCACTAAATTGTTTTCAAATATAACTGTGGAGTATCTGTACTTGGTTGGCTAACCAGTGTCTCAGCTTTCCATATTAGGTGCTTGATATTTTTCACAAAGGGATATTAAGCTCTGGTAGTGCTGATCACACTCAGAAGATGCTAACTGACATATTAAATGTCAATTAATACAAATTTTGTATGTTCATTTATTTACCTAGATTACTAGGGGGTAAGGAGATAATGGATGGTAGGAAGAGTGGTAGCTGTGTGTAGTTTATTTCAGAATGTTTGGAAAAGAAAGGAAGAAGAATATAGAAGCAGGGCAAGGTTGAGAAGGCAATATCTTAAGGTAAAATAGGAAACCTGTTTAAAGGTGTGTAAGAAAAACCCAGAAGAGAAAGATAAATTAAAGCTTGACTGGAGAAAGTAGCAGGTAATTGATGGGGCAGGGCCACCAGATTCCTCCCAGGGGCACAGGTGGAATGATAATTATTAGAAGTTCTTTATATAGTTGCTCAGCTAGAGAAGAGGGAGATGTCAGGGGTTCTCTCTTGGATACCTTGAGCTCAAAACAAGTTTATACTACTTAATTTTTTCTGTGGTCCCCCAGCAGAATGGTTTGCACATAGTAGGTATAGAGTCTAATAGATAAATTCACAGGATTAAAAGAAGATATTGATTATAACTTGAAACTTATTTCAACTACCAGTTCATACTACCTGTGGTTTATGACAAATGAACATGTTTATGAATCCTGGTATCTTGTGAATAGTACAGTTACAGTGTATTCTTTTCCCCAAAGTGTTTTAATTGAATAAATATGTACATTTAATATATATCACAATTTTTTTCTTTTTTAATCCTCACCCAAGGATTGATTTTTTAAGAGAGAGGAAGGGAGACAGAAATATTAATGTGAGAGAAATATCGTCAGCTGCCTTCCTTACACACCTGACCAAGGTTCGAACCCACAACCTAGGTATGTGCCCTGGCTTGGACTTGAACCCACAACATTTTTGATGTATGAGCCACCTGGCCAGGGCAAAACTATACCACAGTTTTTATAATGCTGTTTTGGCATGTGTTTATTTCAAGAACATAATAAGAACCTCAAAAAGTAAAGTGACCCAGGCTTCCTAACTTAGGCCCAGGTCAGTATATCAAGACAAATAAATGTCTTGAGCCCTGGCCAGTGTGGCTTAGTTGGGAGAAGCATTATCCTGAACACCAAGAGGTTGTGGGTTCGGTTCCCAGTCAAGGCACATACCTAGATTGCAGGCTTGATCCCAGGTTGGGTGTGTGCAGGAGGCAGCTAATCGATGTTTATCCATCACATCATTCTTTTTTCCTCTTTCTCTCTCCCTTTCCCTTCCTCTCTCTCTAAAATCAGTTAAAAAAAAAAAAAAAAAAAAGACATATCTTGAGCATCTGCTCTGTCCTGAAGTGCAGAAGGAGATACAAAGTAAAACATGAGACTGAGGTCCTCCACAGAGCTATGTTTTTCCTCCCCTGAAGATCTTGCTGATGGTGTATCATGCTTAGTAATTTCCTTTTCATGAGAGATTCTCAACCAGAATAAAGAAAAGGGAGGTTCATGAGGAGATATTTTACCTACATGTATATTTCTGTGGGACTTTTAAATATAAACTCTCTCCACTTAGATATACTAATGGACAACAGATTTTAAAACAAAATTTTCACCAACTATTTTGTCAACCTTCTTTTCACTGCAAGAGTTTTATATTTGTACTAGAGGCCTGGTGCGTGAATTCGGCCAGCGATCAGAGCCGATCAGATTCCCCACCTCCCAGCCTCCCTGTCTCCTCCTCCCCTTGCTCCCTCAGCGCCTTGCTGCCGCTGCTGGTCACCTGCCATGTTCCGCGCTGCCCCTGGTGGTCAGTGTACGTCATAGCAAGCGATCGAATTCCCGTTCTGGTCAAACTCCCAAGGGGACAATGTGCATAGTAGCCTTTTATTATATAGAATACCAAAGTGTTTAAAATTTATGATGTTTTTATCTGCAGTTTGGCTTTCTATTCCCTTAATAAAAGAACACACTAATTAATGATTCCCACTTAAACCATGCAGGTAGGTCTATGGGTTGGTATAGAGAAATCTTTTTATGCTCCTACAGTTCCAGTATAAGGCCAAAAATATGAGCCCAGAGGGAAAAAATGTTTTTAAAACACCAAAACAGTTAGTGAAAAGGCTCTTTGTAGGAACAAAAAAAACAACACAACACAAAACAAGAGAATGAAAATGCAAAAGACATCACATTTCAAGCCAGGAAGGGCTGGTTTGAAAACTTTAAAAAGGGAACCCTTTGCCCCACACACAGCTTGTGAGTTGGCCTCAGCACATTGTGGCACCACCCTAAGCTTCCCGAACCTGCCAGAGCCAGGGCTCACCACTGATGCCTTGTGTTTGTGTTTGAAGTGAATGCTCTCTAGACTTTTATTTACTGTACTTAAAAATGTGTATTTACTGTCCTTTTCTCTTGTTTTCCATTAACCTCCTGTGTTTTAGGTCTTGGCTTTACCACTCAAGGTGCTTTTCAGAAAGGGTAACTCTGGAGGCTGAGAGGGGCCTTGCTTCACGACCTCTCTTAAGAAGTTAGTTATTGGCTCTTTTGGGTCCCATCACTGGTAACCTATCCTCCCAGCACCTGAATCTTGAAATCCTGAAACACTGACTCTTGAAACATTGTCAAATCCTTTAGCTCTTTTCTCTTCGGCTTTGGACTTTGAACCTTTCATTTTTGTTTTTGTGCCGATTCTAAGTCATCCTCAGGCTATGTCTGGATTATTAAAATAGCTTCCTGTCAATTGTCCTGTTCCCAGTTTCTCTCCAGAAAACATTTCCTGCATTCTGTTTTCGTTTCCCTTCTTTATCACCCTGTGCTTTCTTACTTCGTGAAATCCAAGCACCTGTGTCTGAGCCAGGCTCCTGTATTGTTTCCACCTATCAACTGTTATTCACTAGTTTTGAATCTTGGCCTTCTTTCATATAATCTTTTCTCTATTTTCTATATGACTTCCGCCCTTTCCCCCCATACTTTATAAAGGCTATGCCTCATATAAAATATTCTGTTTCACTCTCAGAAAGCTTTCTCTAAATTTTATTTTTCTTGGAAGCCTTTCTTTTTGGAGACCTCTTCATTTGGGTACAGTTTAGTTTTATTGATATGATTGTGACTAATAAAATAAATACAAATTCACTTTGTTAGTTTCCTTCATTACTTCTAGTGACATTTTTGTAGGTTTGGTTTTTTTACATACACAATTACATCATTTACAAAGAAGGACAATTTTAATTTCTTACCTTTGAGTTCTATTTATTGCCTATTGTACTGGCTAAGACCTTAAGTACCACGTTTAATAGAAGTGGTATGAATGGGCATCCTTGCTTTCCCCCTCAGACTCAGGGGGGAGGCTTGGTAGCATTAAGTGTGATGTTAGCTTGTTTTTCTTAGTTATCCAGCTAATACTCAGCTGAATACTCGAGGGGTCCCTTGTAGATCTCTTTCTCTGTGCAGCTCTTTCTTCTTCAGTACTGTACACTGAAAACTCTAGCTGTCTTGGCCTCCCCAGAATCTCAGCTCTATCTTCTCAAATAAGAGAGGTCTCTGAGTTCCATCTGGGTTCCCCTTTCATGTGCTGTGGCCTGGAAACTACCTAGGCAGCAAGCTCGGGCAAGTGTGTGGCTCACCTTATTAGTTTACCATTTCTCAGGATCACTGTCCTTCCTTGCCTGATGTTCAGTGTTTTGAAATATATTTTGTCCGTATTTTTAGTTGTTCCAGGTGCAGGGTACATCTGGTCCCTCTCCCTCCATGTTTTCTGGAAGTGGCAGTCCTGCATTTTCTTGAAACGTGTAAGGAATCATTTAGGAATTGCTCTCAGAGTATGAAACATTCTTTGGAATTTCCGTAGAGGAAAACCTTCATTCTTTCAAGGTTGATTTGATTTTGGGGGGCAACCAAGAATCATTTTTCAGGTCTGGTTAAATGATTTGTCTGGCTAGTACTGTTGGGGGTCCAAAATGAGTTCAGAGTTATGAGGCAGATTTCCTTGTGTGATTTGATTTGTAAACTAGTTTGAAAGCAAAATAGGAGTTGCAAAATATTTTCAGTGATGGCAACCTAATTAAAATAAATTTGAAACTTCTTAGGGGGGTATATCTTGAAAAATAACATTCATTTGAATGTTTATGTATTTATTGGTAAATATTTAGTATCAGTTTGTATTTACAACTTGCACTTAACTGCTTTTTAGTAAGCTTTCTTTTAAAAAAAATGTTTTTATTGATCTGAGAGAGAGAAAGAGAGAGGGAGGAAGAGAGAGAAACATCAGTCAGCTCCTTCCTGCCTGCCCCCCACTGGGGACTAGCCTAAATACAACCCAGGCATGTGCCCTGACCAGGAAAGACACCTACAACCTCTGGGTGCCCGGGTTGGACACCCAACCAAATGAGCCGCAGCAGTCAGGGCTTAGTAAGCTTTCTTACATTGTTTTTATATGATACAGATCTCTCTCCAGCTGATGTCTGGATACTTTTGTATATTTCCTCACTACATTGCACTCAACTGTGGAAACTCAAGTCATGATGGTAGACTAGCTAATTTCTGTGTAAGGAAACTAAGATCACTCTGTCACAATACATTGCATGATATAAAGGAAGTAAAATTGGTTTCTGATATCTGTACAGCATTATTAATACCTTCATAATTTAAATTTAAAGTTATTCATATAAGATGCTGAATTCCAGAGCATGAGCACATACCTGTATCTGGCTTACATTAGGAATTATGTGAATGACCTAGTTCAAAGAGAGATGCCTTAAATCTGGGTCTGTTAAGTAATTAACCAAGGAATATCCTTAGAACCTAGTAGATTGGTGTATGTATACTACATTAATGCAACCTTATATAATTCTTTGGGGAGGAGGTAAAATTCTTTTCCTAAAGTCTTTGTTTTTTAGCACCTGAATGTCCCATTAGCCCCACTCTCATCCCCCAATTAGGTAACATGGACTTTTTAAAAAATTCTTACCTGAGAATATGTGTGTTTTTTTAAAATTGATTTTAGAGAGGAAGGGAGAAAGAGAGAAGCATCGATATAAGAGAGAAACATAGATTGGATGCCTCCCATACATGCCCCAATCAAGGATCAAACCTAAAGCCTACATATGTGCCCTGACTGGGAATCAAACCCACAACATTTTGGTGTACAGAACGATACTCCAATTAGCTGAGCGACCTGGTCAGGGCGAAACAAGGACTTTTAAAAAATATTCTTAATGGATTAAATTTTTAGATTTTTAGCTTTCAACTTTGGTTTTCTTTAACTTTATAATTTTAGCTAATTGAACTTACAGCTTTATAGTTCTTTTATAATAAATCTTATAGTAGAGAGTTTGGATACTCTTTAACTTAACCTGTATCCTCTGGGCTTGCTCTTTATCCTCGATGGTCTTGTACCTTAGTACCTTTTTGTCATGCTCCCCTTCCTCTTCCTCTTCCTCTGCCTCTGCATTACATGAACTAAGATAGGAGAGAGGAGGGTTTATTTGCCTTCCAGGCCTTGCTTTTTCCTCAGACAAAACTCCAGCTCCTTGCCATCTAGTGCATAGCCATCTGCTGCCTAGCGACATTGGTCTTGAAGCAATGCATGCAAGAAGCTTGCCCTGCTGGAACTACTCTTTTAGAAGACTGCTGATTGTGGCCTGATTTTCCCATTCATCATATTTCTTCTGAGTTTTCTTTGATTGTTTTTTGTTTAAAATCTCTTCCTCCTCGGGGATCAGCTTGGCCCCTTCTTTAGGCCAGGGCCAGTGCATGGTAGGATCGTACCGCTGTTCGTCCGATGTGCTGTCAGTGAGCATGGTGCATTTCTTTACTAGGGTCTTGGTGCGGATCACTTCATTGTTGGATGCTTTGTAGACAATATCAATAGCCCTTGTTTTGCATGTACGACACTCCAAGGCCCAGGAGAAGTTTCCCATGTCCAGTCTTAAGGCATGGTACTTCTGATTACCTCCTGGCACATGGACTGTGTATGCGGTGGGGGCCAATCTTAGTGTTGGCAGCAGGGCATCCTAATATCTCATCTTTTGCATCTTTTTTTTTTTTATGATATAAAGCAGGGTACATTTTATATCCCCATAATAGAGAAACTGATAACCTATTTTATATATATGAGAGCAGCACAATTCACCATAGCTAAGATTTAGGAACAGCCTAAGTGCCCATCAGCAAGTTGAGTGGATTAAAAAACTGTGGTACCTCTACACAATGGAATACTATGCTGCGGTAAAAAAGAAGGAATTCTCACCATTTGCAACAGCATGGGTGGAACTGGAGAGCATTATGCTAAGCAAAATAAGCCAGCCAGAGAAAGATAAATATCACATGATCTCACTCATTTGTGGAATATAATGAACAACCTAAACTGATGAACAGATCTTTTTGCATCTTTTGTTGGGGCTTTCTCTTGCCCCAGGTATTGCTGCGCTTGTGCCTGTTGTCCCGAGAGATGCCCATGGCTTGGCACTGGCTAGAAAGAGTAAACACAAAGAGTCATGATCCTTGTTGTCTTTTATTTTTTATCCTCTTTCAATTCTGTTTTAAGTAAAAGGAAAACTACAGTGGGAAATTTTTCTTTTAAATCCAACTTTACCCTGAAGTTCTTTATTTTTATTTTTAATTAATTTAGAATTCCATATTATCAGTGATGTTTTTATATATACTATTTTTGATGCCGCATATTTTCATGGATATTTAAAACCATAAATTAGTAAATAATACTTGTAAAGATAGCATTGTCCTTTGATTCTAAGATGTAGCAACAACCAATTTTTTTAAAATATATTTTATTGATTTTCTACAGAGAGGAAGGGAGAGGAATAGAGAGTTAGAAACATCGATGAGAGAGAAACATCGATCAGTAGCCTCCTGCACACTCCCCACTGGGGATGTGCCCGTAACCAAGGTACATGCCCTTGGCCGGAATCGAACCCAGGACCCTTGAGTCCGCAGGGCAATGCTTTATCCACTGAGCCAAAACAGTTAGGGCACAACAACCAATTTTGCTACTAAGGTTGCGTTGGGTGTTTTGAATTATTTTTCAGTCTTTAGTTTCTTTGAGCTTCCTTTAGACAGAAATAATTGGGGGTTCTTCTCTATCCCACACATTTATTAAGAGAGGTTTTCACTGCTTTCATGTCTACCAGTTGTGAAATGAGGTTCCTGTTTGGCTGCATTGTTTCTAGCATTGGTTAGTCGTGTTTGTGAGAGAGTGGGGGAGGGAGGCAGGACTGATTGGTGTATAGTAAAAAATAATGAAAAACAAAAATTAACCAATTTTATTTTATGTATATATAAGGGCTTAAAATATAGTACTGTATTTATGTTTATTAAAATGTTCATTTTGTCCCTATTTTTCATGGGAAATCTTCTAAATTATTCTTCATTATAGTTAATTATAGGTTCTTAGTAGTCTTATATCTTAGTTCTTGGCTTTAGTCTGGTTTTACAGTTTTCTTTCTATAATAGAGACCTTTGAGTTTTGCAAGCTTTGTTATCATTTGTCATTTAGTCACACTCTATATTAGAATTGATAAATCACTGGGCTAAAATATATTGTTTTGCTTACTTGTACATGTTCTATTTCTTGACTTTTATTTTGTGTTTTGTTTCTTGATAACAACTCAGATTTTATGACTTCTTTTTATTTTAATTATTTAAATGATTTAAATTGGTACTTATTAACTTTTTAAATCAATGTTCCTCTTTAATACATTGAGAAAATCTCATGCCCTTTGTTTTGTTTTTAACATGAGCAAGAAAAAATCAAAGCATATTGACAGAGGTCTGCGTTTTTAACTTTACTATCTTTATCCCATTCAGATACCATCCTATTGCCAAAGGTCAGTTTTAATGTTGTCTTCAGAGAGAGGTTGACTTAAAATAATGTCGAAGTGGTATAAAATATTCTAACAATACAGTTGTAGATTTATAGAAATTCAAAGTAGAATGTTTTAATAGTGATAAGTTTTTTAAAAAGAAATAAATTAGTTCACATTAATTTATTAAGATATTTTTAGAAAACTATTATATATTTCAGTGGAGGTCAGCAGGACCTTTTTAATAAAAACCTATTTTTAGATCCGTAGTCCCTTACTGGAAAGCTAGTAAGGTGCATTTAACATATATTATATAACGTCCCTGCAGAGTCAGGGGCAGCACTTTATAGTCAAATACACTTGTATTTCGGCAGCCAAAGCTATGACTATCCTTGCTTTAGTAGGTAGACTATAAATAGTCTTATGTTAGTTCAGGTCAGGTTTTGCTGCCAATTAGATTCAGATCAAGTTTTGCCACAAAATGAATTACAGAAAACGTTTGGTTTTCAGAAGTTTTTGGATTTTGGAATTATGGCTAAGGGATCATGGACCTGTATTTATTTTCTTAGCTCTAATGTTTGGTTACTTTTGTTGCCTTCAGAAAATGAAACCTGTTTTCCTTTTTTTCTTCTACAGGATGTGAGATTAAATCTGTTCTCTACAGGCCAGTTAATAGAAATTAGGACACCTCTTCACAAAGCTTGATACCTTAGGCAGCTGTCACTGTCACGTGACACTTCACAATTCACTGGCTTTATGTGAAGAATCTTATAGTTCCCTTCTCCATTCTCCTTGTAGAAGTGCTCTGTGGTAATAAATAATAAGGAAAAGAGGTTTAAAATGTGCAGTACTTCACATAGTATATATCCTAACTCATGTAGTAAGGTTTCACAGGGAGTACCATGCTTTCTCTGGCTTGACCTTTCCTGTTATCAATTTATGTGGTAGCTTAACAAAGAAATCTTTCTAAAAAGAATACATGGTTATGGTAAAACAAAAACCAGATGGTGCCCTAACCGGTTTGGCTCAGTGGATAGAGCATGGGCCTGCGGACTGAAGGTTCGGTTCCGGTCAAGGGCATGTACCTTGATTGCGGGCACATCCCCAGTGGGGGGTGTGCAGGAGGCAGCTGATCGATGTTTCTCTTTGATCAATGTTTCTAACTCTCTATCCCTCTCCCTTCCTCTCTGTAAAAATTCAATAAAATATATTTTTTTAAAAAAATCCAAATGGTACAGAAGCATAAGTGAAAGGAGAAGCTTTCTCCTCCCCTGTGTCTCTCCTTGCCCAACCGGCTTTTGGTCACTTGTTTACTGGCTCTTCTTAGGGGGGCTCCTCTTTGGCTAATTGTTTTTAAGTTCAGACATTACATGGGACATTTTAGAAAATTCCGATGAAGCATTATAACCCCACTTGGACTGATTTTATGTTCATTGTTTGTTAAACTTTTGAGATGACCTTTTCTATTCTAGCGGGGATGTATAAATTTTATTTCTAACGCTATTGTTTCTTCAAACTGCATAGTTTTGAGATGTTAAACATGTTTAAAATATTAATTTTGTTCCAAATTGAGTATTGTCCATACACAGAAGTAGAAATACAATGACTTACTGATTTATTTAGCAACATCAATTCAAAAATTGCACATAATGTTTGATAGCATGTACTTTTAAGGAGCATTCACTTATCTTTATAACTTTATTTTTATTGTTCAATATCTAGTTCAGATATTCTCATTTCTCCCCTTTTAGTCCCCCCTTCCCTCTAGCCATCACCTCATTGTTGTCTGTGTTTATGGGTTAGCCAAAGGAGTACTTTTGTTTGTTTTTGTCCTCACCCAAGGATATGTTTATTGATTTTAGAGAGAGGAAAGGGAGAAAGAGAGAGGGAGAGAGAGAAGAACACCGATGTAAGAGAGAAACATTGATTGGTTGTCTCCTATATGTGCCCCAAACTGGGATCAAACTGGAAACCTAGGTATGTGTCCTGATTGGAAATCAAACCCCAAACCTTTTGGTGCACAGGATGATGCTGCAACCAACTGAGCCACTGGGTCAGGACAGGACACTTACTTTTATAGAAGGGGGCGTGTTGGCTCATTGGCCAACTCAGTGGTTCTCAAGATAAGCATATAGGCAACAGAATGCAGATAACTATCCCAGTGATGTCCCATGAATATTATTGAAATTGTTCATGTTCTTAAACCCATGATAAATATAAGGACACAGTGCATCTAAACATGAATGTCTTCTGGGGAAAGTGTAAATTTTTGTTTTATATGGACTCCAGATTGTTTTATTGTTTAGATCAAGAAACACTAATTGAGTACTGTGCCAAGAACTGGCTTCATAATAGAGAGCTTGAGACATTCCAGAGAACTGTCCCAAGATTGCTAGGGAAAAAAATTGACAACCATTTGTCCTAAGTCATATAAGGCTATTAGATATACCCTTTTAAATGAGGGTGTGCCTAATAAGTATTACGTGAAATATATTCAACTTAAGGTCATTCATTCTCAAATTATTTGGTCCAAATCCCTAAATGGCAATTCCCCCACTTTAACTCCCCACCCCCATAGGTGTGGTTTTTGTACCCAGTACCTTTTATGTGGGATAAGAGAAATAGTCATCAGTGTTCCAGGTGGCCTGTTTTCTAGCTAAGAGACTCAGACTCCGTGTTTTTGCTAAGTGTGTACAGACTGCTTTTTTGTTAAGTGAAGGCCAAGGACTCTGTCTTTGTCCTCTTTTCCTGGAGTCTTGTTGGGATTCAACATTCTGCATTGGATAGGAGCTTCTCTGACATGGCCGAGAATTGTGGGAGCTGGACTAGAGATTTCTAAGGACCTCATGGCAAAACTTTGGCTGGTGGAGTAGAAGAATCTTAGTGGCCTCTTTCCTTTTAGTGGGATTTTGGAGGGGCTGGGAATGGGGTCTGTTGTATAGCAAAGAGTCCCTAGTCATAAATAAGGAAAAAACGATGGAAAGGAAGCTTGACTATAAAATTAATGTAGTAGAAATAAAACTATTAAGTGGGGCTAACATAAGAGAATAATAAAAATTTGTTAAAATGTCAGGAAAGAAAAAAGTCTCAAGTAGTAAAGAGCCAATTAGCAGATTAAACAAATAAAAAATATCAAATTTTTAAATAGAGCTGATTATCAGGTAGAGCTTAAAAGAGTAATATAATTGTCCTTTCTGATAGAAATAATGTAAGCTGCCGAAACCGGTTTGGCTCCGTGGATAGAGCGTCGGCCTGCGGACTCAGGGGTCCCAGGTTCGATTCCGGTCAAGGGCATGTAACTTGGTTGCGGGCACATCCCCGGTGGGAAATGTGCAGGAGGCAGCATATCGATGTTTCTCTCTCATCGATGTTTCTAACTCTCTATCTCTCTCCCTTCCTCTCTGTGAAAAATCAATAAAATATATTAAAAAAAAAAAGAAAAAAGAAATAATGTAAGCTAATAATTTCAGAGTAAATAATGGACATAGATATGGAGAAACTTTTGTTTTTAAAGCATGAAACCCGTACATTGACTGCCTGTGTGTGCAGCCATTCGTTTTGGTCTTGCCTTCTGGAATAACCTAGAACATGGCTGTTTGTTCTTCACATGAAAGTTCTTCATATGTCCCTCTTTCAGTATTAACCGGACCCCCCCCCCCCCCCCCCGCCCCAGTGACTTCTCATAGAAAGAACCTAGCTTCTGTTTACCTTGTGGCCTAGCTTCTTTTTATTTCAGTTCATCTGGTGTTATACATACAATTCACAGACAATAGAAGGAGTTGACTACTGATTCACACAGCAGCGTGGCTGAATCTCAAAAATATGCTGAGTGAAAGAAACCAGTAGAAGCAAAGAAAGTGCATGCTGTATGATTCCATTTACATGAAACTCTAAAGAAGACAAATCTCTAGTGACAAAAGGCAAATCAGTGGTTGCTTGGGGTTGTCTGTGGGTGAGGGTGATTGACTGAAATGAAGCACAAGGAAGTTTTAGGAATGATGTTCTTTATCTTGGTGGTGGTAGTTACATGGTGTATAAACTTGTCAGCTTTTATCAAACTGTACACTTAAGTAGGTACATTTTATTGTGAAAAATCTCAAAAAAGTTGATTAAAAATATAGAGTTCTCAGAAATGAATGTGATACTAGCTGCAGTTTCCCCAGTACAGAATATAATTGAACTATTACTTCTCTCTATCTGGATACCTTACATCCCTATTAATAATTTACTAGTTTTGCCCTGGCTAGTTTGGCTCAGTGGATACAGCATTGGCATGTGGACTGAAGGGTCCCGGGTTCAGTTCCGGTCAAGGGCATGTACCTTGGTTGCATGCTCGATCTCTGGCCCTGGTCAGGGCTTGTGTGGGAGGCAACCACTTGATGTTTCTCTCTCACATATATGTTTCACTCTCTCTTTCTCTCTCCCTCCCTTCCACTCTCTCTAAAAATCAATGGAAAAATATCTTCAGGTAAGGATTAACAAAAACAAAAATAATTTACCAGTTTTAAGGAACTCCTTCATATTGCTGATACACTGTAAATCATACTTCACTGAAACCTCTTTCATATGTATTATTATCAACCCAAGTATAACTCTTCTAACTTTTACAATTGATTCTTTTTCTTTAAGGTTTTATAAATTTAGTGATTTGAGAGAGAGAAGAGGCGGGGGGGGGGGGGGAGATTGATTGACCCACTAATTTATGCATTCATTGGCTGATTCTTGTATGTGCCCTGACCAGGGTTCGAGCCCAAAACCTTAACATATCGGGACAATTCTCTAACCAACTGAACTACCCAGCTAGGGTACTACCATTAATTCTTAAAATATATTCTCTGTGCTCCCAGACCATTTTGTTCAAACACAGCACTGTGATAATAGTATTTGCCTCATTGTGTTGAGGTTTTTCTATTTAAGTATCTGCCTCTCTGATTAGACACTAAGGCCCATGCAGAGCCTTAGTCCTTTTCTTTATCCCTGGATCCCAGTATAGTAATTGGGTATTAAAGGCACTTAATAAATGTTGTTTGGTTAAATACTAATGGATGCAGGAATAAACTCATTTTTCAGAACCTATATCACATATACCTCCTCTCGCAAATGTTTTCTGATCTTTTACTGCTCAAAGCTAGGTTTAGGTGTTTCTCCTGGCTGCATCACTAATACCTTTACTTATCCATCATAATATATATTATATGTCCTGTTTTCATATTTAAGGATACTCACTGTACTATTATTTATAGTAGTATAAAATGGGAAATGGTTAAATTCTGATTCATTGTAACATTGAAATCTGTTATTAAAATAGTATTTTAAAAGAATTTTTAAACATTGGAAAATATTTCTGAAACAATGACAAGAGAAAAGAAGATGCAAAAGACTATATATTTAAATTTCCTGGTTTTAAGTAAAATTATTTGTATACACATAGAACATGGAAAAAAGACCAGTAGATTATAGATGTTAGGAGTGTGGGAAGGGGTAGTATTAGAGATTTTATTCTTTCTTTTTCTTTTTTTATACTTTTCAGAAAACATGTGTTACTATAAACAGGAAAAAAGTTATTAAAAGTGTAATTCAGAGAAGACTGAGACATGACAACTAATGTAATGAGGGATTCTGGAACAGAAAAAGGACATTCATGTAAAAACGGGGGACATCAGATTAAAGTCTATAATTAATGTTTTGTAGCACTGTTAATTTCCTAGTTTCACTGATTGTACCATGGTTACATAAAGTATTAATGTTAGGGAAAGCTGGGTGAAGATGCTATGAGAACTCTCTATAATATCTTTACAACTCTTCCGTACTAAAAATATATCAAAATAAAATGTAAAAATAATACAATTGAGTGTTAATAGGATTATGCACTCATTGAAGATAGAGACTGAGTCTTACTCATCATGGCATACCTTGGTCTATATCAGGCATACTGTAGACGCTTATTAAATATTTACTAAATGAATGCATTGAGGTAAATTGTACATTTTCTCAGTTACTATGATCCTAATTATTTTGACTTGGGCTTCAACCTCTTAAGGTGATATTAAATCCTAGTGTGTCATCATCCATTCATACCCTAAGTTTTTGTTGAGTATTTACAGGTAGTATTTAATATGCTAAGCCTCACAAGCTCTCAAATACAATCCCCTGGCACTTGTGAGGTAATGAGGAGAGAAGATGTGAACAGATATTTATAACAAAGGACAACCGTGATAAGTACTACAAGAGAAGTACTTCCCCCCCCCCCAAAAAAAAAAAATATCTTATGGAGGTGGGAAGAAAACAGAGCATACTCATTTGGGAAATTAAAGAATGCTTATAGAAGGAATGCTTATTTGAATAGGAAGTGAAATTTTGAATTTATGGTCGTAAAATTTTACCATATTTCAGGAAGAAAGGTGAATACTTACATATTTAAAATGTAGCATTTGATTAAGATATTTGGAAAGAGATGTGTCTTTCACTGACTTGAGTCATACAGAGAACCAGTCCTTCACTTTCTGCTTATTTCTGATGGCAGGGATAAGGAGAGAAAAGGAGTGGAAAGGAGAGGTGGGAGAAGCCAAAAGGAATGGCACAATCTTTTCCCCAGGATTGTTACATCCTTCATGTGTGTTTTAGAAGTGTGAGGAGTTGTGGGTTATAGAATTTTAGACATGAATCTATATTGTATAGCTTTAGTGGGGATATTTTACAGTGTTCATTATATTTATAGATGTGTGAAACACTTACTGTGTATGGTATAGTCATTTACTCATTCCACAAATATTTATTGAGTGGTTTACAAAGGAAGATGATCTCATTCAATTCCCACTGCAGGCTCCCTGTGGGAGAGGAGTCTAGGATTATCATGGTTCTCAGTCTACAGATGATCAGGTTGCATTTTAGAGAAGTTAAGTAAGTAAATAGTTTAGTACCACATGGCTATGTGGTAATTTCTAGAACCTATGTCTTCCTTCTCAAATTAAGTGCTCTTCCCAGTCTGCCTATTAGTTACTCAGACATTTTGCTGAACATATGTTTTTGAGAGCTAAGTGAAATACTAAACAGTTTCCATTCCTGACCTTATTGAACCCAATCAGTAGACCAAGGAAATAATTCCTTTCCAGCAGAAAGCTAGATCATTCCTTTCATATCCACCAAAACACTAGAGACTTTCTACTTCCAGTCTGTTAAGAAAGTAACAGTCTGTTGACCTTTATCCTTTTCTTAAAATAACCATTAGAAATTTTCATTTGTGAATCACAAATAGTGTGATTCAGTATTTGGCATTTGCCGGGCTACAAGAGATCTTCATTGCTTTTACTTTGTGTGATTGGAATAGAATGCAGATAACTAAAAAAGAAGTTTTTATTACATGAGTAATAAATAGTTATTGTAGACAATTTTAGAAAACACACATTGCCCTTTATCACTGTAATCCCACTACACTGAGATAATCACTGTTAACATTTTGGTGATGATCATTCATATATATTATACATATACTAGAGGCCCGATGCGCGAAATTCGTGCACAGGGGGGTGGGTCCCCTCAGCCCAGCCTGCACCCTCTCCAATCCAGAACCCCTCGGGGGATGTCTGACTGCCGGTTTAGGCCTGATCCCACAGTCGGACGTCCTTCTCACAATTTGGGACCACTGGCTCCTAACTGCTCACCTGCCTGCCTGCCTGATCACCTCTAACTGCCCCCTGATGGCCTGGTCACCCCTAGCTGCCTGCCAGCCTGGTTGCTCCTCACTGCCCCCCTCTGCCAGCTTGGTTGCCCTTCACTGCCCCCCCCACCCCCCCGCTGGCCTGGTCACCCCTAGCTGCCCCCCCCCCCCCACTGGCCTGATCACCCCACACAGCCTGCTGTTCTGTCGTTCGGTCGCCCCTCACTAACCCCCCTGCCGGCCTGGTCACCCCACACAGCCCACTGCTCAGTCGTTTGATCGTCCCTCCCTAACCCCCCTGCTGGCCTGGTTGCCCCACGCAGCCTGTTTGGTCATCCGTTCGGTTGTTTTGGTTGCGATGGTCGCTTAGGCTTTTATATATATAGAGAGAATGAACTTGCTTAATTAGACCTGCTTTCTGATTTAGCTTTTCCAGCCCAGTGAAGCACCCCAACTTCTCTTTCAGGTAATTGTCAGCAGCACAGCAGTAAATATCAACATGAAGCAGATTATTATTGTAGATCACGCAGGGAGAACAAAGGGTAAAATATTTAACTGCAGCAGTGTTTGACTATATTCTGTGCAGTGAGAAAACCTGAAGTCATTTTCAAGTTCCACCATTTCTTCTTTTCAGTCAGGTCAAATTTCTAAACTTTCTAAATCTCTGTTTTCCGGCTAGTGAGAAGAAAATAGGATTCTACCAAGTCTCCTATCTACCTACCCCAGGACTTCTGTAAGGATCAAATGAGATGGAGCATGTGAAAATGTTTCACAGACATTTGGTTAAAGTGTAAAATGTTTGTACCTGGCTATAAAGCAACTCGTGTTCCTGGGCTGAAAAAACTCCAAGGAGGCTAGTCACTAGGAAGAGGAAGCAGGGCATTGCTATGTGACGTCATTACCTGGCACCCACAGTGACCATTTCTGGGCTGGGCTGGACTGTGGGCCACATTTTGTGCCATGGGGTCTTGGCAGCATTGGCTGCAATTTGGTGAGGGGTCACTCTGGGGTGGTGCAGGAGCCTGTGTCCCACTTGGGTGAAGCTGAGTGTTGGTTTGTGGGCACCAGGTTTGTGGTGCTGGCCAGTGCACGTCACGGCAGCTCCTGTGTTGAGCTCCTGCCCCCTGGTGGTCAGTGTACATCATAAGGACCGGTCGGACAGTCAGAGGGACACTTAGCACATTAGCCTTTTATATGTATACACACATACATACATACATACACACACACACACACACACATACATAACATGATATATATAACATATACTAGAGGCCCGGTGCACAAAAATTTGTGCACTCGGGGGTAGGGGGTCCCTCAGCCCAGCCTGTGCCCTCTCGCAGTCTGGGACCCCTCGGGGGTGACCACTTGCTGGCTTAGGCCTGCTCCCCGGGGGATTGGACATAAGATGGCAATCAGACATCCCTCTGGCAGCCTGGCAGCCCTCGGGGGATGTCCGCTTGCCAGCGGGGAGCAGACCTAAGCTGCAGTCAGACATCCTTAGTGCTGCTGAGGAGGCAGGAGAGGCTCCCACCACCACCGCTGTACTGGCAGCCATCAGCCTGGCTTGTGGCTGAGCAGAGCTCCCCCTGTGGGAGCAGACTGACCACCAGAGGGCAGCTCCTGCATTGATCGTCTGCCCCCTGGTGGTCAGTGTGTGTCATAGTGACCAGTCATTCCCAGTCTTTCTGCTGTTAGGGTCAGTTTGCATATTACCCTTTTACTATATAGGATAGAGGCCTGGTGCACGGGTGGGGGCTGGCTGGTTTGCCCTGAAGGGTGTCCCGGATCAGGGTGGGGGTCCCCACTGGGGTACCTGGCCAGCCTGGGTGAGGGGCTGAGGGCCGTTTTCAGGCTGGCGGGCGACTGAAAAGAGGTCCCAGCCTCTTTTTTTTTTTTTTTTTTTAATTCTGGGATTTATTTACCTTCTATAGCTGTCATTGGAGTTGAGAGCTGGCTTTAGCTCTGAGGCCCGGCTCTAGCTCTGAGACCGTGGCTGGCTGAAAGCAGGTATCTGGGTTTGTTTAGCTTCTATAATTGAAACATTGTTGCTTCCGGAGCTCAGAGCTGGGCCGCAGCAGGCAGGGAACCTTGGCCTCCTCCATCACTGGAGCAAGCAAGCCTCATTTCGCTTCAGCTGCATGGCTGCTGGCTGCCATCTTTGTTGGCAGTTAATTTGCATATCCTGCTGATTAGCCAATGGGAAGCATAGCAGAGGTATGGTTAAATACCATGTTTGTCTATTATTTGGATAAATTTTATGTATAGATTTTTTTCCACAAAAGTGAGCAGTACAATACATAATTGCATCAAGGTCTGCTTTATCTACTCAGTATATATTGTGAACATTTTTCCATATTAATAAATAGGCTTTATTTTTAATGGCTGCCATCTATTTCATTATATGGATATATAATAATTTCCCTTACTGATTCTAGCTTATTTCCAATTTATTATTGACATCAGTGTAATGAGTACATATATCTTTATAAACATCCATAGTTAATTAGCTATCTTTCTATAGGAAGAATTGCTGGGTCACAGGATATATGTGTGTTTTTTAACGCTCTAAAAGTACACATTGTCAAGCAAAAGTTTAGATATAGTAAGTGAAAATTTATCTCATGAAGTTTCCATACTACTTTCCTACATGAAGACTTTTTATTAAAGTACTTCTTCAGTCTCAGTAAAATTACTAATTAATCACTGATTAATGCTACTGAAAATCAATGTGCATTTTTTTAAATGAAGACTTTTATTTTAAAAAGGTCTCTCTTTTAAGCCTCTCCCTATTTCTAGGAGCTCTGGTATGCTTCTAGGGGGATTTACAGAGCTACCCAGGTAGTCCTGACTAGCAGAAAGGTGTTGGGAGTACTGCGTTGGACCTGTGCTTCCTGTTTTTTCAACAGGGTGGACTTGATAATCTTCATGTTGGTACGCAAGCCACATTAGTCTGCCACCAGAACAACATTTCTTTAAAGTCTCCTGTTTTAACTGAAAAATTCCTATAAAATTTATATTCTATTTCATAAAATGTTATTTTATAAATAATTTTATGGCCTTATTATTTATATTTAACTAGAGGCCCAATGCATGAAATTCATGCAAGGGGCTTGGCCCTGGCCACTGCAGTGGCTGCCTCGGCCCCCTCCACGGCTTCGTCCGGAAGATCGTCTGGTCTAATTAGCATATTATACTTTTATTATTATAGAATCCAAATCTTATATAATATGAAGGTGAGGATCTAACTTGATATTTTTTTTTCCAAATGGACAAACAGTTGTTTTTATTTGGCATTCATTAAATGATTTATCCTTTCTCCACTGATCTGAATGCCACTATTATTGTACACCAAATTCCAATGTACATATATAGGTCTGTTTCTAGGTATTGTTGAGTTATATATTCCTTTGTGAGAACCATGCTTTTTAAATAACTGTGGCTTTGAAGCATTTTTGTCAGGCAGTTAATTTTATAGTAAACAATGTTATTGAAGATCACATCTGTACACTTGCTGCCAGCCTCATCTCTTACCACTCACACAAAATAGACTTAGACTCCCTCAAAATCTGGCCATATCTAGCTCTTGTTCCCCAAGTGTTCTTTGCTTTATCAAACAGCCATGCCTTTATGCAAATCACTCCCTTTGCCTACTTTTTCCTTCTAATATGGTTAATTTGTCCTTCAAGATCCATCAAAGGTTCATCCCTTCTGTGAAGCTTTCCCAGATTCCCCTCAGGCTGCAAAAACAAAAATTAAAAACACACACAAATCTTCCTCCTTTATGTCTTCATAGTGCTTCATGTATAATTTTTTCATAGTGTTTCATCTCTTGTCTCATATCCAAAACTCCTAGCACAATGTTATTCATTGCACCCAGTTTTTAAAAATAAAACAGAGAAATTCCTCGAAGTATCCTGGGTATACCATGTTCCTTCAAGTGCCTACATATTTGTTTGCACATACTATTTCCTCAGACTGTATCTCCTAGCAATTTCCTGCTTAAACTTTCAGACTCTGCTCAGGGATCACCTCTAAGGAGACCTTTTACCTTTTTACTCTTCAGATTTCGCTGCTTACTTCCATCATGCCTTACGCATGCCTCTTGTAACGTTTTCCATAGTGCTCCGTTGGGTAGTGCACATCTGGAAGTACAGTGCTATTTAGTCGTTAGCTTTAGAATGAAATATTAAGTTCTATATCTGATTTTACCGCTTTCCAGCTTTGTAACCTGCTACCAAGTATTTAACCTTCATAAGCCTCAGTTTCCTTAGGTGCAAGATGGGTATTATAAATACTTTCTTATAGGGTTGCAGTTGGATTAAGTGAGACAATACCTCTGAAATGCTTAGCCCTATATCCAGAACATAAGTGGCCGTGAATAAATACTACTTCTTCTTATATCGTTCTCCACTCGACTTTGTATAAGACTTTCTCTTATTTATCATTGAAACCCAATGCTTAGCACAGAGCCTGGCAGCGAGTAGACTGATGAATAAATTACCAACTGAGTCCTCAAAACTCTTCCCTCCTTGTTTTGCTTTTCTCAGTTGTGCCATCATCTTTAGAGTAATCTTGAATTTTCCTTCTCATTGAAAACAAAAAATTTGTTGAGTGTTTATCATGAGTACAAGGTCCTGGATGAAGAAGAGAAAAAGATACAGTCTCTATCCATTGGAGCTTCCAGTATAGCAGGGAAAGTAGTTAAAATATAAAAGAAAAATGCTATAGTCTGTGGTCTCATTATACTGTTTGCTTTACTTTTGTTTATGTGCATAAATTTTCAAAATAAGTTTTAAAATAAATATATAAGTAATTATAAAATGTTATATACTATGAAAAAATGAATAAAGGCTGCCTTAGAAATTTTCAAGGAGGACCATCATAGATCAAGTGCTCTGGGGAGTTTAAATTTAAGCTGAGACATGAGATTGAGAAAGAGCCACTATGCCTCACTAAGAAAGAAAGAATGCTGCCAATTAGTTGTAAGATATAAGATGGAATTAACTATAAAACCTGTCTGGATTTCACAGATGTTAACATGTAAAGAAAAAAAATGTACATTTCAGAATTGGTGAAATACAGTATTTTGATAGTAAATACTCATGAATTGCAGGAAAAAATTATCTGAAAATAATAATAAAAACAAACAGTTTGAATGAGAACTTGATGAAATAAATATGCATTACCCATAGCTGGAGAGTTTGTGTATAAAATATTGAAGGTTAAGACAACTGTTTTACTTTTATTTCTTCAGAAGTGAATGTGAACTGCAAGTGAACTGCCCTTGAGAAGGATTAAAATTTTCCCAGTGGCTGTTACTTAAACAAAAAATGTTCTTTAACATCAAATTAGTAGGCACTAGCTGTGGAAAGGACAGTTGTTGAATGTACAACATATTTGATAAAGCAGTAGTTTAATGTGCAGCTAAAATAGTAGCATTCTTCTGCAGGTATTTTTTTTTAAATGTTTTCCATTTTCTTTTCACTCTGGGTTTTGATTACCACGTCCATGTAGTTGAGAGGAGACTATTGCTAATTTCATGTGAACTTGGAGTTGGTCTGTTTTAGTTGGTCTTGTTGCTGATGATACTGCAATCTGTATCAGTGCATATAAGCATCAGTACTCTTTCCAAACATTTTGATTTGGTGAGATCATCTCAAATCATTATGAAGCTTCTAGCTAGAGTGCTGTCATTTAATGATATACAGTCTAGAAATCTTTACAACTATGTTTCCACAAAGAAAAAGAAGACTATACTCAGTTATTAGGATAAATTTTTGTTCTTTGGATTACTACAGTAGCCCCATTCTTCCTCCTACCACTACATATTTTTATCAATTAGGAATAAATTAGACTATGTATAATGGAAAATCAAACTTTAACCAAATAGAGATTAATTTTCTCTTACACAATATAAAATTGAGAAGTGATCCAAAGCTCTGCAGTCACTCCACAGTGGTGTTAATGTCTCACCTTCCTTCTAACCATCCTTGGTCCAGGGGTTCCCAAAGGCGTAGACGGAGTAGGTGAAGAAGGAAGGACACGGAGACAGTGTTCAGTTGATCAGCAGCCTAGCCAGGATCTCCAGCCAGGATCTCCAGCCAAGTTCTGGTCTGGATCTCCAGAGAGGTTCTGCTCTGGATCTCCAGCCAGGTTCTGTGTCCATGTTCTCTTGCTAGGTTCTCCAGGTTCTCCAGCCAGGTTCTGTAGCCATGTTCCCTCGCTAGGTTCTCCAGCCAGGTTCTGTCCAGGTTCTCCAGCCAGGTTCAATCACCAGGTTCTAGTCAGGTTCTCTTGCCAATTTCTATAGTCAGGTTCAGTCCAGGATCTTTTGCCATGTTCTCTCCAGCGAAGTTCTTCTGTCTCTAGAGAATGTTCTGTGTAGGTTCTGTGCCTAGGTTCTGTCTCTCTTGGTTCTGTGTTCTAAGTTCTGTATTCTAAGTTCTGAGTCTTGCTGTCTTGTTACATCTGTATTTATACCAGTTGATTCAATCCTATCAATCTCTATTACAAAGGTTAGGGCGTTTCTTATCTCCATTCCAGGGAGTAAAGATTATGTAGCTTAAGCATGATTATTCATAGTTAAAGTGATTAATTACCCGCCTGGCACTTAGTTAAGAGGTTTTATTCCCTCCCTAACTTCAGGGGAAAATCCCTACCTGGGGAAACAACCTTTCTCAGAGACCTTGGTTAAAACACATAGTGCCAAGAAGGTGAGCAAACATATTAAGAACAGTATGCCATATATGCCAGGTCCCTTGAAACAGCAAGCATGGACCGGCTCCCGGCAGTGTTGATGTGTTTTTTTTGTTGTTGTTGTTAATCCTCACCCGAGGATATTTTTCCATTGATTTTTAGAGAGAGTGGAAAGGAGGAGGAGGAACAGAGAGAAAGAAACATCGATGTGAGAGAGACACATCGATTGATTGCCTTCTTCACACACCCTGACCAGGTTCGGGAATCGAGCCTGCAACTGAGGTACATGCCCTTGACCAGAATCGAACCTGGGACTCTTCATTCTGCAGATTGATACTCTATCCACTGAGCCAAACTGGCTAGGGCTGTCAATGTGTCTCTTGATAGTGACATGGTCATTTCTCTGTGACCCCCAAACCCTCCCTTACCCCGGAAGAAGTGGAAAGGGTGAGATACGAAAGGTGTGCCTCATTTAATGATGTGCATCTTGTTGACCAGAGCTGTGATGTTGGGCCACATCTGTTTATAAGAAATATTGGGGAATCTAGCTGAGCACAGGGTTACCCCCAACCAAATCTGGATTGCAAGAGGAAGTGTAGGCAACTACCAGCTTTTGCCATGAACCCCTTTATTGTGTGATATATAGTTTTCTAAAGCATATGCTTCATTGATTTAGCAAACATTTACCAGGTACCTGCTCTGTGCCAAGCACCATGAATACAAATGTGAGTAAGGTACCTCATTTCTGCTGTAGTTGATAGAGGAAGTGGATATCAAAACAAAAAATTTTAGTTACTATAACTTACAACCTCCATACTCAAGGCAGATGTGATTGAAAATTGCAGTAGTTCATCCATGTCATCAACATAACTGAGCTAAGGACCTACCCTTTCACCTTCCATTCACTCTGACTCCCTTGCACTCCCCTGATCCCCAAACCCAAGTATTTGTATTTTATTGAATTGATTATCTTAGAAACATATAAACATAACTCTACCATACCAACTTCAGAAAGCACTGTCTGTCGTATTGAAAACATTGATGCCCAGAATAGTCAGGGCACTAAGTGCTCTAATCGTGGCCAAAATTTTATGAGACTTTAGATTATAGATCTTTAGACACTGGGTACTGCCGGGACTCCTCACACAGGGCACCACTTTGCCAGGGCTGACCAGCAGCCCCTGAATGACAGATGAACGGATTACTCCCATACAGTTTCACTGTGAAAGAGAGGGCTAAGGTGTTGCCTGGCTCAAGGGACCAAGCAGCCTCGATTGCCTGCCTCACTAGCCTTTTATTGTAGCAGCAGCTTGAGATAAAGTTTATCTTTTAGACACAATCAGTGGGCTAAGTAATCTTGGGAGGACACATGTGTTTACACTGTCCTCTAGGCAAGGGCATCCAGGGATTAAGCATAAGGATTCCAGTAAACAACCGGGGATCTGTACATGCACAGACTTGTTTGGAAAGGTCAAGGAATAATTAGGGGCACCGCCTTCGATACTCCCCTAAGTCGGAATACCCATAAACAGGGCAGGCGGCCTTCCGCACACTTCCCTTTTCTCAGAATGTCCTCCTTACAAACTTTCCAACCAAGTCTCATGTAGTCCCCAACAGGGTACTACTGAAATGGTCAGTTCTTTCTCAGGAGGCCTGTTAGGACAATTATCAGCCACAAGGAGTGGTTTAAAAAAAGCTCAGATATTACCTAGTGAAGCCTAAGAAACTCTTGATGTTATGGATGATCAGAGAAGAGTTTTCTGTTACTCAGGCATAGCATTGTATTTTTTTTTTTTTGAAGCGTTCAGATTTCCTGCAGAGACATGATATTTCCATTAATTGAACACTGGGTCAAACTTGCACTGGCATATAGCTGGTGTGATATTGCTGTACCTTGGCAACTTGAGTGAATTTGGGCTTGTAAGACGAATAGTGCAGCTTGATCAGGATGTTGTATGAGTACTTAATGGAACCCCATTACACCCCCACCAAAACTGGCTCCACCTCTCATGTCTTCTAAGAAATGTTCTCCCAGTCTCCCCCTGCTATTGAACAGTTGTAAGTTTTGTATCCAGGGGTTTCATACGATGCTGGATATATGCCAACAAATGACTATGAAAAACAAGGAAAAAAATTTTTTAAAAATATTTATTATCAAAAAAAAAAAAAAGTTAGATTTTGGTTTTTAGTGGTGGGATTGTATTTGTTAGCCTGTACATTGGCATGTGAACTTATTTTCCCACAAAGCAGTTGAAGAAATCTGTTAATTTATTTGAGCAGCTCTGTTAACATTGTTGTGAAAATAACAAGTTAGAATGGTATTTCAATGTGCTCCATCATGATAAAAGCTTCACTAATGTCAGGAAAGGTTATCAGTGGTCACCAATAGAGACTGGGCTTTAGGAGGGATACAATGAAGAAGGGGAAGAGATATTCCTTCCTAACCGGCTCCATCAGAGACGTCCACCCTGCCGATGGGTGGGGTGTCAGGTGGCATAGCTGGGCCATGCTTCCATCTCACTGAGGAGTTTGGACTGTATTCTCTATGGGCTGGGAAGTTTTAGAACTTTTTGAACAGACATAATTAGATTTACTTTTTATTGTAAGAGTGATTCGTGTTCTTTGTAAAGAACTTGAAGTTTATGAAGGAGAAAATGGAAAATTCCCCCATCCCACTCCTTAGCAGTACCTGTTTGTTTGTTTGTTTGTTTGTTTGTTTTTTGTATCTTCACCCGGCTGCTTGTTCCCCTCCTCTCCTTCCTATAGGTTGCCCTGACTAGAGTCGAACCCCCCAGTGCAGGACCTGGAATCGAATCTGTGGTGCACAGGACAACGCTCCAAACAACTCAGCCACCCAGCTAGAGCAGCAGCACCTGTTTTTAAAGGTTGCTGTATATCTTCCCAGGCTTTCCCCAAAAAACTTTTATTCTAGCATATAGTGTATGTATGTGTGTGTGTGTGTGTGTGTGTGTGTATACACCAAAGTCATGGCCCCCTGATGCTGCTGTTAGGGGGCCCACGCTTTCATTTTAGATTATTCTAATGGTGTCTGGTTTGGCTTCTTTCCCCAGTTTTCCAGCCCTTTAACACCTCTTGACACAAATTAGGATTATATTGGTGAGAGTAGAAGTTGAGAAAAAGGAATAAACCTGAAAGACTTTTCAAAAGAAAGATTAATGGTCTTTGGAGACTGAGTAGATGTGAGGGACAAAGGAGCAGAAAGCAAAAGAGGCATTTTCTAAACATTGCCACCAGATTTACACTTTCGGAAACATTTCTTTCACCTTGTTGTTTCCCTGTTCAGAAATCTGCAGTAAGATAAATCTAAAATGAGTTTTATTTGAATAAAATACAACTGACAGTTGACACCCAACCAATGTGGTTTCTCCTGTTTTGTCTAAGTCAAATCTCATTATGACAAACGACTTTGCAAGTAGATCCCTGCATTACCAAATACTTTCCAAGCCCGAGCCAGTGACCTACTTTAAGCAATATCCAATTTAACAATTTCAGTTCAGCAAACTAATTTGGATAGCATTTTAGGACTTGTAGAATTTAATATGAAGTACATTTGTATAAAGAACTGTCAGTGTCTAAGGGTTAGTTTAAACCCTATTTAGAAATCCTATTTATTGTACATAGGTCATTATTCTTTTATCTCATTATATACTATGCTTTCTGTATTTACCTTTTTTTTATACTTGCTGTTTGCCCATAAAAAGGGAGGGCATCATGCCAAATATCCATGTTTGCAATTATAAATGCAGTTGAAGCCAGTGTATGTTTGTACAGGTGGGATGAAATAAATGACAGTGAAAGCCTGTTTATCAAGGTAATTGTTTGTTGCTCCTAGATTGAAAAATGAGTATAGAGATGGTGCTTTGGGTTTTTTAAGATATTCAGTATGTGCCATTTCTATTTTTTTTATTTTTAAAAGCTGATTTTTATTGCTTTCTTCTTGTATTATTTAATCCCATATGTTATTGAGATTTTAAAGATGTGGGAATTACAGCTGGCTGTAAAAGAGTGCCTAATATTTGTTTTTAAAAAAACAACTTTATTGAGGTATAATTTACATACCATAAAATTCACCCGTTTTAGGTAATAGAATTAAAACATTTTAGTAAATTTACACAGTTATGTAATCATCATCACAACCCAAATTGAGACCATTTCCACCAGCCCAGAGAGACCTTGTTTGCCCATTTGCTGCTGCCAATTCTTGTTCCCACTCCCATTCCTAGGTATTCACTGATTTACTTTCTGTATAGATTTGCCTTTTCTAAAATTTTATGTAAATGGAGTCATACACTATGTGATCTTTGGGGGATGGCTTCTTTCACTGAATGTAATGTTTTTGAGGTTCACCTTTGTTGTAATATGTATCAGTAGTTCATTCCTTTTTATTGCTGAGCAGTTTTCCACTAGGTAGGTGTACCGTACTTTATCAGTTCACTAGTTAATGGACATTTGGGTTGTTTCCACTTTGGGGCTATTATGAATAATGCTGCTGTGAACATTCACACACACAAATGTTTGTTCTGACATTACATAAATGATTAATAACCAAATGAGAAAATCGGGAAATTTCATTGCAAAATATTTTAATCTGAAAATAAAAATCTTATCTTAGACCATATCAGATTACATTTTTACATTATATTAATTTCTTATTATCCCTTAAAGTGCTTTCCAGACTAGCAATATCATAGTAATCCTGTTGTTTTAAGGTAATAAAATCTCATATAGTAGAGATTCACACTTCTAAAATTTTATTTTCATAGTCATTATCATTTGAGCCTCACAATAGCCTTACAAGAGTTAGATAGGACAAGTATTATTACTTGTCTCTCATTTGCTGCTACCAGAGGGTGTCTACGCTCATATTCTGAGGTAATTGCTGTAGGAATCTCATCAAGACTATGCTTCCAGTTTGTAGTGTGCACCAAGGATAGGGTAGCGCCAAAGGACTACTCTTATATGTGGCATAGATCCACGTTTGGAGTCTTTGTAGCTTATTTGTTCCACAGATACTTGTTGAACATCTAGTACCTGCCAAGCACTGTATTAGATAGGGATTGAGACCTGAAAGGTGTAACTCTTAAGAAATTAACTATGGAAACCCAGAGGAAGACTATATCTAATGTGAAGGGGCTTTGTGGATAGGGAGGAGGTTATCAGTGTATTATTGATAATAGTAATAGCTTATACCTAGTTAATAATAATAATAGCTAATGTCTAGTGTTTACTCTCTCCCAGGCATGTTCTAAGTACTTTGCTTATATTTACTCATGTCATCTTCACAGCAACCCAGTTAGGCAGGTCATATTTTTATCTTATTTTACAGATGAGAAAGCTACAACAACTAAGGTTAGTAAGTTGATCAAGGTCACACCACCAGTAAATGGCAGATCTGGAATTTGAACTAGGCAGTGTGCCTCTCTAGAATCTGTGTCTCCTGAAAAGGCCTCTCACAGTAGTTGGCATCCAGGCTGTATCTTGAATGACATTTTGTACTTTGGCAGAAGGATGATTGGGATATGTCTACATGGTTTTCTAGACAGAAATATCACAAGTAAAAGTAAAAAGGCACAGGGTTGAGAGCGAGTATGAGACTACTTTTGAAGAAAGGTGGATGGCAAGAGATGAGACTAGAAAGACAAGGCTGAGTAATGAAGGACTGGAATGCCATCTAAAGAATTTGGGTTCTACACTCCAAGTTTTAAAGTTATACCAAAGATACCGCTTTCCCCTTAGTATTCATTTTGTTCGTTTTTAGGCTTTCATTCTTTTTCTTGTAAAACATATCACACGACTAGAAAAGTGCCTAATATACAAATGTAAAACTTAATGAATTATTTTAAAATAACCACCACTGTGATCAAGAAATAGGATGTTCCTGGGAGCCAGCAGCCCCCCCCTTCTTAGTGATCTTTGCTAGTTATAGTCTGTCCCTTCCCTTTCTGCTTTTACCACCCATATACTTCTAAACATTATAGTTTGGCTGATTTTGAACACAGATTCACATGCTATTTATATAACCTGGTCATTAGGTTTGCAAAATCCATCCCATGTTGTTGTGTGTAGCTGTTGTTTCTTTTTTATTACTGTACTAGAGGCCCGGTGCACGAAATTCATGCACGGGTGGAGTCCCTAGGCCTGGCCGGCAATCAGGGCCTATCGAGGCCATCTTGCTCAGTCCCAATCAAGGCTGGGCCGGCCGCTGGCCACCAGACAGGGCCTGCCGGACGGGGGGAGGGACCATGGAAGGTTTGCCAGCTGGGGGGAGGGACTGGGGGAGGTTGGCTGGCCGTAGGAGTTTGGCTGTGGGAGCGCACTGAACACCAGGGGCAGCTCCTGCATTGAGCATCTGCCCCCTGGTGGTCAGTGCGCATCATAGCGACTGGTGGACCGGTAGTTCGGTCCTAACAGTCACTTAGGCTTTTATATATATAGATGGTATTCCATTTTGTGAATATGCCAGAATGTATTTATCTGTTCTATGAGAATATTTGGGTTATTCCCAGTTAGGGGCTATTTTGAATAATGCTGCTCTGAATATTTTTATATATGTCTTTTTGTGCACATGTGCATGAATTCTGTTGGGTAGATACCTGCTGGGGTCCAACCCCAGCAGGTCCAGGGGTCCCCAAAGGTGTGGAAGGAGTCAGCGAAGAAGGAATGACACGGAGACAGCGTTCAGTTGATCAGCAGCCTAGCCCGGATCTCTAGCCAAGTTCTGGTTAGGATCTCCAGCCAAGTTCTGGTTAGGATCTCCAGCCAGATTCTGTGTCCATGTTCTCTTGCTAGGTTCTCCAGCCAGGTTCTCCAGGTTCTCCAGCTAGGTTCTGTAGCCATGTTCCCTTGCTAGGTCCTCCAGCCAGGTTCTGTCTAGGTTCTCCAGCCAGGTTCAGTCGCCAGGTTCTAGTCAGGTTCTCTTGCCATGTTCTATCCAGATTCTGTCTCCAGTTTCTGTCCAGGTTCTCCTGCCGTGTTCTCTTGCTAGGTTCTGTCTCCAGGTTCTGTGTCCAGTTTCTGTCCAGGATCTTTTGCCATGTTCTCTCCAGAGAAGTTCTTCTGTCTCTAGGTTCTGTGTAGGTTCTGTGTCTAGGTTCTGTATCCTGTTGTCTTGTTACATCTGTATTTATACCAGTTGATTCCAATCCTATCAATCTCTATTCCAAAGGTTAGGGCGTTTCTTATCTCCATTCCAAGGAGTAAAGATTATGTAGCTTAAGCATGATTGTTCATAGTTAAAGTGATTAATTACCCGCCTGGCACTTAGTTAAGAGGTTTTATTCCCTCCCTAACTTCAGGGGAAAATCCCTACCTGGGGAAACAACCTTTCTCAGAGAGGTGACTTGGTTAAAACACATAGTGCCAAGAAGGTAAGCAAACATATTAAGAACAGTATGCCATATATGCCAGGTCCCTTGAAACAGCAAGGATGGACCGGCTCCCGGCAGATACCTGGGGGTGGAATTGCTGGATCATGAAGTATGTCTGTGTTTAACTTTAGAACAGTAAAGCCAGACCGCATTCCAAAATGGATGTAGCAGTTGACATTTTCACACAAGTAGTATATGAGAAGTCTGATTGTTCCATATCCTTGACAATACTTATTCTCAGATCTTAAAGTTTGTAGTCATTCTGGTATATAATGATATATATAATTATGATTGTTTTTTGGTATTTTCCATTATGATTTTCTTTTGTATTTTCCTCACTGTTGAGGCTAGACACCTTTTCATATGTTTATTGACCATTTAGATAATATAATTTTTTGTTTGATGATGATCCTCATTGAACCTCTTGCCCATTTTTCTATTGAGTTACCTGCCTTTTTTTAAAAAAAAAAACTTGTTAGAACTCTTTACTGTTTTGAATATGAGCCCTTGATTGTTTTTATGTGCCCTGCTTTTTTACTTTCTTGAGGATGTCTTTTGATGAACAAAAATTCTGAATTTTTGTGTAATATTTATTTCTTTTTTGATAATAGGTGCTTTTTGTATCCTGTGTAGGAGATCCTTCCCTACCCCTAGGTTATGGAAACATTATTCCATATTATCTTCTAAAAGCTTTATTATTTACTTTTCACATTTGGTGTATAGTTCACCTGGAATTGATTTTTTTGCATGGTAATTCTTAATTAACTTAGTACTCCTCCGCCTTCAAGATATTTTTTACATTTTGCCCAGATTTTCTGGCTGTCCTCAGTATTGATTGGTCTGAATTACATAGTTTACCATTCGCAGAGCAGAAATCTCTTCCAAAGTTTTAGTTTCACTTTGACTTCAAATTGATCTGTTCTCTGAAGAGGCCTTAATAAATGTTTACTACAAAAATAAAATTAAAAAGACTGAAAAATATATAGATTCATAGTTTTTTCTATTTTTTAAAAAAATTTGAGATCAAAAGAGAAGCTTGTTTCATCAGTGTTTCTCTTAACTATAAAATACTGTTCGACAACTTAAAACTTGCTACATAAAATAAACAATTGTACTACTTGCAGGATAATTTTAGAACTTTAATCATGGTAAATTTTCAAATTAAAAAGCATCCACTATTGAACATTGACTTTGTTGATAAAAAACAGTTTAACAATGGTAATAGCTGCCTCCCTTTCTCTGTCTTTCCATATATTTAAACCTCTTTTTTGGCTAGAGATGGACTGTGTGCAAATCACATCCAGAATGCTTTTAGTTTGTGCCACAAAATATGAAGAAAATGTTTTCAGTTTATGGCAACTAGATCCATGACATATGATGCTCCAGGAACTGTTTTTACAGTGCACAAGATGCATGCGAATGGAAGAGCAAACTCACATGATTATTGGCAAGGGAACACTGGCTACGTGGCTGATGTTAACTTTGCTTTTTTAAGACAGCCAGATCAAGAAACGTCTGAAGAATTTGAGACTGTAGCAAGAGATGATTTTCATTTATTAAAACACAGCCTCGGGAAGCCATGGGAAGGCAGTTTCTTGTGAACCATTTACAGCTTCGAGAAGGAGAGCACAGTGTAGGTGCCAGAGAGGAAAACCTGACGTGGCCTCCAGGGAATGTTGCCAGGGGAAGCGCACAACACATGGTGAGGGAGAGGCTCCTTGTCCCACTGTCACCGGAACCCCACCTTGCCCTGCCATTTCTGTTTCTGTGGTTCACAATGGAGGGGAGCTTGGTTATAGCCAAGATATTAGGAATAAGTGTGAGTACATGGAAGTTATGGCTCTCAAGCCACCCACTTCCTTCCTGCCCAGCCCTTGCTTATACCATTCTTTCTCTTTGAAAATTAATGAGCCAAAGTGTGGTCTGAGGACTCCTCCCCACCTGCCATCCAGACCCTTTCAGGGGGTCTATGAGGTCACAACTATTTTATTAATACTAGAGTGATATTTGCCTTTTAAACTCATTTTCTCATGATTGTCGAGTTTTCCAGATGCTACACGACATATGAGACTACAAAAGATTGAATGCAAAAGCAGAAATTAAGATCCAGCTGTTGTCTCTTCAGCTAGATATTTGCAAAAATGTAAAACAATGGCACTTTTCTCAAATTTTTATCTTTTAAAATATTTTTAATTTTAAAATGTTTATTTGTGTTTTTTTAAAATATGTTTTTATTGATTTCAGAGAGAAAGGGAGAGGGAGAGAGAGAGAGAAACATCAATGATGAGAGAGAATCATTGATTGGCTGCCTCCTGCACGCCCCCCACCGGGGATCTAGCCCGTAACCTGGACATGTGCCCTTGACTGGAATCGAACCTGGGACCCTTCAGTCTGCAAGCAGCGAGGCTCTATCCACTGAGCCAAACTGGCTAGGGCTGTATTTTTAAATGAATATTTAGGAATAAATCTTTTAATTTTTTCATAGTTTAATTTTTAATATGGTGAATATTGACAGTTATGAGCTAAATAAACTAAAGCTCTTTAGGGTCCTTAATAATTTTTAAGAATCTAAAGAGACCCTGAGGCCAAAAAGGGTTTGAGCATCACTGTTTAAATCCTGTCAATTCCAGATGAAATCCTGGTTTCCGTGAGGGCTGCATAGATCGTCTAGCCCAGTGGTGGCGAACCTATGACATCTGACACGCAAACTCATTTTTTTGGTTGATTTTTCTTTGTTAAATGGCATTTAAGTATATAAAATAAATAGCAAAAATATAAGTCTTTGTTTTACTATGGTTGCAAATATCAAAAAATTTCTGTATGTGACACAGCACCAGAGTTAAGTTAGGGTTTTTCAAAATGCTGACACGCCGAGCTCAAAAGGTTCGCCATCACTGGTAGCCCATTGTTTTTACTGCATTCCCGAAACTTCTGTGCCACACAATTTAGCGCATAGTTTTTGTGGAATTGCTTCCTGTGCTAGTTTTCTTCTTCTTATCAAGAGTATAAGACTTCTGAGGACAGGGATATCTTAAATGAGAGCTTTTGAGACATCCATGATTCATATTGCTATGCACAGCATAAACAGTTGGTAATGATGATTATTATTATCTTCAGTATCAATATTAAAATTTCCCAAACTCATTGGTTTATTGAAGAACCAATACGCATTTACAATTTTTTGAATAGCCTTAAGAGAAATAGCTACTTGATTAAAAACAACACTACATAAAATCAACATACAATATGGAAAAGGATTAAAAGCTTTTTAATCATAAATTGCCAATAAATTGGCTATAAAAGCTGAGTATGTTAATCTGTTTAATTTTTATGTGACCAGCAATTGCTGTAAAACTGGCCATAGGCCCTTGCTCTGAAAACACCGAGCATAGTGCTGGGCCCTTAGTAAGCATTCAGTAAAGTTGGTTGAGTTGAATCTGCTGTTTCAGTAGCCCGCCTCGCCGGCCGTCTCTGCTGTTCTTGTAGCAGGCAACTGTTATTCCCTGCCCCCACCTCCAGTTGTGTGTAGGTCTTCAGAAGTTAGCCTTATTTTCCAACGTCCTTTCTGTTAAGGAATTGACAAGTTGTCTTGGACTAAGCTAGAGGGCATTAGTTAACTGACCAAACTAGATTAGTAGCTTAGTAGCTGAAGGGGAGGCACATGCCTTTTCTTCATCCCTGCTGCAGATTATGTTTTTTTTAAGCAATGCTCTCTGATTTACAAGATATAAGAATGAATTTAACAGTTTTATGACAAGGTCCTGCTGTTAATCCCAAAATTTCCTTCACAGCTTCTCCCTGGAAGTCTGAGGGTCCCATACAAGTAACATACTGCCTTGAGACCCAAGCATTATTTCACCATGGTGTTCCTAGAATAGAGCATGATACCTAGCAGGTGGCTCATTCACTGAATGAATGAAATGAAGTTTGTACTGTGGTCCTGGATAAAATATTGTAATTTATAAGCAGCATCGTTATTTGAGTAAACTAAGAATATTATATTGAGTTGACTTTATTTTTCCCCTGCAAAGTAACTGTGTTTATTCCATAAAAATTTATTGGGATGTCCTTTGTATTAGTACTGTTTTAAATGATGGTCATGCATTGATAAATCAGACTTAGATCCTGTGTTCAGCAAACTTATAACCTAGTAGTATAAACAACATACACAAGCCTAGTGGAAATATATACCAAGTTCAGTTGCTAACTCAGAGGAAGGATCCATCCACATCACCTATAGGTAGGGGGAAGGGGTAGAGATCAACCAAAGGACTTGTATGCATGCATATAAGTATAACCAATGGGCATAGACACTAGGGGGTGGGGTGAGAGCATGAGCAGGGGGATGGGGGGCAATAGGGGGAGAAGGACACATATGTAATACCTTAATCAATAAAGGGGAAAAAAAGAGGAAAGGATGAACTCCTGAGGAATATACCAGTAATGAAAGGACAAGTAGAGAAAGACTATCCAGTAAAAGAAACTGGTAAGAAATGGTCTAAGAGGTGCAAAAGTAATGCATTTGGCTCCTTCTGTGTGGTAAAGGGGCTAAACATGTTCCATGTCAGTTTGGGCATCAGACCTAGGCTCAATCTTTGAAGCTAGGAATTGAGTTTGGTTCTCTCACCACAATCCCTGTCTCCCCAACTCCCACATACAGAAGCAGCAACTCCTCACCCAGCCCCAGCCTGTCCAAGATGGGAATCTGAAAATCAACAGTATTGACAAAGGCCTTGGGCTGGCTACAAATCCAGTGAGGCAGGAGAACCCAGGCACAGCCAAGAGACCAGGAACTAAAAGAAGGTGCCCCTGGCCCAGTGGCTGGATCTATCTGCATTATCCTTAATTGCCAGATAGGAAAGGAGCTTCCAAAGGACAGAGTTTCAGCTCTCTGATTTTTAAATGCCCAGGTTAAAGCAAAACCAATGAATAATATTCATTGTATTTGGCAACTGGGACTGACAGAGAAAGAAATCAAATTGCAATGATTAATAAGTGAATGAGAGAGAGAAGGACATTGAGACCACAAATAACATTTTCTTTTTATAAAAGCTTGACTGGGAGAGGAAAGGGGGGAGAGAGGACACAAAAGCTCGAGGAGATTACAGATTAAAGGGGCTGATTTTAGGAATGGACAGACTTGTACATTTTTATAGAATTTCCAAAGTGTCAAACTGAAGTAGAAGTGACTTGAAACTGCAAAGCGCATGGAACAATAGTCACTTGTGTATTGGTGGCCGAATAAACCCATTTACCTATAGCAATGCTCCCTCAAGCGTTTGTTATTATTATGTGTGTTACTTAATTAAATAGGCTGCTTCTTGCCCACTTGAGCAGGGTATGCCGTTTACAGAGCTGGACTTGTGGTATCCTCCTGGTCCACGCTCGCCTCCTGGGAACACATCCCCAGCCTCCTTGCTGGTGTTTTGTTCCTCCCGCACATCTGTTGCTTCACTTAACACATCTTTTCCTGACGTCATGCTTGAAGTTAGGCCAGTTGCCAATGACATAGGCAGCCTGGGTTTGCAGTGTTATTAGTGACTCAGTTAAAAGTTTATAGCATATTCTTAACAGTCTGCAACCCCAAGTATTATGCTAGATGTCAAACAGATAAATAGTGGTGAGTCTTGGGAACACTGAGGTTGGGGGAGAGAAGATAGCCTTATCTATGTTGTTTGAGTTTTTTGATATGAGAATCAAAATTAAATTTAAAAGAATTATGTTAAGTAATCAAGTTTGAAAATTAAATCCTACCATATCAGAAGCGATATTAATAAATATAGTTTTTTGAATATGTATTTTTAAACTTGCCATATTCCCTAGGAAAGATGCAGTTTTAATTACATTCTGTGAGTTTAGTTATGTGCTTGGCTGTGGAGGAACTCTTGAAATCTCCTTGCAGTTTAGTTGGTCCCGGGGGTTGATTTAGTCCAAGATCCACTGAGCCTTCCCTACCCCTGTGTAAATTCCAAGGCCAACCTGGTTATTCTGCAAGAGAAGAGAGAGAACTGGAGTGGTTCACATAGTTTACTGCTGCGGCTGTACATGGTCAGATAGTAGGATTACAGTATATAGTCCTGAACATTTCAAACTGATATTTTGAAGGAATTTGCTATTACTCATACCTTAGAAGGAAAGTAGTGCTTTAGATAACTTCAACTGGATCATTTCAAATGTTGATTTTAGAATTAAATTTTATGTTTATATTGAGTATGAGTCCATCTGATACACAGGTTCACAGCCCTGTGGAGAGTAATGAAGCTGGTTTCCAGAGTACTTGGAACACTGCCCAGTTTCCCTTGCCTGCCTCTCCACTGCTTTACCTCCTTTATTCTCACTGAATGTCAGTGTCTGGGACCAGCTGCCAAGCAGGCAAAGGACTGAGCTGGCCACTGTGTCCTAAGCTTGTCTGTTAACAAGATATGTAATTATGAGCTACTTTATGAAGTTGGTATGGAGTTTAGACTACTGATAAGTCTAGAGAAGCAGTCCTGGGCAGAAACTAATCAGAATAGAGAACTGAAAATTAGTCATTGTCATCTTGATGGTTTATAGTTGACAATAAATTAAAGAATCTAGTCTGTCTCTGAGGTACTGGAGGGTCGCACATAACTGCATAGCTCACATTCTCCGTGAGGGCCAAACCCATCTTGGAAGTTGCAGCTGGCTGCTTCCATTTTCCCCAGTGCCTTTTATTTAATGGGGAAGCATCTATGTTGAAGGACTGGGGTATAGGGATCATGTCAGGATTTAGTTCAGTTTATGTTTATTAAACTGCTACCTGATGCCAAATTCAAAGATGTGTAAGACATAGATCTTGTTGTCTTGAGTAAAGGAAATAGACCCATGGATATTACCAATATTATATGGTATACCTCAGAGGAGGAACACTTAGTGGAGCCAGGAAGGGTATAGAAAACTTCAAAACAACACCCGAGGCAGATCTCAAGAGAGCAGTTGAAGGGAATTAGGCAAAAGGTCCTCAGAGACATCAGTGCAAGGAAATCATGTGGGCAAGGAAACCAATAGCAGTCCATGTGAATAGAATGTGAAGTGATGATGCAGTTAAGAGAGATCTTGAATTTTACCCCAAAAGTAATGGGTAGCTCTTGAGTGAATTTTAGCAGTGATTTATTTAGAGATCAAATTTGCTTTTTAGAGATCGCTGGGACAGTGGTGTGTATAGTAGGAAGATAGGGATAATAGTAGTAATTAAAGTATTACTAATACTCATTACACAGCACAATTCCATCTAAGATTTGTTTATTCAAACACTTAAACAAGGTAACATAAGGTGATGGCAGATAAGGGGCAGCAGATGTTTTCAAGTTACACTGAAGTACCACCTCAAACATTGTGACATAATGTGGGACTAAAGCTGTAATTTACAGTCTGTAGCCATGGGGAATGGAATTCACTTTCTTGGACAGAAACATTGATTGTGAAACTAAGGGGCCGACTTCCAAACAGTGACAAGCTGGCACAGTGTGGATGCTCATCGCAGATATATTTCTGCCAGTCTTGTCTGGCATTGTTTTGCCCACCTATACACACACACAGAGGTCCAACCTTGAGCAGAATATCCTTCTGATGTTCGTTTTTGCCGTTGTAAAATGAAGTGACTGGCTTGAGGTCTGTAAATGTCTACTAATAAATGTCTGTCATTTCATATATTTTGATGTATTTGTATATGCGCAGGTATGTAAATATGTATTTCATATATATTAAGAGACATTTCATCTTGAAATGAAAAAACATTTCACAGCATTTGTTAGCATCTTGCTATGATCTGATTTGATTTTTAAGAGGCCATTCCAGCCATTTTTTGGGAATGGATTGGGGAGGAGCAAGAATAGGCTCCAGGAGGCCAGCTAGGAGGCCTTCACAAGTGAGAAATGATGATGGCAATGAAAATGAAGAATTGTGGGTAGATCAGAGATACATATTGTGAAAGCAGAAATGACAGGACTTGCTGGTGGCTATGAGAGGACTGGGGTAGAGTGGGAAATCCAAGATGAATCTGAGGTTCTGACCAGCAGCTGGGTGGAGGGAGGATGGCGTCTTGTTTGAGACAGTGGAGATATGGAGAATGCGGTCTGGGTAGGGAATGAAGAGGGCAATTTGGGATGCAGTATTAAATCCTAAGTGATTTTGAGACATCCTCACATGAAATGGAGAAGTTGAAAAGGTAATTTGCTATTTTTCTGGTAGGACGTAAGGGTAAAATAAATAATAAAAGTATAATACAGGTTTTAATGTTTCTTCAGCAAGTATTTCATATTTCAGTTCATATTCTTAATAACCACTTGCCTTTATTGAGCATGTGGTTGGTGCTGCCCTGTACTAAGTGTTTTACACATATTTTATTTGAACTTCCAAAGAACCCTCTGAGAAAGATGCTGTTACTGTTTCCAGTGTTGAATGAGGAAGCTGAGATTTCAGAGGTTAGGCTATGAGCTGGTAGATCAGTGGTTCCAAACCTCTTTTTGGCCATGCCCCACCTAAGCATCTCTTAAATCCTGATGCCCCCCCGTAACATTTAATTCTTATTATTCAAAAAGCGAACTCGCCCTAACCGGTTTGGCTCAGTGGATAGAGTGTCAGCCTGCGGACTGAAGGGTCCCAGGTTCGATTCCGGTCAAGGACATGTACCTGGGTTGCGGGCACATCCCCAGTAGGGAGTGTGCAGGAGGCAGCTGATCGATGTTTCTCTCTCATCGATGTTTCTGGCTCTCTATCCCTCTCCCTTCCTCTCTGTAAAAGATCAATAAAATATATTAAAAAAAAAAAAAAAAGCGTGAACTCTTATTAACATGGAGGAAGCCTCAAAGGCCATTAACTTGGTCTAAGCATGGCATCCATGAAAGAGAAAAATAAAAGAACAAAAGAACAATTGAAGTACTAAGAAAGAAATCACTAAGAAATTGTTTAGACTTTCTGCAGAGCCTGGGGCGGGGAACCCAGCCGCCCAAGCCCCGGTTCCGGCAGCACAGGGACCGGCCGTGGCCTTAACCCCAAGGCGGCCCCGCTCCCGTTCTCGGCAATAAACGTGGCCTCGTTTTGTAAAAAAAAAAAAAAAAAAAGAAATTGTTTAAAAAATAATATGAAGTGATATGAAAAAATAGCGAATAACATTTTAAAACATAATAGAGAACTGAAATGCTTAAATATGTCACAGTATATATTTACATACTGTATATGAGGCCCCAGAACCATAAGAAATGCAAAAAATTCACTGTTAATAACTCATTCTCGAATTGTCCCCCTTAAAAATCAAATTGTCCCCCTATGGGGCATGTGCCCCACATTGGGAAACCACTGTGGTAGATGGAGAAGCCTGGATTGGTACTAGGCTGCCTGAATTCTGAACTTAGTTCCGCCACTTGCCATGGCATCTTGCTATGAGTGTGTGGCTTATTGTGATTTTTTCTCTCTTTTCAGGGTTTTGGTTTTTGCACTGAATGTAGTCTAGATTCATCTTCACGGGCGTGTGTTGCCCCAGGATACTGTCAAAGGTAAGTTTTTAAAATTTCTTTTTACCCAGTATTACTAGTAGCATTGAATGGGAGAGTCTTCATCTTAATAAGAAGAAAAGTACATTTTGGCATCATTACTTGTTTCCAGAGTTCTTACAGAAGGGTATTTAAAGTGTTCATCACACCAGCCCTTTGCATTTCTCATTGGTAGAGCCCCTTAAAAAGCATTTGTAATTAGGTTGCTACTGATATTTTGTGCCTCGTCGTTTAATAAAGCTGGAATTTGTCACTAGGATTTAGCAATTCTACAGTTTTATGCAAGTGTATTCCTAGCTTCTCTGCCCCTACTCTGTCCCTGCTGCAGTCTGTAGTCCACATTACTACCCGAGTCAGCTTTCTAAATGATAGATTCACTCATGTCGGTCCTTTGCTTAAACAGCTCTCATGGCTCCCAGTTGCTACAGATGTCACCCTACAAACCCCTTTCAAAACTTAGTTGCAATCAACATTTCTGGCTTCTTTCTTACTGAACCCCTATCTATAAGCCTTTTTCTTTTTCCCAGATAGTTAGTTCTTTTTCACAACTTTGTGCCTTGGTTGATACTTTGCTCTTTGCTTAGAGTTTGGAAGAGGGGAGAATGCAACTTCTCTCTTCCTTCTTGTATCTTTTCTACTGTCCCCTCTGGACTCTCTTGGCAGGTTTTCTTTTTCATCCGTGTTCTAGGAGCACCTGTCATTATTGCAGTAACAAAGCATTCATTATTTTACATTAGAGTTGTTTATTTGTATTATGTCTCCTTTACTAGTCTATAAACCCTTTGAAACTTCTTGGAAAGGAACTGTTTTTTTAGTGCCTGTTGGCTGCTCCTAGACACCTTGTTCAGTGGTATGAATATATTATTTAATCCTTATAACACTACCTCCTGACCAGTTTTATAGGTAAAAATAATGAAGATTAAAAAGCTAAGTAACTTGCTCAAGATTACACAGCTAGTACGTGTCAAAGAATAATGATTTTGCCTGTTCAAAACCAGTGCTTATTGTACTACACCACATTAGCCTAGCACCATCTGGCATGTGGTTGGGACCCAGTAAATATTTATTGAATTGCCATCTATTGCAGTTTAAGTGAAAAGGACTTTAGTTGATTAATCCAGTCATTCCTACATGGAAATTTATTGAATTCCCATTAAATACAGGTACACAGTTTTAAGTAAACTGTGACTATAGAGTTTAATGAGATATAGTGTATGGTACTAAAAGGTTAACAGTCTAATAGGAAAGTCATTTATGCAAGCAAATAAATCCAATAAAGTTGCAGATCCTATAACAGGGTTCAAATAAGATCCACTGGGGACACTGAAGAAGAAATCATCAGCTCTACCTAGAGATGGACCAGGAAATCCTTTCTAAAAGCTGTGTCTTCGTGAGGAGTATCGGGAGGAAAGGGCATAGGGAGTAATATGAATAAAGCCGTGGACACCTGAAACAACCTGACATATTTGTGAAGCTATAAGTAGCTCAGTATGGTTGGAACAAAAGGAACAAAAAGGCCTGGTTAGTGACGCTGGAGAGACAGGTGAGGGCTGGATCCTGGAAGACTTTGAAAATATTAGCGTATCTGCCAGCTTTTAGAGGAGGCCTAGCACAGATGCTGTATGACATTACTCATATTTGGTCATTACCATTTGTTGAGTCCTGTCCTGTGTGTGCTGAAGCACTGTGCCAGGTCACAACTATCTGTCACTTACTGTGTATGGCAAATTGATGACAGCTCTGAGGTGAAATGATGTGCTGAAGCAGAAATGAAGTGCTTATGTTGGCACGTCATTTTTGACAGCTTTACCACCACTTGTTCACCCCTCCAGTTAATGTTCACATAAGTGGACTTTGTCATGGCTTTTTCATCACTCTGTTAGCACCGATACACTGGACCCTATGTCACTTCCCACGTGGAACCCCTAGCTTAACCATATACTTCTGCATTGCCTGATTCTCCTTCCATTTTGTCAAAAGGACAGTAAAACTGACCTAGAACCTTAGACACAACTATAAGCTATTCCTTCAAATAAGAATGTCATCAAGACTTTTTCAAGAAACACATTAAAAATATTAACGGTATTTCAAAACAACAAGAGAATGAGAGCAAGCAAATTAAATAAAGGACAAATTAAAAAGATAGGTATCGGTATGAAATATAGTAAGTAGGCAGATTATATGGTGTTAATCAGGAAGGATTTTTAGAAATACAAAATGACTGAATAGAAGGATGGAAATGTATGGAGAGAATGGAAAGACGGTTTGCCTGAGTGAAGGTTCAGCACCATCCCCACAGGCACCAACCATATTCAGCCACCAAGTTAGAATTGAAAGGAACCCACTAACTAATATTCTGCTTCCTGTCTACATTCTAAAACAATGGAAATAGACGACGAGGGAGTAAGACAGGCAGAGAACAAAATTTCACTTTTATTTTAAGTTGACATGAGAGAACTGGCTCATCTTTGAACTCCAGAACTTGGGTTTTCTCACCCAGCAGCACTACTCTGGGATAGACCACCTCCTAGAAGGAAGAAAGGAGCAGAGCACAGTAGGTACCCCCAAGGGAAAGGGGAGAGAAGCGGGGGACTCTGCAAGCTCGGTTTCCCCCTCTAGGCTTACAGCAGGAGTCAAGGATATGATAAGACCGGAAATAGCAAACAAACTGATACTGCCCTATGTGGAGGGAGCATCAAGAGTGAGGACGAAGTTTTTCTCCTCTAACACTCACCAGCTTTTGTCTCTTACACAGTGAATGTCGGTCAGCTGGGGTGTGCGGTCCCCTTTTGGTCAGGGATGGTCTCAGGACCATCCTACTCTCACTTTCATGAGGACACCACCCCACTACCAATCACTGTTCTCTTGGGACCATCAATAGATTCTGTCCCCAGAAGATTCTAAAATGGATCAGAATGGTATACAAATTATGTGAACTCCAAGGCTAAACAAAATCATTTCAGCACTGTCCCCACCACCAGCAAATTAAAAAAGTAAGCCTACCTCCAGCCCAAGAGCAGATAAAGTTACGTTCCCTGAATGCAATACTCAGTCTTGCCAAAGATTGTAGCAGAGACACATTGGTATCTGAGGGAGCGGGGAATGGGCGAGGTTCTCTTGGTTTGAGCCTCACCAAGTACCATTAGTCCATGCCAGCGTCCAGAATATATGACTTGGACACTGCCACCATTTGGAGGAACAATCTGCCAGCAAGAGGTTAAATGTGGAACTGTCTTTATCATATCTGGGGGAAAAAACAACCAATGCACATGTTTTCTCTTTTAAAGATTACTATTTGAAATATCACCTCCTCCTTGCAAAATGTAGATGGCGCCCCAGTTACCAGTTTTCCTCTATTAGTTCCCTCCCTCCCTGTCTGCCTCTGCTCTTCCTCCCTCCCTCTCTTCTTTCCTTCCCTCCTTCTGTGAAGTATTGTGAGAAACCTCTTTGAATTTCCCCCTTTGAATTGCCCATGTAAGCCTAGCACAAACAATTTAAACCTAGAAGTTCACTGGTTTTGTAACCCATGTACTATTTTAAATTTAGTTGCCTTGCAGCTTATATGCATCAAATAATTGTTCTACTCACTAATATATAAAAGGCCTGTATGAAGAAAGTCTTTTTTCCAAAAGTCTAATAATCTTTATCTCAGCCATGTCTACTTAGGAAAAGCTGTGTCTGCATAATTCAAGGTCAGCCTTCTGTGCTTTGAAGCTACCAGGCCTGCTAATGCCCTATTCCCTTTGCTGAGGCCAGCACAGCTGGCATTTGCTTGCTAGGCCAGAGTAGCCAGTGTATGCTGAGACCACTTGTGCATCTGACATTTAGGTGAGCTTTCAGTACTACTGCCATGGCAGAGAGTGGCTTGTTTCTTTGCTGAGGCCAGCAAAGCCCCCAAGCCTTCGCTAAGGCTTTATGTACCGCTACACACAGCCTGTCTCTATAGAAACTGCCACTACCTGAAGACAGAGTTGCCATAACTACAGTCACCACTAAAGTCAGAATACAGTGTGGCCTATGGTTTATAAACTTCTAATTTGGCCTCAGTAATTAAAAGCTAGTGTACAACTGTAAAAGCTCATGTGGCCTAATGTAAAACCTCTTCAGGGTCACAACACTTTGCCCCCCCCTCAGTAAAGACCAAGGCCCTAAGTCATGGCCCCAACAGAAGCCTCAGAAATTCCACATGTATATCACTCCCCAAATTTTACTTCATGTCTGTTTATCAAGACTAATCTCATGCGGTAGGTGTTAGGGTTTGAGAGATACCCAATAAACAGCACTCTCATTTTCCCTTGGCTGAGTTCTGTACCAGCTGAGAAATAAGATCAGAGAAAGGCTTTTGGGAGACCAAAATATCATCTCTATTCTGAATAAAGCTAAATTGGAGAATTCAGCTTAAATCTGCAGGCAAGTGAACTTCTTAACACTGAACCTCAGAATTCTTCAGACTTGCCTATTCGCAGGTAATTGTGAGGGGCCTGCATTGATAGGGACAGGAGAAGAGAATGCGTGCTCCCTGGGGACGCTGGCTTCCAAAAGGAAGAGAGAGATCACATATCTTGTTTCTCCCTCTGAACTCACCTTTCAGATGAGATCCTGTGCCTCCTCTGGGGTAGTGTGTGTGGAGGTGGAGAGGAGCCAGGAGTGAACCTTGGGAGAGGGAAGCAGCATTCCTTTTCCCAGCACATTCAGATGGAAATGGCACTGAGAGAGTCGGGTCCCTTTCTTGGTCAGCTCTGCCTATAATGCCTCATCTGGGAAACACAATCTCTATTTCAGTAAAGTAGCATTCAAACTTAAAGACATTTTGAAGTAATTTGCATACCAAATCTTTCTAGATATGTTAATTGAATTTTTCCAGTGCTATCCATTTAATTTTCATAGAAAGAGCAATTATGTTTTTTGCACAAGTGTCATAAACAGGTGAGGGTCGAAACCAACTAAAGAAATTCTGTTTCACTTGCTGTGAGCATCAGTCATGTTTTACAGAGGGAATGGGCAATGTCAGTTCATCTGGAAGGAATGAATAGGAGGTGACTGAGAGAGCTTCCACTGTACCAGTTTTACGTTTTACATCAGATAAATACGCATTAGTTCCCCAAAATCCTCATTAGGTGAGCATAGTAGATATTTTGATTCCCTTTTCCCACCCAGCTGATGAGGAAACAAGATTCCCAGAACTGTCTTTTTATTTTTTATTTTATTTTTTTATTTCATAGAAGGGAGGGAGAGGGAGAGAGAGATAGAAATATCAGTGATGAGCGAGAATCATTAATTGGCTGCCTCTTGCACACCCCCCACTGGGGATCAAGTTCCCGACCCAAGCATGTGTCCTGACTGGGAATCGTGACCTCCTGGTTCATAGGTCTTCGCTCAAACACGGAGTCATGCCAGCCGGGCAGAACTGTCTTTTTGGCCTCAGGTCTTGTGGCTGGTTAGTGAGAAGCCTGCACCAGAGCCAGATCGCCAGCCCCCCAAGCTGCTACACCCATAAAGAGATTTCTCTGCACACACAAAAAGTACACCATGAAGCATCTTTTTAGCTTTTATATTTTATCGCTATGAGCCTTTTAAAGCATTTGAAACATTTAAAAATATTTGTACCTGCATGTATAATAGAGATTTTTGTGTCAGTTTTGAGTAATGATTACTCAGTACTTACTTATTTAATGAACTAATTTGAATGTTGCATAAAATTATAGTTATTTTGGTATATTTTAATTTATGAAATTTTAATAAACTTTCACTTGACTCATTTTATTCTTGGAGGGGAATTACTTTTTATTGTCATGCCCTATGAATAGCCTGTTCTCTTATAAAAATAAATTAACTGACATTTAGTTTATTAAGCAAATTTCTTAAACTAAAACAAGTAGGATCAATCAGAGTACACCTTAATTTCAGTCATAAAATATCACAAGTGTTGAATGTAAGTTATAAACCCAAGAAACCCAGCCAATTTTAATAGTCTAGCTTAATATCCAGGCAGTACAACTGGCTACCGCATAACAGTTGGTTCAGTGCTTTACTTAGGTAGACATCCTTTCTGACAGGTCAGCATTTGTACTGTATGAGTTACTGAAGATTTTCACTATCACTTCTTCCAAAAGTCAAATAAAAAGAAAATTATCTAGTACTGTTCAATACTCCAATGTCTTAAACTTTTGCTAGCTATCCTCCCTCAAGGTGAGGAAAATTCCCTCTCTACTTCAGATATATGTGTATAGACATACAGATGTACACACACACACACACACACACACACACACACACACACACACGTTAAGGTTGTACTTCACAGTCCACAGTATCAGTAACAGAATTTCAGTCTGATCTTTGAAGAAACAAATGTCTGAACTGAATTCCTTGTGTGTTTTTCTCTTCCTATCTCTTTTAGGCAGTATTTGTGTGTTTCTGCAGAGTTTTGCACAGAGTCTGTTCCCATGCAAACCAATGAGGGAGAAGTATCGGAAGAAAGCGGTTCCAAGGTCAGTGAATTACTAAAGGTGCAAACAATTTGAGTAGAAATGAAAAGCAGAGGCAGTGGATGAGTGGAGTGGATGTTTTAGTTGAATTTAGAAATTAGATTGATTTAAGGTAGACAACCTTAGATTGAGATTTTTTCCCCCTCAATATCCATTTTTGTTATGCTACATGAGAAATTTAAAGGATTTTACTGAACTCCTGGAGAACTTAATGATTAATTTGTAGAATAATTTCCTTTTTTAATATTTTGTTATACAAGTTATATATACTTATTTGAAAAATTAAAACAAATTTCACTTTGCCTTTTAATGTTTTGTTATGCAAGTTATATATATATATATACTTATTTGAAAAATTAAAACAAATCAAAAGTGTGCACAGTAAAAAGTAAAAGCCTGTCTCTTATTCCTGTTGCACAGAGGCATCACTGATTACTTTTTAAACATTTTTTATTATAAAATCTTAAGTAGTAGCTTGTTTTATTAAATTTATTTATTTATTGCCAAAATAAATTATTTTGAAAGTCGTTTGAAAGACACTGAGACTCCACGGGTATAGATTCCAAATTCATATTCTGTCCAACCCTCATCACTGTCTCTGTCATGCCATTGGTTTGGTTTTTCAAGCTAAAGCTTAAGTGACTGTTATCACTGTCAAACCCTGTCTATAGATAGTTATCTGCGTATTTATGTATAACTGTATGATCTGCCTGTGCCCTGAATCTGCTTGGCTCTTTCTCTGTTTGGCCATATGGGACCCTCAGTAGCACCCTCACTTCACCTCCCTCCTCCTCCTTTCAGTGTTGTCTCTAGTCCCTCCTGGAAGTTCCAAGGGTGTCTCACACTGTGTCCAGGCCAGTGCCCAGCACGATAGCATTATCAGCTGCCCTGGGCCCTCCTAAGGGGATTCCTTTTTTTGCCTCCCCTGCTGCTGGTAGTCTCTGTGGAAAGGCTTATTCCTTCACCGGAGTAAAAGTGGAGAGGTGTCGAAATGTCACTGGGAATGGTCAAAACATCATGTTGTGTGGAAGATGCCAGGCACAAAAGGTCATTTTGTGTGGTTCCATTTATATGAAATATGCAGAATAGATAAATACATTGAGATAAAACACAGCCTGATGTTAGTTGGGTTGTTTTGGGGAGATGAGAAAATGAGAAATAAGTACTTACTAGGTACAGGGTTTCTAGTTGGGGTGATGGAAATGTTTTGGAACTTGATAGAGATGGTAGTTGTACAACATTGTGAATATACCAAATGCCACTGAATTGTTCAACTTATAATGGTTAATTTTATGTTATGTGAATTTCACATCAGTAAATTATTGTTTTTTTGTTAATCCTCACTCAAGGATAATTTTCCATTGAATTTTAGAGAGAGTAGAAGGGAGTGGGAGAGACAGGGAGAAACACCAATGTGAGAAAGACACATCGATTGGTTGCCTTCTGCATGCGAACGAGCCTGCAACCGAGGTAGATGCCCTTGACCAGAATCAAACCCGGGATCCTTCAGTCCCAGGCTGACACTCTATCCACTGAGCTAAACTGGTTGGGGCACATCAGTAAATTATTATTTTCGTAAAGACAGGAAAAAAATACAGTCAAACCTTGATTCTTGAATGTCTCCCATCTCAAACAATTCACTTCTCAACCTGACAACCCTTTCATGCTGATACCTGTATGATCAGTCACATGTCTCAGATGACAAACAAAGGAGAGAATGTGCAAGTATGAGTCAATTTATCAGTGTTAAAATCACAGTATATTGTGCTGTGAATATTTTCATGGTTTTTTGCTTTAGTTGCTGCTTATAATTATTAAATTTCCATTTTTTACTGTACATTTCCTTCCCTTTTTGTTAAATTTTCATTTATATTTCATGTCCTTTTTGTTTTTTTTGTTTTAAGTGTTCATTTATAGATTAAATATACATTAAACATGTACTATATAAAAGAAAGGTTAAAACAGGGAATCACTTGGAGGTCTGGAATGGATTAATTCAGTTTAATGGGGAAAAGTGATTCGGTTTCAAACAACCTTCCGGAGTGAATTAAGTTCAAGAAACGAGATTCCACCATATCTGTGAATTCCCATCAGACCAGTCCTGGCTGCCCATTGGCCTCATGCAGGGTTTCACTGAGTTTGGAGAGGCCACCCCCTTCTCTGCCCTGTTGTACTTTGTGGGCTGGGCTTCGCAGAAGTACTGTTTGAGCCCCAAGTTAGGGTCTCTCATGAAAACAGCTCTTTCAGCTTCTTTCTGAATCTCCCTTCTCTACAGTCCATAGGTTAGGGAGAGGAATAGATATCATCCTGTCCTCTTGTTTGTTTTATTCCCATCTCACCAGAAGGAAGATAATTAATTAATTAATTTTTTTAAAAGCAGAAGCCAATAGACTTTCATCAGATTCATCTAGATCCTGAATCTCATTCAGGGTTAGTCAGAATCTGGGATACACACATACTCTAAGGAATGTCCCCCAGACACACAGAGCCACGGACACTCAGGACACTCAAGATACACAGACCTCAGGATTTCTGAAGTTCCTAATTTATTAACTTATAATGAACTATAATGTTAAGAAAGACTGGACTCGTGGATCTTCTGGTTAATACATTCTCTCCCTGAAAAGCTAAGTTGTAATTGGAACTTGGTGAGCATGTAATTAGACCAACATAGAATGTTTTATTGTGTCATAAACTTAGTTTCCACCTTCTTTCTGAGAAAAAAGGAAAAGACTGGCTTTCTTGATTTTTAAATTATTGTAATAGTTTATCAGTTTAGAATCAATTAGACTAAATAATATTCATTCCACCTCATTGAGGGAGTAACCATAAAAGAAAGACAAAGGATCTGGGAAACAGCTGCTCCAATATAGGAAAGAGAGCAGGGAATTCCAGAGGTGAAGGGGAATAGACATCCCTGGCAAGGTGTCAGCTAATTAGCAAACAATCTAGATGGGAATAAGGGAAAACCCCTGAGGATGGTCTCCAGGCCTGGAATGAAATTGATAGATTATTTGAAGTGTTTGAACTGAGATAAAGGTGACTTACAGCTCTGTTGGAAAGTTTGAGGATGAATTGGTGAAAAATACATAATAAATACTAAGTCAGAAATATGGAGAGAAAGTAAAAAAAGAGGAAATAGTAATTGTTAGTTCCAGGGAAAACAAAAAAAATGCACAAAAAAAGAACTTTGATTATACTGTGTCTATCAAGTGAGGCTCTGAAAGGAATCTGAGGAAAAAGAACTATAGACTAGATCAGGGGTGGGCAAATTTTTGACTCGAGGGCCACAATGGGTTCTTAAACTGGAGGGGGGGGGGGTGGCGGAACAAAAGCATGGATGGAGTGTTTGAATGAACTAATATAAATTCAAAGTAAACATCATTACATAAAAGGGTACGGTCTTTTTTTTTTTTTAGTTTTATTCATTTCAAATGGGATCCAGCCCGCGGGCCGTAGTTTGCCCACGGCTGGACTGGATGTTACTATGAGGACTCCTTGCAGGTTCACACGGAGGGAGGGAGTGGAAGAGGCGCTTGTGGTCTGAGACGGATTTCAGAGTTCATAGACCTGGGTGTGCAGCAGTACAGACTGATGGTGAGGCTCAGCCTTGGGTCCTGCCCATTCCCAACTGAAGCAGGAAAGAGATGGTCACCTAAGACAGAGAGGATCAGATTTCTTTAGAGAGTTAAGTGTGCTTCCTGTTGTTTCATTGCTTTCTCACACTGTATTGTAAGTGACTGGCTTTGTTTGTCTTTACCACTAATCTGTAAGGTTTTTTTTTAATGGCAAAAACTGTCTTCTTCACTATTATCTCAGCACAGCACCTAGCATGTAATATGTTGGTGAATTAATAATAGTGGAAGAAAGGTGAGGATATGGTGTAAGTTTTATGAATAAATATACTGAAACTTCTGAAGATGTGGTCAATGGGGAGGAATGGTGGAGGTAATCAAATTAAGTCCAGAAATGTTCAAGAAATTTGTAGAAAGAATAAGTTAGGATGCAGAGAGACTGGGCATGGACTTGAGGAAAGCAGGAAGTGGCAATAAGGAGCAGTGATCTTTTTGAACTGTTTATTGCCTTATGAGATGATGGAGATGAAGAAAAGGTATGAATCCTGGTGAAGGAGATAGTGCCTTCTGGGAAAAATTTAAATTGGCACTTTAAGGAATGAGTGGGAATTTAAAGTATACATGTTGTGGAAGACCAGGGCTTCCAAGCAAGATGGAACATTATATGTAAAGGCAGAGAGGGTGAGGAGTTTGTGTGTGCTTCATGGGTGAATGAAGCAGGGCAGATAAAAAAAGATCACTTAGGCAAATGAATTGAACTATCCCTCAGGATAGGTGATAGAGTGCCATTGAATAATTTCAAGGAGAGTGATGTAATCAGATTTGCAATTTACCAAGTCCACTTCATGAAAGTGGTTTAGAAGATGGATTGAAATGAGATGGGACTCAGAAGCACAAAGACCAGTGAGATTTAGAGAAGCTGGCTTTAACTATGGCAGTGAAAAGGGATTAGAAGGGGTGATGGAGATGAGAGCTATTTAGGAGATAGAAGCCATGGTACTTGGTGATTAATAGGATGTGTGGGGTTAAGGAAGCTTGGAGAATCTTGTATGATTATACGTTTCCTGTTGGGGATCTTAGTGAATGCTGGCACTAGTCACAGAGAAAAGGGATATAAAAAGGAGAGGAAATTTGAGGCAAGATGGTGTTTTGTTATGGCCCTGTTAAACCATCCAAGTGGAGAAGACTTGTATGCAAAAGAAGGCTGGAGTTAAAAATTTGGAAGCCAGTATAGGGAGGTTATTGAAGCTGTAGGCTTTTAAAATTATTTCTTCTCATCATTATTATGCTAATTAGAAATTAAGTATAGATAAGCCTTTTGTTTGTTTGTTTAAACTAATAAGCAGAGGCTAAGGTTCACAATTTAGAGCTCTTTAATTGGAGAGGATTGTTAAAGATGAGGGAGCAAGAAAATTTTATAATACAGTATAATTTGAAAAGTCATTTTTGTCTTTGAGGAAATGATTTAGGTTTCAAGTAATTTAATACATTTAAACAATTTGTCACTTATTTTCTAACTAAAGTCTGACATTCATACAATTCAGTGCATAAAATGCATAGTTCAGTGATTTTTTTTCATGAATGTGTGCATTCTTATAACCAGAACTCAGATCAAGATCATCTCTAGCTTTTCATAAGGTTCTCTTGCAACATTTTAACTCTTTTTCCAGAAGTTTTAGATCACTAAGTAAACTTAGGATAGGAGCAGCCTCCCTCTCCTTGACAAAGCCCCGTAAGGTGCCCAATAAGAAGTTCTTAGAGAAGAATAAAAGTCGAAAGCTGGCTTTCCAACTGGGGTCCAGCATAAGAAGGGTGGTGAGAAGAAGGGCCATTCTATCATCAGCACAGTAGTGACAATGAGGGAGAATACACCATCAACACTCAAGCTCATCCATAGAGTGGGTTTCAAGAAGCGTGCCCCTGGGGCACTCAGAGAGATGCAGGCATTTGCCCTGAAGGAGATGGGGACTTCAGATGTGTGCACTGACATCAGGCTCAACAAAGCTGTCTGGTCCGATGTGGTCTGCAAGGGCAGCTCTGGCACTTCAGAGTGAGTTACACCATAGTGACTGGCTGCTGCTGACCTGTGGTGCTTGCCTTTGCAGGTGGAACAGGAGGATTTTGTAATGGAAGGGCATGGCAAGACTCCACCTCCTGGTGAAGAAAGCAAACAGTGAGTCACACTTTATTTAAAAAGGGTCTTATTACAGATCTTCAAAAGCACTTTGGTTAAACATGCTGAGAGCATGTTTGCAGGCATGTATATGTTGGGCACATTGTGGAACTCACCAGTTGCTTTGGCTGCTGTTAATGCATTGCTTCTATTTATAGACACACTAACTGGAGGGACAAGAAAGTTGGCTTTGTAGTTTTTCATACTTGAGTAATCGGAATTTATGTTACACTTTAGCAAAGGCTTTAAGAGGATGTTCCAAATGGAACTAATTCAGTCGGGTTGATTTCCAAAGAAAGCACAAAATTGTATATCCTTTTCTTAGCAGTGCCTTTATGAAGTGATGAAATTAATAGGCTGTTTTCTTGCATTCCAAGTGTGAATTTATTTGAATAGTACTTCCTGAAATTCTTTTCCATTGAGTTATTTATACTTCTGATCTTTGTTTAAATCACAAATTGTTTCCCTAGGAATAGGATTTATAAATAATGTAGCTTAGCCAAATAATTCTGAATAATTCAGGATCTCTTCCTTCCTGATTTAAAAGTGATTAAGTTTTAAATCTGAAATTGGGAGTCCTCTGGGTAGCTTTTGGTGGTAATGAGTGGGTTTTTTTGCCCTCTGTCACAGACCTTGAAAATTTGTGTTTCAGAGCATACTGGTGTTTCATATGTCCTGTTAAAGAAAAAGATAGTTAAGCCCTGCCGATTTGGCTCAGTGAATAGAGCATCGACCTGTGGACTGAGGGTCTCAGGTTTGATTCTGGTCAGGGGCACATGCCTGGGTTGCAGGCTTGATCCCCAGTTAGGGGCATGCAGGAGGCAGCCGATCAGTGATGCTCTCTCATCATTGATGTTTCTCTCTCTCTCTCCCTCTCCCTTCCTCTCTGAAATAAATAAAAATATATTTTTTAAAAAGATAGTTAATAGGACTGATATCACTACTATTATTTATTCAGACAGTAGTCTCCTAACTTGAATGGTTCAGTGATTCATGGAATTTACTGAAAATCTGTAGAGAAATTGCATTCCTTCGACTTTTTTAGTTTCTAGAAAATAGTTTTTAGTTTTGGTCTGTCTTAGGAAAATTATGTCTTGCAGCCCTTAGGAATGAATTATGCAGAATAGCTATGCTGCCACATGGCCAGGTTCATTAAAGGAGAATGTTCATCTCATATTTGTTGTGAATGGAAACCAGGATATTTTCACAGCTGGCTTAATTTGCTAAGCACGCAGTTTTAAAAATAGCTTACGGTATAAATCCTAACTTAGCTGTATTCTGTCAAATGCACTTATATTCTGCATGGGCTGTTGGAATCTATCTTTAACAAATTAGAATACCAAACATCTAGTCCCAGTGAAATTACAGGAACACTTCAGGTATTTCTTTCTGCCCCTCTGCCCCCTTCCCAAACCCTACACTCTACTCTTGTCAGAGGTCTTTATAAAAAGCATAGCTCTCGTTTGACCGGGGTTTTCTGTGCACAGAATACTTTGCTCATTACAGTGTCTCCATTGAATTCAGAGATCAAGGTAGCTAACTTGCTCATGGTAATGTAGCTTGAAATTGAAGTTAGGATTTGAACCCGGATCTTTCTGACTTTAAAGTGTTTTATAGTATCTCTTAAACACAAATCCTTTGTCCACCTTGGGAGCTATGTTCCTGAAAAATACTATAGTTAGCAAAATGCAGTTGTCAAGATCAAAGTCTCATGGATAAGAGGGAGTTGGGGGAAACAATGAAAATGGCATTAAGCCTATTTTTAAAACACAGATGAAAGTTCTATTCTCTGGAGGGTATCCATTTCTCAAACAAACCAGTCTTTATCTTTAAAAACCTACTGCAGTAACCCCTCTCCTGAATCGGCTTCTTTAGGTATTCAGGAAACATAGCTGGGGCAGATTCTCCCACAAGTTTTATGTTATACAAACTGCACTTCTTTTGGAGAGCGTTTCAAACAGCCACAGTGGACCCGAAACGTCATGTGTTGTAGTCTTACCATTCTCCCTTGTTTTGTATTAACAAGTCTTATACTGCCTTTTCACAGACGAATCCTGTTTTGTTTTTCTGGGCTTGGTCTGCAGTCATACATCGAAATGAGAAAGCAGAACTAAATCTTCTCACGAGGTGTTTTTCCCATAGACCTACTCACCTCTTCTGTGGAAGTAGGGAACAGAGGTGCTGTGTTCTTGTTTTAGGCAACAGAAATAATTTTTTTTTTTTGGTATCTCAGAACTGTAGTCAGCAAAGGATGATTGAATCATAGGATCTACGTTGTAGATCCTATGATTGAATCATAGGATCTACGTTGTAGATCCTGAAAGTGACACATTACTGAATAACTTAATGCAAATTCCCATTCATTCTTTTATTATTTTGTATTCCTCACCCAAGGATATTTTTCCATTGATTTTCAGAGAAAGTGGAAGAGAGAGGGAAAGACAGATAGAAACATCGATGTGAGAGAAACACATTGATTGGTTGCCTCTTGCTTACGTCCTGACCAAGGGTTGGGCTGGGGAGGAGCCTGCAACAGAGGTATGTGCCCTTGACCAGAATTGAACTGGGACTCTTCAGCCAAGGGCTAAAGATCTGTTCACTGAGCCAAACTGGCTAGGGCCATTCTTTTATTTTTTTAATTATAAAAGTAATACATGATTGTCATAAAACATTTAAACAGTAAACGTGGATTTAGAAATAAAAGTGAGATTCTTTTTTTATGCTGTTTCCCCTACTAATCTTCCTATTTTCTGTATATTTTAAAACAACTAGATTTTTTCTGACATAATTCTTCTGAAATGTGCTTTTTAAATTTGACACCTTTTGCAATCTATTTCAAACAAAAATCTTATTTAATAATGTGTTTTATAGACAGTATCCATATTTTAAGAATTGTTGATAAAATTAATTGTATCAGTTCCTATATTTCTACTCCCATGGAATGCCTCCCCTGCCCCTTTTTAAGGGGGAATCTGTTCAGAGCTTTCATAGGAGTCCTCTCGGGAGATCAAAGTGCTGAAGACAGTTTTATATTGATTCAGAGAAGAGAATGTAATTTGTGGAGTAAATACTGATCTTTATTCCCAGTTTGGTGTAATATGGCTTTGTGCTTGAGGTGTTATTTTTTTAAATATCTTAACTCACATATCTTGATTAAATTCTCTTCTTATTACATACATTCTTCCCAACTTAAAAGGTCTAGTTATAAAAAGCCCTTTTGATTTTTCTGAATTATTAATTATACAGATCTTTTGTAAATTCTAACAGTTTGTCCTTACCTTATCTTTATTTCTGTTCCTATTCTAACTCCTTAACTTACAGCTCTATTTTCCTTGAATTCATCTTATATTGGAGTTTATTCTCCCCAAATCTCTATAGTAAGAATTCCTTTTATTAGGATACTAGAGGCCCGCTGCATGAAATTCATGCACAGGTAGGGTCCCTAGGCTTTGCTGGCAATCAAGGCCGATTGGGGCCTTCCAGTTGCCTGCCGGGGCCTTCCTTTGTTCTGTGCCACCCCCTGGTGGTCAGCACACATCATAGCGAGCGAACTCCCGGTCAATCAAACTCCCGAGGCGACAATTTGCATATTAGCCTTTTATTATATAGGATTCTTTGTGTTATATTTGACTACCTAGTTTAACCATTCTTGTGGGTGCTTGTTTAAAAATTGTGTCTGGGTGGCTTAATTTGTTGGAGCGTTGTCCTGTACACCAAAAAGTTTGATTCCCAGTCAGGGCACTTACTGGTTTGCAGGTTTGATCCCAGGTCAGGGAGGCAACTGATCAATGTTTCTCACATTGATATTTCTCTCTCTCTCTCTCCCTCCCTTCCTCTACCCTCTCCCTGCCACTCTCTAGAATCAGTGAGAAAAATTTTCTCCATTGAGGATTAACATACGTACATACATACATACATAAATAAATAAATAAATAAAACATATCCTTGCCCAGCTGGAGTGGCTCAGTGGTTGAGCATTGACCCATGAATCAGGAAGTCATGGTTTGATTCCCAGTCAGGGCACATGCCGAGGTTCAGGCTCCATCACCAGTGGGCAGCCAATCAATGATTTTCTCTTATCATTGACTAGAGGCCTGGTTCACGAATTCGTGCACAGGTGGGGTCCAGCTGGGGAGAGGGGATGCAGGAGGTTGGCCGGCCAACCCCACCCCCGATCAGGGTAGGGGAGGCCAGTTGGGGGTGGGCCCAGCTGGGAGGAGGGGCCACAGGCATTTGGTGGGCCGGCCCCGCCCCACCCCAGTCGGGGTGGCAAGGGCCGATCGGGGGTGGGTCAGGCCAAGGGGAGGGGCTGAAGGGAGGTTGGCCGGCCAGCCCTGCCCCCTGGTCGACCTCCTGGTTGAACTCCCAGTCAAGGGGACAATTTGCATATTAGCCTTTTATTAGATAGACTAGAGGCCTGGTGCACAAAAATTTGTGCACTCGGGGGGTCCCTCAGCCTGGCCTGTGCCCTCTTGCAGTCTGGGACCCCTTGGGGGATGTCCTCCTGCTGGCTTAGGCCCACTCCCCGGGGGATCAGGCCTAAGCTGGCAGTCAGACATCCCTCTGGCAGCCCGGGAACCCTCGGAGGATGTCTACTTGCCAGCAGAGAGCAGGCCTAAGCTGCAGTCGGACATCCTTAGCGCTGCTGAGGAGGCAGGAGAGGCTCCCGCCACTACCACTGTGCTGGCAGCCATCAGCCTGGCTTGTGGCTGAGCAGAGCTCCCCCTGTGGGAGCGCATTGACCACCAGGGGCAGCTCCTGCATTGAGCGTCTGCCCCCTGGTGGTCAACGTGTGTCATAGTGACCAGTCATTCCCAGTCTTTCTGCTGTTAGGGTCAATTTGCATATTACCCTTTTATTATCTACACTAATAAAAGAGAAACATGGTAATTGGCGTACGACCGCTACCCTTTTCATTGGCTAATCAGCAAGATATGCAAATTAACTGCCAGCCAAGATGGCGGCCGGCAGCCAGGCAGCTTGAAACTAACATGAGGCTTGCTTGCCTCAGTGGCGGAGAATCGTTGGAGGAAACCAACGTTCCCCGCCTGCGGCTGCAGGCCTGTGAGCGGGCAGTTTAAGAAACATTGTAACAAATACCGCCGGACTTCAGCCAGCAGATTCGCAACATTGTAAGCAAGGCCAGAAACCTACTTTCAGCCGCGGAGGCCTAAGAGCTGGAGCCAAGCCTCAAGGTAAAGCTGGCCCAGAATAAAAAGAAAAAAAAGAAAAAAAGGAGTGGTTGGGAACTTCAGTCACTCCAAGCCTGAAAACAGCCCTCAGCCCCTCACCCAGACTGGCCAGGCACCCCAGTAGGGACCCCCACCCTGATCCAGGACACCCTTCAGGGCAAACCAGCCGGCCCCACCAATGCACCAGGCCTCTACCCTATATAGTAAAAGGGTAATATGCCTCCCGGCACCGGGATCAGCGTGACAGGGGGCAGCGCCCAAACCTCCTGATCGCCCTGCGGCTCTGTGTGTGACAGGGGGCAGGGCCCCAACCCCCTGAGCAGCCCTGCTCTGTGCCTGATAGGGGGGAGCTCCCCAACCCACCCCCCACGGGCCCTGCTCTGTGTGTGATGGGGTAGAGCCATAACCTCCCCATCAGCCCTGCCCTGAGTGTGAGAGTGGCGGCGCCCCAACCCCCTGATGGGCCCTGCTCTGTGTGTGACAGGGCAGCGCCCCAACCCCCTGATTGGCCCTGCTCTGTGCGTGACAGGGTGTGGCGCCGCAACCTCCCCATCGACCCTGCCTTGAGTGTGACAGGGGACGGTGCCCCAACCCCCCAATGGGCCCTACCCTGAGCGTGACTGAGGGTGGTATCACAACCTCCCAATCTGCCCTGCTCTGTGCATGACAGGGGGCGGCGCCCCAACTCCCCAGTCGGCCCTGCTCTGAGCCCGACCAGGGGCTGCACCTAGGGATTGGGCCTGCCCTCTGCCACCCGGGAGCAGGCCTAAGCCAGCAGGTCGTTATCTCCCGAGGGGTCCCAGACTGTGAGAGGGCACAGGCCGGGCTGAGGGACCCCCCCCCCCCCAATGCACAAATTTTTGTGCACCGGGCCTCTAGTTTATTATATAGATGTTTCTTTCTCTCCCTCTCTCATCTTCTCTGAAATCAATAAAAATATACTTTTTAGAAAACATATCCTCAGGTGAGGATTTAAAAAAAATCTAATATTTCCAAATCACTTATAGATAATTATCATCAAAACACAAGCCATAGGAAAGGTTGTTTTTAAAAAAAATCATTATATTTTCTGCATTCTACCATCAGTTTTCACCACTGTTTTTCCTTTGAACCATTAAAATTTGTACATGTTAAAATAAACTTATAAGAAGTACCTAAGTGAATGATTGAGTAAATTCATTGTTATTACACAGCAATAAGCTGAACCTCAGAAGAATAGTTGGATTTCTATATAATACCAGATTATTTTTGGGAGAAATGAAGTGAGTTTTATTTTCACGTTAATGGGTGTTTTGAAAATGTCGCAAATAGGTTCAATAGATGATAGTTATGCTCATGGAATTTTTGCTGCTGGGAATTTTAGAATAACCATAAACATTTGTACTAGGTCTTTGGGAAACTTTCAGTTGCTAATAAATTTTCTAATTTGCATTTGAAGTTACTTTAAAAAATTAATTCTTTGAAAATGTATTTTTCCCCAGGAGTCTCAGAATCATAATAAATGAGTCTAAATCTATTTTATGAGGTTTTCCTTGGATGTCTGAGATTAATTACAGTAAGAATAACTTCAGGAGATATGTGTCATAATTGAAAATGCTACAAACTGTGTGGGTTGCTACTACTTACAGGGTAAGGCAGTGGTCGGCAAACTGCGGCTCGAGAGCCACATGCGGCTCTTTGGTCCCTTGAGTGTGGCTCTTCCACAAAATACCGACTTCTGTGCATGGGCCACGAAGTTTCGATTGCACTGTACGTGCACGCCCACAGGTGGTATTTTGTGGAAGAGCCACACTCAAGGGGCCAAAGAGCCGCATGTGGCTCGCGAGCCGCAGTTTGCCAACCACTGGGTTAAGGTGATGACTTTAAACAACAATGACTAGGTTAGATCATGAACTCTCAGAAAACTGCAGTTAATTTAATAAAAGTCTTATTTATTTAGCTTATATTTTGCTTATGGACAAATAATATGCCTTTATGAAAAAAACATTACTTGAAAGGCAAGATGTATTTTTCCAGTTCCTTGAAATTGGTGTTTTAAGTCTTCTTTTTTGTTATTGTTATGTATTTGTAAAACGTTTTACGAAATGTATTTGTAACACGTTTTGAAATACATAGCATGTTGTAAATGTAAGTAAATAAATACACGTTCAGCTGCAGTAATCTCCAGTGGTGTAATGTAGAGAAGCTAGTGTTCATTTTCCCCAAAATTTATGACCACTGGAGGCTAAGGACACTTCTGCCCTGAGCATTCTGCCTGAGTTTGGGTTTCCCTTCCCAGGGCAATCTCTGTGAGCTAAAGCTTGGGCTGAAGTAGATTGGGAGAAGAGGTACAATATGATGGTGGGCAGTGAAAAGTCAGGTTAAGGCTTTATGCTAGATCTTCAGCTCTTCAAGGACAGAGACTTTTGTGGCTTGGTCACTACAGAAAGCATCAATAAATATACTGTATATTGGATGAATAAAGATGTCAGTAACTTCCCACTGACTATTAAGAATCCCTGTTCTACATACTCACTTTGAAAATCTGAGGTGGGTTTATTAAAAATCCAAACCCCAGAATATTTTATTTGTTATTGCAGAAGAAAAGTGAATTGAGCCCTAGCCGGTTTGGCTCAGTGGATAAAGCGTCCATCCGAGGACTGAAGGGTCAATTCTGGTCAAGGGCATGTACCTCGATTGCAGGCTCAATCCCCACGCAGGAGGCAACCAGTCGATGTGTCTCTCTCACATCAATGTTTCTCTCTCTTTCCCCCACTCCACTCTCTGAAAAAAAAAAAAAAAATCGCCCTAACCGGTTTGGCTCAGTGGATAGAGCGTCGGCCTGTGGACTGAATGGTCCCAAGTTCGATTCCGGCCAAAGGCATGTGCCTTGGTTGCAGACACATCCCCGGTGGGGGGTGTGCAGGAGACAGCTGATCGTTGTTTCTTTCTCATCGATGTTTCTAACTCTAACTCTCTCTCCCTTCCTCTCTGTTAAAAAATCAATAAAATATATTTTTAAAAAAATCAATGGAAAAATATTCTCAGGTGAGGATTAATAACAACAACAAAAGTGAATTGATAACATGTCACGTTTGACCTTACATTCAGTGCTTTCTAGAATATATTCCAACGGACCCGATTTATCACTGTTCTTCTTTTTAAGAGTTCCTACCTGTAAGCTAGTTGTTAATTATTGTTTATTTTGCAGAAAATACCTTTTTATCCAAGTCTGAACTCTTTCTTTGCTTCTGAGGGCCTCCATAAGATGCCTTTCACCTACCTTTGTGTATTTTCTCTGTTGTTTAAAGGATCTTCCTGCTCCTGCCCAGTGGCTCTCCTTAAGGTCGTCCATGCACATCTGGCTTTTTTCCCCCTGCATGCCTTCGTCAGACCAGGAGACCAGGAGCAAATCTGGGTTTTACATGAATGTTTTTAGGAAAAATAAAATTAATTTCAAATACAAATTAGGTACAAAAATGAATATTTATTTACAACTAGAGGTCTGATGCACGAAATTCGAGCAAGAGTAGGCCTTCCTTCCCCCAGCTGCTGGCACCAGCTTCCCTCTGACACCCAGGACCCGGGCTTCCCTCGCAGCCCTGGCTTTGTCCAGAAGGTCATCCAGCCTAATTAGCATATTACTCTTTTATTATTATAGATGAGGAAAGAAATCACAAAAATGATAACTTTAAAAAAGTTGACAAATACAAAATTCAGAAAAATATCATTATATTTGAATTAATTCACTGTCTAAACACATTGCTGTGAAACTTCTTTCCCTACATTGTTTTGACTGTAGGGAAAATATATTGCCCCTTCATATTATAAAAATGCTGTGATATTTTCTAAAAATAGAATAGAGAGATAATTCAGTATTATCTATAACGTGATTAACCAGAAAACGGTTTTTATTATTGACAAACTAGAAAAGTTCTTTTCAGCTTCACAACTTCTTATTAGTAACATCATATAAATTTGTAAGATTGTTATCACCTTTGGGAAAACTACTACCAAATATCTTTTATATATGAACTACAAGATTTTTATATAAGAGGTATAATTACAAGCCTTCATTTTTCTTGTACATTGACTGTACTCTTTGAATTGATATATTTATGATAATGATATATGATCTGGCCCTGCATATTTCTGTCATGGTACAGAGTGATTTGTTCCAGTAACATCTTTTGTACAAAATGATGGTTAACAATACCTTGACCATACATGGAAGTGGCTGAGAACCACATAAATATATTCTACTAAACCAATTTAGTAAATATATCACCAATTTAACTTTCCCTTTATAGGGATCCCCAAAATGCTTGTAGCTACTCTAACTCTACTGACTTGGGGACTCATCTTGGGAGTATAGTTAAGTGGGTAGAGGCTGCGGTTTTAATATCTGAATTAAGATTATGATGAAAATATCTTGCTTTCATACATTTTATAAAAATAATTGATAATTTGGAACAAAGTTGGAGAACTCACACTTTCTAATTTCAAAATATATTACAAGGCTACAGTTATCAATACAGTGAGGTATAGGCATAAAGACAGTACATAGACTGATGGAATAGAATAGAAAGCCCAGAAGTAAACCTTCACATATAAGGTCATGTGATCTTCAACAAGGGTGCTACAGAGAGTCTTTTGAACAAATGGTGGTGTTGGGAACACTGGATACTCACTTGCAAAAGAATGAAGTTGGACCCTTATCTTACACCATATGAAAAATTAACTCAAAGTGGGTTAAAGACCCAAAACTATAAAACGCCTAGAAGAAAATATAGGAGAAAAACTTCATAACATTGGACTTGGTTATAGTTTTTTGGATATGACACCAAAAGTATAGGCAAAAAGCAAAACTAGATAATGGGACTATTTTAAATTTTAAAAAGTTTTTGTACATCAAAGGACACAATCCATAGAGTGAAAAGGCAGCCTGCAGAATGGGAGAAAATATTTGCAAATCATACATCTGGTAAGAGATTAATATCCAGAATATATAAAGAATTACAGCTCAATAACAAAAAAATCAAGTAACTTAATTAAAAAATGGACAAAAAACTTGAATAGACATTTCTTCAAAGGTAATATATAAATGGCCAACAAGCATATGAAAATATACTCAGCCTCACTAATCATCTAAAGAAAGGCAAGTCAAAACCACATTGAGATAATTTCACACCCATAAGGATGGTTACTATAAAAAGTAACAAGTGTTGCCGAAACCGGTTTGGCTCAGTGGATAGAGCGTCGGCCTGCGGACTGAAGGGTCCCAGGTTCGATTCCGGTCAAGGGCATGTACCTGGGTTGCGGGCACATCCCCAGTGGGAGATGTGCAGGAGGCAGCTGATCGATGTTTCTCTCTCATCGATGTTTCTAACTTTCTATCTCTCTCCCTTCCTCTCTGTAAAAAAATCAATAAAACATATTTAAAAAAAAAAAAGTAACAAGTGTTGACAAGGATGTGAGGAAATTGGAACCTTTGTGCTCTGTTGGTGAGGTTATAAAATAGTGTAACTGCTATGGAAAACAGCATTGAGGTTCCTTAAAACATTAAGAATAGAACTACCTTCTGGGTTTATATCCAAAAGAATTGAAAGCAGGTTCTGGAAGAAATATTTGCATATCCATATTGATGGCAACACAATTCACAAGAGCCAAGAGATCGAAGTAATCCAGATGTCTATCAGCAGATGAATAGATAAACAAAATGTGGTGTATACATATAATGGAATTTTGTTCAGCCATAAAAGAAATCCTGTCACATGCTACAACATGTATGAACCTTGAAAATATTATGCTAAGTGAAGCAAGCCAGTCACAAAAAGACAAATAATGTATGATTTCACTTATATGAAGTATCTAAAGTAGTCAAATTTATATAAATAAAAAGTGGAGTGTTAGTTACTGGGGGCTGGCAGGAGGGGAATAAAAGCAAGTTTTTTAATGGGCATTGAATTGCAGATTTGCAAGATGAAGAAGTTTGGAGATCTGTTTCACAACAATGTGAATATGCTTAGCATTACTGAACTGTACACTTAAAAATGGCTAAGATGAGTCCTGGCCGATGTGGCTCAGTTAGTTGTCCTGTGCACCAAGGGGTTGCCAGTGGGAGGCCTGCACTTAGAGGAGATAGCAATCAATGTTTCTCTCTCGCCCTCTCCATTCCTCTCTCTAAAAAAGTTAATTAGAGATCTTTAAAAAAATGGTTAAGATGAGAAATTTTGTTATGTTTATTTTACCACAATAAAAATAGGGAGATCATTTGCGCTTTGGGAGAGCCCATGAAAGCGAAGAGTCCGACAGCTTACAGTAAGCTTCATTAGTTGCTTATTAAAGCATCTGTTTTGACCAGGCTGATTTTGTCCTTCCTTTGGAGCCCAGCTTAACTGAGCTGTACTGTCTCCATTTTCTAATTCCTGTCTCTCATAGGGTAGAACCAGACAGTTAACAATTTATCTTACACTGTCTTGTGACTGTCCTGTATATATGTTTTATCTTCCAATTACAGGATTTTAAGTGTTGTCTCTTTTTGTACCCTATAAATATCTAGGTTCATAGTATTCATCTTTTTACTTCTTTGCTTATTCATTTGGTTGTTCATTCAACAAACATTAATTTAATTCCTCCTTAATACTAGATCCAGAAATAAAGACTACATACCCTGCCCCACATAGTTCAGAGGGGGAGGCACCAAGTAAATAGGTAGCAATAGTACTAGTGTATGGATGTGCTACCATAAAGATATGTACTGGGTGACAGGAAGCACAGAGGAGGACACTGGAATCAAACTGGGGTGTCGAGGAAGGCTCATTCCAAATGCAAACTTGATTTTTGAGGCCTGGTTCTAATGAATTTAAGAATTTTTAAAATGTTTCCTAAAAAAGTCTGCTAGCATTCTAATTTCTAAATGTAACAAGAGTGTAAATGCTAACATTCTATTTTCCAACTACAGTCCAGAAATTTTGGGTTCTAGTTACATTGGAGATTCGATGTAGTTTTAGCTACTATTTCCACCTCCTGACTTTGTTGGCGGTAAGAACCCTGGAAAAACAGCTCTTATATTTATATTTTTTTCTTGTCAGCCTTCCTCCTCGCCATTGATAGTACTGAAGATGATAAGACTTAGAAAAGCCTTTGCCTTTCTTATATTCTCTACATGACAAACTCCTACTTACTCTTTACGACTTAGTTCAAAATCTCATCTCTCCTGTGGTATCTTTCTTGACTCTCCCAGCAGTTAATCCTTTGTATTCTTATAGTGTAACTGTCTCATATCTCTATTTATACTTTAATTATGGTACTTACCATGCTATATTTTAATTATGGATTTACATGCCTCTGTCCTTCAAGGCGTTAACATTCAGCTCTGTATCCCCCTGGGCCTGGTACTAGTATAGAATATTATTATATAGTTGATGTTCAAAAAATAGTTTTTGACTGCATGAATGAATGGTGAGTCAAGTTCGTAGTCTTTTTTGTATTTTAATTTATTAATTTTAGATAGAGGATGGGAGGGAGGGAGGGAGAAAGAGAGAAACATTGATTTGTTGTTCCCCTTATTTATGCATTCATTGGTTGCTTCTTGTATGTACTGTGACTGGAGATCTATCTGGCAACCTTGGTGTATCAGGACAACACTCTAACCAACTGAACTACCTGGCCAGGGCCTGGAGTCTTATTTTTGCAAGTGTTGATTGACCTTACTATATTTCATGGTCACAGATTGTATTCCTAACAACAACCAATTATCTGATGATAGAATCACTGCTAGCTTCAAAATATGTTATGTACTTCTCTCTATCTCTACCACCTCCACCTGGTTCAGGCTACCCTCCCTCACCCAGATGGTGGCAGTCACCTTTCAACTTGTCTCTCTGCTTCTCCTCTTGGTCCTCTATAATGTATTCTCCACATAGAAGCCATGATGAGCTTTTGAAAACATACAACTGATGTTTCTAAAGTGGTTGTTAGACCTCCATGGGTCTTTGGAATTCTTACTTTGGGAGGTTTTAGAAACTTTGTCCCACTTTATAGGAAATATATTAAAAGGTACCCACATCCCATATTAAATATGTGGTTTCATTTATTTATTTTTGCTATCACACATTAAAATAATTGTACTATTTTGCTTCTGAAATTATTTGGCTACAAATAACTTACTTAAATTATAATTACCTAACATTTCTTAACAGTTAACAAATCTCACTGCAAAGTGAGAATTGTTTTCAAATGTAATGAAGTTTTATAAATGCTAAATTTAATAGTGAATAAAATTGCTGGGTTATATTTTGAGGACATTTAAGCATTTGTTAATTTTTATAGTTATAATTTTCTTTTTGTATTTTGGACTTGCAAATGTATCCTTTCAGGTCCTAAACATTTTCCTAGTCCCTTGAAAAGCTTGTTGATCCTAGTGTTAGGTAGAGGGTGAATAACATAAAATGGCACTGTTCACTCTCCTGCTTTAAAATTCTTCCATGTCTTTCCACTGTCTTTAAAATAAAATCCTTACTGTGGCCTGCAAGATCCAGTATGATTTAGCTCCTCCTACCTTCTAGGGTTCATCTCATCCCTCTCTTCTCTGTTCACATGTCCTAGCCTCCTGATTATCCATCCTTCTTATTCTTTGAACACTCAAGCAGTTGCTTTTCTTTTTTTTTTTTTTTAATATATTTTTTTATTGGTTTTAGAGAAGAAGGGAGAGGGAGAGAGCAATAGAAACATCAATGATGAGAGAGAATCATTGATCAGCTGCCTCCTGCGTATCCCCCACTGGGGATTGAGCCCACAACCCAGGCATGTGCCCTTGACCAGAATCGAACCTGGGACCCTTCAGTCCACAGGCTGATGCTCAATCCACTGAGCCAAATCAGCCAGGGCCAAGCATTTGCTTTTCAACTTGGCTTAAGTGCCCCTCCTGAGAACCCTTCCCTAACCACCTTATCTAAAGGGAGCCTCCCTCAGTTATTCCATATCCCATCAAACTCTTTATTTTCTTCCCAGTGATTTCTTTTTCCCATGAGGATGTTGGCTACATGTGGGCAAGAACCTTTCCTATCTGGTTTATTACTGTGTCCCCAGCACCTACCAGAGTCAGACACATAGAAAGCACTTAGTACATACCTGTTGAACAGATGAAGAGTTACGTTAATAGATTTTGTAATTTAACCATCCTTGAATTTTTGGTAAAAACACTATGTGGTCATAATATGATCTTAAAACTGATAAATTCAATATGCAAATATTTTACTTAAGGTTTTTGTATCTGTCTTCACAAGTGAAGATTGGTCTATAGTTTTATTCTTTTGTACTTAGTCCAGATGTGTATCAGAAATATGTTAGCCTCATAGGAGAAATTAGGAAACTTTCCCTTTTATATCTATAAATTTGAGAACAGGAGGGATAGATAACATGGAAAATTATTTGTTTGATAGAAGTTTGGTAGACTTCATCCAGAAAACCATTTGTGCCTCATGTAGTTTTAATATTTTACAAATTTCTGATATAGGTTTTTGTTATTTTCACAGCTTTTTGTTTTTTAATCCTCATTCAAGGACATGCTTAGAGAGATGAAGGAGAGAGAGACAGAGGGAGAGGGAAAGGGGGAGAGACCAGAGATATGTATGAGAGAAATATCAATCAGTTGCCTTTCATATGCTTCCTGACTGGAGATTGAACCCGCAATCCAGCTATGTGCTGTGACTGGAAAACGAACAGGCAACCTGTCGGGGCACAATACAAAGCTTAACCAACTGAGCTACTCCGGCTGTGCTCATAACTTTTCTTGAGTTGATATGGCACTTTCTATTTTCCGTGACTGTCATCTATTTTATTTAATCTTCGAGTTTATTGACACAAAGTTATGTGTAATTCTCTCACAATTAAAAAAGAATCCTCTTCAAATCTGTAGTTATAAAGCTCCTTTTCTCAGTCCTACTTTTCATTTATGATTTCTCTTTTTTTAAATTGATCATATTTTCCAAAGGATTATTTACTTTTACTTATTTATTTTTAAACAAAAAAGTTTCTGGGATTTTTTTAGCCAGTCTACTCTTTTTTTAAAAAATGATTGTTTATGCTTTTATCATAAATTTCTGTTTTGGGTTTGTTACTTGTTTACTGGGCATTTGAGTTAAACGTTCAGTTTATATTTTTCAATCTGTTTCCTAATAAAAATATTTTAATAGTAGTATATCGTGATCAAAGATACCAAGTTTGAAAAAGGATACTTATGTGAGTGTATAACTTCTGGTCTTTTTGTTTAAAAAAAGTAAATTCATTTTTTTTAAATATATTTTATTGATTTCTTACAGAGAGGAAGGGAGAGAGAGAGAGAGCCAGAAACATCGATGAGAGAGCAACATCAATCAGCTGCCTCCTGCACATCTCCCACTGGGGATGTGCCCGAAACCCAGGCACATGCCCCTGACCGGAATCGAACCCGTGACCCTTCAGTCCGCAGGCCCACGCTCTATCCACTGAGCCAAACCAGTTTCGGCAAATTCATTTTTTATTATTTAGTATCCTCACTTTGTAATAATATAATTTAAAAACAGAATCTAATCAATATGAAAAAAATTACAATAAGTATATCACAGAGTCCAAAAATGTCTGAAAATATAGGGGAAATAGAATATTTACTGCAGTTGTTTCTTTTAGATCAGTGGTTCTCAACCTTCCTAATGCCATGACCCTTTAATACAGTTCTTTATGTTGTGGTGACCCCCAATTTCATTGTTACAAATTGAACATAATTAAAACATAGTGATTCATCACAAAAACAATATGTAATTATATATGTGTTTTCCGAAGGTCTTAGGCGACCCCTGTGTAAGGGTTGTTCGACCCCCAAAGAGGTCGCGACCCACAGGTTGAGAACCGCTGTTTTAGATGAACAATTGGAATAATTGCTTTAAGTTTAGAGGTATCTCACCAATAAATAAAGATGTTAGGATGTTCAAGAAAAAATATCGATCATATTATTTGAAAATAGAACTACTAATATTTTGTTTTAAAATGTGTCTATGTTTCCCAACTTTGTACAGTTTGTTATTTAACACTTACATGGTAAGACATATATGCATTCATACAGTAATATTCTGCACTGGGGAATGGAGACTTAGCAAAATTCAGTTTTATAAAGAGATCGTGTCCATCACAAATTGAAACAAGGCAGCTGTACAGTCTTCATGCATTTTAACATGTTAAGCATGCTCCACGTAAGTAATCTTTCCGTAACTCATCTGGAAGGTATTGGAGGGATAAAAATAGACTAAGTATTCAAAATTTCCATCCTAGGAGTTTCCTGCTTTTGCCTACATCTCAATTGTCAGTCCAACTCCTGGCTCTTACTCCACGCAGAGCTGTGCAAAGACAGTGGGAGAATTTATGCAATAAATATTCAAGCTGCCAGATCATCTAGGCATTGAACTCTGCCTTCCCTGAAACAGCTCCTTTTCTGTTCTATCGGAGTAAAAGGGAAGGTTGGAGACTGTATAAGGGCCCAGAAGCCAGGATGATGAATGTGGGATTTAGAAAGGGCTCATAGGTTCCTTTGTGAGGAATGTCAGGCTTACAGAATCCGTCAGTTCTCTGCTGGCTGGCATGGCAGATTACACTCTGTCAGTCTCAGTGGTCGGCAAACTGCAGCTCGCGAGTCACATGCGGCTCTTTAGCCCCTTGAGTGTGGCTCTTCCACAAAATACCGACTTCTGTGCATGGGCCACGAAGTTTCAATCGTACTGTACATGCACGCCCGCACGTGGTATTTTGTGGAAGAGCCACCCTCAAGGGGCCAGAGAGCAGCATGTGGCTCGCGAGCCACAGTTTGCCGACCACTGGTCTAGTTCATTTGGGAGAATCACACTGGAATCCCACCTGACCCACTCTATCGACGGAGTCTGATAGACACAGGGTACTTTGGCTCACTGGCTTTCATTTAGTTACTTTACTTCCTCAAGCAATCCTTAAATAAATGGAGGCAAGTTGCCCTAATCGGTTTGGCTCAGTGATAGAGCATCAGCCTGCGGACTGAAGGGCCCCAGGTTTGGTTCCAGTCAAGGGCATGTACCTTGGTTGCGGGCACATCCCCAGTAGTGGGTGTGCAGGAGGCAGCTGATCAATGTTTCTCACTCATCGATGTTTCTAACTCTCTATTCCTCTCCCTTCCTCTCTGTAGAAAATCAATAAAATATATTTAAAAAATAAATAAATGGAGGCAAGTTTCTGGAAACTATGTGATTTTCATTCCTTATATTTGGGTGGCACATATCTTCCTGTTCAACCCAGGACTTCCAAATGGAGGTCTAATTCATTTATTTACCTTTTTGGGGCTTGGTGTAGGGCTTCACACAGCCATGAAGTAAGATGTGGTGCTTATTTATCCTTATATATACTGGGGAAGACCAGCAGTAAGCACATTATTTCATAAATAATAAATTGTTGTTATGACCAATGCTATGAGATAGTAAAAGATATTATGGAAGTGTTGAACAGGAAGGCTGGTCTAGACTGGGAAGAACAAGGAAAGTTTTCCCAGGGCAATGACTTACTTTTGAGATGACTAGGATAAGATGAACTGGGGGTGGGTGTGGGGGGAGTCATGTTTTAGAGCTGAAAGGAACCTAAGATACCATCTAGTGATGGCTTATCCTTACATTCTACAAATGAGAAGATCAAGGCCCAGGGATAGAAGCACTTGCCTCACTGAAGTTACACAGCCGGTTAGCCCCAGGGCCAGAGACACAAACAGTGTGGGTTTCTTAGGTGATTAGAACTCTGGAAGCATATAGCAAGAAGGGACCTAGGATGGGGGAAAACAGGCAGGTTTTTAATTCAGTGCTTACTCCATGTCAGCTGCAGAGCTACTTCCTCAGGTGGGGGAGTAGATCAGTAATGACTCAGATCTGGCTTATCCTAGACCTAGAGGAACTCTGTTATGCTGTAGCATAGTTTTTATTTGGGGTGGTGGGAGGAGGGACCCAAAACGATTAATGTGTAGTTCAGTTGGGAAGCCAGTCCCTGCTCTGCAGCTGTCCAGCTGTGTGTGTGATTTGGGATAAGTTACTTAACCTCTCTGAATTGCCATTCTCAATTTTTACTCTGGTATATTTACTTCCCTTCTTTTCCTATTCATTTTAGGAGCTTGCTGGAGATCAGTCGTGTCCTATATTTCACCTTGATCTTTAAAAACTAAAGTCTCATGTTTGGGTAAAGCATTGTTTAAGCCCCCTTTTAAAGAGCAGTTTGCCAGCCTGTGCTTGCCCAGACATCTAGAGAATAACTGTAGCAAGCGAGCCAAGCTCCAGGATCTACAAGAATTGTTAGCAACTGAGCATATTTCTATAAACCAATAAAGGTTTTTATATTTTGTTCATCTGTTACCCCTGTGCTGTTGCCGCTTTCACATGCAGTGTGTGTAGGCGGAGAGTATGAGATAACAGCTTCACAAATGAGTGGAAAAGGGCCACTTTCCCTTTAAGGCAGTTTCATCCCCAGCTCCCTCCCCTTTCCTGATTGACAAATCTACCCGAAGTCACATGATCCGCCTCTATTTGAAGGTCACAAAAAGCTGCTTCCTTTAGAGACAGAGGGGGGAGAGAGAGAGCAAGCGGGAGAGTGAGTGAGAGTTAGTTCAAGCCAAAATGGCCGACAGAGTCTCTGCTGGTTTCTGAATATTTAAAATACAAATACAGATAGACAAAAAGAAATCCTTTTTTGGACCTTTTTTCATTTCCATTTCTACCTTGTATGCCTCAATTTGCTGGATTTAAGCACTGCTGCACTTTATGAGGTTGGTACATATTTTCAATTTTTTAAAACCAATTGATTTATATGGATTTTGTCTAACCGTTTTTCACTAGTGGTGTTGCAAATCGACATTTGTCTAGCATGGAGACTGGCTTCAGACATTTCGTGATTCTGTGTAAATCAGACCCGTGATGTACTTTTGGTTCGGCGTTTTAGAAATGGAAAAGCCTTGGTAAAATATTTAGATTTTGAATTGATTTAATTGCACTTTTAATGTCTGCGACTCTTGTCATCGTTTTTGTCTTGCCAATAAAAGAAGCTGTGAGTAATTGGAAATTTAATATTTGGAAATGGGTTTTTAAAAAACACAGACCTCTCCCTGTCCCCTTAAATCTGCTGCAAAAATTTGCATAAATATAAATGGGTTTGCATTCTTTCGGCTGCTAAGGCCGACAAAGGATCTGGGAGGGCAAGCACTACAACAGGGAAGCCTTTTTTTTTTTTTTTTTTTAAAGGTAGGCCATCCTTCCTAGAGAGATATAAAACCTAAAATAAGACCTGATACATTTTAGACATCAGGCGGGGGGCAAGTGAGCACCGGGAGGTTTGGGGTTTGTAGATTCCCCTGCTTGCAAACCTCCGGAGCAATGTGTGGATCGCCCCTCTGCTCTCTGCGCGCGCTCGTGTGCACTGGGTTTCTCTGTGTTCTCAAATGTGCAGCCAGATGCGCTGTTATTTTGATCGTGGTTTGAACCAAATGGTAAGACTATCTTGTAAACACAATGTTTAAAAGATATAAACAGCTATTCACCCCGATGAAGAATTATTTCTTTATCAGTTTCTCCCTGGGGATTAGCCTTCTCCATTTCTCACGGATTACATTTATTGTTTAATTTTATACAGATGAACTGGGCTTTTCAGCATACATTCAGCATCTGTTTGTGCGGTGGCCTGTTTTGGTCGTTTCCATTGTGAATTGGTCATTGAGGGTCATATAAATAATTAGCTGTGTACGTACATATGTTAGTTACTCCTGAAGCTGTGCAGTGCCCTGAAGTTAAATTCCTTTACTCTAATGCAGGATTCTAGAAAGCCTCGGAGCAGAGAGGGAAGAAAGCTGAAAACTTGCTTTCTCAGAGCCACCTCCCCCTGTCATTGTGAGAGTGTGATGTAATGCTTCTCGGTCTGGTGGGCTGAAAGGATGTAGTTTGTGCTGTGGCGGGTAAATTGCCCCCACCCCTGGGGTAAATTACCCCACTCCTTCAGCACATCCCAGGCTCTGAGAGGCCTTGTTTTCTTTTCTTTTTTTACCCCCCGGCCTAATTTGTATCCTGATTTATGCCTGGGAATATTGGCATGAGAAAGAGACTGTTCTTCTAAATCTGTTACAGAGTATAGTTTAGAAAGGCATTTAAAATATGCATATTGGTTGAGTTGTCATAATCCCCATCATTAAATATGTAGAGTTGGATTAAAGCTAATTAGGCATAAATGGAATAATTTTAATCAGAAGGGAGCATTGGTTATATTTTTTTTGTTGTTCCTTTTTAATTAATCTAATTACAAGATGCTTGCTGGGCCTGAAAGTGTTAAAAAATGGAAAAATTGCTGGACCATTTTGAAAATTTGACAGTCTAGAAGAGGGTGTGTAGTGCTTTCAAAAGCTTTATTCACTGTAAAAATGGATTGGACTCTTGTGCTGAAAATGGCCTGTTTCTTTGGGCAGTTGTGTGTAGATGAAGGGACTTTCACGCTAATTTAACAAAAAGACTTTCCATTTCAATACATAAAGATAATTAAAGCGCTCTGTCTCTAAAGAGCAAGTATTTTATTATTTTTCTAAAACTAATGTTATTAGTAGTAGAAATAAGTAGAGAAGTTAAGTGATGGTTTTAAATTCATTGTAAATTTTTTGGGTAATATAAGTTTAGCTTTTGTGTAAGAAGGGTTGGAAACATTACATTAGAGAGGTAGTCTGGAACGAATTTGTGTCTTTAAAATTTTTTTTTACAGTTTCAGTTTAAAGGAAAAACATAGACTTTACCATAGTGATAGAGTGTTGCTTTGTGGTGGACCTAAGGAAAATTAGAGCTCTGATTTTGCTTGTGTTTATCTGAAAATGAAAGTGCTTATTTGAGGCTTTACTTGTTAGGTGATTCATTTTACATCCATTTCCTAAGTTGTTCTTACAGAAGAGTAAGAAAAACCTAGGCTTTCCATGTTTTGCCATTAGCTTGGTTTTTGTTTTGTTTTTTTGTGGACTGTTAGCTTGTGAATAGCAGGTTAACTCAGTTTGCAGAGCGGAGGAACCAGAAGCAGAGTGCCTGCTCTCTAGGCAAAAAGAGAGTGATGAACATAAACAGATACCATCTAATTCTCTGAAATGTTTTTATAAATATTCTTTTCTCTGAGACATTGAAAAGTGAGATAAATAAGACCTGCTTTCACGTAAGTTAATAAGCATTATGTCTCTGGTGAGTTTCAGAAACTCAGCTGCCATTTTGGATCTAAGTTTCTGCAGAGCCAGTCCTTATGGCACAACAAAACTATGGTAATTCAGAAGCAAGTGAAAATGAGTAATAAATCAAGTGTGCAAATGGGTAGTATCTAATTTGTGCCTTTCATTGAAGTTGTCTTTCTGTCAGTAGTGTGAAATGAAGCTTTAAGAACTTTAGAGATGTGGCTGATGTTATGAAGAACAAAATCCAGGGATATTAGAACTGGCTCTGTTGTGGTTTTTAAAATGAGACGACATATGCAGAGGAAGTTTTTTACTGGAGAAAATGAACATAATCCTTACTAGTTTCCCCCTCCCCCATCCATCTTCTGCTGAGTCTACTTGTGATGTTGTAGTAATATCATTCACAACGCTGCTCTGTCTCACAAAAAAAGTGTCACAGATTCCTTATTAAAATTTTACTGAAACTTCACAAAAATTGGTAGCGCTTAAATCTATCAAAAGTTGTATCTTATTTTTAAACTGTTTTTTAGCCCTTCCATCTGGGTGCCAGAGAGGAAACACTGGCAACTTTGATATATGGTGCAAACTCAACTCTGTTGTTCAGCTTTGAATGGCCGTTTGTTATTCTCTATCACCACTAAGACAGTCCTTTAAAAATAAACCTCTTAAAATTGAAGCAGAAGCTTGTAAGGCTTTTCCAGCTCTTCAACTCTGCTGGAGACATTAAAAGAGTGATGTGATGATGAGACCTTCAGGTTCTGCAGAGCGGGCCTAGCAGATAACAGTAGTAAGGGGTGGATCTCACCCTATCCAACTGCTCCATGACTGAAAGGTTTTGAAGAAATTTAATTTTTATAATTCAGTATAATCATTGACCTTTTGCATTGTAAACTGGACAAGGCCTAAGACAACACAGATGCATGTTCTTTGTCCCTTCCCTTGAGGGGTACCAATCTAGCAAGGGAGATAAGCAGGTAAAGAGGTCAGCAAGGTGCTATGTGTGCAATAGTTAGAATAATACTTGGTACAGAAGTGTCCTCAGTGTCTGCATTAGGTGAATCCTTATTTAAAGAAGCCAAATAATTACCCCTTACTAATTTTTAGTCATCATTTGGATATTAGATTTTCTTTAAATGAAACTTGTGACTTAAAGATGTTTCAGACCGTTGGCAACATAAGCTAATTGTTTCCTAGTTCAGCCTTATTCCTGGATTTACACTAATCCGACTTCCCTCACCTGCTTCTTGTGATTAAGACTGGCGTTAGAGTGAAGTTGAGTGAATTGAAGCCACTTGGCCCGAAAAGGGATTTAACCCACGATAGTGACAGTTTAGCATGTCGTTTTTTCTTCCTTTATATGTTCATTCAGCAGTCATTTAATGATCCCTGGTGTGTGTCACGTGCTATTGTAGGTGCTGGGGAATCCAAGAATTAATTTGATTGTCTATATTGCCTTAAAGAGCCATTTGGTTTATGTGGAAATGTTTGCCATCTGGTAACCATCTAACCTACTGCTTTGGGTTAAGACTAGGATAAGGCTATCGTTCCTTTCACAGGATGGTCACTTTACTAATAATTGGGAAGTGAATGATAATTTTTGCTTTTAGTAGCTTCTAGAGACTTCCATTTAAGGTTTGGCCAGATAGTCACTTTATTTTCTTTAACTCTATATAAGTATCTCCTCAAAATTATCTTTTGAATTATCTCTGAGAACCTCAAAACCTAAGTCACCTCCCTAGTTACTCTATAACATTCCTCAGTTTTACATTTTAATACCCCTTAATTGTATCACCATCTGAAATTACATTATTTGTCTATGGTGCATCAGTCCCCACTAATCCATAAGCTTTCTCAAGAGCAGACTTTTTCTTATTGCTCAATCCCCAGCATATAGAATAGGGCTCAGCAGGAGTAAGTGCTCAGTAAAAATGTATGAGTTAGAACTGAGTTATAAGGTCACCAGGTCTAGCTACGTGACCATAAGCCCCTGTTTCTTTATCAGGAAAATGGGGCTAATACATTGTGAAGCAGAAAGGAAATGCTGAAAGGAAGGGCCAGCACCTAGTCTTATTGCTTAGTAAGTGTTTCCTTCCTCTTTGTTAAATAAACCAGAAAGGCTTTATGGCCCTACAGATACGTCCATTCTTTCTCACGACTCCCAGGATCATGAAGCTTGTGCACTGATTGCACTGAGCTTCAGCCTGGACAAGGACAGGAGCAGTGCTGAGCCTTTTCTTTTTATTATGGTCTGATGTTGTCTCTTCAGGCGCTGCTGCTGTGGTGTATCTGCTTTTGCTTGGCTGCTTTTCATACATTCTGTGTTTTGCATCAGAAGTTTCAAATGAATTGGTCTAAGAGTTTACAAGGCAAAGGAGAACATAAAATACAGTGTCTTTTTCCCCCCATTTTGATTATTCTAAGCCTACTCATGTAAATTCTATTTAACCAAACTATTAATAGTTTTTACTTAAAAGACAGATAAAATAAAAATGTAGATCAATTGCCCACTTTATACAATGCTGTTGAATTATAAATGATACAGAAATGAATTTCATTCATTGACCTTGGAATTTGTGGTGTGTGTTTTTAAACAGAAAATTATTATATATTTACTCATTGATTCAGTAAATAATTCTTGAGTATATTACCTGCCATATTGAGATGAGTGTCGGAGTAGCATGAAGCTTTTCTTTAGGCAATATTGCTGAAGTTAGAAAGAATATGAATGCAAGGTTAGCCAGCACCTGGGTTATTCGGTGGTTATAAAGGAGGGGCACCCAACCCTACCAGCTTGTGCAAGAGCCCTGAGGCAAGCGAGGACATTGGCATATTTGGAAGACTGCATATGGAGTACTTGGACATGGTTCAAGTGTGAGGTGTGTAAGGGCAGGGATGATCTGGGAAATAAGAAGTGAAGCTGAGAAGGTAAACACTGGCCAGATACAGAAGAGTCTACAAGCCATGTTTGGAAATCTTTAACTTGAGAATAATTGAAGGCTTTTCAGCATGAATTTCACCTGTTCAGAATGAATTTTTTTTATATATTTTTTATTGATTTTTCACAGAGAGGAAGGGAGAGAGATAGTCAGAAACATCGATGAGAGAGAAACATCAATCAGCTGCCTCCTGCACATTTCCCACTGGGGATGTGCCCGCAACCCAGGTACATGTCCTTGACCGGAATCGAACCCGGGACCCTTCAGTCCGCAGGCCGACGCTCCATCCACTGAGCCAAACCGGTTTCGGCCAGAATGAATTTTAAAAGATGACGCTAGTTGTACTATAGAAAGTGGTTAGAGGATTGAGTATAAGACCAGTATTGCAGTAATCCCAGGTAATAGTGGCCTGGATTGACAGCGAAGTTGGGAAGAAGAGGATAAGTGCAGAGATCTTTAGGTAGAAGATTTCACAGTACCTGATCATTGAGTTTGAGAAGGTGTGAGTTGGGGAAATTAAAGATTAATACCTCTGTTTCTGGCCTGGGCTATTCATGGTATGGTGGGTGGTACCATTTACTGAGATAAGAGACAGATGCCGGGTTGAGATGAGTTTAATTTTGGAGTTACTGAATCTTGGGACATCTAAATGAAGGTCTGGAGTAATTAGATAACTGGCTAGAGATAAAGATTTATCCATAATCCCACGTTTACCAGGATTTTCCTTTTTTAAGTTGATTTCTGCAATGTGCAGTGCAAGGTGCTATCGGATGCTGTTAAGGGGACACAATTTTATAGAGAAGATAAGGCCACATACTCATTACCACAGTGGTTGCCATGAGAAATACTAAAGGAGTTTTCGGGTAGAGAAACACTAATGTTAGCTGGGTTGATCAGAGAAGGCTACAGCGGTTCTCATCCTCTGGGTCGCGACCCCTGAAAATACATCCTGCATATTAGATATTTACATTACGATTCATAACAGTAGCAAAATTGCAGTTATGAAGTAGCAACAAAAATAATTTTATGGTTGGGGGTCACCACAACATGAGGAATTGTATTAAAGGGTCGCGGCATTAGGAAGGTTGAGAACCACTGCAGCCTTAATGAGGACCTTGTGTTTGAGCTGAGCCTTAAAGTTGGAGCAGAATTGTATAGAGTGGACTTGGAGGGCAGGACATCTGGCTAGAGGATTAGTTGTATTCTAGGAGGTTGAATGTGTGTAAGAGTGCTGGGGCGCCTGCTGAGTAGTTTGGATTGCCATGGCAGACGGTGGGGACCTGTTAAAAGCTTGAGAGCAGCATGATCAAAGTGGTCACTTTGAGATACTAATGTGGCAGTGGGTAAGAGGAGGACTGGGAGGTGAGAAGACAATGGGGAGAATTTAGGGTTAGGCCAGTTAGGAGGCAATGGCAAAAAGGACTCTTATGAAAGGACCTTGGAAGGAAACCTGACGTGTGGTGAGCACACAATATATAGATGATGTATTCATAGAATTGTACAACTGAAACACATATAATTTTATTAACCAGTGTCACCCCAATAAAGTCAATAAAAAGTTTTTAAAAATTAAAATAAAAAAAAATTTAAAAGAAAGAGCCTGCTATAAGACTATGGCAGTAGGCTAGAAAAGGGATCAGACTCCAGGCTTTCAAGGTGAATGATGGGAATCTTCAACAGAAATGAAGATGAGGAATTCCAGGTTAGATATTCCAGAAATGAAGATGAGTTTAAGAAGCTGGTGGGACTTCCAGATGAATCTGTTTAGTAAGCAGCTGGCAATGTGGAGCTGAAGCTTGAGAAAGAGGTCAGAAGTGGAGATAAAAGAATTGGAAGTCATCCACTTCCAAGTGATAGTTGGAGCTGAGAGTGGATGAGGTCACCATGGAAGTGTGGAGAATGAAAAAGAGAATTGAGAACTAGGCCTTGGGGACAGGAAGAGAAAGAGGACCTGGGAAAGGATGACAAGAAAGGTAGTTGTGTAGGACAATCAGTAATAGTCACTGAAAATGAGGAAAGGTCTTCTCAATCTCAGATGTGGTCAGCAGGTTTTCATGCTCCACAGGAAGAACAGTATTTGATTATGGCAACGTTTCTGAACCTGGTGTTAGGACATGTTCCAGTGGGAAAGGTTTGGGAATCATTATTAGGTTACACCAACGCCATCTAATAGAAATAGAATGTGAGCCACATGTGTTATTTTACATTTCCCAGGAATCATACTAAAAAGCTAAAAAGAGCCCGGCCAGTGTGGCTTAGTGACGACTTATGAACCAGGAGGTCACGGTTCGATTCCAGGTCAGAGCACAAGCCTGGGTTGAGGGTTCGATCCCTGTTGGGGAGTGTGCGGGAGGCAGCCAATCAATGATACTCTGTCATTGATGTTTCTATCTCTCTCTCCTCCCTTCCTCTCTGAAATCAACAAAAAAATATTTTTTAAAAAAGGTAAAAAGAAACAGTTGAACTTAATTTTAATACCTATTTTATTTAACCCAGTATGCACAATATTGTCAATTTAATATGTAATTGATTTTTAAATATTAATGAGCTATTTGACATTTTTCCATACCAAGCCTTTGAAATCAGGTGTGTATTTTATGCTTACAACACATTTCAGTTTGAACATGAAGTTTTTATTGGAAATGCTTGATCTATATTTAGAGCTCATAAAATTTACAATTGCAAAAGTGCATTCACATATCAAAGTTTTTCCAAACATACTAATGTTTTCCAGTAATGGAAATAAGTATCAACTTTAAATTTTAAGTTAATTAAACTAAAATAGAATTGAAAATTCAATTACTCAGTCATTCTAACCTCATTTCAAGTGCACATTAGCCATATGTGTCTACCAATTTGGATAGCACAGGATTATGCAAAGTAAAATAGGTTACCTTACAGCTGATGTGTACTTTGAAAATAGCCAAAGCATCACAAAGCATTTCACAGGATTGGTATTTCTTGGAACACCTATTTGCTTATGCTAATGGTATTTTTAGAATTGGAAGGGTCAAATCCTAATTTTGCATATGAGGAGATGAACTTTTTATGAAAGTGCACTGATTGCAGAATTTAAGGCAGGAATTAAAAAATGTTTGACTAAGATCAGCAGGGTGGTACATTGGTAGAAATTCTTAAAACATATCAGTTTGTGTCATAGTTCAGAAATATGCTAGATGCAAATGCTTAGATTTTAAAACAGATTCAGTTGGAGGGGTGGGAGCATTCCCACCCTTTTTTGAACTTGTAGAATCAGTAAGATGGTGCTCCAGGTGGGGAGATAGGAAATTAGAGTTCGAATGTTCAAGAAGCTTTCAGTCAGTGGTCCCAGCCTTTCCCCTTATATATCCACACCCACACTACAAGACCAAAGGGCTAGTTATTTTGTGCTTGAATCTCTCTTCTTTTTGGTGATAAGCAGGCTGCTTGGCCTTAGATTAGTAGACTCATTTTGTATTTCTTGCTATCCTGGGCCAGTACAATATTTACTAAATATGGGTGGTTTATAAAAAGCAGGTTCAGAGATTTTAATTTAATCATCTCATTAGTTTAAACTGCTTTGTAGTTACTAATTAGACCTTCCAAGAACAGGTATACCTTGTTTTATTGTGCTTAAGTTTATTGTGCTGCACAGATGTTTTGTCTTTTTACAAATTGGAGGCAAGACCCTCCACAAACTAAAGGATTACAACTTGCTTTATTGTAAGATTCCCTTTATTGTTGTGGTCTGGAATCGAAACCTGCTATGTCTCCAAGGGATGCCTGTAATAACCAGTAAATCGAGAAATGATCTTGAATTGTGCTTGGATCTAATCCTTGTTCACATTAGAGAGTAAGTGTTGGTTTTGGTTGCTGCATAATTTCATTTTAGCTCAGAGAGGAGCTTATTTTTCTATGAATTGCCCTCTAAGCGTTTGGGGTATCAGCTATTCTGTGAAGTGAAGTTTTGGCTGTTGCTTTTTAAATTCGTATGGAAATTTCTTACACTTTTGCTTTCCTTTAGAAGTACATTTTGATTTGCTCTTTATGCCATTGTTAAAACCAGACTGTATAGTGGTGGGTTTAATACCTTTAATGTTTTAATAAGGAGACCTAGCAGAAGATTCCTCGCCACCTCTCCCAAGAGCCCAGAGTGGCAAGTCTTTTAACTCTTAGTGCCATTGTTTCTTTTACCTCTTTGCTTACAGAAAATAATTGCTGTTCTTTTTATACCAAGAAGTTCCTGTTTATAAGCTGAAGTTAGAAAATAATTGGATAGAACAGTGGCTTTCAAACTTTTTTATTGGATCTACAATAAGATAATATGCATTGAGACCTTGTACATACATGAATACATGAATATACACTGAAGCAAACGTATCTACCTTCTGATATGTAATGTATTCTGATATATTCTGTTCAAGTCCATTTTGTAAAACAAACAAAACAAAAAGAACTGATTATCCTAACGAACTAAATTGATCAGTGATTCATTAATGGTTGTCTGACATGAGTGGTCATATTCCAGGATGCGATTCCCAGTTTTGCTGGTCTTGAAAATCAAATTTATCAGTCTATTCAGTTACCACACCAACCAAATTTATAAGTGATTTTTAAAAAATGTTAATTTATTCAACATGTTGGAGATGGATATATGCATATATTTTTTTAAAATATTTTTATTGATTTCAGAGGGTTAGGGAGAGAGACAGAGAAATATCAGTGATGAGGATCATTGATCAGCTGGGCACCTTCCCCCCACATGTCCCTTACTGGGGATCAAGCCTGCAACCCCAGGCATGTGCTCTGACCAGGAATCAACCGTGACCTCATGGTTCATAGGTCAACCCTCAACTACTAAGTCACACCAGCCCGGTGGAGATGGATATTCTTGATGATCAGAATGTTGTCTTCCCTGCCCAAAGCATCCATGTGGATCAAAAGTAGCTGGTTGTCCATATTGAGGAATGGATTTTCCCTCCTCAGATTTTAGAGAAACTTAGATAGGAAACACTCTTTTACCAGATTATGTATTCTTTCTTGGAATAGCCCAGTAGCAAATACTGCCATACTCTTTTTTAGGAGGGGGATGTGCTTCCCCACCTCTTTTCCAGGTTTCATGAAGATGCGTCTACAGTCTACACTATCAACACATTCTGTTTTCAGACACATCATTTTATTAGTTCCACTTGTTTGATGGGGTAGTAATGGGTTTACCTGCAAAGAGAAAAAAGGGTCTTTTCCTGATTAGGCTGGTCTTTGCTTGCTATAGGACTTACAGTATTTAAGATGCTAATGTGCATTGGAAATCTTAAGCGATGTGTAGATATAAAATCTTAATGTTCCAGGTGTTTGTTCTTTTAGGCACAATTTGGGGGAAATTCGTGGTTAGCTTTCTGTTTCAATTATTCCTTTGTAAAATACCTGCTAGTCAAGCAAGCTGGATTTGGCTATTTCCCAAGTCTCTTCAGACACTTTAACATGTTGCTTCCCAGACTTAGGTTTCAGGGAACGGTAACATTGCAAAAGCAATATTGGGATCCAATATGAGTCACCAGTTTTAAATTTGCCAAGTGAAGGCATTTTTTAAACCCACTGTTTATTATAATAAACAGAAAAATTATAATAAGAGATATTGCAGTAAATTGAATATAGCTTTATGAAAACCATTACATAGGGAATATAGATCAGCACAGGTACTAAAGTTCAGCATTTGGGAAGCACATCTTAATTATAGACTGCCTCTTAGCATGTAATACAGTTAACTATGTGCTTGCTGGTTTTTATTAGTCTCACTCGTAGGAATAAACCTTACTTCATTCATTATTTTCTGACTATAGTGATAGTGGTTTCAATGACTCACTTTTAAAAATATTACTTTGTTCTCTCTGAATATACTGTAAACACATAAATAGTTCTACTTTAGTGTAAGAGAAAAAGATAAAACAAGCCAACTCCCTTATGTGCTGAGTAGTTGTAGAATCTAGCAAAGTTTATCTGATTTAATGAGCTATAGTCAAGGTAATTATGTAAAAGTGGCAAATAGGTCACTAAATAATATTCCTTGCCTGGCCAGTGTGGCTCAGTGTTTAAGCATTGACCCATGAACCCAGTCAGAGCACATGCCCAGGTTGTGGACTCAATGCCCAATAGGGGGCATGCAGGAGACAGCTGATCAATTGATGCTTCTATCTTTCTCTCCCTCTCCCTTCCTCTCTGAAATCAATACAAAAACATTTTAAAATAATAATATTTCTTACGTTTTGCCAGCCTGTTGGCTCTCTATGAGTTATGAATAATGGCCATGGCAGATGTTCTGTTATATTATGTACATATTTATCTTTATGTCTACCATCCCACCCTCACATTTAAGTGACAGAGTCCTTAAATCTGGCAATCCACATCAAATGTCCACTCTGTCTTCATCAAGAGAAAATGCTTCTTAGATATACGCAGCTCACTTACCTGCCCCATCTTTGTTAATGCTGTCAGCAGTTTGTGGTTGTGGCAAGCCCTACAAGGGCTTTGACTCGTGTGAAAAGGCCCTGGGGCAGAGAGGAGGAGAGAGGTTGGCATTAGCAGTGTGTAGGGCGTTTGGAGGTAGTGACATGCTGGGTAGACTTGAGTGTGAGCAGAATATACTCAAAGTCCTGTGTACTTGGAAGTAGTTGTTTATTACATAGGTATTATGTAACAGACACTATATAGTGCTCAGAATACCAACATAAAAAAGACCCGCCTTTTATCTTTGGAACTAATGTAAATGGTCAGTGTGGTTGTCTGTAATAAAGATGGAAGTACGATGCCAAGGGATCCGAGAGGATGGAGAGAGAGGTCTAGGGCACTGGGGAAGTCTCCACCAAAGAGGAAGCCTTTGAGCTGGATCTTAGCAGGTAATTAGCAGTTGCTTGGTGAAGGGATGGTGAGTGAAATACGTAGTGTTAAAAACGGAGGATCTTAAGTCAAGGCAGCTATGTGATTAGGTCAGCCCAGTATTGGGCAAGAAATATCTGTGTGCCTCAGCTTCATCACTAGGAAAATGGGGAATATACAATGTATGGACCTCAAAGAATAGTTGAGAATTAAGTGAGAATTTGTTTAAATTTGTTTAAAGTGTTTAACATATTGTTAGGTGGCTTTCATTAGTTATATTGTTAGCATTTTAGACAGAGGAAATAACATAAAGGCAAGGAGTTAGGGTCTAGGACAGTGATGGCGAACCTTTTGAGCTCGGCGTGTCAGCATTTTGAAAAACCCTAACTTAACTCTGGTGCCGTGTCACATGTAGAAATTTTTTGAGATTTGCAACCATAGTAAAACAAAGACTTATATTTTTGATATTTATTTTATATATTTAAATGCCATTTAACAAAGAAAAATCAACCAAAAAAATGAGTTCGCGTGTCACCTCTGACACGCGTGTCATAGGTTCGCCATCACTGGTCTAGGAGATTCTGAGAAATGGTGAGATACTAGTGGAACACAAGTGTAGACTGTCTGGAGGAGAGTGGATAGGTTGGTTGAGTTTTGTATTTTAAGAAATTTGGAACTTATCAAGTAGGAAGCAGTTTTTAAAAAATCAGTTTGTTGAGGGTTCGATAGAGGGAGAGATATTATGGGCAGACAGTTAAATCAAGAGGAATGATTGGAGAACATCAACTAAGTCAGTGACAGTGAAGATAAAAAACCAGATTTTGGACTTCTGAAGTAAAATCCATTGGATATGATGAGAAAGAGGGAGGAATTGTGGATAAGCCTCAGGCTGCGTGAATGGATGATGCTAAGAGTTAGGGTAGGTATTCAGTGGGTGGAATAGGGGTTTGGAGTATGTAGTAGTGTGAGGATGGGGTCTCTATTTTGCTTGAGATATGTTATAGATGGTTGATGGACATTTACTACAACTTGGCAAGTGGAAATAAGCTTGAGAGAGAGAAATTTTGGAGACATTGATTTACATACAGAGATGGTCATCTAAGCCAGGGAAGTGACAGTGCATCCTGAGGGGAGTGGGATGAAACAGGAAAAGGGGTGGCGCAAGAGAAACCCAGACAGGAAGGAGTTTAGAGAAGTGTGAAGGATAGTCATCAGGGCCCTTGCCTCAGGGGGTTAGCTGAGATAAGCTCTAAATATGGGCAGTTAGGTTTGTCCATGGGTCTTCACTGGGGCCAGCAGCCCCAGCACATTGTTGTTCATCCTGCTTGTCACTGTCACATTGGGGAACCCCCCCATCCCCCCCCCCCCCTCTTGGGTCTGTTGTCACTACAGTGAGCAGCTCTAGAACAGGAACTAGTTGTTCTCACCTCTGTAATCTCAGCACCTGATACATAGAGTGAGTGCTCTGAGCATTTGTTGAATGAATAAATGAATCAAGGGTGACTTGAATTAACTCAAAATTTTTTGAGTACCTATGTGTTCCAGGAGCTATGCTAGTCTCTAGGAATAAAGCAGTGAGCAGGCCTGGCCAGGTGGCTCAGTTGGTTAGAGCATCATCCTGACACATCAAGGTTGCAGGTTCGATCCCCAGTCAGGGCACATACAAGAATTAACCGATGAATGCATAAATAAGTGGAACAACAAATCAATGTCTGTCTATTTCTCACAAATCAATAAATAATTTTTTAAAAGCAGTGAGAAAAATAGATAAAAATCCCTTTTCTTGTAGGACTTACATTCTAAAGCAAGAATCAGAAGGCCAAGGGAAAGGACCAAGTAGAGAGGTAACATTGGGAGTACAAGGATGAGCTCTATATCCTCAACATCCATGAACTGAGCCTAGCTCCCTGCTACAGTTAGTTGACTTGAACATGGGAGAGAGGGTGAAAAAAGAAAACTGAGGTATGGGAAGAGATTTGTTGCATAGATGACAGGTTAGCCTTGGAGAGGGGAAAGAAAATTTGGAAATGGAGAGGTTATTTGAGAGAGTTCCCCCAGGGAGACATTCACCTCTACCAGTAAATAGAAGGCATTCCTCTCTGTAAAACAGAAGATGAAGTCTGAATGAAAAGAGAAAATATTTCAAAAACTAAGCCCTCCCTCCCCCACCTTCAAAGAAGAAAACAACATCTATATAAAGAACTATCTACCAGGTCTAAGGGCTTAGCTGAGAGGGGAGATCCTTTATTTCCCAGCAAGTCAGGGTGAAGAACACAGTTAGTTGGGGTTCATCTAAGGCTGAGTGAGGATTGGCCTCGGTAGATAGTGTGGGATAACCAAAGGGTGAAGCCTTTGGTTCAGGATGCTGGTGAATGTTCAGAAAAGTTCAGGCTGGGCTGGAAATAAGATAAAACCAAGCTCAAGTAAATGACCTAAAAGAACAGGGAAAGGAAGAGTCTGGGTTGGAGGAGGTAAGAACTTACATATGAAAGGAGAAAGGTAATATTTTCTGTGTGCTTTCTATAATGAACACCAGGCACACTCTTCTAACTTAACTGCACTACATACAGTAACTCATTTAATCTTTATGATGAAGACTCTGTAAGCTAACTGCAGAGAGGTTAAGTATCTTGCCCAAGGTTACACAGGTGGGCAATGACCAGACAGACTTGGCTGCTGAGTTTGTGTGCTTGATTACTATACTCTTCTGCCTTAGGAAGAAACCAGACACAAAAGCTTCTCCCAGACCAACTAGGTTTGCTGCTAGGCCTCCCCTCCATTCAAGGAAAAATATTTGGGCTGGCATGGAAGGGAGCTATGGACTGTTTGGTGCCCCCCTTACAATAAGTATTTATATTTAGGCAACAGTGTACTTGGTGTAAACTCTCAGTTTTTCTCACCTCCCCGTGCTCATATCTGAATGACCTTTGATAGAAAAGAACATGGCAGAATTAGAGAAGACTTGAAATGCAAATCATTCTGCATTCTGTGAGCTGCGGCACCTTCTCTGTTCACCTGTTCTTCCACCATTAAACAGAGGAGCTAGAGTGGCGGTCTGATCTACCAGTTGGGGGTTGGAGAGACTGAAGAAAAGCATGGCTGATGTGTGGTACCTAAAAGGAGGGAATCTTTCCCCTTTGCCTGTTGCAGAAATACTGGTAATGTCTGCAGTGGTTGGGGGTTGGTGGTGGTTACAATTCCTAGTTTGACAAACAGGAATGTGTTCTCTTCCTGGGGAGAATCCCCTTGTGTCTTAGGTTACACAGGCTCTTCTGGGTAACTAGTTGACTTCTGTTGGGTGAGGAATTTAGTCCCTGGCTCTGTGCCCTCCACCTGTGTCTGAGGCTTCTGACATATTACTCAGGGTCTAGCCCAGTGATGGCAAACCTTTTGAGCTCGGCATGTCAGCGTTTTGAAAAACCCTAACTTAACTCTGGTGCCGTGTCACATATAGAAATTTTTTGATATTTGCAACCATAGTAAAACAAAGACTTATATTTTTGATATTTATTTTGTAAGTTTAAATGCCATTTAACAAAGAAAAATCAACCAAAAATATGAGTTCACGTGTCACCTCTGAACTTTTAAAATTGCTTATCTCTGATGGATTTCAATAGCATGATCTTCTTTTGTTAGGTATTAAATGCTAATATTTAGCTGCTTAGGCAAAAAAACAGATAACCCACCACTGAGATAGTGCCTTCAGTAGGACCAGTGCTCCCACGCCAGGCTTAATTGAGATCTCAGGACTAGTTGGAGCCTTTACTTTGAGGTCAAAAGTAGAAATTATAGTCTGTTTATTCCTAATTCCCTCCCTAACCCCAGTACTGATACTATTCTCCTGGGTAAGGGCAAAGTTGGTTGCTCAATTTTAGGTTATGGAACTCCTGCTGGTGTTTTTCATATTCCTCTTGTTTTGGTCAGTGGCAGTGATAAAGGCAGACACAGTTTAAGTTGGCATATTCTTCTGTGGGTTCCCTCTGAGGTTCTGCATGACCAAATTTTATATATTTATTTTTTTAATTCTCACCTGAGGACATGATTAGAGAGAAAGATGTGAGAAACATCCATTGTTGCCTTCTGTACCTGACTGGAGGCTGAACCCACAATCCAGACATGTGCCCTGATTGGGAATTGAACCAGCAACCCTTTGATGCACAGGATGATGCTCAACCAACTAAGCCACGCTGGCTGGATGTATGACCAAATTTTAAAATACTGCTCTTAATCACACTGTGTTTTCCCATGGGATGGGGCTAGGGGCAAAGGACAATGAGGCCAGGAGTGATAGAGTGCAGAGCAGGAGGTCTTTGGGGGCAGGCCTGCATGGCCATTGAAAGGCATTTTTCTTTTTGAGCTGCATGACAGATTAACTAAAAAAGAGAAATCACTGAATGATTAACTTTATTTTAGATGATTAATTGATAAGCCAAATTGATTAATACAGTGACATTTTTTAAAGGATCTTAACTACGTTGAGTTTAAGTAGTAATTCTACATTGAGTTTAAGTAGTAATTCTTACAGTATAATCAAATAGAGGGTTATCAAAGCTGTAATGGAAAAAAATAGAAATTATTTGTAATTAGGCAATAATTAAAGGCAAGTACATGCCCAGTGATTTTAAAGTGCTTGAAAACAATTAGTTTTCTTAAGTAGGTTAAACAACTGGGTTGCAAGCTTGTTTACATTATTAATTCACTTAGCAAACCTGTTCTTCATAGGTGATGCAAAAGTGAACTTTGGCTTGCCTGTCTGAGTTATCATCAGTTCTAATTTAATGGGTACTCTTTTTAAAAACTATTTTTTTACATTTAAATTTTAAAAGTATTCTTCTCTTCTTTCTGTGCAACATCCAGCATGGGCAGGTTCGGTGAGTCTGAGGAGGGGTGGTGAAGAATTAAAGAAGAGACAGACAAGAGAATGCAGCTGGGGTGCTACGTTGGATCTCTAGTGCCTTGATGAGAACACAGAGAGACCCAGCCTGCAAGCCAAGCTTTATTTTATAGTCAGAGCACACAAAGCAAAGCAAGGGTAGTAGTCAACATGTTTACAATGTTCTTGTGAGTTTCACCTTGTTTTGGCAGCACTTGTTGCACCTCCCACAGCTACCTGGGAAGGAACTAGGGAGGGCTATAAGGTTAAGCTTAATTATGCTAGGAGTGCTCTGCCCTCCAAGCTGTGACTTGTTTGTGGCCTTGCCACAGGTCAGTCCGAGGCCTGACCCTATAGCCGCTCCCTACACTTTCTGAACAGTTCTGTCCTAAAACCTATTAGGTAGACAGAGAAGGGGCTTAGTCAGGGATATCAGAGACAGAGAAGGCCTTTACATAAAGCAGTGGTTCTCAACCTTGGCTGCATTTTAGAATCACCTGGGAATCTTGTTAAAATTCTGATTTCTGGGCCTCATCATTAGTTACAAACAGAATTTCTGGAGGATGAGGCCCAGAAATCAGGATTTTAACAAGATTCCCAGGTGATTCTAATGTGCAGCCAAGGTTGAGAACCACTGACATAAAGGATGGATTTAATGTGGTTTATCAGAGCTGAAGAAAGGCAAGAAGGGCATCCACGTGGGGCTGAGGTGTCAGCAGCACTAAAAGATTGGTTAAATACAGGAGGATTGATCAAATAAGTACGTGAAGGAAAATGGGAGACAGCACTTCTCACTGTTGGAGCAGGGAGTTACAAATATTGAAAGGTATAAAACTAGAATGAATCCTGTGATGGCAGGTTAAAATCAGAAATATTGTGAACTCATGGATTTTAATAAGTATTGACAAATATAGATATAATATAGATGTAAAATGCACACATAAATGTGTATTTATGTACACACATACATACATGGATATCTTAGCTCTGTCCTCGGAGAGGGTGAGTACCTGGGAACAGCAATAGCAGCAATACCCCAGTGGCAATGAGCACATCTCATGCCTAGATCTTGACTTCTAAATACCATCTTTTTAACTGAAAGGGAACCCTAGCTTCTTGGAGAAATGGCTGATGACAGGATAGAGCAGAAAAGTTTAAGATGAACCTGGAATATCTTGTGCTAGAAAGGAAAGAAGTCTTCAAAGAATGATGGACACATGTCATATGGACATGGAGCCAATTTGAAGGTGTTCCCACTGGCCAGCTCTGGGACAATTTGATCATCAAAATTTAAGAAGTGATAGTCATCGATTAAGACCTGTTGAATAAAAGAAAAAATTGAAGGTTCCCACACAATGTCACCTACTTCGTAATAAAATACATGTGTGGAATCATGAGTAAATTCAGAGTTTGAGGAATGGGTTGTTTAAATTTAAAAGTACCTCCCTGAAAAATACCTATTGAATACAAAGGGAGGAAAAGAGTAGCTTTACGGTGGGGAAGCCTGGCAGACACCACTTAACCAAGTGATCTGAGTGATCACCAGCAGTGGGACAAGTTGAAGTTTTGTCACCTGATAGGATACAATGAGAACACAGCATCACTTCCATGATATACGTGCCAAGGTGCATGGCCTGAATCTAATCATGAGGAAACCACAGATAAATAAACCCAAGTGGAGGGACATTCTACAAATTAAATGGCCTGTGATCAACTTTAAAAGTTTCAAGATCATGGAAGTCAAAGCAAGACTGAGGAACTATTTCAAACTGAAGGAGACTGAAGAGACACATCAACTAAATGCCACAGGTGATTCTGACTTGTGGCCTTTTTTTAAAAATACATATTTTTATTGATTTCAGAGAGGAAGGGAAAGGGCTAGAGAGATAGAAACATAAATGATGAGAGAGAATCATCGATTGGCTGCCTCCTGCAAACCCCATACCTGGTATCGAGCCCATAATCCGGGCATGCGCCCTGACCGGAAATCGAACTGTGACCTCCTGGTTCATAGGTCAGCGTTCAACCACTGAGCCACGCCAGCTGGGCTGACTTGGGGCCTTTTGCTATCAAGACCATTGCTGGCACGTGTGGTGAAACTTGAATGGGGCCTGCGGATTAAAAGTAGTAATGTATCAGTGTTAATGTTTTGATTTTGATAGTTGTATTGTAGTTACATAGGAGATTTTTGTTTGAAGGAATATATACATTAAAGTATTTGAGGTGATGAAGCATCAGATTAACAACTTACTGTCAGTGGTTCTGGGAGGAAGAGTTCTTTGTACCATGCCGGCAACTTTTCTATAAGTTTGAGATTGTCTCAGAATTTAAAAGGAATTTAAAAAGTAATATTCTTGCCTAAAATTTAAATCATGAGAAGTACATAAAATTTAAAAAGCCCCCCATTTCTCATTTTAACTCACCCACATCTAGTTTTGTTTCCTGGAGACATGACTAATAACATCTAAGGCATATTCTTTCAGACATTTTATTTATGTACATCCTAGAGGTGTCCCTCAGCCCAGCCTGCACCCTCTCGCAATCTGGGACCCCTCAGGTAGGGTCCCTAGCCCTGGCCAGCGATCAGGGCCTATGGGGCTTTCCTTCCTCCGGCTGCCAGCAGCTGGCCCTGCCCCCTCCACTGCCACTGCTTGCCATCTTTGGGGAGCTGCCTCCCCCCCGCCACCCCAGGGCGATCGCTTGGCTGGCCTGGACCTCCCTCTGCAGGGTTGATCCATCACAAGGTGTGGGGGGGGGGCCCAGGTGGATTGCCCCGCAAAGGGAGGCCCCGCCCACGCGCTGCCAGCCAGGTAGCCTGGGCCTCCCTCTTTGGGGCGATCCATCGCCCAGCAGAGGGAGGCCCCACTCACCCAGCCAGAGCTCTGGGATTGATTGCGATGCAGAGGGTGGCCTGGGCCACCCCCTGCAGGGCAATCGTGGGGCAATGGCAGGGCCCCTGACCAATCGCATTGCACCTGCGTTGGCTGGCCTGGCACCAGTGCGTGTCATAGTGTGGTCGTCCGACAGTCGTTCTGCTGTTCAGTCATTCGGTCGATTTGCATATTATGCTTTTATTATTATAGATGAATTATATATATTGTAGATTGTATTGAGAATTTATAATGTGCTGGGCACACTGCATTCCTAGGAATCAGAATATTCAGCAATCAAAATGCACAGTGCTTGCCCCCTGTAGTAGCTGCATAGCATTGTGGGTTTTGTTTTTTTTTGAGGTACCATTGTTTCTTTAAGCCCCTTCTCATGAGAGTCAGTAGAATGTAGTGGTGGGAGCTTGAGTTATAAATTCGTATCCCAGCTCTGCCAGCAATATGAAATATTACTCAACTTCATTGTGTCTCAGTTTCCTTATCTGTATACTAGAGGCCCAGTGCACGTATTCGTGCACCGGTGGGCATCCCTCGAGGAGTCCCAGATTGCCAGAGGGCAGTCCTCAGGTGATGCACCCTGGAATCGCTCTCCCTCCTCTCTAGTTCCAGGTGCATCACCCGAGAACCGCAGCTGCCAAGTCACCGCAGCTCCTGCATTGAGTGTCTGCCCCCTGGTAGTTAGTGCGCATCATAGCTACGGATCAGTCCCTTAAGCTTTTATATATATAGATTGGAGATGTTACTAGTCCCCCTCTAACAGAAATATTTTGAAACATGTAGAGTGCTTACTAGTATTACATTTGCATGTAGCACATAGCAAGCACTCAGTAAATGTTAGCTGTTGCCAGTGGGCATTTAAGTTAGTGGTTTTTGCTTTTATAAATAATCTTAAAATTGCCTTGTACACATTTTTCATACTTATGCTGTAGAAACTTTAAAAGACATTTGGTTACCTTCCTATCATGAAGTTTTTCTTTTAGTGGATTTGTTAGCCTATTACATTTGTCTGAAATTCTTTGCCACATACAGCTAGAACTTGAGCGAAGTGGAATATGAAATATTGGCTTAATTCCAGGTTTATCTCTACTCAAGCGTTTATCTACTAACATTGGGGTTTTTATCTGGAAATTTGCCTGTGTTCAAATAATACAACTTTAGAATAGTTAGATGAGTTTTGCCCAAGTGGGAAAGGATCATTTACGTAATGCTGGTCACTAGGAAATGTCAAGTTTCTTTATTTGAAGTAGTTAGTATAAGCCAAGAAAATATTGTATAGAGGGCTTTGAAATCTTTGCCTGATGGATTTTGAAAGTTAGAGAATTCCTATATATTCTAGCTTAAAGTCATTTAATTTGGTGTTTATATTCTTGTATCTACCCTGCTTCAAATGCTGCTTTCAGAGGCTTTTAAACCTCTGAATGGCTTTTGTTTGCCTCTGGCAGATCTATTTTGCAGATGACCAACTTTCTATTATGAATTTTAACAAGAATTTTTCTACTTTTTTACCTTTCACATTTAAAAGAATCAAATGACTTATTTTTAGGGTATTGTGATTGCAAATAGATTGTGATTTTCCTCTACTCTTTGAAGGAATGTAAGTAAACCAGTGCTAGCTATGAGTGTATATTTAAATTCATGTAGGATGGGGGAGATGCTTAAAAACTGTGAAGCAAAAGGGAGGCTATCTTTCAAAAGGAAAGGATCTGTTTCTTAAAGATTAATCTGATTTATGCATTGCCTCAAGGTAGCAAATGACTTGTTTCCCAGTTAGAAGGTACATAGCCTCCAGTGCTGTATAATCATCCTCTAAGCTTTGTGAAGACCAAAATGTTTCCTCTGTCACTGGCCCAATGGATCTCAAGTTCTTGCAGATGTATTGGAGGAGCTTATGTGTAGAATGCCTGCTGGAATAGGAACAGGAGCGGGGGGGAGGAGGGGGGTCATTGCAGGTGGGGGGAAACTCTACTCTTCCAGTTATTGATGTTCGGTCTGAGCGTCTGTACTGCTGTGTATCTCAAAAGTTACAGCCCATCACCATTGTTTCCATCTGTCTTTCTGACCCATTCTTACTGTCTTTTCTTGCTAGCTGCTTCTTGCCCAGTTTTTCACTAACATTTTGATCTAACACTTTTTTTTAGATTCTTTATTGTTTAAAGTATTACATGTAGTATTACATATTTCTCCTTTTTCCTCCATTGACCTCTCCCTGGCCACCCCCACGCCCCAGCACATGCCCTCACTCACGCCCCTAGTGTCTGTGTCCTTTTATTATGCTTATATGCATGCATACAAGTCCTTTGGTTGATCTCTTACTCTTCCCCTCCACGCCCCCTCCCCTGCCTTCCCTCTGAAGTTTGATGGTCTGTTCGATGCTTCTCTTTCTCTGGATCTATTTTTTTTTGTTCATCAGTTTAGGTTCATTATATTCCACAAATGAGTGAAATCATGTGATATTTATCTGTCTCCTACTGGCTTATTTCGCTTAGCACAATGCTCTCCATGTCCATCCATGCTGTTGCGAATGGTAAGGTTTTTTTCTTTTTTTACAGCAGCGTAGTATTCCATTGTGTAGATGTACTGTTGTTTTGTTGTTGTTGTTGTTGTTTTAAATTCTTTATTAGTTAAGGTATTACAAATGTGTCCTTATCTCCCCCATTCTCCCCCCACCCCCCACTCATGCTCTCATCCCCCTGTTGTCCATGTCCATTGGTTTGGCTTATATGCATGCATACAAGTCCTTTGGTTGATCTCTTCCCCCTTACCCCCTTCCTCTCCTACTTTCCCTCTGGGGATTGATAGTCTGATCACTGTTTCTCTGTCTTTGGATCTGTCCCTGTTCATCAGTCTATGTTGTTCTCTATAATCCACAAATGAGTGAGATCATGTGGTATTTATCTTTCTCTGACTGGCTTATTTCACTTAGCATAATGCTCTCCAGTTCCATCCATGCTGTTGCAAAAGGCAAGAGTTTCCTTCTTTTTTACCGCAGCATAGTATTCCATTGTGTAGATTTACCACAGTTTTCTAATCCATTCATCTGCTGATGGGCACTTAGGCTATTTCCAAATCTTAGCTATGGTAAATTGTGCTGCTATGAACATAGGGGTGCATATATCCTTTCTGATTGGTGTTTCTAGTTTCTTGGGATATATTCCTAGAAGTGGGATCACTGGGTCAAATGGGAGTTCCATTTTTATTTTTTTGAGGAAACTCCATACTGTTTTCCATAGTGGCTGCACCAGTGTGCATTCCCACCAGCAGTGCACGAGTGTTCCCTTTTCTCCACATCCTCGTCAGCACTTGTGATTTGTTGATTTGTTGATGATAGCCATTCTGACAGATGTGAGATGGTATCATTGTCGTTTTGATTTGCATCTCTTGGATGATTAGTGACTTTGAGCATGTTTTCATGTCTCTTGACTTTCTGTATGTCCACTTTTGAAAAGTGTCTATTTAGGCCCTTTGCCTATTTTTTGATTGGATTGTTTATCTTCCTTTTGTTAAGATGTATGAGTTGCTTATAAATTTTGGAGATTAGGCCCTTATTGGATATAACATTGTCAAATATGCTCTTCCATGCAGTGGGCTCTCTTGTTGTTTTGTTGATGATTTCTTTTGCTGTGCAGAAGCTTTTTATTTTGATGTAGCTCCATTTGTCTATTTTCTTTTTAGTTTCTATTGCCCTAGGAGCTGTATCGATAAAGAAATTGCTACAACATATGTCTCATATTTTGCTGTCTATGGATTCTTCTAAGATTTTTGTGGTTTCCCATGTTACGTTTAAGTCCTTTATCCATTTTGAGTTTATTTTTTTATATGGTGTAAGTTTGTGGTCTAGTTTCATTTTTTTGCATGTTATCTGTCCAATTTTCCCAACACCATTTATTGAAGAGATTATCTTGACTCCATTGTATGCTTTTGCCTCCTTTGTCAAATATGGCTTGGGTCGACTTCTGGGTTCTCTGTTCTGTTCCATTGATCTATATGTCTGTTCTTATGCCAGTACCAGGCTGTTTTGAGGACAGTGGCTTTATAATATAGTTTGATATCTGGTTTTGTGATCCCTCCAATTTTGTTCTTTTTTCTCAAGATTGCTGTGGCTATTTTGGGGTCTTTTTTTTTTTATTCCAGATGAATTTTTGGAGAGTTTGTTGTAGGTCTGTGAAATATGCCATTGGTATTTTAATGGGGAATGCATTAAATCTATAGATTGCTTTGGGTAGTATGGACATTTTAATGATGTTGATCCTACCAATCCATGAACACAGTATGTTCTTCCATTTGTTTATGTCTTCCTCTATCTCTTTTTCAATGTCTTGTAGTTTTCCGAGTACAGGTCTTTACCTCCTTAGTTAAGTTTATTCTTAGGTATCTTAATTTTTTTTTGTGCAATGGTAAATGGGATTGTTTTGATCTAACGCTTTTGAATTAATTGAGAAAAACATCAGGTCTATTGCCTTAGCCTGTGATGAAGCCAAGGTCTGTGTTGAATGGGCTACAGCATTGCAGGTTGGCATTAGCTTACTAAGTTTCAAAAAATGCTCACCACTGATTACCAACTTATCTTGTTGAGTGCAGTAGAGAGAACAAATTTTTGGTGCTCACAATATTTAATAAACTTAACCAATAGCTCAAAACAAAACACATCTGGTCCTAAACTATTGGCGCTTCCCAACAAGGTGTCAGCACACTAATGCATCACAAAGACCTCACATGTCACAACATGACAGTTTTTCCCTGCTGCCCAGGGTCTGGCTTGCACCCTTAATAGATTCCCATCAGGCTTGCTTCCTCTTTCCATCAGCCCATGTCCCACCACATGCCCTTCCCTAACAGAAATCAGCTTCATGAGAGTACTCTTAGCTTCTACTTTAATCTCTTCCAGGTATGTCATAAAAATGTACAAGTGTGCTGTTAAGTAAACAGGATTGAGAAGATAGCCCAATAGACTCTTTGATAAAGGACACTTATGGAAAATCTTTACAGTAACAATAAGTTCTATATTTAAGATGAAATTTTGAAACCCGATACCTTCCTTTCTTTCTTTCTTTCTTTCTTTCTTTCTTTCTTTCTTTCTTTCTTTCTTTCTTTCTTAATTTCTTTCTTTCTTTCTTTCTTTCAAGATGAAATTTTGAAACCCGATATCTTCTTTCTTTCTTTCTTTCTTTCTTTCTTTCTTTCTTTCTTTCTTTCTTTCTTTCTTTCTTTCAAGATGAAATTTTGAAACCCGATATCTATCTATCTTTCTTTCTTTCTTTCTTTCTTTCTTTCTTTCTTTCTTTCTTTCTTTCTTTCTCTCTTTCTTTCTTTCAGATGAAATTTTGAAATCCAATATCTTCCTTCCTTCCTTCCTTCCTTCCTTCCTTCCTTCCTTCCTTCCTTCCTTCCTTCCTTCCTTCTCTTCTTTCTCTCTCTCTCTCTCTCTCTCTCTCTCTCTCTCTCTCTCTCTCTCTCTAGATTCAATCAGGAGAGCATTCTCACATGCTAAGGCTTTCTGTTTCTGCAATTTTGTTATGTTTTATTTTCATTTCCTGCCACATGGCAGGTGCAGCTGAGAAGTACCTTCAGAAACCACTGAAAATTCTGGCCTGCTCTTTCTTCAGGGTGCAAAAGGACTGTTAGCTGCAGGGTGGGAGGCTAGTGACCTCTATCAGGTCTCTTACTGCCTTTTATTAGGTGCCTCTTACTTTTCCTTCCCTTCCTCAGTTTTCCTTCTGCTTTCTTTCCATCCAAGTAGCCTTGCCTTCTTTAGGCCTCTACATCTTACCCCCACTAGACCCTCATTAATGAAAGGGACTCAGAAAGAAAGAGAAGGGAAAAGAGAAGAAGAAATATTTTATAATGAAAAGTTTTGAGCAAACTGCTTAACTCTGTGTCTTTATGTTGCCACATCTCTTAAATTTTTAGAAGATATGAACGTTGTCTTTTGTATTTCATTAAACTGTCTATACTGGGTTTAGACTCTGGGCTCTTTATTGTTTAATTATAAGAGAAAGGGTTATGGGGAGCAAATTTCTATGCTTGCAAATTTCTGTCAGTCCTGTGAAGCACAAGAGTCTAGTATTTGTTCACAGACCATTAGGATGAACTGGGCAGGCAGGCTCAATTCTCTTCCTCCTTGGGGGGATGCTCTGGCCAGGTCCAGGCCAGTCCTTCCAGATTCCCCTACTGCCACTTTGCTTCTCAGGGACTGTTGTCCTGCCCTTATACTTACTCTGTCCCACTGTATTCAGAAAATGCTAACAAGTGATTAGCTTGAGTAAATTTTACATGTTGCAAAGCAATTTGTGGAGCTTGGGTTTTAGGGCTTGCACCACTCTTTGTAATCAGCATGATGTGTCTGTGAATGGTAACGTGAACTGGGGCTGCCTGGCCTCACTGAGTCTCTTCTGTGAGAATAATGGACTGGTAACTGCAGAGCCGCCTGTGGCTATCAAGAAGCTGTGCTATATTTATGTCACCTGCTATTGTTCTCTCTCAGCCTCCACTGCAGCTGCTTTTTCTATTTTTAATAAGTTGCCAATTACTGGGTTTTTATAGGGTTCCCACAGTTCACACTGATATGGGCATAGAAGAAATGTAGTTGCTTTCTAATATTTATTTTCACTTACCCAGGGAAATTATTGATACTAAAAGACTCTTAACAGTTGTTATTTTGATGCGTTTTTTATCTTACTAAACAGCACTATTTAATTTTATCATTTAAGAACAATGTACAAGCATTTATTAGCAAAGGGTGCTGTGCTCAACATACACTAATTTTCATGATGGTGTTAATTTCAGGCATATTCCACAGATGAAGGCAATGTGGTATATAGATGCAGGGATAGTGATGGATCAGTGGATCATAGTGGAAGTCCTAGACCCAGACAATCAGGCATATGTAGAATCTGTGATAGAACTGGCCTTACCAATCAATCAGTGGGGAGAGATGACAAATGACACTGCAGGTTATTAGTAGGTTAAAGGATGGACTTTTCAACAAATGGTGCTGGGATGCTCCATCTGATTGTATTGGTCTCCTGGGGCTGCCATAACAAAATATCAGAAACTGAGTGACGTAAAACAGGATAAATTTATACTCTCACAGTTCTGGAGTCTAGAAGTCCAAAATCAAGGTGTTGGCAGGTTCGGGCTCCCTCTATAAGCCACTAGGGAGGCATCTTTCCTTGCCTCCTCTAGCTTCCTGTGTTGGCATTCCTTGATGTTCCTTGGCTTGTAGCCATAGCACGCCAATTTCTGCCTTGGACTTTACATGATCATTTTCCCTTTGTATAAGGATCAAGTCAAACACCATATATACCACATACAAAAGTAATACCAAATAGATTCAGATAAATATGAAAAGATTTAATACTTCTAGAAACAAACATATGAGGATATTTATGACCTTGGGAGAGGGGTGTTTTAAACATGATACAAAAAGCACAAATCATGAATAAAAGTTGATACATTCATGTTCATTATAATAAAGAATTTCCATTTATCAGATGACACTAATGAAAGTGAAAAAGAAACTAGGAGACAATATTTTCAGCACATATGATCAACAAAGGATTTGTACTCAAAATACATAAAGAACTACAAATCATGTAAGAAAAATACCTAGTTGAAAAAATAAAGAAATGGAATAAGAATTTCACAGTAGTCCAACTGGAGTGGCTTAGTTGGTTGAGTGTCATCCTGTGCACTGAAAGATTGCTGGTTCGATTCTCGGTCAGGGCACACATCTGGGTTTCTCGGGTTCAGTCCCCAGTTGGAACACGTACAGAAGGCAAATGATCCATGTTTCTCTCTCCATTCCTCTCTCTAAGCATGTCCTTGGGTGAGGATTTAAAAAATTAAAAAAAAATTTTAAAGGAATTTCACAGTAGAGAAAATCCAAATGGCCAATAATTAGAGTGAAAAGACATTCAGTTTAATTAATAATCAAGGAAATGCAAGTTACACCATAATGAGATACAATTTTGCACTTATCAAATTAACAAACATTAAAAGATTTGAAAATACCAAGGATCCGTTGAGGATATGAAAATTTTTTAAAAAAATATATTTTATCGATTTTTTACAGAGAGGAAGGGAGAAGGATAGAGAGCTAGAAACATTGATGAGAGAGAGACATCAATCAGCTGCCTCCTGCACACTTCCTACTGGAGATGTGCCCACAACCAAGGTACTTGCCCTTGACCGGAATTGAACCTGGGGCCTTTTCAGTCCGCAGGCCGACGCTCTATCCACTGAGTCAAACCAGTTAGGGCTGAAAATTTTATATTCAATGAGAATTTGTATACTCCTCTGGTGGGAGGGTGAATTGTAGTAACCACTTTGGGAAGAGAAGCATTATCCAGTACATTTGGAAAACATGTGACCCTGAGATCCAGGTTGAGTTATAGGCACAAACCTACCCCACTAAAGAACTCTGTGTACATGCTTGTATTAGAGACATGTAGTACGGTGTTTCTAATAACATTGCAATATTGTAGTACAAATTGGAAACCTAAATGACCATCAGAAGGCAAATGGAAACATACATTGTGGCATATTAACAATGGAACTTTACAGCATTTACATGAATGATAACACAACATAACAAAAATGAATTTTAGGAACAGTGTTGAGTGAGGAAAGTAAGCCATAGAAAAATAAAATGCAGTTGACCCTTGAACAATATGGTTTTGAATTGGGCAGATCTACTTACATGCACATTTTTTTTCCAATAAAAACTGTAAATGTATTTCCCATTACTTATGATTTTTTTTACATTTTCTTATTTTATTGTAAGAATACAGTATATAATACATATAACATATAATATATTTGTTAATCAACTGTTTATGTTTTCAGTAAGGCTTTCCAGTCAATAGTAGGCTATTAGTAGTTAAATTTTGGGAGAGTAAAAAGTTAAATGCAGATTTTCAACTGTGTATGACTTCAAGGGTCAAATGTAGTATGATTCCATTTATAAAATTCAAAATGTGTAAAATTAAAGATAAATTTACTTAGGTTACAAAGCATTATGTGTTACAAAACAAGAGGACAATAAATATTCATTTGAGGGGTAGTCAACTTGTAGGGTAGGGAAAAATAGGATTACAAAAGGGTACGAGGGGACTCTTGGTACTGGAAATGTTCTATTCTTTTTTCATTAACATATTTTTATTGATTTCAGAGGGGAAGGAAGAGTGAGAGAGATGGAAACCTCAATGATGAGAGAGTATCATTGAACATCTGTCTCCTGCACACCCTCTACTAGGGATAGAGCCTGCAACCAGGCATGTGCCCTGACCAACCGGGAATCAAAGCATAACCTCCTGGTTCATAGGTCAATATTCAACCATTGAGCTACACCGGCGGGGCATATTCTTAAACTGAGTAGTCAGTACATGGGTGTGGGTTTTTTGTATGTACTAAATATTTAATGATAAAAAACTTTTTAAAAAGTATCCCCAGAAGCTTTATTGTTTTTGAGAGTAGAAAAATAACAGAAACATCAAGTCACCATCCAAAAAGTAATTCAAGTGCTCAATACTTATTTTTACATGTGTTTTGAATTCTTTGTAGATGAGGGAGGCTTGAAAAAGGAAGTAGGGAAAGGCAGGCCTTTGTTAGTCCCATGACTTTGGCTTTGAGAAGGCTTCTGCCCCTGCAGACTTGATACTGTGTTTTAGCTGCTTGTGAAAGCATATTCACATTTTCTGTGAAGCAACAATATGCCCATCTCCTGTTCATTTTATTTTTTCTTGGCATCTAAGTAATTGAGCCAGATGGAAAGTATTTCCTACACTAGGTTCTCTTTCACCATGTCAGCCATTTAATTTTACTGTCCCTAATCTCCTGCTGATAAGACTTCAAAATGTGAGTAGTTGACTTAGAGTCCAATTTATTCTCGTCAAAGTCAATAGCAGCCTGTTCTCAGGGCAGCCTTCCTTTAGAACATTTACTTTTCTACTAAGTTCTTTAGTACAGAAGCTTTTCATGATAGCTTATACTTTCCCCCTTATATTTAAATCAGATACTTAATAGAGAGTAAAAACACAATAAATAAAACTGGCTTTCTTTCAGCCTTTCTGGATGGAGTCATCTTGTTAGCAATTAAAAAAGCCCAAACCTTTATCTCATCAAAACAACATGGAAAAGTCAATATTAAGCAAAAGAAAAAGAATAAATTAAGAACCTGGGCATTAGCATCAGACAAACCTAAGGTTCAAGCCTCAGCTCCATCCCTTATTATGTGCAAAAACTGTGTAACTTACTTAAAGTCTCTGAACTTCAGTTTTCTCACTTATAAAAAGGGGATGATAATAGTTTTAACTTCATAATTTAAGGATTAGAGGACTAATATATGTAAAGCACATATTGTAGCCATTGCTGTTATTCTTGGACCAGCCCTAATTTTCATATGGTAAGCAGGGGCAGGTTGGATCCTTTGGATATTCCTCCCACCGCCCCTACACCCCTCGGGTTTCACTAGGCACTTCATCTCTTCCTACTGTTTAACTAGTTGTGTGAGCATTAGCAATCATATAAAATCTTCAAAATAGTTTCTTCAACCATAGAACAGAGGTGGCAGTATAGGTGTCACAATTTTGCTACACAGATCAAATAGTCAAGTGAGATGAGACAGTGAACGTGAAAATGCTCTGTCCTCTGTAACACACTGTGGTAACATAGGCATTGTTGACTGTTCTAACACCCAGCAACCAGCCCCCCTCCCCAGCAGCTCTGTTAATGTTTGTTGAACATACAGAGTTTGATCTTTATAAAATACCTTTGAAGGTATGTGACTTGAATAGTCTTTTCTTAAAATTGGTAAGGGGGTTTATAAATCAACTTGTACTTCCAGATTCATTGAGAACTGTTACTACTTTGGTAAAAATTATTTTCTCTAATATATTTTTTTATGTATTGCTTTCAGTGGTTAAAATGGGTAGATGAGTCTAAAATCTTAACACTTCCTAAGTATCCTCTATTGGCAGTGGAGGCAGTCTTAATGGTGAGGATTGGAAACAGACTGTTGGTAACAAACATCTACACTAATAAAAGAGAAAGATGCAAATTGACTGTACCTTTGTGATGCCCACCAGCCAATCAGGAGTGAGTATGCAAATTAACCCAACAAAGATCGTGTTTAATTTGCATATGCAGCTGCTCCAGGCCTTTGGACAGCATGGGAAGGTGGAAAGGTGGCTCTGGGCCGGAGTGGAGGCAGTGCCGGCAGCCAGGGCAGTCTTCATGCATTGGGCCTCTAGTTCTTTGATGCCTATCTTTCCTAAAACTTAATTAATTAGACAGAAGATAGGATTGGTTTTTTCTGTTGTGGTTTGCTGAGATTTATATTATCCTAGATTTGCCACCCTCTCTTCATGCTACCTGGATAAAGTCATTACTCCCAGGTCTTGGGCTCCCATCTCTGCACTCTAAGACTCCTTCTTCTTGTTACCAGCTCAGCTGTTCTTCTGATAAGTTTCCAAGCCCTTACTCAACATCTTTATCTGAACGCCCAAGGGCAACAAGTTTTACCACATCTAAAACTGAGCTCATTATCTCCCTGGCCTTCTTCAGCCCCAGACCTATATTCTTGCTCCTGTGTGCTCTCTTTTAATTAATAGCACATTCTTTACCAGTCACCCTAGTCTCAGTACCTGGAAATTATCCTGGACCAGAGTTTCTCAGTCTCAGACTGACGTTTGAGGGTGGATAATTCTTTGTTTTGGGGGCTTGTCCTATGTATTTTAGGGCAACGGTTGCCAACCTTTCGGACCTCGTGGACCCCTAGTGGTCCGCGGACCACCAGTTGGCGACCGCTGTTTCAGGGTGTTTAGCAACATTTGTGGCCTCTATCCACGGTGTGCCAGTAGGACCCTGGTCCCCTCAGTAATGATAATTAGATGTCTTCACACATTATCAGATGTCTCCTGGGATGTAGAATCATTCCTGTTGAAAAGGACCGTGTCACGTTTTTTCTTTTTCTCTCACCAAGCCCTTTTGGATGCTGCTTCCTGAATATCTTTCTGATATTTCATCTTCTCTTTTTATTCTAATTGTTCGTATCTCACTTCAGCTTCTCTCCTCTTGCCTGAACTATTCTAGTAGTACTAAGAACACCACCTGTATTGGGTATTTGATGTGCTGAAGACACCATGCTTGTGTTTTACATGTATCATATGTAATCCTTACTTCGCATTTATTGTAGGTCTCTAAACCAAACCTAGCTCAAACCTTTAAACCAAAGAGGAAGTCTTGTTACTAAGAAGCCCAGGACTCCACTCTTCTCTATATTGCTAGGTGGTGCTTTGCTTAGTCTGGCAGGCTCTCCCTGCAGAGCCATCAAAGGAGGGCTGGCAGCTCTAGCCCAGCTTGTCCTTACAGCTCTTCATCTGAGAGCAGGTGGTGTCGTCAGAACTCTGGCAGCTGTCCTCAGAAGAGGCTAGTCTGTCACCTACAACAGAAATGTGCTGGAAAAGCCCTGGCTGGGTGGCTCAGTTGGTTGGAGCATCATCTTGTAAGCCAGAGGTGGCAGGCTCAATTCCCGGCATCTCCCTCCCTCTCGCTCTAAAAATCAGTAAAAGCATATCCTCGAGTGAGGATTAAAAAGAAAACTGCTTAATTAAAAAAACATTTGTGTAGGAAAAGGCCCCCATTTTACTTGTAAGGAAACAGGTTCTGAGGGCAACCTTATGCCCAAGATTATCTTTTGCGTGGAGCTGGGTGGGGTCTGACTCCAAAGCCTAACTCCTTCCCTTGCTGTGTGCTAAGGCCTAACTCATCTATCCTTTTATCTATCTCTCCTCTTGCCAAATAGCTTTCACTTCAAAGGTTCACTTTCTAGAAGGCAAATTTGGTTGCTAATTACTTTGCTTAGTAGATTTATTCAGTGATTCTTCCCCAAGATATTGGCTCTTGCTTATCTTAGACTTATCTTAGGCTTATCTCCTGTCATTTCCCTATCTGTACTTAAGGTTCCAGCCACCACTGCTTCAAATCATCACACTTTTGCAGTTTCATGGGTTTAGTAGAGTGGTTCAAGATCATTGAGAAACAGACAGACCTTGAGACTTGGCACTGCCATCTACCAGCTCTGTGACCTTGGACCCTGCCTGGAATGCCCCGCCCATTTTGTCCCCCTAACTAAAGTCCTTCTTTAAGAGTGTTAACCCTGCCCTTTTTTGTGGCCTCTTAATGCTTCTACCCTCTTAACCATTCCATTCTTAGCCTCTGTACAAACGGCAGTTAACCCTCTTATTAGTATCCTTATTTTCGGTATTTGTTATTTTTCAAAAGTATACCTTTGGGGACAGATAGCTTGGAGTTTTTTTGTGTGTGTTTTTTTTTTTAAATATATTTTATTGATTTTTTACAGAGAGGAAGGGAGAGGGATAGAGAGTTAGAAACATTGATGAGAGAGAAACATCCATCAGCTGCCTCCTGCACACCCCCTACAGGGATGTGCCTGCAACCAAGGTACATGCCCTTGACTGGAATCGAACCCGGGACCCTTCAGTCCACAGTCTGACGCTCTATCCACTGAGCCAAACCGGTCAGGGATGGCTTGGAGTTTTTATGGCCTTTGGGGATGGACCCAGGCCAAGGTTGTGGTTTCTGTGTGCTGGGTTTCTACATGTTTCCAGCATGCATCAGCTTCCCTTATAGCTTCAGCTTTGCTCCCTACCACCTTATGCCTTTCCTCTCACCAGCTGAGTATTTCTTCTTCTTTTTTAAATAGTCCTAAGCAGTGTTATCCGGTAGAACTTTCTGTGATTATAGAAATAGTCTATATCTGTGCTGTCCAATACGGTGGACAGTAGCCACATGTGGCTAATGAACATTTGAAATGTGACTGGTATAACTGAGGGACTAATTTTTAAATTTTACTTAAATTGCCACAGGTGACTAGTGGCCACCATATTGGACAGTCTGGGTCTTAACTGTTAATAATAACCCTTCCTAATAAATGAGACTTTACATCTTTAATTTGTAACATTCGATATTCTTCTTTCTCTCTTACGGAAAACTGTTCTGTACTTCAATACCTGCTGCATCTAGAGTAACAAATGTATTAAAGTTGAATAAAGTACTTAATGCCACTGAACCATATACTTAAAAACAGTTAAAATGGTGAATTTCGCCAAAACCGGTTTGGCTCAGTGGATAGAGCGTCAGCCTGCGGACTGAAAGGTCCCAGGTTCGATTCCGGTCAAGGGCATGTACCTGGGTTGCGGGCACATCCCCAGTGGGGAATGTGCAAGAGGCGGCTGATCGATGTTTCTCTCTCATCGATGTTTCTGACTTTCTATCTCTCTCCCTTCCTCTCTGTAAAAAATCAATAAAATATATTTTAAAAAAATAAAAATAAAATAAAATGGTGAATTTCATGCCATGTGTACTTTACCACAATAAAGAGAGAGAGAGAGAGAGAGGAAGAGAGAGAGAGAGAGGGCCATCAGGGAGGTTTTCTCTTAGGAGGCCGCACCCTGAGTCTGGAAGGTGTGAGCAGCAGCCCAGGAGAATGAGATGAGTGGCTTCCTGACCTGGACCTAGAGAGGCTGGAGAGCAAGTGGGAGGTGCTGTGCCTTGAAGAGCCCTGAATGTCAGGCTAAGAAGATGATGCTTGGTTTGGAAAGAATGGAGGGATTTTAAACAAGCAAATGACCTGTTTGGATTTTATTTTTATAAAGCTCACTCTGGCTGCTTTATGGGAAACATAGCAGAGGGTGACAAAACTGGATCATGGGAGATATAATCAGACTAATAACAATCACCAATAATAATGTCAGCTAACATGATTCAGGAGATGATGAGAAACTGAGAATGCAAGGATGAGGTTAGGAAAGATGCCGTCTCTTATTTGAAAAATAAGATTTCCTTATTTGGAGAGATCTTCACCCATTTTGCAGTACACTGCTGTATAGCAATAGCTAACACAAAGCTAACTGAGATATTTTCTTTAATTACTCTTTTAATGTGGAGAAAAGAACCCTCGTTCAAATAATAATAGAATAATATATAAGCTCTTTTCTTTACAAATAACATTGATAGGTATTGGTGGATGAGAGAGATGGCTGTGGCTAAAAGGGTAGCACAAGGGATCCTTGTAATGGAACTGTTCTGTATCTTGTACAAATTCACACATGACAAGTTGCATAGAACCAAATACACACACACGCACATTAATCAGTGCATTTAACAGATGAAATAGGAGAGTAAGGTTGGTGGATTGTATCACTGTCAATTTCCTGGGTGTGTTGTTATACTGTAGTTATGTAAGATTTACCATTGGAGGAAACTGAGTGAAGAGAATACAGGGCCTCTCTGTGTTATCCTATATAATAAAAGGGTAATATGCAAATTGACCCTAACAGCAGAACCACTGGGAATGACTGGTCACTATGACACACACTGACCACCAGGGGGCAGACGCTCAATGCAGGAGATGGCCCCTGGTGGTCAGTGTGCTCCCACAGGGGGAGCTCTGCTCAGTCACAGCACAGCGGTGATGGCAGGAGCCTCTCCTGCCTCTTCAGCAGCACTAAGGATGTCCGACTGCAGCTCAGGCCTGCTTCCCACTGGCAAGTGGACATCCCCCAAGGGCTCCTGTGATGCCAGAGGGATGTCTGACTGCCAGCTTAGGCCCAATCCCCCAGGGGAGCAGGCCTAAGCCAGCAGGTGGACATCCCCCGAGGGGTCCCAGACTGTGAGAGGTCACAGGCTGGGCTGAGAGACCCCCCCCCCCCTTGAGTGCACAAACTTTTGTGCACTGGGCCTCTAGTTTCTTATAACCACATGTACAGTAATCTCAAAAAGTTTTAAAAAGAAAAAATTGAATAAAGCAAGTCTCCCTTGGAATGCCTGGTTTTCATTATTTTCCTTTTAACTGGATGTTTCTTCAGTAATAATTTTCTACAGTAAATTACTTGTTTTGATTAAATTTGACACATTGCTAAAAAATATTTAGCTGTTTTGTCAATTCTGAGATACACACTTTTCTCTTCACCTTTAATTTAACATCTTTAAAATAAGTATGCATCACCTGGCCAATGTGGCTCAGTGGTTGAGCATCAACCTATGAACCAGGAGGTCACTGTTTGATTCCCAGTCAAGGCATATGCCCCAGTTTGCAGACTCGATCCCCAGTAGAGGGGGAGGAGGCAGCCAATCAATGACTCTCTTATCATTGATGTTTCTCTCTCCCCTCCCTCTCTCTGAAATCAATAAAAACATTTTTTTAAAAAGATGCATCTTAGAATTCATGGGGACTTGGCTATGAGTCAGTTTCATTGGCTGCCATTTTTCTTAATGGCACCTAAAAATATTAGGGTGTCCTACAATCACTGGTGCCCTAGATTTGATACATTTGATTTGTGAGTGGGTCATTCAGTCATGTTGGAAAAGAACAGTGGCTGGTGAAAGTGTGTGTGTGTGTGTGTGTGTGTGTGTGTGTGTGTGTGTGTGTGAGTGTGAGTGTGTGTGAGAGAGAGAGAGAGAGAGAGATTTATTGGTTATTATTTGTTTTTTAGCTCCAAGCCCACTATTCTATACTTTGCCTCCTGGCTGGTTGTTGGGCAGTGCCAACGGAGGTGTGAGACGGTGACTGCAGGTCCAGGGAAGGCAAAAGAACTTCTTCCTGTCTGCTTCCTCTTCCTATGAAAGTCACTTGAGCAATACTTCTTTGCCCCAGATGCAGCAGCAATTCCTTCCTATAGCAGCAGCTGAATCCATTTCCCAATTTTTCCAGTATTTGCAGGACCAGCTTCATTGCACCCCTGAAGCATTGGCACTTGACCAAGCCCCCTGCTCAGTGGCCCATGGCCCCTCCTTGGAGCCTCTTCCCTTTGTTCCCCAGCCCTAGGGCAGCTGCTATCTCTGCAATACATTAGATCGTTCTCTCTCTCTCTCTCTCTCTCCCCCTCTCCCTCCCTCTCTCCACTTTTCAGTGACTTTATGCCTAGTTAAGAATTCTTTATATTAAAATCTCTCTTAAAATAATGAGCGTGCCCTAACCGGTTTGGCTCAGTGGATAGAGCAGGGGTCCTCAAACTACGGCCCGCTGGCCACATGCAAATACAAATATTGTATTTGTTCCCATTTTGTTTTTTTACTTCAAAATAAGATATGTGCAGTGTGCATAGGAATTTGTTCATAGTTTTTTTTAAACTATAGTCCAGCTCTCCAACGGTCTGAGGGACAGTGAACTGGCCCCCTGTTTAAAAAGTTTGAGGACCCCTGGGATAGAGCATCGGCCTGCAGACTGAAAGGTCCCGGGTTCGATTCCTGTCAAGGTCATGTACCTTGGTTGCGGGCACATCCCCAGTGGGGGGTGTGCAGGAGGCAGCTGACTGATGTTTCTCTCTCATTGATGTTTCTGACTCTCTCTCTCCTTTCCTCTCTGTAAAAAATCAATAAAATATTTTTTTTAAAAAAAATGAGCGTGGTCTGTCTCCTGGGTGGACCTTGACTGATAACAGTGAAGTCCACAGAACCAGCAGTATGTGCCTGGACTGCATCTGAGCTTCTCTCACACGTACTCTGTTCTCTGCACTCAGTGACCTTTTTGAAATAGAAATCTGATATTCTTCCTACTTAACCTATGGATGGATGCCCATGTTCTGAGGGATAAAAGAAAATTCTTCATGGGTCCTGCAGGGTCATGGGTAGGCTGGCCCCATCTACTACCCCAGTCTCATCTCTTTACTTCACTTCCCCGTTCACTGTAATCCAGCCACACTGATCTTATTTCAGTTCCTCAACAGTCAGGTTTCTTCCTGCTGCACAGCCTTTGTCCATGGGGTTTCCTCCACTTGGACTGCTTCTGCCACCTCCACTCCTAGTTAGCTCTTTCTTCCTTTAGGCCCAATTTAATTGTGACCTTCTCTGGAACACCCTTCTGCACTCTGGAACATCCCACCGCATTCATTCTCAGTACCTTGTGCCCCTTAGCACTTATCACAGCCTTAGTGGGCATTTACATGAATTTTTCTCTAATGAATGTCTCTTTCCCCAACTATACAGTTACCTTCATAAGGACAGGACTAAGTCAGTGTTTGGGTTTTTCCTTGTTTCTTTTCTTTGTCCTCCGTGCCTGGTATGTGCTAAATAAATATCTGTTGATTGAACAGTAGGAAGGGACCAGTGAGTGATATCTTGATGATATCAATTCTTATTATAAGCTAAAAATTTTGAGAAAGTCTCTCTTGCTATGCATTAAATTACTTCAGTAAAAATACTGACAAAGAACCAAACCATGAGGGGGAAAATTCACTTATTAAAGTGGAAGTCAAAGTATGTTACATTAGCCTTCTGTAATATTTAGATGAAAAGACAGAATATGAAAACCTGTGTACCCTAATGAAGCCTGATTCTTATAGTAGTTTCTGTATAACCAACCCCTCCTTAAATAAAAGTCAAATAAGAAGTTATTCTAGTTTCTTTTCTTGTCTTTGAGTGGCCATTAGTCTCAAATTGGAGATTTTGCTACAACCTCAACCCACAATGTATGGATATTTTTCTTCTAGAACTTTTACTCTTACTCATTGCCTTGTGTTTGATGCAACTGTGCCTTTGCCTTCCTCTCCTCTAAGTCTTCTCAGATTCTTGGTCACATGGGCAAAGCCCAAGCTACGTGTATCCTACATACATGCTCCTGAAGCCCATTACCATACTCCAAAAATTCATTCCGACCTTGGAATCATTTCCTTCATAGCTTTTTGTCTTCCATCACTGTATTATTGGCATCTACTGTTTTGTAATTAACAATAAAAATGTAGAGACTTGGTACATGTCCCACATGGTAATTCCAAAATTAGTCTTTTGTTGAAACTGGATTTTACTAATTTATAAAGCCACCATTGAATGTTAGGGCTAAAAGGAACCTGACATCATCTAACCTAATTCCCGCTTATACATGTGTGAGCCAGGGCAGATGAGTGGCCTGCCCCAGGACTCCAGACACCCTGGCTCGTGTGTTCGGTGAAGTGAGGGCCGCAAACCTACTGTGTAAGGAGGTGTCAGGGAACGATGCACAGTGTGACTGTAAATTTCTTTCTAGGCTGGTTCTCTAGAACTGATATATCCTTTTAGTGTTGCTTTTAAAAAGCAGACTGTGCAGAAACTGAAAAAAGGCCCTCGTACTGGTACATTCTGAAAGAGGAGATTTCGGACTGTGAGCCAAGAAAATGTGACTGGAATAAACACATAACCCTTAAACATAACTGCTTTGAAAGGGACAGAACTTACTTGTCTCAATAAATCCTGGTTTGATTGTTAAAATCTAAGGCTTATTTCTTTATAATATAGTTTATAGTGTTATGGCTACTATTTCCAGCATGCTTATAATTGTCTTAGAGATGATGACCTAATTTTTTAAAAATGAATTTTTATTGATTACAGAGAGGAAGGGAGAGGGAGAGAGAGATGGAAACATCAATGATGAGAAAGAATCATTGATTGGCTGCCTCCTGCACTCCCCCTACTGGGGATTGAGTGCGCAAACTCGGCATGTGCCCTTGACCAGAATTGAACCCGGGACCCTTCTGCTTCAGGCTGATGCTCTATCCATTGAGTCAAACCAACTAGGGCAGATGATGACCTAATTTAATAGAACTAGAAATAAATTTTTTTTATCCTGTTACATAGCACCTTATTGATTATTAAGTGATAATGAGGACTAGGAATTCTGAGGAGGGAGGGGAAAGCTGCCAGGAAAGCTGGTATAATTGGACAGACGTCATCTTTATTTCTTTGTTTTAACAAGCATTTTTGAGTGCCTTTCTTGGACTAAGATTGGGTAGCACAGAGGGACCAGAGAAAAGGCACAAGGTGACAGTGGGTTCTGGTAACAGAAGGTGAAGGTTTGTATATGGAGGTATGGTAGAGGAGATGGGGATATAAGTTGATGCCACATGAATGGTGGACTTGAAGAGCCAGGTTCAGGAGTGGAGGCTTGCTCACGGTGGGTAATGTGAATTCTTTTTCCAAACCAGGACTGCCTTCTGAGCAACAGACTTCCTAGACATTCTGGGAAGAAGGTTCACCTGCCTCTTCAGTTGTTAGGCTAATCTGGGCAGATACCATCATGTACACATACAAAAGAGTTAAGTTGCTATTAGATGCAGTTATCTGATTAAAAGTCAAATGAGCCTTTATTGTTACAGTTACCCCATTGTACAGAGATTATTTACTATTTCCTCTCCCTGGGAGACTAAGCTCAGCCTTGGAGAAGTGGGGCCTATGTCTGTTCACCTCTCTATCCCCAGGACTAGGATAATAACCTCGCTTTAATTTGGTAGGTGGACAATAAACATTTACTTAGAAAAAATGAATACATGCTCTGGGCTTTCAGGAATCCTTCAGCTCTAACTGAACACTGGAGGAGGTGAGATTCCTGTGGGGAAACTTCAGCTGGATGGAAACAATATATATATAAGAAGGAGCAAGGGCCGAAACCGGTTTGGCTCAGTGGATAGAGCGTCGGCCTGCGGACTGAAAGGTCCCAGGTTCGATTCCGGTCAAGGGCATGTACCTGGGTTGTGGGCATATCCCCGGTGGGAGATGTGCAGGAGGCAGCTGATCGATGTTTCTCTCTCATCGATGTTTCTAACTCTCTATCTCTCTCCCTTCCTCTCTGTAAAAAATCAATAAAATATATTTAAAAAAAAAAAAAAAAAAAAAAAAGAAGGAGCAAGGGAGTAATTTCTGGGGCGGTGGGAGGGGGAGAGGGGGTGGAGGGCGATAATCTAAGCAAAGGTCCAGGCTTGGGAATGTGGACAGGAGGAGGTCCAATAGGAGTCAAGAGGTTCTTGGTTCTTTTATTGCTGCGGAAGGAAAGGAAGAGTCCTAGACACGATGGCAGGTGCTGTCCCCCTTTTGTATTGTTCAGGCTTTCTCCATGGACCCCCTTTCCCCACAGCCAGCACCCACTCTTCTGTCATCTACCCTGCACTTTGGCTTACACTCAACAACTTGGTTCCCGCCCTGTGCCTTTCAGATTGGGCCTTTCCTCTGCCTGAATGATTCTTCCCACACGTGGCTTTTTTTCAACATTCAGCACTCAGATGTTAGCTGCTCAGAAGCCTTCCCTACCTTATCCAAAGAAATCATTCTCTGCCCTTTTCACTCTCTGCCCCAATACCCCATCTAGCTTATTTTCTTCATAGTCTGATCACTACTAAAATCATACAGTGTGCTGGTTTAATGCCTGTTTTCCCTTACTAGAAAAATACCTTTTCTTTTTCTCCTCTATCCTGAGTACCAAGAACAAGGTAAGGCCTGTATGGGGCACTGAGTGAATGCATGCTGAGAAATAGATTTTATTACAGAGGGAGATCCCTTTGTTTTAAACAAATAAGTAAACTTAGGAACTTTATTAGGAACAAATGAGCCTTTATGATGCAGCTCATAACTGATCTCATGGAGAACTGTTGCTGTAGTAGATGAAAGGTGGAGCTTTTATCTGGGAGCATTAATTTTTGTATGTTCTAGCTTGAATGCTCTGCCTTTTGAACTCTAAATCTATGCTGGTTGCTTGTGGGTTATGGAATGTGTAGTAGGAAATCCCCTACTCAGTAGCCATGGACAGGCCACAGTGGTCCTGGAGCCAAAGCCAGGATCCTGAGTGTGACCAGGAGCTAGAGTTAGGGCATGGCAGTAGGTATACTCAGGTGCATTTTCCTCTCCCTTTGAGAGGAGTGGAGGTTGAGTCCTCTCTACTCCCCACCTACTGAGGAGCCTTTGTCATTGTCAGTCTTAAAGTGACGTAGAAGAGGGAGAGAGGGAGGCAGGGACTGTTTGACTCTACGTTGCTGGAGGCAGCAGATAGTTTTGTATGTATGTGTGCACACTATTGTTCAAGTGTTTGCTTAAATTATTTTATCTTCTTGGAATTCATTTTACTTTTCTACTAGCAACTTTACGGGTTAGTTTTTGGTGCTCGGTGTTTCATTTCCTGTCTCCTTTTATCTTTTTTTTTTTTTTTTTTTAAAGCAAAAGTTGCATGCATAACTGTGGTAAGCTTAACTGTGGAAACCCTAAGTTGGCCAGAAGAATTGGCAGGCATTATGAATGTGCTTTCTTCACTTTCCTTTCCCTTTTAAAGCCTTTGTTTTAGGGAAAAGGAAATTGGTGTGTTTGGAGAGCAGTTGTTAGCTTTTCAAGACTGGACTCGTTGGTCTAATTTGGTAAGGGCCCCGAGCATGTCAAATAAAATGAGTAAAAAGGTAAAGCTAAAGCAGGCATGTAGGGGAAAGCAAACAACGGTAAATTTTAACCCCAAAGCTGCACCAGATATGCTTAGTGAAAAGGCTTGGCCACTTCTGGGCAGCTAGGTTTCCTGAAGATGGTAGCATCCTTCTAAGGCAGTGGTTCTCAACCTTCCTAATGCCGCGACCCTTTAATACAGTTCCTCATGTTGTGTTACAAATTGAACATAATTAAAGCATAGTGATTAATCACAAAAACAATATGTAATTATATATGTGTTTTCCGATGGTCTTAGGCGACCCCTGTGAAAGGGTCATTCGACCCCCAAAGGGGTCGCGACCCACAGGTTGAGAACCGCTATTCTAAGGTATCCCATCTCCTGTCCTTTCCACCCCCAGACCCCAACCCCCAACCCCCAATTCTGTTAATACCAAAGCATTATTCTATATTGTGTCCAGATGCTCAGGCCAGACCAGCATGTGGAAGATTCCAGTTCTTGCACCGTTCCCGGTGATGCGGTGTAGCGCATAGTTTCCTTTTAATCAGGGCAGTTGTTTCCTTCTTTGAGGTGTATGAATTGTTTGACAGTAGTACTTACCTGTATTCCTAAGACAGGTCTCCAGTGTCTAAGCAATGTTTCAGGAGTCATGTTCCTATACCAATTGACTACTCAGGAAATAGATAAGTGCAAATTTACTTAGCTGTTTGCTTTCTCTTAGAGATAGTACAATTAGGTGAAGACTGTTGGCTACCTTCCGAGTCCCTTTATTGACTTCTGTCTACTTCCTGCTACCCCTTGCTCCAGGTTCCCACTGGACATTCTGCCCTCTCCTGTTCTTATTCTCAGTGCCCTTTGTATTTTAATTGGATGGTTGTTTGGTGAGCATGGAGTCCATATAAGGGGTGATTAAATGGAAAGATTTTAATGGCTAGTGTCCTGAAATTAATGTGTCCTGGCCTATCCATCTCTTTCCATTTTAAGATGTAGCCAGGAGGTAGGATGACTCATACCTAATAATGGGGGCACTTTCCACTCTGGGAGTAGTGGAGATAACATAAGTTCTTCTTACTCTTTGGAGTTTCCCCTGACCATCTCGCTCACGCGGTGTTCTGTCTTCACACCATCTCATAGCTCCCTCATGGAGGTAAAGTAGGGATTCCATGAAACCTTTAGTTGTCCCTTTGAGCTTCTTGCTGAGGAGTGATCCATTCTATCATGGATGATCGGGGCAGCCTGCATGTTCATGGTTGGGAGATGATGAGTTCTGTCTGTGTAACACTGTACAAAATGCTGAGGCTTAAAGGGGGTGGGGAGATGACCAAGGGGAAATTTTTTTTGCCATTTGACAGCCTTGAATGGAACCAAAAGGAGGGGAATTTGGATCTGGTTGTGAGGGATGCCTGGGGCAGAGAGGCAGAGAGAGGAATGGGGCTTGTCTGGGGAATGGAGGGTTCTCACAGAGGAATCGGGGCTCCTGTGGTGAGACCCAGTAGATTTCCTTCTGGATTCTGACCATGCTTTTGACCTCTAGATCCATTTTTATTTTAAAATAATTGTAGATTCATATGCAGCTATAAGAAATAACACACCATACAAGATAGATAGATAGATAGATAGATAGATAGATAGATAGATAGATAGATAGATGATAGATAGATAAAGTAGGCCTTGGCCAGTATGGCTCAGTTGGTTGGTGTGTTGTCCTGAAAACCAAAAGGTTGTGGGTTAGATTCCCTGCCAGGGCACATACTCAGTTTGCAAATTTGATCCCTTGTCAGGGTGCATATGGGAGGCAACCAATTGATGTTACTCACATTAACGTTTCTCCCTCTCCCTCTCCCTCTCCCTCTCCCTCTCCCTCTCCCTCTCCCTCTCCCTCTCCCTCCCCCTCCCCCTCCCCCTCCCCCTCCCCCTCCCCCTCCCCCTCTCCGTTTCTTTCTTCCCCCTTCCTCTCTCTCTCTCTAAAATAAAATAAATTAGGTAGTAAGAAATTATTTTGTATACCCTTTACTGTTTTCCCCAATGGTAACTCTTGCTGTATTATCTTCTTAAAAATTGAATTTGCCGAAACCGGTTTGGCTCAGTGGATAGAGCGTCGGCCTGCAGACTGAAAGGTCCTAGGTTCGATTCCGGTCAAGGGCATGTACCTGGGTTGCGGGCACATCCCCAGTGGGAGATGTGCAAGAGGCAGCTGATCGATGTTTCTCTCTCATCGATGTTTCTCTCTCATCGATGTTTCTAACTCTCTCTCTCCCTTCCTCTCTGTGAAAAATCAATAAAATATATTTTTAAAAAAAATTGAATTTATGTGGAAAAAGGGGTATACATTTTTCTTACAACCACCTAGCTTTTCCATCTCTGACACGGTAGTGTTACTAGTTTATGTTTCCTTCCAGGGAGTCTCTATTAATAAATAAGGAATTACATATAAGCCCCCTTTTTCTTATGGTACCATAAAGTAGACTTTTTGGATTTTACTTTCTAAATTTAACAATATATCTTGAAGATCTATCTTAATTAGTACATAAAGAGCTTCCTTTTATAATTGCATAGCATTCCCTTGTGTTGATAAGCTACAATTTATTTAACCAGTCCCCTAATTGATGTACTGTTTCCAATCTTTTGCCATTGCAAACATGTTGCAATGAATATATACTTTATATACATAATTTCCCACGTGTAATTGTTTTTCTGTGATTTATTCCTAAAAGTGAAATAGCTGGATCAAAGGATACATAACACTTCAATTTTGACAGTTAACTGTCAAATTATCCTCTATAGAAATTGTACCAGTTTATGTTCTCACCAGCAATATATGTGAATGCCTTTTCCCTGACACCTTTATTAGCACTGTTTTGTTTTGTTTTGTTTTACCAGATTTTGTCTTTAACAATTTGGTAAGTGAAAGGTGGTGTCTCAGTATAGTAATCCCTCAGAGGGAATGCAATAGCTCATCTTTTCATATGTTTTAGAACTTTGTTTCCTTCTCTGTGAACTGTCTGTTCATTTCTTTCCTATTGGATTGTTGGTCTTTTCCTTATTGATTTCTAGGCGCTCTTATATGTATTATGGAACCTAGCACTTTGTGATATAAATTGTTAAGATATTTTTCCCAGAAAATACTGATTTTTGTTCCTGGTGGGTTTTATCATAATAACCTTTTAAAGTTCTTATCTGTTTGTACTTTATACAGATACTAGAGGCCCTGTGCATGAAAATTCGTGCACTTGGGGGGGCTTCCTCAGCCCGGCCTGCGCCCTCTTGCAGTCTGGGACCCCTAAGGGGATGTCCATCTGCTGGCTTAGGCCTGCTTCCTGGGGGATCAGGCCTAAGCTGGCTTTCGGACATCCTTAGCACTGCTGAGGGGGCGGGAGAAGCTCCTGCCACCACCGCTGCGCTCACAGCCGTCAACCTGGCTTGTGGCTGAGCAGAGCTCCCCCTGTGGGAGTTCACTGACCACCAGGGGTTAGCTCCTGCATTGAGCATCTGCCCCCTGGTGGTCAGTGCGCATCATAATGACCAGTCATTCCTGGTTGTTCTACCGTTAGGGTCGGTTTGCATATTACCCTTTTATTATCTATACTAATAAAAGGGCAATATGCTAATTAGACCAGGTCAACCGCTATCTTCCGGATGTCCAACTTCCTTCCAGACAAAGCCATGGTGGTGGGGACTGAGGCAGAGGCAGTTAGGGACGATCAGGGTGGCAGGGGAGGGCCGTTAGGGGCGAGATCAGGCCACCAGGGGAGGGCAGTTGGGGGCGAGATCAGGCCGGCAGGGAGGGCCGTTGGGGGCGAGATCAAGTCGGCAAGGGAGGACAGTTAGGGGTGATCAGGCAGGCAGGCAGAGGCAGTTAGGGGCGGTTAGGCAGGCAGGCAGAGAGGTTAGGGGCGATCAGACAGGCAGACAGGCAGAGGCAGTTGGGGGCGACATGAGGCCGGCAGGGACGGCAATTGGGGGCAAGATCAGGCCAGCAGGGGAGGGCAGTTAGGGGCGATCAGGCAGGTAGGCAGAGGCAGTTGGGGTGATCAAGCAGGCAGGCAGAGAGGTTAGGGGCAATCAGGCAGGCAGGCAGAGGCATTTAGGGGTGATCAGGCAGGCAGGTAGATGAGCGGTTAGGAGCCAGCAGTCCCAGATTGCGAGAGGGATGTCCGACTGCCTGTGGGTTTGGGCCTAAGCCGGTGGTTGGACATCCCCCAAGGGGTCCCCGATTGGAGAGGGTTGCAGGCTGGGCTGAGGGAACTCCCTCCCTACCCCCCCCCGCCCCCGTGCACAAATTTCGTGCACCGGGCCACTAGTATAGGATATATAGGATAACAATCATTTGTTTATGGGTTCTGAGTTTCTGTCATAGAAAGTCTTTGCTCACTCTGCAATTATGGAAAGAAAAATTAGCCACAGTTTCTTCAAGTGCTCTAATGGTTTCCTTCCTTCCTTTACCTTTAAATATTTCCTCCATCTGGAGTTTATTTGCTTGTATGTTATATGGATTCAGTTTTTATATAGAGAGTCATGGAGTTTCTTAAGTGCCTTCTCAGGAATGGTGTGTGTCTCATACCTCTTTGTATTATCCATAGCACCTTCCCTGGTACTTTATGCAGCAGCAGTTGTCTTCAATTATCTCTATCTCTAATTATCTCCAGTCAGTTAATCCACACAGCCACTCTTTAAGATAAGTAGTATAACCCCCATTTTGTAGATACAGAAACTGACTTAGAGGCCAAATAATTTGCCCAAGTTCCTACCATTAGTGCAGCCGTGGGCAAACTACGGCCCGCGGGCCGGATCCGGCCCGTTTGGCTGTTCTATCCGGCCCGCGGAGCCGAAAGAGCGGAGGGTTCTCTTGCTCTCCCCTCCGCTCCTTCACCAGCAGCAGTGTTAACATGGCAACGTCGGGAAACACGGCCGCAGCTCCTTCTTCTGAGTCCAGTTTAAGAACCCATTGTGGCCCTCGAGTCAAAAAGTTTGCCCACCCCTGCATTAGTGTCTGGACCTGAGATAAATACAGTTTGATCTTAGAACAGTCAAATTTCAAAACCTGGTGTTTTCTCTTTATCTGGTGACCTGGGTATAGGGCTCTGCTTGTTGTAATTGACCATGTTTGAATATGGGATTGTGGGAGGTAAAACCAAAAGAATTTCGCAGATGTTGGAAACTGAGGGTCCTGTAACACAAAGAAATAACATAAATACAGCAGGCATTCACCCTGGCCTGTGTGGCTTAGTTGATTGAGTGTTGTCCTGTGCGCCAAAGGTTGCTGGTTTGATTCCCGGTCAGGGCCCATGCCCGGGTTGGGGGCTTGATCCCCAGTAGGGATGTGCAGGAGGCACTGATCTATGTTTCTTTCTCTCTCTGTCTCTCTGTCTCTCTCTCTGTCTCTCTCTCTCTCTGTCTCTCTCTCTCTCTCTCTCTCCCTCCCTCCGTCTCTCTTCCTCTCTCTCTAAAAATCAATGTAAAAATCTTTTAAAAAACATACTGCAAATAATATATAGAAAGCATAATTCTTACCAGAAGTGGGGAGAAAAAATCTTCTTGATACCTTGTTTAAGAGAAATTTAAGCCCTAACTGGTTTGGCTCAGTGGATAGAGCGTCGGCCTGCGGACTGAAGGGTCCCAGGTTCGATTCCGGTCAAGGGCATGTACCTTGGTTGCGGGCACATCCCCAGTAGGGAGTGTGCAGGAGGCAGCTGATCGATGTTTCTCACTCATCGATGTTTCTAACTCTCTATCCCTCTCCCTTCCTCTCTGTAAAGAATCAATAAAATACATTTAAAAAAAGAGAAATTTAAGTATTCTCAGAAAAATATATTTACACATAGCTCTTACTGGGATTATTTATTAAAAATTATAATGATAGAGCATTCTCTAAAAATTTTCTTCAGGATACTTAAGTAGAACTTAGGTACAAAACTGTATTATATACTGACTTGAATATCATCTTAAATGGAGGTAGGTACCTTATATCTGATCCTGAAGAGTTAAACACAGGTATGTGTTGGCTTAGCTGTTTACCAGAAGGCTGTATATAAATAATATTTAAAATTTTTAAGTCACATTCCCACTGGTGTATAATTTTAGTTGGAGAATTGAGTCATGTAAGTTCATGAGTTAGCTGTACTCTGTAGTTGGTTACTTATTAACATTAAACATGCTTATTTTTTAGAAATACACATTTTCCTCAAAGTAATTCAGTTATTATCATTGAGGTTACTAAATTTAAATGCTGGCTGCTGGCACACAAGAACACGACTTCCCACTTTTACTATTGTGAAAATAGAGCACAAATTAAATCCATTGAGAAGTAGGGTATGACTGTCACCTGTGGAACTCTGAATTCAGAGTTGATCTCCTTTTCTGCTAATTTTTTCAATACCAGGGTGTCACAAATAACACCCTTTCTCAGAGGGTTTCCAGAATTAAAATAACAGGCACAAACTTAATAAAATAGTAGTGGTGCAGTGAAATCAGGAAGCTTACACACTACCTGTCTTACTATCTGCAGTAGGTACTATGTGACCTCTGAAAGTCCAAATCTTTTCCATTTAATTTCTTACATGGAATGCTGGGTTTTTTTCTTAAGACACAGATGTAGAAAGGTGTGCAAAAATTACTTTTCCTTGATGGGCCACATTTTGACAATACCCTTCTGACCTTACCTGCCTCTTGGTCAACGTGGCATATGCTTCAGCTGCATGGGCAGATGAGAGCCAAATGGGCAGAGGTGATCTAATTACATAGCCCCATTTCTTGTGTGTACAAGTGTAGCCCTGAGAGAGAAAGTGGCTTAATCAGTGAGAGAAAGGATCCAGAGAGTGAGGGTAACAGCTCCCATTTGAGGGAACACACACTACCCAACTCCTTTCCCCTGTGTTGGTGGGCAGTAGACCTCCCAGAACCTTCCATACTTCTCATTGGGAGTGTGCACACAGGGATCTGAATCTCAGACCAAGGCTTCCGAATCAGCCTCTTCAATGATGAGGCCTTGGTGTGGCTTGACATGTTTAAAGCAATTCGAACATATTGATGTCCTAGCCACTGAGTCACTCCTCAGTGCACTTGGATATGTCATGCTTCAGTTGCTTTATTGCCTTTAATGGAGTTTCAGCTTACTGTAATTTTGGTTGAATTGCTAGCAATCTTAATAGATTTCAAATTATTATTTTGAAATCACGTATTATTACTTACTAGAAGTCTGGTGCATGAATTCATGCACCAGTGGGGTCCTTTGGCTTGGCCTGTGGGAACAGGCCGAAACTGGATCATTGACATCCCCTGAGGGATCCCAGATTGCAAGAGGGCGCAGGCCAGGCCAAGGGACCCCACCAGTGCGTGATTGGGGCCAGGGAGGGACTGCGGGAGGACTCCAGAGCATGTCTGGCCCGTCTCACTCAGTCCTGATCAATCAGACCCCAGTAGCAAGATAACCTACCGGTCAGAGTGTCTGCCCCCTGGTGGTCAGTGCACGTCATAGCGAGCAGTTGAGCGGCCTTAGCATATCATTAGCATATTACACATTGATTGGTTGAACAGTCGACTGGACACTTAGCATATTAGGCTTTTATTATATAGGATTCTTATAATATCAAATTTGTGTCATACCATGTGTGGAAGTGGGCAAAGAAGGGGGAGAAGCTACATAAAAATGAAAGCAGCCCCACTATCTACTGTTAATAAGTTGTCAATTCTTCTAAATAACACGTGCTTCACAACTGTGGATTTTGACTGATAAACATTTTCTTTTCTGCTGAGGAACCTTATTTTATCACTATTCTGTAGTGATTTCCAAAGCTCTGGCTTAGACTTCTATACCTTATTTCTTTTCACTTTCTTTGCTGTTGTATGCTAAGGGAAGAGTACTTTTGTGGGTTTGTCTGGCCCTTAAGGTTTAAAAATAGTTTTTAATGGTTCCAAGATAGAAGTATTAGAGTATGTGGTATAGCCCTCATCATGATGTTATTCCTTGGCCTGTTTGGATATTTATAAAACTACTAATTTCAGGCTGTCTTTAGGAGCCTGGCATATTAATTGTAGTGTATGAGAAAGTACTTTCAGAAGGAAGGTGGGAGATGGTGTTAACAAAGATTTATTCACCAAATTTTAGCACAGTAAGACCTAAGAGTTCCTTTGAGCTTACTGGAGCTTAGTGTAAGGTAAGCAAAACAACAAGAATGGTTGCAATACTAGCAGATTTGATTTAGAGTTACAACACACAAACGTCATGTAGGTGTTCCCAATTGAAAGAAACTTCATGAGAAAATCCAGTGAAGATGCCCATGGTTATGGAGATTCAGTGTGTTAGAGCAATGAAAGGGAAAAGGAAAGGTCTAAAAATTCAGATGTTTGACTTAGTAAGCTTTCTTTTACTGGAGGCTCCGTTGCATTTAAAAATGAAATGGTACACTGTAGGAACATTATACATGCAGAAGCTCCGATTTAAAGATTTGCCATCTCAGGGAACAGTGTGCACACCCAGGGTGAAATTTCAACTGATAAAGAGATCTCCCTTGTACTGGTGTATCAGTCAGGGCTCTGTCAGGAAAACAGAGGTCATTCTAGGTATTCCATGTAGGGAATCTTTTCTTCCTCTTTCTTTTCCTTTTTGTTTTTATTTTAGCTCCTTTTGAGGTGTAATAAACTGCTTATATTTAAAGTGTTCGGTAGACACTAAAATTTGAACTATATATACAAAAGTCAATGAGTGTATCCTTTATCCCCCAAAGTCTGTTTGTATCCTTTGGTCAGCCCTCCTTCCCACCTTTTCCTGTCTCTCCCCAACCCTCAGGTAACCACTGACTGGCTTTATGTCCCCATAGAATATTTTGCATTTCCTAGAATTTTATACAAATAGAATGTGCAGTACTTTTGTCTGGCTTCTTTCACTTAGCATAATTATTTTGAGGTTTGTCCATGTTGTGTGTATCAATAATTCATTCCCTGATTGCTGAGCAGCATTTCGTTGTGTTTTGTTTATCCATTCACCTACAGGTGCACATTTGAGTGGTTTCTAGTTTTCAGCTATCCTATCTAATAAAAGAGAAACATGGTAATTAGCGTACAACCGCTACCCTTCCCATTGGCTAATCAGGGTGATATGCAAATTAACTGCCAGCCAAGATGGCGGCCGGCAGCCAGGCAGCTTGAAACTAACATGAGGCTTGCTTGCTTCAGTGACGGAGGAAACCAATGTTCCCCGACTGCCTTGCCGGCCTCTGAACCTGCAGTTTGAAACATTGTAACAAATATAGAAGCGAAACAAAACCCCAGAAACCTGCTTTTAGCGAGCCAGGATCTCAGAGCTAGAGTTATACATTGTTTCGATTATAGAACCGAAACAAACCAGATACCTGCTTTTAGCAGCAGAGGCCTCAGAGCTGGAGCCAGAGCTAAAGCTGGCCCAGAATAAAAAAAGAAAAGAAAAAAAGGAGCAGTTGGGAGCTTCAGCCCTCAGCCTCTCACCAAGACTGGCCAGGCAACCCAGTGGGGACCCCCACCCTGAAGGGTGTGTGACCAGCTGCAAACGGCCATCATCCCCTCACCCAGGCTGGCCAGGCACCCCAGTGGGGACCCCCACCCTGATCCAGGACACCCTTCAGGGCAAACCAGCCAGCCCCACCCATGCACCAGGCCTCTATCCTATATAGTAAAAGGGTAATATGCCTCCCAGCACTGGGATCAGCGTGACGGGGGCAGCGCCCAAATCACCTGATCGCCCTGCGGCTCTGTGTGTGACAAGGGGCAGGGCCACAACCTCCCTATCCTCCTGCTCTGTTCGTGACAGGGGAAGGCGCCCCAACCTCCTGATCAGCCCTGCTCTGTGCCTGATACGGGGGAGCTCCCCAACCCCCTGATCGCCCTGCGGCTCTGTGTGTGACAGGGTGTGGCGCCCCAACCCCCTGATCGGCCCTGCTCTGTGTGTGAAAAGGTGCGGCGCCCCACCCCCACGGGCCCTACTCTGTATGTGACGGGGTAGAGCTATAACCTCCCCATCGGCCCTACCCTGAGTGTGACAGTGGCGGCGCCCCAACCTCCTGATCGGCCCTGCTCTGTGGGTGATAGAGGGCGGCGCCCCAACCCCTTCCCCCACGGGCCCTGCTCTGTGTGTGACGGGGTAGAGCCATAACCTCCCCATCGGCCCTGCCCTGAGTGTGACAGTGGCGGTGCCCCAACCCCCTGATTGGCCCTGCTCTGTGGGTGATAGAGGGCGGCGCCCCAACCCCCTGATCCGCCCTGCTCTGTGTGTGATGGGGCGGTGCCCCAATTCCCCTATCGGCCCTACTCTGTGAGTGACAGGGGGGAGCTCCTCAACCCCCTGATGGGCCTTGCTCTGTGCGTGACACGGGGGAGCTCCCCAACCCCCTGATCGACCCTGCTCTGTGCATGACAGGGCACGGAGCCCCAACCCCCTTGATGGGCCCTGCTCTGTGAGTGACGGGGCAGCGCCCCAACCCCCTCATTGGCCCTGCTCTGTGCGTGACGGGGTGGCGCCGCAACCTCCCTATCGACCCTGCTTTGAGTGTAACAGGGGGCGGTGCCCCAACCCCCCAGTCGGCCTTACCCTGAGCGTGACTAAGGGTGGCATCGCAACCTCCCGATCCGCCCTGCTCTGTGCATGACAGGGGGCGGCGCCCCAACTCCCCAATCGACCCTGCTCTGAGCCTGACAAGGGGCTGCACCTAGGGATTGGGCCTGCCCTCTGCCACCCGGGAGCAGGCCTAAGCCAGCAGGTCGTTATCTCCCGAGGGGTCCCAGACTGCGAGAGGGCACAGGCCAGGCTGAGGGATCCCCCCCCCCCCCCAGTGCACAAATTTTTTGTGCACCGGGCCTCTAGTCCTTTATAATAAAGAGGTAATATGCAAATTGACCCTCAGGCCATAACACCGTCACAAGATGGCAGCACGCACAGCAGGGGCAGGGCCGGCTGCCACTTCGCACAATTTCTGCCAGGGTTTCTGTGGCCCCACGTGCTTGCCACAGGGGCAGGGCCTCGCAGCCACTGCACACAGCCCAGAGGTAGGGCATCATGGCGGCACTCCAGGGCTCGCAGCCATCCTACAGTGTGCCAGCCACACGGGGTGGGACTCCGGGACTCAGGGAGGTCCCATGGCGCGGGGTGTGGAAGAATGGGGGGATAGGGGATAGAGGTCCCAGGTCTCGCATGATTTCGCGCTAATGAGTCACTAGTTATAAATAAGCTGCTTTAATGATCATGTAGAAGTCTTTGTATTGGACATATTCTTTTCTCTAGGGTAAGTACTTAGGCTTGGAATAGATGGGTCATATGGTAGGTGTATGTTTAACTTTATAAAACTGCCAAACATTTCCAAAGTGGTTGTACCATTTTACATTCTTAGCATGAGAGAGTTTCAGTTGCCAAAATTTGGTATGGTCAGTTTTTTTATATTTGGACATTTCAGTAAGTATGTGTATGGTAGCATCTCATACTGGCTGTAATCCGATTTCCTCCTTAACGACTGATATGTGCTTATTTTCTATCTGTATGTCTTCTTTGCTGAAGTGTCTGTTCAAATCTTTTGACCACTTAAAAAATTGGGTTGTTTTCTTACTGAATTTTGAGAGTTCTTTGTACAGTAATTCTTTGACACAAATTTTTATCAGATAATTTGCAAATATTTTCTCTCAGTCTACAGCACTTTTCATTCTCATAATATCTTTTGAAGAGCAGAATTTCTTAATTTTGATGAGTCAAATTTGTCATTTTTTTTTTCTTTTATGGATTACACTTTTTTGGTATCATATCTAAAATATAATTTGCCTGACCCAAGATCATAAAGATTTTCTCCTATAAGAAACATGTGTTATCTTTCCTGTTTTGTTTTGTGTTTTCCTTCTTCTAGTTTTAGAGTTTTTATTTAGGTCTGTGATTCATTTTGAATTAATTTTTGGATAAAGTACAAGATATAGATTGAGGTTTCTTTTCTTTTTTTTTTTTTTAACATATGCTGGCTGTCCAAGTGTTCCAACACTTGTCGAAAAGATTATCTTTTTGCCCTGGCTGGAATAGCTCAGTTGGTTGGAGCATCATCCCAATACAGAAGGCAACTGATCTATGTTTTTCTCTCTCTCTCTCTCTCTCTCTCTCCTGCTTTCATCCTTTACCCTCTCTCCCTAAAATCAATGAAAACAAAAGAAAAAGAAAAAAGACTATTTTTCTCCACTGAATTGCCTTGGCATCCTTTTTGAAAATCATTTGTCTATTCTGTTCAGTCTCTGGAATGTATTCTATCCCATTGAACTTTTTCTCTATCTTGGTGCCAATATCAGACTATCTTAATGATTGCATCATTATAATAAATCTGGGTGTCAGATTGTATGTCAAATTTGTTCTTTTAAAAAACTTATTGGCTATTCTGGATCCTTATGAATTTGAAAAGGCGCTTGTCAGATTCTACCGCAAAGTCATATCGGGATTTTGATAGGGAGTGTTTTGAATGTACAAATCAATTTTGGGAGAATTGACATCGTAACAATATTGAGTCTTCCAATCCATAAGTACAGTCTATCTCTCTACTTCAGCGGTTCTCAACTGTGGGTCGCTACCCCTTTGGGGGTCAAATGACCCTTTCACAGGGGTTGCCTAAATGCATCCTGCATATCAGATATTTACATTACGATTCATAACAGTAGCAACATTACAGTTATGAAGTAGCACCGAAAATGATTTTATGGTTGGGGGTCACCACAATATGAGGAACTGTATTAAAGGGTCACGGCATTAGGAAGGTTGAGAACCACTGCTCTACTTACTTAGGTTTTTAAATTTTTCTGTCAGCAACATTTTATAGTTTCCCATGTGTGGGGATTATACATTTTTTTGTCAGATTTATCGCTAAGTATTTCCTAATTTTGATGTTACTGTAAGATTTTTTAAGAATTTTCCATTTCTGATTGTTGCTAGTACATAGAATTGGTTTTATATATGATCTTGTATCCTACAACCTTGGTGATTCTGGTAGATTTTTTGGTAAAATCTATTGTATTTTTTCAAGAAAGGAAGATTTTTAATATATGGAATTAAAGGCTCACACAACTATTAGAAAGTCTGGGAGGGAGGGGATTCAAGGAAGCAACTGTCATTACTGATGAAATTAGAGTGCTAGGTTCCCAGGAAAGCATTGATCTCAGCTGCCTGCAGCGCCAGCTACTGTAAAAGTGGAAAGTCCTGTGTACTGATGCCCATGTTATCTGCTTACAACTATTTTCAGAGAATATTGGCTTCTTCTCTGCCTTCCAAATAGAAGGTGGGTCCCTCTCACTGGCAGCAGCTAACCTAGAACAAATGGAGAATGGAATTCTGGGAAATGCAGTTCCAGACCTTTCCCTGCAATGCAGGGAAAACCTTAGTAGGTGGTGATCACAGAGAACATTAATAAAGATATATGCAAGATCCTGCACTTGGTCATGAACTGACTTAGCAGTACTGTGAAAAACATTGGGATTGGGAGGTTTTGACTCAATAAGATATGACTTCCAGGAAGGCAAACTTGTTCTTTGACAGTATGGGCAGTGGTATATTACTATCTGGGACAAGGAAGTAGCAGGCCTGCTCTGTGTGGTACTGCTTTGTCAAATAACTGGATGAGTGTAGACAAACTGTTACATGTTTAGGGGATGTGGAATGTTTGACGGAACTGAGAATGCCTCAGAGATGCATGATGGATACCTACAAATATTTAGAAGACTTGTTCTTTGCTGACTGAAAGGGAAGGCTTAGGACCAGCGATTGGAAGCTATAAGGAGACAGTTTCTAAGGCAGCATAAAGAACTTCCTGCACAGCCACATTATGATTGAATAGGTCGGGAGTTTCCTTCGTTACAGATTGCTGGACTGCCAGGCCAGAGTATATAAGATATAAGAATTGTGGTTTCAAATGAGATGTTCCTCGGGCAACATTGTAACCTTGAATTCTTTGCAGGGAAAAATCCTCCAAATTATTGGTTACAACTTTTGCCACATGGGATTTCTGAAAGTGAAAACAAGTTCTTTTAAATATATTATCTTACTTTATTTGGTTTGAGTAATTCCAAATAAGGTTATTTCTTGCATGTGGCTCAAAATATGGAAAGTGGGAAAGAGTCACAAGCTGTGTGTGCAAAAGTCTTATTGCCATATTTCATTGATTCTGAAACTCGCTTCTTTTACATGCTTGATATCTCTGACATCTGCATGCAGTTGATGGCACTCTTCAACTACTGATGCTTTACATTTGCTATCAGTCAGATTTTATTTTACATGCACAGATTTGGTCCTAACTATTCTTAATGTTATTAATTCAATGGAATTCCATGCATATTTTGTACTACCTCAGTTAGTTGCCTTTTAATATACTGTCTTTATAAAGATTACACTAAAATTTGGCACTGAAGCACAGATGAGAATAACAAGGCATAAGCTTGATATTAATGAGGCTATTTGTCTTTGGAGAAATGACTACAATTCCATACTTTCTTGGAAAGAAACAATCCAAGTGCATTATACCTATGAAGTTCAAGGTACGGTCCAGGGATCAATAGCTTATTAGAAATGAAGAGTCCTAGGTCCTAGCCCACACCTACTTAATAAGAATCTGCATTTTAACAAGGTTCCCGTTAAAGTTTGAGAAGCATTGTTTTCTACAATGCTTTCCTTATAGGATGATAACCCATATGTAGAAGGAGATATGTTAAATTTTTCTTCCTGCAAGCCACTCAGTGTTAGAATGATTTTTTTAAAATAAGTTTTTATTGATTTCAGAGAGGAAGGGAGAGGGAGAGATAGAAACATCAATGATGAGAGAGAATCATTGATCGGCTGCCTCCTGCATGCCCCCTACTGGGGATTGAGCCCGCAACCCAGGCATTTGCTCTTGACCTGAATTGAACCCTGGACCCTTCAGTCCGCAGGCCAGCGCTCTATCCACTGAGCCAAACCAGCTAGGGCTTAGAGTGATTTTTATGTCTCAGTGCTGTTTGACCTTGTCCACTAATTTAATATCATGTGCAAATTACATTAGCATCCCATTAAATTCCCTCATTCAGATCCAGCAAATGAAAAAATGTTAAGGACAAAAACAACACATTTATTTGGAGTACCCTACTATGTAATTTCCTCTGCCTAAATGGATATATTCCAACATATTATCTTTTATTGTGTGTGCATTTTTAATTAAAAATACTCCAAATGGATACTTTGAACATTTTATTTAACTCTTTTCATTATATTCCTTTTGTAATTTTCCTCACCCCAAGTATGTGTGCGCTATCATTAATACTTACGATTGTTAATGATTTTGTGTCTTGGTTATTTTCTTATTTTATAAGTTGCAAGATTAACGATTGTCTTTTAAGAAAATAACTATCCATAAAAGTCACATATATCAGATGTGCTTTGGAAACCTTATATGAATCTGTGTTAGACAGAGTTCTTAGTATATAGAAAGTAAGAATTCATTGTCACTTATGCCACGGGTCTATTAAATGGTGATGCTATCTCATAGATCCTTGGGAACCAGACCATGGACAGGGGAAACCACTGTTACGGGTGTCGGCTTTAGGACCATGTCATCTCTACCATGCTCCCTGGGAGGATGGATGCCCTGTACCCTGTCAGTTCCCTGTTAAAGTCACACACAAGTACAACTTACTGGTAGAACATAAATCACATCTCAAGCTCTAGTTACAAAGGAGTCAGGAAACGGACCAGAAGGGACTTGGAATGGAGTTGACTGACCAGATGCACATGTCCTGCAAAAAGTAAATGATAGCTTCTATTACTATTACATCACCAATTAAAGAATTATATTGTGAATTGTGTGGTAGAGGGACATTTTAAATACCCCTGTGGTATCATATTTATCATCTAATGTACTTGAGACAAGGAGCCATGATTGATAAAACTGTAGCAATTTGAACATATTAGGGTAAAGTACATATATTTCCAAAATATTTCTAGAATATTTTTGGAAATGCATTTCTGTGAATGTCAGGAATAAATGATTTCTAAAATTCTTTTGGACTTTTATGTGGCTTTCACAAAGAGCTATTTAAAAATTGTTTAAAGTAGAAGTCCTTGACAAACATTTTAAAAAGTGAGTTAATGTTGGAGGATTTTTTAAAAATTAAAAATTGTATTGAGCCATAACCGGTTTGGCTCAGTGGATAGAGCGTCGGCCTGCAGACTGAAAGGTCCCAGGTTCGATTCCAGTCAAGGGCATGTACCTTGGTTGCGGGCACATCCCCAGTAGGAGGTGTACAGGAGGCAGCTGATTGATGCTTCTCTCTCATTGATGTTTCTAACTCTCTATCTCTCTCCCTTCCTCTCTGTAAAAAATCAATAAAAAAATATATTAAAAAAAATTGTATTGAGATAATTTTGTAGATCCACATGTACTTGTGAGAAATAGCAGAGATTCCATGTGCCTTTTACCCAGTTTCCACCAATGAGTTCTTGAAAAATTGCAGTATAACATCATAAGCTAGATACTAACGTCAAAATAACTCACTGATCTTATTTACGTTTCCTCAGTTTTACTTGTACTTATTTGTGTATGTGTGTTTAGTTCTGTACAATTTTATTACTTGTAGGTTCATATATCCACCACCACTATCAAGACACAATCATTCCACCACCTCAAGAATCAGTAGTGTTGACTTTTTTTTTTTTAATAGTCACACTGCCTCACTCCACCTCACCCCCTGATGACCCCACTTGTCATTTCAGAAATGTCATATAATTGGAATCATACAGTATGCAATCTTTGGGATTGGCTTTTCCACTTACCATAATTATCTTAAGATTCATCCAAGTTGTTGATGTATTAATAGTTTGTTCTTTCACAGTATTTGCTTCTGGCATGTTTCATGTGTTGGATGAGTCGGTTGTATATGTTCAGTTCTATCTACCTCAATTGTGTGGAGTTGGTTATAAACTGGAACCAAAGGTGCCACACTTACTGACCATAGAGCATGAGGGATGGGTTTTGATGCTATGATAACCAGTTACCCACACCTTAAAGAAAAGGAAGTTCTCTTTATAGCTGAAGATATTTTCCTGTCAAGATGAGTCCTGGTTGTTTAGCTGAATTTAGACTCTTATAATCTTTTCACTCTAGTCTGCATATTGGTGAGTACCACTTTCAAGTAATAATTGTCAGCCCTACCTCTACTTGATGTTTAAGGCATGATGGGCTTGGGCACATGAATTCAAGAACCATTGGTCATGGTTTTCTAGTTTGTGGAAAGAAGTTGATTTCTTACCTTGATTATCACAACCCATGAATTCATATATTCAAGATTTGGTACTTTGAAAACAGCAGAGGACAGCAAGCTGTCTTCAGAGCAAGAACAGAGGTCTCTGCTCAGAAGCTGTTGTCCAGGTTGTAAAGCAAGATACAGCCATTTAAGAAGTTAAACTAAGCCCTGGCCAGTGTGGCTCAGTTGGTTAAGTGTTGTCCCATGCACCAAGAGGTCATGGTTTGATTCCAGGTCAGGGCGTATTGGTTGTGGGCTCAGTCCCCAGTAGGGAGCCAGCTGATTGATGTTTCCCTCTTATCGATGTTTCTCTCTCTCTCCCTTCCTCTTTCTCTAAAATCAATAAAAACATTTTATAATCAATCAATTAATTAATTAAACTAAGAGTTTCAGGAAGGTCAGTAGCACTTCATCTTGTTTGCTGCTGAATTCTCAGCCTCCAGCAGAGTGCTTGACATCAAGTAGGCACTGAAATGAGGGAGAGAAGGAAGGAGGGAAGGAGGGAGAAGGGAACCTTTTAAGAAATATGAAGCCCAGTTCTTTGGTTATGAGTGAGGACTATTATTAAGTGCAGAAAACTCTGAAGGGTATGTGTGTCAGGGAGAGGGGGTGCTATTGCTATGGAGGGAGGTGAGAGAAAGAGGGAAAGAGGGAAAGATATTTTCCTGCCCCCCAGAAAAAAATAAAGTTCTGAATTCACACCAAGCACTTTACATTCCAGAGCCTTATACTTACTACTAGAGGCCCATTGCATGAAGAGATTCATGCAATAGGCCTTCCTTCCCCTGGCTGTAGGCACCGATTTTCCTCCGGCATCCAGGACCCAGGCCTTCGCTCTGGCCGCAGTCCAGAAGCCAAGCCTCTTCAGTCTTCAGTTGTCTTCAGTCTTCAGTCTTCAGTCTTCGCTTGGGCAGAGCCTTCAGTCTTCGCTCCACGCCTACATATGCAAATTAAAAGCCATCTTTGTTGGGTTAATTTGTATACTTATCCTGATTGGCTGGTGCGTGTAGCAGAGTGACACCAATTTGCATGTTTCTCTTTTATTAGTGTAGACTAGAGGCCTGTGCCCTCTTGCAGTATGGGCCCCTCGGGGGATGGCCACCTGCTTGCTTAGGCCTGCTCCCCAGCGAATTGGACCTAAGCTGGCAATCAGACATCCCTCTGGCAGCCCGGGAGCCCTTGGGGGATGTCCACTTGCCAGCGGGGAGCAGGCCTAAGCTGCAGTCGGACATCCTTAGCGCTGCTGAGGAGGCGGGAGAGGCTCCCACAACCACCGCTGTGCTGGCAGCCGTCAGCCTGGCTTGTGGCTGAGCAGAGCTCCCCCTGTGGGAGCGCACTGACCACCAGGGGGCAGCTCCTGCATTAAGCGTCTGCCCCCTGGTGGTCAGTGTGTGTCATAGTGACCAGTCATTCCCAGTGGTTCTGCTGTTAGGGTCAATTTGCATATTACCCTTTTATTAATATAGGACTAGAGGCCCGGTGCACAAAAATTTGTGCACTGGGGGGGGGGGGGAGGAGATGTCCCTCAGCCCGGCCTGTGCCCTCTCGCAGTCTGGGACCCCGCGGGAGATAACAACCTGCCGGCTTAGGCCTGCTCCCGGGTGGCATAGGGCAGGCCCAATCCCTAGGTGCAACTCCTGGTCGGGCTCAGAGCAGGGCTGATTGGGGAGTTGGGGCACCGCCCCCTGTCACACTCAAGGCAGGGTCGATGGGGAGGTTGCGGCGCCACCCCCTGTCACGCACAGAGCAGGGCCAATCGGGGTTGGGGTGCTGCCCCCTGTCACTCACAGAGCAGGGCCCATCAGGGGGTTTGGGGCTCCGTACCCTGTCACGCACAGAGCAGGGTCGATCAGGGGGTTGAGGAGCTCCGCCCTGTCACTCACAGAGTAGGGCCGATAGGGGAGTTGGGGCACTGGCCCCTGTCACACACAGAATAGGGCTGATCAGGGGGTTGGGGCACCGCACCCTGTCACACTCAGGGCAGGGCCGATGGGGAGGTTATGGCTCTACCCCGTCACACACAGAGCAGGGCCTGTGTGTGTGGGGGGGGGGGGGGGTTGGGGCGCGGCACCCTGTCACACACAGAGCCGCAGGGCGATCAGGGGATTGGGGAGCTCCCCCCTATCAGGCACAGAGCAGGGCTGATCAGGGGGTTGGGGCGCCTACCCCTGTCACGAACAGAGCAGGGCGGATAGGAAGTTTGTGGCCCTGCCCCCTGTCACACACAGAGCCACAGGGTGATCAGGGGGTTTGGGCGCTGCCCCCGTCACGCTGATCCCAGTGCCGGGAGGCCTCGCGGCTCCGCTGATCCCAGTGCTGGGAGGCATATTACCCTTTTACTATATAGGATAGAGGCCTGGTGCACGGGTGGGTGTCAGCTGGTTTGCCCTGAAGGGTGTCCTGGATCAGGGTGGGGGTCCTGCTTGGGTGCCTGGCCAGCCTGGGTGAGGGCCTGAGGGCTGTTTTCAGGCTGGTGGGTGACTGAAGCTCCCAACCGCTCCTTTTTTTCTTTTCTTTTTTTATTCTGGGCGAGCTTTAGCTCTGAGGCTTGGCTCCAGCTCTGAGGCCTCGGCTGCTGAAAGCAGGTATCTGGTTTGTTTGGGTTCTGTAATCGAAACACTGTTTCAACCCCAGCTCTGAGATCCCAGCTGGCAGAAAGCAGGTTTCTGGGGTTTTGTTTAGCTTCTATATTTGTAACAATGTTTCAAACTGCAAGCTCAGAGGCCGACAGCGGCAGGCGGGAAACGTTAGCTTCCATCGTCACTGAAGCAAGCAAGCCTCATGTTCGCTTCAAGCTGCCTGGCTGTCGGCCGCCATCTTGGCTGGCAGTTAATTTGCATTTCGCCCTGATTAGCCAATGGGAAGGGTAGCGGAGGTACGGCTAATTACCATGTTTCTCTTTTATTAGATAGGATAGAAGCCTGCTGCATGGGTGGGGGCCGGCTGGTTTGCCTTGAAGGGTGTCCCAGATCAGGGTGGGGGTCCCACTGCGGTGCCTGGCCAGCCTGGGTGAGAGGCTGATGGCTGTTTGCAGCTGATCACACCCCCTTCAGGGTGGGAGTCCCCACTGGGTTTCCTGGCCAGCCTGGGTGAGGGGCTGATGGCTGTTTGCAGGCTGGTCATACCCCCTTCAGGGTGTGGGTCCCCACTGGGGTGCCTGGCCAGCCTGGGTGAAGGGCAATGGCTATTTGCAGGCTGGTCAAACCCCCCGCCCCCCCAGTGGGGACCCTCACCCCATGGAGGTTTGGCCAGCCTGGATGAGGGACTGATGGCTGTTTTCAGACTGGCCACACCCCCTTTAGGGTTGGGGGTCCCCACTGGGGTGCCTGGCCAGTCTGGGTGAGGGGCTGAGGGCCGTTGTCAGGCTGGCCAAGCCCCCCGGCAACAGAAGCTCCCAGCCTCTCCTTTTTTTCTTTTTTCTTTTATTCTGGGATTTACCTTATATAATTGAAACTTTGTTGCCTTCAGTGGAGCTCAGAGCCCCGGGGCAGGCGGGAAGCTTGGCTTCCTGCTCGCTCCAGCTCCGTGGCCATGGCCAGCTGAAAGCAGGTATCTGGGGTTTATTTATCTTCTATAATTGAAACTTTGTTGCCTTTAGTGGAGCTCAGAGCTGGCCAGGAAGCTTGGCTTCCTCCATCACTGGAGCAACCAAGCCTCCTGCTCGCTCCAGCTCCGTGGCTGCCGGCCGCCATCTTGTTTGGGCCAGTTTGCATATAGTCGCTCTGATTGGCTGGAGGGCGTGTCTTAAGGTGTAGCAAAGGTACAGTCAATTTGCATGTTTGTCTTTTATTAGATTACATTCCCCCTGCCTGGGCAGATACTCATTTCCCAGATAGTTTTCTCCATTTAGGTCTCTACTCAGATATAAACACCTCAGAGAGGCCGTTGTTGAACATCTTATGTAAAGTATCCCAACCTCTTCCCCGTCCTTTCCCTTTTAGTCACTCTCTGGTCCCTTTCTCAGTTTTATATTCTTCATGGCATTTGTAATGATTTCCTGGCACTGCCTGTTTTCTTTGTCTCCTATCTAGAATGTCACCTTCCTGAGGGCAGGGACTGTCTCTCTCTCACCCAATGTTTCCTCCTCAATGCTTAGGTCAGTGCCTGAAATGCAGTAGTAACTCGGTGTATGTTTGTTAAATGATTTAGTTATTTGCTTTGAGGCTTTTCTTTTGAATACATTTCCCAGGTTTAGCTTATAGGATTCCCCTTCAACTGGCCTTTCTATTACATTTGACCTGTCTCATCATTTTTTGAACATTTTCTTCTTGACAAGCAAGTAGTCCAGGCTCATCTTGTACTTTCCTTGCCCTAACCTCCAGATTAGCTCTTTTCCAGAGAACTCTATTTTTTAGTGAATAATGGTATTTAGAAGCCACAATCTGGATGCTAGGTATGTTCATTGGTATTTGAATGTTTGTTCCTCAAGCCCTCTCAGTAATAGAGCTAGGGTGTGTGTGTGTGTGTGTGTGTGTGTGTGTGTGTGCGCGCGCGTGCGCAGACATATTCCCCACTTACACACAAGGGATATGTTCCAAAATTCCTGAAACCATGGAGAGTGCCAAACCCTATAAATTCTATGTCTTTTCCTAGATACACTTTTTCACTTAACCCATGTACTTTACGGCTTCTCTTTAGCTAACATCACTAACCTGTGATATGGGGCAATTATTAAGTAAAATAAGGGTTACTTGAACCCAAGCACTATGCTACAATGACAGTCGATCTAATTACTGAGGCAGCTACTAAGTGATTATTAACATGCAGGTAGCTCAGAGTATATTAAAAAAATAAACAGGAGTTCATGCCAATAATTAATTCAGACCCAGCTCCACAGGGTGCATTCTCTCTTTTCATTTTGGTAACTCCTTTTGCAATGGTGAGAAACCTAACTTTCACTATCCTTAATATATTTATTTAATTTTTCTTATTTTTTTTTTTTTACAGAGAACATTTTATTTTTTTGCTCTTCACCATTAATTCCCTCTATACCTTCAACTATATTTATTTATTGATCAGACGCCCTTTGTGTAACCAATCCTGCATCACCACCACCTAGATGCCTTCCCTGCATGGATGCCTTCTTCACTCTGCTTGGGCTCTGCCTCAGCATTGGGATATTTTAAAGCTCCCCAAACAATGCTAATGTGCAGCTTAAATAGAGTACAACTCAGAAAAAAGTGAACCCCACACTATGTGATCCTTTATTAAGTGAATGGCAGGTTTTTAATTCAGGTTTGGTTTTAGAAAATAAATTCTTCCGAAGGAAGTGAAATTTAAAGAGAAGATTCAATTCTACCAATATACACAGTAGAAGATCAGAGTGAAAGCACAGCCTGTCTCCTGGGAAGCTTTGTAAAATATTTGTTTTGGAAGTAAATCTGCTTGCATGTGAACATGAATTTCAATTCCTTTCCCTAAATTACCTGTTTATAGGAAAAAATACTTGAAAAGGTTAGTTTTGTAAGAATGTGTCTCATTAAAGACTTACCGCTTCTTTTACATTGCATTTTATAAATGAACTTTCAATTTTAGAGTAGATTTAGAAAAATGCAACTTAATACTTTTTAAAGCATCATTTATTTAAGTAGGAGATATTCATGCTGTGTTTGCTCTTTCTCAGTAATCAGTTGCACTTTAAAATACGAAAACCAAGTTATAGTATCTGAGTCACGAGGAACCCCATCTTCTTCCACTCGCATCTAGAGGAAGCAAGAGGCTCTAGGAACCAAATATAACAGGATCTGTGGTCAAACTGCCTTAGGTGGTCAACATCCATCTTGCCAGTTTTCGTAAATCCATTTTCTTAGCATGGCTGCAAGTGGGCTTCACCAAGTGCTCCACGCTGAGCCTGATGTACACATAATCCGACTCCAAAGAAATCCAGCTCTAAACCTAAGAAGAAAAGTTTTCATGGAAGTTACCTGTAGAGTGTGAATTGTGCACATTAGGCTTTTAGATATTTATGCTCAGATGTTATACAAGGAGAAATGTGGATGTGGGCAGAGCCACCGAACTTGACATGTAGGTAAAACATTTTTTTCCTGTTGTTGTTTGATTTATGTAAGTACAGCATTAATTACATATTCATGAGAGCTCACTTGGGGTTGGTCCTCAGTTCCTTCTGTATGGGTAAAGTGATTCCCACTCCCCAAACTTGAGTCCTTCAGGAACCATCTTTGTGATTTTTGCCGCATATGCAAACTTTTACCTTAACGTTTCTCTTTAATTTATCTGACTTTTAGCTTTTTCCTAGATAATATCTGTGAAACCATGGATTTGATGTGTTGATCCCCTAAAATCACCAGTACTGTTTGGTACTTGGGAACCTGGGAACTACCAGTATATCTCCAACTTGCCTTCAAATTCTGAAATTCAATAAACAAGCACCTGGGGTCTCCTGACTTGAACTTTGAAGTTACAGCAGTGGTTGCTTGCATTTTTCCCAGTTGACACATAACAGTGAAAGTTGGCATATCTATACTAATAATAGGGTAATGTGCTAATTAGACTGGGTGAACCAGACATCTTCCAGTCACCCGGTCCTCCTTTTAGACAAAGCCATGGTGGCAGGGACTGAGGCAGAGGCGGTTAGGGGCTATCATGCCAGCAGGGGAGCAGTTAGAGGTGATCAGGCCAGCAGGGGAGGGCGGTTAGAGGAGATCAGGCTGGCAGGCAGAGACGGTTAGGAGCCAGCAGTCCCGGATTGCAAGAGGATGCAGGCCGGGCTGAAGGACCACCACCAACCCCCCCCCCCTTGCATGCATTTCATGCACTGAGCCTCTAGTATATATATAAAATATTATATTAGAATACATGTTGGGTTATATTCTGTAATATATTAGAATATTAAATTTTAAAGTTACTTTTCAAATATGAGGTATAAATTACATTATCTTAGTTTCTTAAGATTCATCACATTTCTTTAACTGGGATGTTTATTATTATGTATCATTTTTATTTTAATAGAGGAGAGCAAAACCTGATTGTCCTGATTCAGGTGTGCCAGGAAGATGCAACGGTGAACTCACCCAATAAAAAGTACCTGATATATAGGATACTCAGCCTTAAAAACACAAGATATAGGACATAGAGTATTATGTTAATCACTCTGAAAATGTTTTGGGAAACATCTAAATTATAAATACCTTTGTGCCATAATTGAATTAATATAGTCTATGTATAACATAATTTGTGAAGAATATTGCCAGAAGAAGCCAATTGGATATTGTCATATATTCACATCACATTCTTTGATGAGTGGAAATACATTAATCGTGTGTGTGTGTGTGTGTTCTTTTAGGAAGATCTCAAAAAAACTCACTTTAATGGACTTCTTTGAAGCCAAACTTAATGTCATGTTTTGCAAAAGGGGCAACAAATCAAAATTAGGGATAACTAAATGTGGTTTTTTGCATTCTCTCAGTTTAAGTAAAATACAGTGTTCTACTCAGTCACAGAGATGAATTGTTGCATTACATACTATCTACAAGCAGATATTTAACTTTCTGGTCTGACATTTCTTTAACAGAGAGAAGGAGCAAGAAAGGGAAGAACAGTTAATGGAAGACAAGAAAAGGAAGAAAGAGGATAAAAAGAAAAAAGAAGCCACTCAGAAGGTGGGTTTATTTAGTTAAGTTTATTAAATAATGCTGCAGCTGATTTTATCAAAACAGCAGTAAACAATACAGTAAACCATCAATATAATGGGCTAATTTGGACAAGGGTGTGTCCACTAAAGTCAAAAGTCCGTTATTTAATAAAATAGGTTTTCTGAATGCGTATGTTAAAAATTTGACTAGTTTACATGTTTTTACTTATGTAGACACATTTGTGTAATTAAAATTAAGTATGCATGAAAAGTTTAATTTCACAGAAAAGTTTTCTATATGTATTATAGTAATTTTAAATTTTTACTGAATAAGTCTAGTAATGCATGCATTCTTTAGTCACCACAAATAAACAAATGCACACGGCTGGGGCGTGGCCTAGCACAGGTCTGAACATCAGCAGGCTCAAGTTAAACTGCTACAGAGGAAGCCAGCTTATCTCAGATGCCTAAGCCTGGACCAACCAACTGTGCCAGGAAACAAGTTAGAATAAGGCAGCTCTGAACAACACACCTTGAATGAAGCTGCAGCAAAGGGAGGTACAGAGAGTTAGGGGTACTAGACACACAGTCCCGTGAGGGCCCATGATCTTTTCTTTTGTAGTTAATCTTTGATACTGGCTAAAGAGATAATCAAACCAAGAAATTGCAAAGCCTAATTCAAAGTTCTGGCCATTTTAATAAGCTGCTATGTAATCTGACTAATCAATACAGCTATTTGACAATTGAAACAGACCAGATGAGCTCCAAAAACATCACCTCTGTGATGCCAAACTCAGTCTTCCTCCTCCTCTAGATTTGGTTTATAGAGTGAAGCTATGTTCTAAAGTTATTTTTTTTATAATTACACTAGAGGCCCAGTGCACAAAAATTTGTGCACATGGGGGAGGAGGGGTCTCTCAGCCCAGCCTGTGACCTCTCACCGTCTGGGATCCCTCGGGGGATGTCCACCTGCTGGCTTGGGCCCGCTTCCTGGGGGATTGGGCCTAAGCTGGCAGTCAGACATCCCTCTGGCAGCCTGGAAGCCCTCGGGGGATGTCCACTTGCCAGCGGGGAGCAGGCCTAAGCTGCAGTCGGACATCCTTAGCGCTGTTGAGGAGGCGGGAGAGGCTCCCACAACCACCGCTGTGCTGGCAGCTGGCAGCCTGGCTTGTGGCTGAACAGAGCTCCCCCTGTGGGAGCACACTGACCACCAGGAGGCAGCTCCTGCATTGAGCGTCTGCCCCCTGGTGGTCAGTGTGTGTCATAGTGACCAGTCATTCGCAGTGGTTCTGCTGTTAGGGTCAATTTGCATATTACCCTTTTATTATATAGAACCCTGGTGCACGGGGGGGGGGGGGGGGGGTTGGCTGGTTTTCCCTGAACAGTGTCCTGGATCAGGGAGGGGGTCCTGCTGCGGTGCCTGGCCAGCCTGGGTGAGGGGCTGATGGCTGTTTGCAGGCTGGCCAGACACTGAACGGGGACCCTCACCACATGGGTATTTGGCCAGCTTGGGTGAGGGGCTGAGGGCTTCTTTTGAGGCTGGCCACAGCCCCTTCATGGTGGGGGGCCTTACTGGGGTGCCTGGCCAGCCTGGGTGCGGGGCTGAGGGTTATATTCAGGCTGGCCACGGCTGCGGGCTGGAAGCAGGTATTTGGGATTTATTTATCTTCTATAATTGAAACTTTGTAGCCTTGAGCGGAGCTCAGGGCCGGCAGGGCCAGCTGGGCAGGCGGGAAGCTTGGTTTCCTCCATTGCCGGGGGCAACCCAAACCTCCTGCTCACTCCAGCTCCGTCGCCACCGCCATCTTAGTTGGGTTAATTTGCATATTTGCTCCTGATTGGCTGGTGGGCATGTGGGTATAGCGGAGGTATGGTCAATTTGCATGTTTCTCTTTTATTAGATTAGATTGTTCTCTCTAGTGAATTGAATGCTGGATTTTTTATTATGTAATAAACTGGTATATTCTGGATTCATACATATTTTTTAATAAAAGTGGCATTCACACTATTAAAAAAGAACTGCTGCAGAAAGTCACACCCGTTGACAATAAAACCAGTTACCGTGCTCAATATGTGGTGTGATCACATGCTAATCATTCACCAGGCTTTGTTTAAAAGTTGTGACCATTGATTTAAGTATGTAGACCAGTGATGGCGAACCTATGACACGCATGTCAGAGGTGACATGCGAACTCATTTTTTTGGTTGATTTTTCTTTGTTAAATGGCATTTAAATATATAAAATAAATATCAAAAATATAAATCTTTGTTTTACTATGGTTGCATATATCAAAAAATTTCTATATGTGACACAGCACCAGAGTTAAGTTAGGATTTTTCAAAATGCTGACACGCCGAGCTCAAGAGGTTTGCTATCACTGATGTAGACGATAGTTATAGATATGTAATATTTATGTCAGCAAAATTACTGGTATTTTTTTCCAACATATGACCTATTCACTACAATTTGATAAAAATAACAGTGAATTAATAACAACAAATCACCTATTAATTATAAGCAAATCTTGGTTAAAAACATTTTGTAACTAAGAGGTGTTGATTTTCACCTATGGACTGGAAGTTTTGTTCATTAAATCAAGTTCCACAAAATCAAGGGTTTACTATATTGAGAAAGGCAAGACATTTACTAACACTTAAATTCTTCTCATATTTCCTTATTTTTGTCATAATTAATCTCTATTTTCTTAAGCAAGCTTATACCGTAGAATAACTTCAAAGTTACTGCAGTTTGCTCTTCTTCTGGCCACCTCCAGCATTGTCGTTTATATGAGCCTGCCTTTTGATAATCGTATAAAGAAACCTCCCTCCCAGAGGATCTGATGGTCCTGCTCAGTGTTTTGGGGAAGAGAGCATTGCATAGCTTTGAGGGATTTGCTTAGGGAGATTTGAAAGGAGATGCTAAAAGAAAAAAAGGGCAGACAGCTGTCAACTGAAAAGTCTTAGTTGAAGTGTTGGAGTAGAGATGGTTTGAGCCCCTTGCCCGGCTCCCTTTGTTGCTGAGCATGGCCCCCTGCCCTGGACGTTGTCTGAGCTCATTTCCCTCACCTTGCCACTCCTTTAAGCATCACCTGATGTGGGCTTTGGTTTGGCAGGGTTGCTTTCTTCTATTCTTTTTTGGAGGCAAAATTGATTTTCCTCCTGTTCTTGTTACTACTATCTGAAGCACTTGGGAAGCAGGGGCTCCCCGTGAAAGGCAGGTTTAAGGGTCCCTGCTGTGGTCCCAGGTTATTGAAGATAAGTTTAGGGAGGTGAAAACTGTTAAAAGGTTCAGAGGGAGCTGTATATTTAGAACAAACTCAAGGCAAACAAAGCCAGTGCTATATAAGGTAAAAGAGACACTGCAAGTTTTCCCAGCATTGTTGGATATAGCATTTCCCATAATTCAGTTTTCTGAATTATTGAAATTAGTTCACTTATGAATGCCAGCAGTAAAAACAATATTGGAAATATTTTCTGAATTGGAATGCCTATGATCTTGCCATATTAAACCTATGAAACGTATTTTATTTTTTCTTCATTAAAAGGAATATTGCTTATTGTTTGGTGCCGTAATAGATTGTTATGCTCTTTAAGATTTTGTCTGCTTTTAATTGTTTCTGTTTCTATTTATAGTGCTGTGCTTACCATCTCATCTTCCTGCTATTAGGGTACCTGCTTCTAATGTGTTCCTTCTAACCTAAGCTTGTTAGAATTGTCTAAACTGATAGTAAAGAATTTGACTAAAATTGTTAGATAATGACCCGGATGCTTTTTAAATACTTTCTTTTGAATGTGCAGCCACATTCCACAACATCGAGGTTGCAAATAAGCAGTTCCACCCACCAGCCATACAGTGTTAAGGGCATTGCCCCCATGCCCCACACATGCTGACCCTTCAACTGGCGTGATGGGAGAGTGAACCTCAATGAAGGCCTCCTTTCCTTTAGGGCATTCGCATTTCATTTACTAACCTGGTATAAAAATCGTATTTTGCAGCTGTGGAATGGATAGTTAATAGGCTGGACATTAGGGAACTTGACCAAAGGCTCTGAACAAGAAGATGCCAACTAGAGCAGCTGACTAGGATATGTGCAGTTCATTCTCGTCCCTCTGTAGACAATAGTGTTCTCTTAACTTGAAAATGTCAATATCTAGAAACAATTAATACAGAATGCATCTGTAAACTTTCATTGTGGATTCTACTGATGGAAAAATGATCAGAATTAAAGATGGTTTGGATTTATTCAAGAGTGAATTGGGGCCCTGGCCTGGTAGCTCAGTTGGCTAGAGCACTGTCCCAATACACCAAGGTTGCAGGTTCAGTCCCCTGGTCAAGGCACATACAAGATCAAGCAGTGAATGCATAAATAAGGGGAAAGACAAAGCAGTGTTTCTCTCCTCCCCCCCCCCCCTCCATCTCTCTATCTACCTATCTATCAAATCAGTAAATTTAAAAAAAAATTTAAAGAGTGAATTGGGATTATTTATGCAGAGAATGTAGTTTATTCAGCTGGATGGTCTATCTCTGTGTGTTGCATCTGCATCAAAAATTGGTTAAGTTTTGGGAAAATCACCATAAGTAAAATTTCAAATGGTTAATTCAGAACAATAAAAATTCAGTCATTTTGTTCAAAAAATGTTCTAGATTGGCTGACATGGGATCTGGGCCAACATATGGCCTTTGATATTATTTTATCACACTGAACTATTATGAAATTTCAGAATGAAATTGTGATTTAGCAGTTTTAAGGAGAGAACAAAAAGCTTACCATGTGATTGTCTTAGTAATTTTCAACTTTATTATAGAGATGACACCTCAGCTGGGAGGCATAAAATGTGCTGTGATGCAAAGAATTGTGTAGAACGTGCCAGAGGTTCTATTATGTAGTCCTTCAGTCAGTCAATCAGCAAACATTTGTGGTTCTTTTTTACCACTTCCACATCTATTTTGCTGCCTAGCCCATTGCTTTATAATCACTTCTTTGCTTTTGTCTTCCCCATTAGACTATAAGTTTCTCAAGATTTTATTCATATTTACATTTCCAGTAACTAGGACAGTGAGTGCCTGATGCATAAGAGTCACTCACAAAAATATTTGATAAATGAATAGTCAGGAATGAGTGCTGGCAACATAATTTTCTTGGAGAATTGACTTTTAAACCTAAATTAAATTATTTTGACACAGAAATTAAACATGACCGTTTCCCATTGTGTTCAATGTTTGTGGCAGTTTGTTCTTTCTAGAGCTACCACTGAGTAAACTGTTAGATTTCCATTCATGAGAGAGGTGTCAAAGAAGGATTCCATTAACATTCGTTAGGCTGATGCTGCTAAAGGATCATTGTTCAGTGTTGGCAGAACACATGCTTTGATCATCCAGCTTTTCACCATCTGGGGGACATCTCTTTTAACAGAACCCACATCATAAGACACATCGACATTATTTGGGTTTGTCATTTACACTTGGGGAAGACATTGACTTTCTGTATAACTGATCTTCATAATGGCATTCTAAGAAATATTTACAACAGTATAAACCTTAAATTGCTGTAAGAAATTGGTATGTGGATACAAATCTGTTCATTCTTGGATAAATGGGGTTTTACAAAAAGCATACAGTTGAATTAAGCTCTGTAACAATTAGTACTGGGAAACACTGTCTACCAGAAATTCAGTACCATAGAATTAGCTTGTCTTTTAATGCAAGAATGTAAAAAACACTCCAGGAGGTCACAAAAGTAGATTGTTTAATTCAGATTCAATGTCTGACACTGGTGTGCTGGAATCTATTGTGAAATGGGCTGGTTCGCTACAGGACATAATCCTCCAAAGATGAGCATGTTTTTATGAACACCTATGGCAGTAATTTAGTATGATTACTAGTCACAAATAATCAAATCTCTTCTTTTCTATATGAATATTTTTATTGTAAAAGTCAGAGACACAGTATAAAAATGCTATGGAAGATTGACTCTTGGGAAAAGGGTTCAAAATTACCTATGATCTCAATAATGTAAGATAAACACAATTGGAATTCTGGAGCACTTTTTTTGAGTATTTTCTTTTGGATGTTTTTTTATGCATGCCCTTTTGTGGTTTTGTTTTAGTATTATAGGGCATGTATAATTAGGCACCCTTCTTTATTTTCCTCTCTTATTAGCAGAAACAGTTTTTCATATGCCTCCCAATCATAATTTCCAAACTCTCTAATAGCCCATCATTATATTCAGCCTGTCCAACCTTTTAGGTTAATCACTTTCAAAGATATATCAGTGACTGTATAAAAAAATACTTTTAACAAAGGAATCTTTATTTGTTCAAAATTTACATATTTCACTCTTGCTGTATTTCATACTGATTTACATAAACTTTGATAAAAATAGCCAACATTTATTGAACGCTGGCATAGCATATCTGTTTAATCTTTACAACAACCTTTTGCAAGCAGATGCTGTTATTATCTCCAGTCATCAGATAAATAGAAAACTCAGATCGAACAGCCAGGAAGTAGCACAGCTTGATTCTGAATCCTGTTCTCCTACCACGCATGACCTCTGAGGCCTTTGGTGATGGCCTCGGAACTTTTGCTTTCTGGGTTTGAGATCAAGTGTGTGAGCCCATACTCACAGGGGTCTTTTTGGCCCTCTGGCGAATTCAGTTTCTGGGCCACATCCATGTGCTTTTCTCGAGTCATTAAAAACCAAAATGGCAAACAGCATTCCTGGTTCAAGGACTTCATCACTTAATGAGAGTGGGACGCTTTTTGTTCTAACTTTAGTGTCCTTCATAATGATGCCATGTAAGTTATGATGGCCACTGTTTTTAGAAGGATATCTGAACTGACTCGCAGCGTCTTTTTCTGGATTTTTTTTTTTTAAATATATTTTATTGATTTTTCACAGAGAAGAAGGGAGAGAGATAGAAAGTTAGAAACATCGATGAGAGAGAAACATCGATCAGCTGCCTCCTGCACATCTCCCACTGGGATGTGCCCGCAACCCAGGTACATGCCCTTGACCGGAATCGAACCTGGGACCTTTCAGTCCGCAGGCCGACGCTCTATCCACTGAGCCAAACCGGTTTCGGCTTTTTCTGGATTTTTAACTATGTCTGTGTATCTGGTAGCTGGAATTACTTGAGTTACTGGAATTAAAGTTGTCTTATAATATCAAATTAGAAAGCAAATCTCATTGACTTATATCTCTTCATTTATTTTGCAGGTCACGGAACAAAAAACCAAAGGTAAATTGGGTTTTGTTTTTCCTTTTTAAGTCATTAGAATCTTTTATGTTTAGATTTTACACCCTTGCTAATTGAGCCTCCAGTGCACTTGAAAAGTGAAAGTGGGTGTAGAGTAATTAAAGTTGGTTGTTTGAAGTCACTGAAGAGCAGTAGTGACAAATAAAAAGTACTTGTCATGGTGTTTGTGGCCTGTGTAGTAGCCTTACATTTTTTCAGGAAGTAAAAAAGTTTAGTAAAAGTGATACTTGTTTTGAAAGCATATGGGTCATGATTTTGAATTCAACCTTTTCAAAACTCTTCTTCCATCATTTTTTTTTTTAAGTGAAAATTCTAAGAGAACAGGACAGGGATTTCTGTTGCAAGTTATATGAAGGCATGGACTAGAGTTGGTCCTCCTACCCAGGTAACAGATAATAAAAAGCACTTCAGGTAGAAGCTAATATCGCCCGTTTTTGGATATTTAGAATTGAGTTTCTGGGATTGATGCAGTAGATTTAACAGGGGTGAAGGGTAAGGTTAGATATTAAAAGATAGACTACTTAATGGAGGGATTTAGACATAGCAATTTAGCTTTGTTAAAAAAACTATTCAGGTGATGGTTGTCTTGATGAGCATTATCTATGAAATGATTAGTTTATAAAAGCTAACCTGACCTTAGATGCATTAGTAAAAATATGGTATCTAGAAAGGGATGTTCAGTTCCTGTAATAGGCACCACACTGTGGAAAGAACAGAGACAAACCTTTCTGGACGGTTTGGCATCTGGGCCAGATTGGTTAAGAAATCTGAACCTGTGTCACCTCTAGGAAAGTTAAACACCCAGGGATATTTAACCCCCAAGGGAAGGCTTCCCACCTGGGGAAGATCAGTAACTGTCTTCAAGGATTTAAGGGCTCCTCTGGTGCCTAACACTTTGCAGTTCCTTGGTAGATGTCTGCTGGATGTGTTGTTCATTTAGACCCATTCTTATCCCAAAAGTACCAATGATGAGTGAAAGCAACACAGAAAAGCTTCCAGCTCAATATAAATTTAAAAAATTTACATATTGTTGTCCAGAGCAGTAACTCATAACCTTTACCTTCTTGGGACATACCTGCAGGACAGCATCTTTCCATTAGTATACCTGGGGTGATGGACCATTGCAGTGCATTGGTCACAACTCTGTTTTTTGAGCCTATTCTAGAAGGCATATTACAGTGAGTGCATGTTGGCGGTTGGGATAATTTTGAGTTTACTCTAATTTATTGATATTTGAGGTGGGGGTTTTCCCCAAGTAAGTAATTTACAAACTGAATTACTTGCAGTATCCACACCTTGAAGAGACACCTGTGTGTTCTAACACTGTGGTAGGAGCTATTTCTTCAGGGATGGAACTGGCTTTCTCTAGGGAGTGAATGAATGTGAGGTATTATAAGACATGTGGCTCAGGTAGGTGGCCCAGATGAGAAGTAATGAGGATTTGAACCTGTTTAGGAGCAGTGGTGATAGAAAGATGCTTTGGTTCAGTAGAATATAATGGTGATTAGATAATGGACACCTTCCAGGTTTCTGACTTGAGCAGCTGGTTGGATAATGACTCCATTCCTTGAACCAGACGATAATGGGAGGGGAGCAGGGTAACAAGTTTGAGGGTGTCAGGAAGGGTGGAAGAGTTCTGAGTTGGAGATAGTAATTTGGGAAAGATTTTTACATAGTGGTAGTTAAAGCCTAAGCTTGGGATTGTTTGTGGTCAAATAAATATGGGAAGGGTGCAGGCCTAACCTTCACATTAAGATTTTTCTTAAACTTATGACCCAATTCACCTGCCATCCTGCAACTCTTAAGGGTATAGTCAAAAGCAGGAGTTGCCAGCTGTGACCCTTGAGCCGAATCTGACTCACTGCCTGCCTGTTGATGTACAGCCCGTGAGCTAGGAATGTTTTGTACATATTTAAATGGTTGGGAAGGAAATAAAAGCAACAATTTTACAACAATAAAAATGATATGAAAATTGTATTTCAGTGTCATAAAGTTTTATTGGAACACAGCCACACTTATTCATTTTATACATTGTTTGTGGCTGCTTTTGTCCTAAAAGTACAGAAATGAATTGTCAGGACAAAGACCATATGGCTAGCAAAGTCTAAAATACTTGCTCTCTGGCCCTTTACAGAAAAAATTTACTGACCCCTGACCAAAAGTATGAGAAACCACCCTGGCCAGTGTGGCCTTCATTGCTTGGGTGTCATCCTGTGCACTGAAAGGTTGCTGGTTCGATTCCTGGTCGGGGCACATGCCCAGTTTTCGGGCTTGATCCCCAATATAGGGGCGTGCAGGAGGCCGCAGATTGATGTTCCACTGTCACATTAATGTTTCTCTCTTCCTCCTTTCCTCTCTGTCTAAAGCCCAATTAAAAAACAAAATCTTAAAAAAAAAAAGTATGAAAAACCTGCAAAAAGGAAGAGAGAAAATCTGAAGAGTGAGCTGGAGTAAGTCTTACAAAAACAAAGAGGAAGGGAATAGCCAGTAATGTCAAGTTGAAGAAAAGGTCCAGTGAGTGCCCATTAGACCAGCGGGCGCCAACCTTTCAAACCTCATGGACCACCAGTGGTCCACAGACCTCCAGTTGGCAACCGCTGCATTAGACAGCAATGACAGTCACTGTGATTTAATAAGGAGAGAAGCTCCTAGGGCAGTGATGGCGAACCTTTTGAGCTCGGCGTGTCAGCATTTTGAAAAACCCTAACTTAACCCTGGTGCGGTGTCACATATAGGAATTTTTTGATATTTGCAACCATAGTAAAACAAAGACTTATATTTTTGATATTTATTTTATATATTTAAATGCCATTTAACAAAGAAAAATCAACCAAAAAAATGAGTTCGCGTGTCACCTATGACATCACTGTCCTAGGGAGATGTTAGGGCAAAAGCCAGTGTACGTTGAGTTTGGGGAGTGAGTGGAAGGTAAAGAAAGACATGGAGACAGTGCTTAGAGGTTACTGAAAATTGTTCAATGCGCATGGGCCACTCACAGTGTCATTAATCTTTGAGATTTTTTTTTGTACTACATTTTAACTGATTATTCTTCACAAGAAATTTTCAGTCTAAAATAATGTCTTTTCTAGGGCTTGTTTGTATTTACTACTTTTAAACATTTTTTTAGGTTTTTTTATGTAAGTGGTTTTTTTCATGTTTTAAATCCCTTTCAAGGTATTTAAAGAAAATAGTAATTTGTATTGGTTCTGCCTTTTTCAGAATATTCTTAATATTTTTATCTTTTAAAAAGTAGCATTTTACTGAAGTTTTCCAGAAATAGAGGCAATTAGAAGTTCAAACTGAGATGAGAATGGTATAAGATAATTAAGGCAATGGAAAGGGAAAAATATTCAGTCCTTAGAGTAAGTAAATGTTTTTGGAGAGTAAATGAATAATTTATGATCCATTCTATCTCTGATGTGATGGTGGGGAAATGCCCTGAGGTGCTTCAGCAGGGAATGTTGCGCAATGTGTGATACCCACTAGATTTCTTTGGTGGTTCTGTGCGTATTGTAAAGTTAGTTGAACTGGTGTTCAGACCTCAATGCAGTAGGCTTGTCTTAGTGTGTCTTATTCTATCTTAGGGGAATGAGTCAAGGCTGTAACAGACCTCCCTAACTTAAAGACTAGCCCTTTTGTAGAAGAGCAGCCTCATAGGAACCTAGCTCCTTCCATCCTAACAACCACTTGGGAAGAACACACACACCCCCCCCCACCCCCCAGCCTTTGCCAGCTTCTTGTGTATTCTCATGATGGGGAACGGGGATTAAGAATGCCATGTGGTATCGAATCTTCCAGGCACAGATAGAAAATGGATCATTAAATAATTCATCTTTATTCATCAGTTTATCAGTTATTTATCCATTGGCTATTATAGCAGAGGGTGCTGTGTTAAAAATATTAGACAATGACCAGTTTATTTTCTTAGGTCATATGTTTATTCTGCTCGCCATGTTCATTCTGACCTACCTTCCTTACTAGGAGGCCCAGTATAGCCTCCTGATGGGCTCAGGTTAGACCCCTGGGTTGCTTTGACATTACTTCAGGCATCTGCTCCTTTCTCCTATTACTCAGAGGACTCACCAGTGTCCAATGGGTATAAATTGAGCCCCCTGATTTCTGATGATGTATCTCTCTCCTCATAAAGGAGCCAGTTCAACGAGTGACATGCTGGCCCAGCATCACTTCAGCAGTCAGAACGGTACTGCCACCAGAGCTGGCCCTAACGTTACTCTGGATGTCAGGGATTTTGGCCTCAGAATCATCTGAATTATCAGGCTCAGTGATTGTTTCTGTATTACTGCCAGCCACTATTTGCCAGGTAAATTTTCTTGGAAAGGGTGGCAGTCTTTTGGTAGGATGAAGCAAAGAAGGTACACAGATCCAGAAGAACAGCCCCCGTAGGGTTGAGCCGAGGGTCCTGCAGAGTATAGCTTGACAGTCACCCAGCACGTCCCCACACTTCCTTTTGCCATTTTTTAAAGTGAGCAAAAACATTAAATTATTAAAGTCAATAGGGAAAGTATCTACATTTTGAAATTTTTATTTTAAATAAAGAGTTGGAAAAAAACATACATGATACACTTAAAATGGGAGGAGGTGGGGCAAAAGCAAAATGATTATGACATTTCTAATATTTACACACAGTGACAAGCAAGAGTCCGAGTTGACTTTGTGATCCTCTAGATCAGTGGTTCTCAACCTGTGGGTCGCGACCCCTTTGGGGGGTCAAACGACCCTTTCACAGAATTCGCCTAAGATCATTGGAAAACACATATATAATTGCATATTGTTATTGTGATTAATCACTATGCTTTAATTATGTTCAATTTGTAACAATGAAAATACATCCTGCATATCAGGTATTTACATTATGATTCATAACAGTAGCAAAATTACAGTTATGAAGTAGCAATGAAAATATTTTTATGGCCGAAACCGGTTTGGCTCAGTGGATAGAGTGTCGGCCTGCGGACTGAAAGGTCCCAGGTTTGATTCCAGTCAAGGGCATGTACCTGGGTTGCGGGCACATCCCCAATGGGGGATGTGCAGGAGGCAGCTGATCGATGTTTCTCTCTCATCAATGTTTCTAACTTTCTATCTCTCTCCCTTCCTCTCTGTGAAAAATCAATAAAATATATTTAAAAAAAAGAAAAACTGACTGTTTAAAAAAAAAAAAAAAGAAAGAAAATAATTTTATGGTTGGGGGTCACCACAACATGAGGAACTGTATTAAAGGGTTGCGGCATTAGGAAGGTTGAGAACCACTGCTCTAGATTGAGGTTCCCTGTGGCAGACCTTAAGAAAAAAGGATGAAAGATGTATTTCTGGCTTTGTGGGACTTAAGATCTGATGAGGAAGAAGGGTCTATAAAGGGAGAATTTCAAAATAATATGGAAAATTCAGTGGTAAAGAGAGATGGACGTCGTGTTCTAGGAGCACAGTGAAGGGTGCTTAGCCTACCTAGTCCAGGGACTTTGAGAAAAGTTTCTCAGAGGTAGGTCTTTAAGAATGTGGATGACAGAAAGGGCCCCTTGGGCTAAAAGCCTTAAACCTTTACCAAAGACTTTGCCTGGGAACCATAGGTACTGTACCCTCAGAGCTGCTGGGCAGCCCTTCGGGAAATTCCACTATTGCTTCCCTCTCCCTCTTTGTGGAATGGAATTCCATGATATTGGTATCTTTGAATACTTGTCACCTTCACCCTACCTTCAGTAAACTAAAGATGCTGGCAATTTGGAAAGGCCATGAACATAAGGAGTAGGATTATTAGGTTGTCTAATTGTAATTGGTCCCACATAAACACTCTTAAAAATAATCTTTAAAAAATGTATTTGATTTCAAAGGTTGTTTCCCAATCTCTTTCAGTGCCCGAAGTGACGAAACCAAGTTTAAGCCAACCAACGGCCGCCAGCCCAATTGGCAGCTCTCCATCGCCACCAGTCAATGGTGGCAACAATGCCAAAAGGGTGGCAGTGCCGAACGGACAACCGCCAAGCGCCGCCCGCTACATGCCTCGGGAGGTGCCTCCGCGATTCCGTTGCCAGCAGGACCACAAAGTGTTACTAAAACGTGGGCAGCCCCCTCCACCATCCTGCATGCTCCTCGGGGGTGGGGCAGGGCCTCCTCCCTCCACAGCACCTGGAGCAAACCCAAACAACGCACAAGTGACAGGAACGCTGCTGCAGAGTGAGAGTGGGACTGCACCAGGTGAGGAATCGCTGTCGCCGACTTGAATTCATGGCAGCTTTAGAAAGGGAGAGCACTTTTATTGCCTGATGTGAAGTCCACAAAAACATTCATTGTAAAGACTATTGGAGTTATTGAAAAGATGGGGAAGGATCCCAGTATGAAATGTACATCAGCATTTCTGTGCTGAAACTGGGTTTTGGTGTCCAGTGAGTGCGTGCTCTTGGCAGGAGAGGTTAATACAGCTGCTCTTTGTCATCGCTCTGGAGCCTTTTCCTTTCTCAGACAAGAGCGTTACAAATTTAAGCCTCCATTGTTCTATCTGTCACCACAAGTATGTGCTCCAAGTATGATTGCAAGTGGGCTAGTGCAAGGGGGTGTTCAGAAGCTTAAGATGCTCATGTTTATGCTCCCAGAATGCTAGGCAGGTAGAAAGAATGGTCTCTTAGATTACTCTCTAGAATTTGGGGATTTTTAGATTTTTTTAAAGCAGTATTTCTTTAGGGGGGCCCTTGATTTGGAACATTATTAAAAACTGTATGTAGATACAAGGATCTTTAGCTAAAGGGCTCTACTAGAAGTTCTGTGATTTTTTTTTTTTTCTCCCCAGTGTGTGAATACTAAATTAGTTAACAGCTAAGGACTTTCAAATACATATTTTTAGCTCGTTAATAGATTTCAACTTATCTCTTAAAAATTTTTTTGTTTTTGCTATTGTATTAAAACTCAGAACTTGAGCACCATTAAGCATTGGCAAAGGCACTGAATTGTGGTTGTTATTAGGATGCTTTATTCTAACCTAAGTTTGAGTATAGAATTGCCCAGAAAATTCTTTTACTGTCTCATGTGCAGAGTAAGGGTGGAAAGAAACCTAGGATGACATAGGCTTCATGCAGAGATAAGCCCTATGCATGGGTCTTTCCTGTGGTGACCATCAGGCCAGGCCCAAAGCCATTAGAAGGCCTCCTGGCCCTTCCGTCTTGGCCCCTTATAACCAAATACAAAAGGAAGTATGTGAGGGGCAGTGTGTCTGGCATTGATTTCTGCAGCCCGGTCTAGCCAGGCCTTGATGTGGACACGGGTCCAGTGTGAGCCAGAATCTCTTGTTTATATTTTTAAAACCAAGGAGGCCCCTAAATTTTAAGAATTTGAGATTCTGTGCTTCCTGCTTTTATATGGCTTTATGTAATATTTTTTTCAACTTCATATTGATTATAAGCTGCTTGGTTAAAGGAGTTAAATAAGTTTAGAAGAAATTATCAGGCTTAAAACATATCATTTTCCCTCCACCAAATAAGGTAAATTCCACCAAAATATGTGCTAAACCAGACTAATTCATCAGATTAAGTTCCTTGGGCAAACACACTGATTCATGCTTGTCTGCCCTTGGCATCCAGCTGGGTGACATTTATTATTCAGACAGTGCTCACTGAGCAGCAATGGACTGGACACTGTAGAATTCAAATGTTAGCAAGATAGGGTCTAGCAAGAGACAAGATAGGGTCTCTGCCTAAAAAGCACTAACATAGGGGGGGAAATGTGACAAGTTCTCTTGGGGGACAGTTTGAGGTGGAGATGTTAATAGAGCGTGCATATGTATCTGTGATTGATTAGACAATCTCTTTCCCAGAGTCAACCCTTGGAGGTGCTGCTGCTTCAAATTATGAGCAAAATGGCTCTAGACAGGAAAAGACTATTTTTGGTTGATGAGCTCATAAAAAACTTCAGTCAAAAATGTGGCACTTGAACTAGGCCCAGAAAAATGAGCAAATTTCAGTGTATGAATTTAGGAGGAAAAAACAGTAAGTGCTGATGCTAGTTGTGGAATGTCAAGTAGTATGGAATGTAGATGTCTACATAGAAATAGTGGAAGATGAGACTAGAAAAGTCACTTGGTCCCAGGTCATGAGGTATCTTGATCAAACTCCAGACCAAAGAGTTCAGCTTTATTCTTGTGCAATAAAGTGATGTGCTTTAGAAAAGCCCCTCCAGCCAGGAGTGTTTAGAGTAGGTTGGAGATGCAGAGCAAGCAGGGTGTTGTTGCATTGTCTCAATACAAGAAGGCCCTTCTCTGTCAGTAGGAATGGCAAAGGGATAGCTTTGAGAGATGGTGTGGAGTTAGATTTAGCAAGTACACCAACCAGGTAAGACGAAAGAGAAGATGACTAAAATAGGGGTGGTACAGTTCACTAAGACAGGCACCTGGGTGGATAAGTTAGATTGTGGGGAAATGTGACAAGTTCTCTTGGACAGTTTGAGGTGGAGATGTTAATAGAGCGTGCATATGTATCTGTGATTGATTAGACAATCTCTTTCCCAGAGTCAACCCTTGGAGGTGCTGCTGCTTCAAATTATGCAAATTCCACTTGGGGCCCGGGAGCCTCCTCCAACAACGGCACCTCCCCCAACCCAATTCACATCTGGGACAAGGTGATTGTAGACGGGTCTGACATGGAAGAGTGGCCTTGTATTGCCAGCAAAGATACTGAGTCTTCTTCCGAAAACACCACCGATAACAACAGTGCCTCAAACCCTGGCTCTGAGAAGAGCACTCTGCCAGGAAGCACCACTAATAACAAAGGAAAAGGGAGCCAGTGCCAGTCTGCAAGTTCTGGGAACGAATGTAATCTTGGGGTCTGGAAATCTGACCCTAAGTCTAAATCTATTCAATCTTCCAACTCTATTGCAGAGAGCAACAATGGACTAGGAAATTGGAGGAATGTGAGTGGTCAAGATAGAATTGGACCTGGCTCTGGCTTCAGCAACTTTAACCCAAATAGCAACCCATCTGCCTGGCCAGCACTGGTTCAAGAAGGAAATTCTAGGAAAGGGGCATTGGAAACAGATACTAGTAATTCCAGTGCACAGGTTAGCACAGTAGGTCAGGCATCCAGGGAACAGCAGTCAAAGATGGAAAATGCGGGTGTTAATTTTGTTGTCTCTGGCAGAGAACAGGCTCAAATTCATAACACTGATGGACCAAAAAATGGAAACACTAACTCCTTGAACTTAAGTTCACCAAACCCCATGGAGAATAAGGGAATGCCCTTTGGAATGGGCTTGGGGAACGCCTCCAGGAGCACTGATGCCCCTTCACAAAGCACTGGAGATCGAAAGACTGGGAGTGTTGGATCTTGGGGTGCAGCTAGGGGGCCTTCTGGAACTGACACAGCCTCTGGACAAAGCAATTCTGGAAACAATGGGAACAATGGAAAAGAGAGAGAGGACTCCTGGAAAGGAGCTTCTGTTCAGAAGTCAACTGGGTCAAAAAATGATTCTTGGGACAATAACAGGTCTACGGGTGGGTCCTGGAACTTTGGCCCTCAGGACTCTAATGACAGCAAATGGGGTGAAGGGAACAAAATGACATCTGGGGTCTCTCAGGGAGAATGGAAACAGCCGACTGGGTCTGATGAGTTGAAAATTGGAGAATGGAGTGGTCCAAACCAACCAAATTCTAGCACTGGAGCATGGGACAATCAAAAGGGCCACCCCCTCCCTGAAAACCAAGGCAATGCCCAGGCTCCCTGTTGGGGAAGATCTTCCAGCTCCACAGGAAGTGAAGTTGGAGGTCAAAGCACTGGAAGCAACCACAAAGCAGGAAGTAGTGACAGTCATAATTCTGGCCGTCGCTCATATAGGCCCACACATCCTGATTGTCAGGCTGTCTTGCAGACTCTTTTGAGCCGAACTGATTTGGACCCCAGGGTGCTCTCAAACACCGGCTGGGGCCAAACTCAAATTAAGCAGGACACGGTGTGGGATATTGAAGAGGTGCCAAGGCCTGAGGGGAAATCTGACAAAGGAACTGAGGGGTGGGAGAGCGCTGCCACACAGACCAAGAACTCAGGGGGCTGGGGAGATGCACCCAGCCAAAGCAATCAAATGAAGTCTGGATGGGGGGAGCTCTCAGCCTCTACAGAGTGGAAAGACCCCAAGAACACAGGAGGCTGGAATGACTATAAGAACAACAACTCTTCCAATTGGGGAGGGTGTCGACCAGATGAAAAGGCATCTTCCTCTTGGAATGAGAATTCCAGCAAGGATCAGGGGTGGGGAGGTGGGCGCCAGCCCAATCAAGGATGGACTTGTGGAAAGAATGGTTGGGGAGAGGAAATTGATCAAGCAAAAAACAGCAATTGGGAAAGTTCTGCAAGTAAACCTGTGTCTGGGTGGGGCGAAGGAGGGCAGAATGAAATTGGAACTTGGGGGAATGGTGGGAATGCAAGCCTAGTTTCCAAAGGCGGGTGGGAAGATTGCAAAAGATCTCCAGCATGGACCGAGACAGGCAGACAGCCCAATTCCTGGAACAAACAGCACCAACAGCAGCCACAGCAGCCACCGCCACCACAACCAGAGGCTTCTGGTTCATGGGGAGGCCCACCCCCACCACCTCCAGGCAATGGACGACCCTCCAATTGCAACTGGAGCAGCGGGCCGCAGCCAGTAACCCCTAAGGATGAGGAACCCAGTGGTTGGGAAGAGCCATCCCCACAGTCAATTAGTAGAAAAATGGACATTGATGATGGCACTTCAGCATGGGGAGACCCCAACAGTTATAACTACAAGAATGTGAATCTGTGGGATAAGAATGCCCAAGGGGGCCCAGCACCTCGAGAACCAAATCTGCCTACCCCAATGACCGGTAAATCAGCATCAGGTAGGCAGCTGCTTTTCTTGCAGGTTTTAATGAAGAAGATAAATCCTAAACCAAGGCATTTTTATTAAGCTGCATTTATTCAATTTGGCTGTATTCTGGGAATCTTTCCTACATTAACAGAAGCTCTTTTTTTTTTTTTATAAAATGATAGTGATAACAGATGCTAGTAGTACATTTTAATGTTCTTTCTTGGCAAAAGAAAAAGATGATATCCCTGGGTTAGCCTCCCAAAATTATTCTTTTGCAATTGTATTGGTCTGCAGAATCCTAAAGACATACTATCTTGCTAAACAAACTATGCTCTAGATTTAAAAATAAGGAATTAAAATAGTAGCAGAAATAGACCTGATTTCCATTCTGGTTCTGCACATGGCCACATCCTCTGTGTTCTCTTTCCCCATTGAAGGGAAGTGTTGTGTGCTGTTCTTGCAGAGGCCATCATTATGCTGTAGCAAAGCTCGGATCCGGAGGGTTTGGTCACTTTCCAGGTGGTTTTAACGATCACCTTTGAAAGTAGAGTACTTTGTATAAGAGGTTGTTATCTCATGATAATCACGTGTCCACCTTATTCGAATAGGAAATACTATACCTAGGATATGAAAAGTAGTGCTGGTAATATCATTCTTAGTTTGGCATTGTCAACTTGAATGCCCCCATAAAGCATATAGTTCAGCAAACCAGAGGGATGCATTATTCAACTTCTTTTTTCCTCCCACATTTGTTTTTTTGTTTGTTTGTTTTTGTTTTTGTTTTCTTAGTTAGTATTAATCACAGTATTCCATTTTCCACTCACTCCCCAAAGTGTTCAGTGAATTTAATTATGGCCACTTAGAAAATGATTACTTTTAACTAGTTCTTTTTTATTTAAAATCAGAAAAAGAATGAGAAAGGAAATGCAGATTGTTCATTAATTCCTTGTCTAGAATAAAACCTGCTAATATATTAAAAAACAAACAAAAACTTTATCCATATAGTCGGCCCTCTGGACCCACCAGTTCCCCCATTGACAGATTTTATCCAACCACAGATCAGAAATATTTGGGGGGGGGGGGGGGGCGGATCTAGCATTATGTTGTTGTGTACTATGTAGGCCTACAATGGTTGTGTCTGTACTGAACACGTACAAACTTCTTTTCTTGTCATTATCACCTAAACAATGCAGTATAACTATTTACATAGTATTTACATTGTATTGGGTATTAAAACAAATCCAGAGATGATTTAAAGAATGATGGAGAATGTGTGTAGGTTACATGCAAATATTATTCCATTCTACATAAAGGACTAGTACATCTGTGGATTTTGGTTCTGGAACCATCCTCCTCAGATACCAAGGAATGACTATAGTAAAAACCTTCAAACTATACAGAAAAGCAAAGGGTAATAAAAGAATCTTAGTCTCTAGGGCAGCGATTCTCAACCTGTGGGTCGCGACCCCTTTGGGGTTGAACGACCCTTTCACAGGGGTCGCCTAAGACCATCGGAAAACACATATATAATTATAAATTGTTTTTGTGATTAATCACTATGCTTTAACTATGTTCAATTTGTAATCATGAAAAGATATCCTGCATATCAGATATTTGCATTACGATTCATAACAGTAGCAAAATTACAGTTATGAAGTAGCGACGAAAATAATTTTATGGTTGGGGGTCACCACAACATGAGGAACTGTATTAAAGGGTCGCGGCATTAGGAAGGTTGAGAACCACTGCTCTGGGTTCTCTTCCCACAGGTAACCTCTTAGAATTTTGTATCTCATTCAAACATTTTGTTCATATCTATAGCAAAATATGTCTAATCCTTTAATAATTATACACAGAAGGCATTGCATTATGTACACTGTTCTTCACTTTGCTTTTATCATTATACTTAAAAACTTTCCATATTGCCACATACATTTTTGTCTTCTAATTGCTTTGTATATAGTATTCATTTTATGGATGGCCCATGATTGGTGTAACCAGTGCCTTTTTGATAGATATTTGGGCTGCTTCTAAATGATTTCCGACAGTGATGCAGTGGGCATTGTTGTACATGTAATTTCATCTACTTTCATAAGTTTAACTATGGTAAAATTTTCCGACAGTGGAATTATTGCGCCAAAAGTGATAATGCCAAATGCCCTCCATGAACGTGGAACCCACTTGTATTTCTCAGAGTGCCTGTTCCCCACCAATCCACTGGATAGTATACTGTTTAACACATCATTCTTAGAGCCACATTTTCTGTCTTTACAGTCTGGAGCAAAAGCACACCACCTGCTCCAGATAATGGTACTTCAGCTTGGGGTGAGCCAAATGAAAGCAGTCCTGTGTGGGGCGAAATGGATGACACAGGAGCATCGACCACAGGCTGGGGGAATGCACCTTCCAACGCTCCAAATGCCATGAAACCTAGTAAGTATACAGTGTTATTTTTTAGGGATCCTCTGTTAATTTGGGGGGTCAGACATTTTGGGGAGGGCTGTTTAGTGTTTAAACAGTTGTTGCAGTGAGATTCAGAACCTTGAATCTTTAAATGGTTAGCAGCAAATAGTGGTGACTTGAATTGGCATGTGTTAAAATGCGCACAGTGAACTAAAAGTCACAAGTTAATTTTGTTGATTTTGCATTAGGTTTAGTATCTGGACAGAATTGAAATGGTGATGTGGTGCCTTTTCTTTTCCTTGTTTCTTTCATTCTTTCTTTCTTCCTTCCTTCCTTCCTTTCTCCCTCCCTCCCTCCCTCCCTCCCTCCCTCCCTCCCTCCTCTTTCTTTCTTTCTTCTCTCTCTCTCTTTCTTTCTTTCTTTCTTTCTTTCTTTCTTTCTTTCTTTCCTTTCTTTCTTTCCTTCCTTTCTTTCTTTCTTTCTTTCTTTCTTTCTTTCTTTCTTCCTTCCTTTCTTTCTTCCTTTCTTTCCTTTCTTTTCTTTTCTTTCTTTTCTTTCTTTTCTTTTCTTTCTTTTCTTTCTTTTCTTTCTTTCCTTTCTTTTCTTTTCCAGTAACTGAAATACTGCTTTCCACATCTATTTTGCATTTCTACTCTTTTTTTTTAGTATAATTTAAAAAGAGATTCCTGGCTTTTAATGTGGGATATAGTCTCTGCTGCTCAGTGACTTCATTCTTCTGTTCCTATTTTCCCTTTTTCTCTCATACAACATCCACCCACATAGAAACATTTAAGGTTTCTTAAACCTAACAAAGATTTCTTCATTTGAATTTTTTAAACAAAGCATGTCATACTTTGAAAATCTAAGCTATACTTGGTCCAGCTGGCATATGTAGTCACAGTAATTTGCAAAACTTGGTAAACTGATGCTTTGGAATGTCCCAGTGGATGTTCCTCAACTGAAAAATTCAAATGCCTGTTTTCATTTCTTTGTAGTTTTCCTAAAAAGTATTCCAGCATCTCTTTTCTACCATGTTGCAGACTTAAGGAATTGTCTTTTGATTTAAAAGTGTGGTCATCCTGAATGCTCAAAATTTGAACGAGAATAAAAAATTCCATTGTCAGGTTTACTGTATGATATTTAGGACTCATATAGGGCTACATGAAGGATTATGGTTTTAGGTACATTCTATATGTAATTTGACTACATTTTTAAAATTAGGAGTCTCTTCCACTTCATCAAAAGAGCTTTATAAAGACTTTCATTTTCATTGTAAACTGATTGTATTGTCAGGGGAGCTACCATTCTGTAGACTTGAAATACATCAAAAAAGCTGTTGAAAGACATTAAGGGACCCTTAGCACAAGGGGGTACTTTAGCAGTACTTTCAGGATTTTTATGTCTTCCCCAACCTCAGAATCACCTTTCTTTCATCAGAAACCCCTCACTTTTCTCCAGATTTAAAAAATATTTTCTATTCTTTGGGAATATCTGTAGTCATAGCTATAGTTATACTTCCCCTTTCTCTGGGTAATTTGAATATTACTACTCAGAGGAAGGAGCTTAGATCATCACAGCCTATTAATTGATGCTGGTCATTAACCTGTTATCATTGTTTCTAGACTACAAATATATATGACTAAAAATAAGTTCTCTTGCCAAAACCGGTTTGGCTCAGTGGATAGAGCGTCGGCCTGCGGACTGAAAGGTCCCAGGTTCGATTCCGGTCAAGGGCATGTACCTGGGTTGCGGGCATATCCCCAGTGGGGGATGTGCAGGAGGCAGCTGATCGATGTTTCTCTCTCATCGGTGTTTCTGACTCTCTATCTCTCTCCCTTCCTCTCTGTAAAAAATCAATAAAATATATTTTTAAAAAAATAAATAAATAAAAATAAAAATAAGTTCTCTTTTTTATCTTTTTCATAAGAAGACATTCGTTGAAAGTTCAGCTCCTTTCTCTGTAAGAAGGGTTGCATGGATGTCTTTGTTTTTATAAAGGGGTCAGTATGTTATTGTATTGGGCTTTTAATTCCTATTGCTTGTCAGAGGATGGCATAAGGCCTATCCTATATATATAAAAGGCTAATATGCAAATCGACTGAACGGCGGAATGACTGGTCACTATGATGTGCACTGACCACCAGAAGACAGACGCTCAATGCAGGAGCTGCCCCTGGGTGGTCAATGTGCTCCCACAGGGGAAGCGCTGCTCAGCCAGAAGCTGGGCTCACAGCTGGCGAGCGCAGCAGCGGTGGTGGGAGCCTCTCCCGCCTCCGCAGCAGCACTAAGGATGTCCAACTGCCAGCTTAGGACCGCTCCCCGACATCCCCCAAGGGGTCCCGAACTGCAAGAGGGCACAGGCCAGGCTGAGGAAACACACAGACACACACACACACACACACACACACACACACACACACACACCATCCCCCACACCACCCCTCCTCCCTCGAATGCATGAATTTCATGCACTGGGCCTCTAGTGCTTACATAATAAAGAAATATCTCCTGCAGAAGAAACCATCCTGATTTTCAGTGGCATTTTCAGTAGCAGGGAATATAGCCCCCAGTCCCTGCCTCCACTGTCCAGTCAGAAAGCCCTTCATGTAAGGCTGGAGAACCCCATGGAGGGTCCATCAGGTTCACTCAGCCCATGTGGGGGTGGGGGTGCTACATTTAGAAGAAACCAACCTCCTTGTGTCCTGTGTACATCATGGTGCCTTCATGACTGTCTCAGGCCTGGTCCTAGGGGATGGCAACAGTCATTCAAGGAGTGAGCCACTTTTTTGGCTTTAGACTCTTCATATGCAGCTATCTAAATCAAATAACTGCCCCTTCCATAAATGTTCTGTCATTGGTAAAGTGAAGGTATGGATGGAGGCAAGATAGTGAATTTTCCCTTCTTCCATCAATTTATAGAGACTCATTACCACAAAAATGTATCCTTCAGTTCCATACAGTATTTTTAGAGGGAAGTAAAGGATTTATCCCAATCTCCAAATTAAAGATATTTATTTAGAAGGGGATGTTGGTTGAGTATATCATGGATACTGACATTCTACTTCCTCTAACATTAGAGCCCTCATCACTGATTTTCCTCCCTACCTTCCCTCCTTCCATTCCCTCCCTTCCTTCCCTCCTTCCCTTCCCTCCTTCCCTTCCCTCCTTCCCTCCTTTCCTCCTCCTTTCCTTTTCTTCCCTCCCTCTCACCCGCCCTCCCATCCTTCCTCTTTTCCTTCCTTCCTTCCTTCCCTCCTACTTCCCCATTCTCTATCTTCCAATTTTCTCCACTTGTCTTTTAAAAGCCATTGCTTGCACATTGTCTTTGCCTAGGATCTTTATTAGTGTCTAACATATTTCAAGTATATATATTAATAAATCACAAATTTTTATGGTTCTCTGTGAATTTCTCTTTCACCATAATATTGATATTCAAAGTCTTTTTTCTTCCCCTTTTCATGTTCTTTTCTTAACTTCACCCCAAACAAGGTAGACAGGTGTTCTTTATCATACCTCATATTTGAAATGTCCATTATCAGTCACACAATGTATTTTTAGGAGGTAAAACTACAGTAAACTGTGCTCATTAAGGGAAATAGAGATGTGAAGTTTCTTGTAAGTAGTGATGGATTCTTTTCAAGCTTGAATTTTCTAAAACTTTGTATAAGGGAACATCATTAGACCAGAAGCCAGGAGATCTTAATTTTGTGGTTTATTAACTTTGTATCATTAAACCTTTATGGGTTTCCATTTTCTGCTCTCTAAAATATGAACCATGTTTTTCTTGTCATATAGATATAGTAGATAAAATTACAGTATGTATTAACAATGAATGATTTTTGTGGTTTTTGTTACATATATGCTGTATTTACAAGGAATGCTATATTTACAAGGAATGATTATTGTGTCATTTCATATAGCTATCACATACAGTTGATTCCTTCTTTTATTAAAGATTCCAAATCTATGCAAGACGGCTGGGGGGAGAGTGACGGGCCAGTGACAGGAACTCGCCATTCCAGCTGGGAAGAGGAGGAGGATGGAGGAGTCTGGAACACTGCCGGCTCTCAGGGAAGCGCTTCCTCCCACAACTCAGCGAGCTGGGGACAAGGAGGAAAGAAACAAATGAAGGTAGTCTGCTTTAGGAATACTTGAGCTTGCTTATTCATTCTTAGAAGGCAGAGCTGAGAATTTTTTAGTAGAAGAAATAGGGCAGCTGGAGTCCCTGAGGTCCTAAGTAAGAGAGAAAAATATTTTCTTGGGAACAAATAACTGCTTCCTCTTTACCCCTCATGTTCCTTCCCCACGACTTTGAAACCACGGACCACAGAACTGTTGCTATTGGTAAAATGGAATTTTCAAAGATAGATTGTTTTTACTTTTAGTTTCTATATTATAATTATTCTTCGGAAGCTTTCAAGGCATATTCTATAAGTGCTTTATGCTATTGCGTTTTAAAGCCAAGGAAGTCCTTAGAGTAAATCCTCATGAATATGTATAGAAACCAAAGTAAGATAGCTTCTGCAGTGGCAATCAGCATAGCTGGTTTTTATCTAATTCAGGAAATTCCAAGGCCCAGAACCCTTCTCCAACAGTGGCATTAAATACATTACATTGTTGTGCTGCCATCACCACCTATCCACAAAACTCTCTTTATCTTGCAGAACAAACTCTCTGTACCCATTAAACAGTAAGGACCGATTCTCCCCTCCCGCCATTGAGGGGTGTTTTGGTTTTTTTTTACCTTTAAACATGTACCTAAACTTAAGTACCTTATTACTTTCAAGAATAATAAATTGATAAGACAAATATCAGAACACAATTTTTTAATTGTAGAATGTACAAGTGCACAAACCCCCATCACATCACCCCTACCCCCAGCAAGTCCGTATCATAGTTCCACCTGCTTTCTCCATAGAAGTAAAAGTGGAGTTGGTGATTAATGTCTTGTTCAGGGGAGAAACTAATTTGACCCATTAAGAAACAAACAAAAACTCATGTCTGCCTTATTTTGCAATAAGGCGGTGATGGTGTCTTCTGCTAGACTTCTTTCCCATTGGGGACCCATGTCTTTTATACCATGAGCAAACAGATGAACGTACTACATGGATAAATTTTTCATTGTATCCACATAGAGAATAATGACCAGTTTAATATGGCTTCATGCACTAGCATCAAACATTTTTTTTCTGATACCAACTGGCTTGGATTACAAGGAGATACTAAAAGGGAAGGTACACGCATGCAAACATTATAATTTATAATTTATAAAATCTGATATTGACTGTATATTTTTCCAGTTACTTTTAATTCAGTGTGACAGAAATAAAATAACAATGAAAACAGATATATCTAAGCCTTATTACTCTTTTAGACTAATATATGAAATATGAAAACAAACATAATTAAAGAGGAATAATTAGGGTTCAAAAAGGTAAACTCGTGGTTCTGTACTTTCAGTCTGTACTTATGTAATTCAGATATGAAGTTGAAAAAATAAATTATTTGATTTTGAGGTTACATATTTCATTTCTGTAGTGCGCACTGAAAGGAGGAAACAATGATTCATGGATGAATCCTATTGCCAAACAGTTTTCAAATATGGGATTGCTGGTAAGTTTTATTTTTTCCTATGTGTAATGTATCCCAACTTTTAATTTTAGTACAAATTTTAAGACCATTGCCACATATAGTACAAAATTACAGATTTTGAAACTGGTCAGTGTTCCTGGTTTGGAGTAGATTTGTTTTCTGTTCTCTTATTCTTAATGAAATGCTCCAATATTTAAAGGTTAATGTGTATGTTTTTAAGTTGTAGTCCTTGTAATTTTTTTTCTTTTTGCAGGTAGGGAAAAAAGAGACTGGCACTTAAAATTGATATAGTTTTCCCAACTACTGTATCAGTTTTAAAAGACAACAATAGCAAAATAACTAGAGAGATTATTTGTGATTAATTATGTAGGGAATTCTTGTAGAATTTCTAATTTCTTTTATCTCTTGGGAACATTATGGGGACACCCTGGCCCTGGTTGCCAAAAGACAAATAAATGACTTTGACTTGGCTGCACATTTCCAGATTTGATGACTTGACAAGTCACGAGAAGAAGTTGTCATCATTTGGCTGCCACTTATGAAATTTGATCCTGAGCTGACTTGAACTTGAGGACAGGGGTTTATTTCTACAAGCAGCTGTTTAGCTATTGCTCTGTCCATAGATTAACTGAAGCTAATTCTATGTGAAAATTGAATTTAGGAATATAGGCACCAGCAGCAATCAAAAGTATTTTTGTCTTTATTCTAAGTGTTATTGTCCTTGTGTAGTGCCAGTAGTAAAATGGGACTCTTACATGAATAATACCATTTCTTCTCTGATTCAAACATTTAATTCAAACCTTTAATTTTTCCCTCTTGTTCTGTACTTTTCAGAATCAAACTGAAGATAATCCAAGCAGCAAAATGGATTTGTCTGTAGGTGTGTATCACTCCACTAATATGAATGGAATATTTTTCTTAACGACATCCTGTTGGGATCCCCTGCTCAGTTTGAGTTGGGATGGATGCAGTTCAGTAGACACGTATTGAACACTTACTCTGTGGAAGGTACTGTGCCAGACACTAGGTAGGGCTTAAAAATTCAAATGACTGCAAGAGCCAAGAAAGTAATGTAAATGAGTGGTGTGTGCCAAGTATAAGAAATTAGGACTTGGAGGCTACTGGTTAGCTGTGGAGAGTGGATGTACCACCTAAAGGAATCAGCCTTGCTCGGCTCTTAGCAGTTGTTGCCATGGAGGAGCTCAGACTCGGACAATAATACTTTTGCCAGATCTTCTGGTTTTTGAAGAGAGGCCAGAAGAAATTCAGATGTATATTGATATCCTGATTTTTAAATATTGGAAGCTAATTCCAGTTTTTAAAAATGCTGTGTGTGGCCAAACAAAATATGTCTGTGGCCCTGCCAGACTCAGCTCTCAGGTTGCCAGTCCTGTCTGCCCTGGGATGTTTCATCGTTGACTGACTCTCCCCTTACAAGTGGAGCCGATGCAGGGTCAGCCCTTTGTCTGTGGGATCTTCAGAAAGATGCTGCTGCTCACCCTGAGAAACTTAAAAAGAATCAAGCCAAGAAGAAAGCAAAACAGACCTGGATAATAGGGACATAGTCTTTGATCTGTGATATTTTAAATATGAGAATAACTAGGAATAAGCTTCTGGGGCACTGATCATGTCAGTGTATAATAGCAAATTTATAAAGCTGTGAAAGAAAAGTGGAAATAATCATTGCACCTGGGAAGTTACACGGCACAAGTATGTGGCACACCATCTCCTGTGTTCAAGTTCTAAATTTCAGAAGCAACAGTTATGCCTCTTTGATCTTTTTATTCCTAACTAGAGGCCCAATGCACAAAATTCGTGCAAGAGTAGGCCTTCCTTTCCCAGCTGCCGGCACCAGCTTCCCTCTGGCACCTGGGACCCGGGCTTCCCTGTGGCCACCAACAGGCACCCGGGACCCAGACTTCTCTCCGGCCACCAGCAGACACCCAGGACCCAGGACCTGGGATTCCCTCTAGTCACCAGTTTTGTCCAAAGGATGTCCGGTCTAATTAGCTTATTACGCTTTTATTGTTATAGATAACTGTGTTTTACAACTCCAATCATTTGTCTCTAACAGATGCTATAATAGCAGCAAGAAACAAATTCTGTCACTGAGGACATTTGAATGTATGTGCAAGATACTCATCAAACATATCAATAGCCAGAATAAATTTTTTTAAGTCAGATTTTCACCAAGAAAAATCTGACTTAGCTCTAAGGTTGTCTTTCAGTCTTCCATAGAAAACAAACTACAACTGATACATTTTGGGTTTGTTTGTTTGTGGTGGTGTTGTTCTTTTAATTAAACAAAAAGGACCCATGTGTTCCAGGGAGGATCACCAGCAGCCGGAACCATTGAGAGCTCTTTTGGTCTTATACCCAGTACCCCAGGGAGGAGAATGGTGCAGGTCACTCTTGGTCATGAGGGAGGCATTGATTCTTGAATTTTTTACTCTTTCTGTGGTACCTTTCAGGGAGCCTTACAGATAAAAAATTTGATGTGGACAAGCGAGCAATGAATCTCGGGGATTTTAATGATATCATGAGGAAGGATCGATCTGGGTTCCGTCCACCTAATTCCAAAGACATGGGAACCACAGATAGTGGGCCTTATTTTGAGAAGGTGAGTTGAATCCTTTATTTAAGATAATTTATGAGAACCACTTTGGTTTCTATTTGTCCTTTGATAATTCCAGGAGGAAGCATAGAATTACTGAACTAAATTAATGAATAAAACATAAACATCATCTGATTTAAATGGTGACATGAAAACAGTTGATGTTAACTGGTGATTATGCAGGAGCTAGAACCATCAGTCTTTAGGTATTGATATGAGCATTGTGAAGAAGGTCTAAATTTTAAAAAGTTTATGAAGTTTGGAGAAGAGAAATTGTCTAATTATACATAATGGGGGAAATGAAAACATGTAGAAGAAATTTTAGAGACGTTTCTGAATTATTTTTTCTGCTACTTTTTGTGCAGTTGAAAATTAAATTTCAATATCTTATGCAAATACTCTGTGTCTCCGAAAGCCTTGCCTTCTAGCTGTCACGATAACCCAAAACTTTCTCCTTTGCTATTTCTAAGTGTTCTTTGCTGATCTTTTTTCATTTCTTTAGTGATCTATTTAGTTACAGTGGTGTAATTTCAAATTCTTAACTACCTGATTTAAACAAATCATGAATACCTATTTGCTTTGATTTTTAACATTTCTAATGGAGGAGCTTATTCCTGAATTCAGAATACCGGCTTGCAGTGTTCATGGTCTTCAGAAAGCAGTTAAAACCAACATTTTTAGATCTGGCACATTTTTGACACCATTGATCCTGGCCCAGACACCACAATATTCACAAGAAGGTTTACTCTGGCTTCTATTTCTGCCGCTGCAAAGACTAATCAATATTAGATGCATAAAAATAAAGTGTCTGGCAACTTCTGTCTTAGTGCAATGGACAGAATGTGTTACTAACTTAGAGGATAAGAAAAATTTATATCCAAGAAGATGACAGATGGTGTCTGCTGGGCAAAGTGTGATGATTATTATCAGATCCAAATTCTGTCCTTGTTTATTGCTAATACACTCTAACATTGTTTATTCCTAGTGTTTTTTCTCTTTTCCCTTCTTGCATTCTGTTGCTTCACTAACCAACCCTGGTGATTGGCTAACTACTACTTTTCAGCTGACTTTGCCTTTCTCCAATCAAGATGGGTGCCTTGGGGATGAGGCTCCCTGCTCTCCCTTCTCCCCTTCTCCCAGCTACAAGCTGTCTCCCTCTGGTTCCACACTACCCAACGTCAGCCTTGGAGCAATCGGCACAGGGCTCAACCCCCAAAACTTCGCTGCTAGACAAGTAAGGAGGCCTCTCAAATTTATCACTGCTTGACTGTGGCCTCGCCTTGGCCCTGGTCTGAAGTTTATTGCATCATTTGTCTGTCTTGGGAAATTTGTTGATTACTGAATGCACAGAATGATATTAAGTATAGGCTTTAGATCTTTCAGCCCATAGAACCCATCTCTCTTCATGTTTCTCAACATGGATTTTATTTTAAATCTGTTTCTTTTGTCTTCTCATCCCTTGCTCTCTAGTCAACTAATAACTGCCTAAGGAAAATGTTAAAGAGGCTACATAGGTAACTTACATCATCTAATTTAGCAACATATTTGCCATTTTCAACATTAGATTAAATGTCAAGTACTAATACTTTGAAGGTATTTTCAATTTAATAAAACTGCTAATTGAGGGCTTTCGCATCTTAAAATCTAGTATCTTTAAAGTGTGAAATATAATAATTACCCAGAGAAAGTTAACTTTATTAGATAACTAAGCTTTGATAAGATGATGCTGCTCAGGCTTGGCAGTGTTTTCTTCAGCCTGGAGCAGCCCCTTTCCTAGGGTCTGATCTGTGAGTCTCTGGGGAAGGGCATGCCATAGAAACAAGACGGGCAAGGCTGGCATGGTGATGCCCACTTGCTTTCGCAGGACTGAGGGGACGCAGCAGGCCTTTGTCTGTCACCCGCAGGATCTCTGTTGCAGTTTTTGTTGAGAAAACCAGGAATTTGGAGACAATTCCTTTATGACAGTGACTCTACGATGATATTTTCCTAGTCATAGTTCTGTGATTTTCACCTCAGGATGTCAGGAAAGGACATTGAATTTTTAGTTGCATTCATTTTATTTCCACATGACTTTTCACATATAAAGAATGCTATAAAACATCTCTTATACCATAATCCTCACAAAGCATATAGTTCTTTCATATGCTCTTTAGTTATTGCCTTAGCATATTTTAAAAAATGGATAGTATATCCATGTGTTCATATTGGTTATAGCACATTTTTAATGGATTATACTATATCCATGTGTTCAGATTGGTTATCTCTAGATTGGGAGTTACAGGTAATTTTTTTCCTTTATATTTCACTGTTTCTCTTAATGTTTCCACAGAGGATAAGGATATGTATTACTAATATTAACATAGAAGAACAATTATATCAGTGTTTTGGGGGGGGCCCTTTTGTCTCCAGTCGAGGTATAGAAAATATAAAGTAGTCAAAACACTCTTTGTTAATTATAATTATGAACATGCTTCCAGGGTTACATGATAATCAAATGCTGTTATACATAAACATTAGTGTAACAGGCCAGCCAACCCAGCTGTGCCCTGGACTCTGTGAAAAGGTCATTCCTCGTTGTCCTGTTGATCTGTGGAATGCTGCAAAGTCCATCGTGAGCCAGGTCGATACACGCACGCTATCCAAATGTGGTCATGGTTTTTTCATGGTGTTTTTTAAATACAGACTTAAAATGTAAGGGGTTTTTTTGTGTGTTATTTTTCAAATCACATAAGATTTCAATGAGCTTGGTAACTCTTTTTAATGTATGTACCTTTGTATGTTAAACACTGTAGTTGTGGCAAATTTCACCAATACTTATGAGGACTTAGGTCATCATAAAAGCCTTACATATCACAGTAAAGTTTTAGAGAGCCAGATAAATTATCATTAATGTGTACATTTTGGTGACCATTTTCCTAATTTCTAAAAGACTTGACCTGTATGATTGCCACTAAGTACATTGCTGTGCACAATAGCTACTTCTGAGCCAAGAAAATGACTAGCTTGTAAAGCCAACATTTCATATAAAAAATACAGAAGAAAAAAATAGAGAAGGTATATTTTTTTATAGAATACTGTTGACTTCTCTATAATAGTGACCACATCAGATATATCAAACTGCTTGGCATGGCTTTAGAGACACTTGATAATGAAAACCTAAAATCTTTGGTGGAAGTGGGGTAGAATCTGTCTACTAGGCCTAGGAAAGGAGGGCTTGATTTTACAAAAGCTAAAAATAGCAAGTTCCGCAGAAACCGGTTTGGCTCAGTGGATAGAGCGTCAGCCTGTGGACTGAAAGGTCCCAGGTTTGATTCCGGTCAAGGGCATGTACCTTGGTTGCGGGCACATCCCCAGTGGGAGATGTGCAGGAGGCAACTGATCGATGTTTCTCTCTCATCGATGTTTCTAACTCTCTGTCTCCCTTCCCCTCTATAAAAAAATCAATAAAATATATTTTTTAAAAAATAGCAAGTTCCTTTATTTTTAATGTATTTTTATTGATTTCAGAGAGGGAGAGATAGAAACATCAATGATAAGAAAGAATCATTGATCGGCTGCCTCCTGCACACCCCCTACTGGGGATCGAGCCTGCAACCTGTGCATATGCTGTTGACTGGAATCGAACCTGGAACCATTCAGTCCGCAGGTCGACACTCTATCCACTGAGCCAAACCAGCAAGTTCCTTTTAATACTTCTTACCAAAAGAGATTAAAATTAAAAATGATCCTCACAAAGCAGCTTTGGACTTGTTTAAACATGGAATATGGCAAGGACTTTAGCTACCAGACCCCACCATTCAAGGACCAGTCCATATGAATAATTAACATGTAATACAAGATTATTAGTTTGATAGTAAAGTGTCAGTGAGAACAGTCTTAGCAAAATATTCCTTAGACCAGCGGTCGCCAACCTTTCGGACCTCACAGACCACCAGTGGTCCGCGGACCGTCAGTTGGCGACCGCTGCTAGACCACTCGGCACCTTAGATCACTCAGCCATCCTGACCTTGCAGAATATTCTTAGCAAAATAAATGCTTCCTGTTTTTTAGGAATGATTATTAGCTAAGCTGTTGACTACTATCATGGCCACACAAAAGTTAGAGCTGAGTCATTTCACCTTAGGGTGACACTTTGATTAGTAAGACAGGAGAAAAAGAGATACTATTCAAGTTTTTAGAATTAGTATTTTCTTGTTTAAACAATTCTTTGGGAGATTTAAATTTTATGGTGAATCTTTGATTTTCTTTTTAGGTAGACAGATTTTTTTATTGCCATTTCTACTTTATGTTCATAATCATTTTTATTTTCAGTGCTTTCAAGTTTATTAATTTCCCTGCAGCATTCCCTTAATCTTTTTTAAATCATTAAGCCATTAAAATGTCTTTAGTATTCTAGAACTTAATGCCATTACGAAATTTTGTAAAATACCTTATCCCCCTGATTCCAGGGATAAGATGATGGTGGTTCCTTTGGTTCATTGTACACATGCTTGATATAAGCAATGGTATAGCTGTCTTCACTGACAGTGCTCAGTGGGCCGTCTTCAAGTAGACGAAATTGGTGGGTCATGGATGTTTGCAAATGATGTGCTCATCCTACAGACCAGGGCTTTATTGAGCTTTGGGAATACAAAGAAGGACATGTGGTGGGAAGACCAAATGGAAAATAACTAAAATGTAATTTGATGATGGACATTATCAGAGAGTTTTAAAGTGTTTTGAGAACACAGAAGTGGGCTTAGTTCATTTGAATGTGAATGAGGAAGGTTTTGAGGAAAAACTTTCTTAGTGAGGACAACTCCTGAGCTAGGCCTTGAAGAGGCCAAGTGAAGGTGGTGCAGAAAACTGCCTCAGTCAGAGGGAACACAGTATCAGGTATGGTGTGTGATGTCTTTGCTGAAGGACTTTTCTCAAGACGAAAGGGCCATACAGCCCCCCTTTCTGTAGCTTTTTGGAATAGTCTAAAACTGCTCCAGTGAGTTGGTCCTCCAGAAACCAGGCAGTTAAGTTTGTTTATTAACTAGACTAATTGTCGTACATTTGAATGGGAAGTTACAGGTGAGTAATGTTCGTTTTGGTGTCCCTGTAAAGATTTTTCTCTTTTCCCCATTCTTTTCATCTCGCTGATTGATTCAGATCTCCTCATCTAGCAAAGAAGGGACCAAGCAGACCCAAGACAGGGAAGGGTATTCAGATCTGGAGTAGGGTTCTCATGGAGCTGGGCTCATAACTGGTTGGCCCTGACTTTATGATTGAACTAACCAGAGAACTAATATCATGTGTTGTTTCACAGTAATATTATTCATAAGCCTGCATTTTTACTCAGTTGCCTTTCAAAATGGATCTCAGTTAATAAGGCTTGAGAATAAATATGGTAAACCCAATCTTAAGGAAAGTTGAAATAAATCTTACATGGCCTGTGCCTTTCAATACATACATACATACATACATACATACATACATACATACATAAAATGAGTGCCTTTTCTAACATTTGACTAAATTTAACCCTTTTGGTTTATAGAGTTAATCAGATTACAGGGGTGGTAATAATATGGCCATGATTGAATTAGAATAATATTCCTGAGCATTCCAAGATCAGGACTTTTCAGGTATAAAATTCTGTGAGTCAATGGAAAATAAGATGCAATTCTTCTGAGGGATGGAAAATCTGGACTGTTTCTTATTTGCATTTTCTTATGTTAACAAAAAGCCTTACTGTTGCATTATGTTTGCAGGGTGGCAATCATGGTTTGTTTGGAAATAGCACAGCACAATCGAGAGGTATGCACACACCAGTGCAGCCACTAAATTCTTCTCCTAGTCTCCGGGCGCAAGTGCCTCCCCAGTTTATTTCCCCCCAGGTAAGCAATTGTGTGTTTCCACAATTCAAAAGTAAATCCCATTCAGGTGGTTGACTGGTTTTGTGGGCATAAAGGGAATAATAGTAGTCTTAAATTTGAAAAATCCAAATGCCAAAGATCAAGATTTTTAAAACAAAATATCAAATCTTACTTTTTTATTGTATTGTGCATACAAAGTAGATGTTTTTGCATGAAAAGCATTATGGTTATATTCCTTTTACATCATATATTTTTCTAATACTGTATTGGTTTTTAAATTGTATTTGATTAAAACTGCTTTATAAATTCTGTTGTGTCAGTATTCAGAAATTAGTTGCCCTCAAAGATTTACCCACAGATGAACCAGAAAATTGCCAGATTCTGATTTTTCTAAGAAGTTTTGAGGAGCTATTTGCTAAGATACAGACTAGGTACTCTGGGAGTAGTTTTAGAACTAAAGAAGTCGCAGAGACTTGTTCATGGAGCAGCTCTGTAAGACAGTCTCTGGGAACCGTGGGAACTTTTTAGATCCATTTCTTAATAGGAGATATGAAATAAGTTTTGAGGGGGTACAGGTGAGAGATTTGTGCCAATCTACCACATACTGTCCCTCATACCTGTCAGGAGTAAGTAAAAGCTGATAAGCTTGTGTAAGGGTTCAGTGTGTGACCTTAGTCTCCCTAGAATGTTACTTTAATGAACTAAGTTAGAACAAGAGCTTTGAGTCCCATCCTGCAAAAGGGGGTGAGGCAATTACTAGATCCAGCAAACTGGTTGTAAAAGATCGGATTTTGTTTAGTTTTTTGAAACGTCTTTTAAGACAAAAGCTTAAGATGTTTATTTGAAACCATATCTATAGATTTCAAACCCTGTTTTTGACATTAAGTCCATATCTGTCTTAGTAGAAGAAGAAATGAGTGTCTCTCATTCCCTTTGTGCTCTCTAAGTTCCAGTCATACTTCATGTCGCATATAGTGGTGTGTCCTCCAGACAGATCTGTTCCTGACTTCCCCAGTACTTGCAGTGGCAGTGTCTTAATCCTTGGAGCACTTTCTATTAGCATGCCTTAGTGTCGGATCAGCAGTCATTCATGGTTATTGAATATCTGCAGTGTGCTAGGTAGTGTGTTGACAGTGCACATCTCTGCCTCCTGGAGTTGAAGAGTAGGCAGAAAGTGTGATAAATGTTGTATAGAAATGCTTAACAGAGTTTGGGGAGCTGGACAAGGCCTCACACTAGCAGTGACATTTAAGCTGGTTCTTGAAGCATGAGTCACAGTTTGCTGGGCACAGCCAGATTAGTGGAGCCTTCTAGGCAGCAGAAGCAGCTTGTGTAAAAGACAGTAATATCTGGAAGAAAATGGCACGTTCAGGGAAATGCATTTAATTTGAGTGATTAGTTTGAGCTTGTAGAAGCATATAGTTGCTGTCTAGAGTAGAATAGGAAGAAGCTAGTCAGGAAGTTTGGGACCAAATTTGGAAAAACTTTGCTTTGCTAAGTAAGAATTTGGACTTTGTCCTTTGGTCTGCATGGTTTATAACCATTATTTGGGCTATTACTTAAAAAATATTTGAGTTCCTAGGTCTCCCCCAGGATACTGAGACAGAATCTTGGCTGTTGGAGCCTATTTACCTCCAGGTGATTTTGATGTGTACCCTAAGGCTGCTACTGCTATAGATCATATACTATAGGGCAAGATTTTTTTAGCTGAGTGACAGTGTAGGAGAATTTATGTTTTAGAAAGATAACATTGACAGTAACATAGAGGACATGCTTGAATAGCAGAATTATTAGAGCAAAGGAGATCAGTCAAGATGCTAGTCCAGGAGTTCAATGGCAGTGGGAATTCAGACCTTCTTGTGAAGGTCACCAAGGATCTTTGTGTTGTGGAATACAATGGTCTATTCTCTCGCTTCTTCTTACTCAGTGTATCAGCAGCATTTGACACTGTCGGTCACTCCCTCTTTTTTTAAAAAAAAACTGTTAAATTGTTTATTTTTATTATAATTTCTTATTTATCTCTTATTTTCCAAAGTAATAAATGGCAAGTAAACATTTACTCTCTGTCCAGTCACAATAAAAATTGCCTTTATTTCTCATTACCGTCTTTGCTTACTCTTTAACAGAAATAATATTCTGTGCTCTAAATTTAATACAATGTCTTGATGTACCTCACCTGACATCAGGCATGAAATAAGTAGGTAGCAATAGCCAGAGATACTTTTCTCTGTGGAATATTCAGTCATATTAAGAAGGGCATAGCACTTTGTACTAGGGACTCAACCAAGTATGTATTCTAGCAAAAAAAGGGCTTAGGAAGCCATTTTTATTTATATTTTAAAACATTTTTTATTTTTCAATTACAGTTGACATACAATATTATATTAGTTTTAGGTGTACACCCCAGTGATTAGACATTATATAACTTACTGTGATCATCCCAATAGATCTTGTACCCATCTGACACCATACATAGTTATTAGAATATTACTGACTACTAGAGACCCGATGTACAAAATTCGTGCAAGGGGGTTGGCCCCGCCACCATGATGGCTGCTTTGGTCCCCACTCTCTGTGGCAGCTGCCTCTGCCTTTGCTGCCGCCACAGCTTTGTCCAGAAGGTCGTCAGGTTAATTAGCATATTATGCTTTTATTATTATAGATAGATATTCCCTATGCTGTACTTTATATTCCCATGACTGTTCTGTTACTTCCAATTTGTATCGCTTATTTCTTTCACCCTTAACACCCAATTCCCTTTCCTCCCCCAAATCGTTTTCTGTATCTATAAGTCTGTTTCTGCTCTGCTTGTTCGTTTGGTTTTTAGATTCGATTGTTGATAGATATGTACTTATTGCCATTGTATTGTTTATACCTTTATCTTTTTTCTTCTTCTTACAGAAGACCCTTTAACATTTCATGTACTATTGGTTTGGTGGTAATGAACTTCTTTAGCTGTTTTGTTTTGTTTTTGGGGGTGGGGGGAGTTGCCAATCCCTTCTGTCCTGCAAAGTTTCTATTGAAAAATCAACTGACAGTCTAATGGGAGCTCCCTTGTAGGTAACTAACTGCTTTTCTGTCGCTGCTTTTAAGATTCTCTCTTTGTCTTTAACCTATGTATTTTAATTATTATGTGTCTTGGTGTGGGCCTCTTTGGGTTCATCTTGTTCTCTCTAAGTTCATTTACTAAGTTTATTGAGCATCCTTATAACCAGTGTTTTGAACTCTGCATCTAATACATTGCTTGTCTCCATTTTTATTTAGTTCTTTTTCTGGAGTTTTGTTCTGTTCTTTCTTTTGGGACATGTTTCTTTGTCTCCTCATTCTGGCAGCTTCCCTGTGTTTGTTTCTATGTATTCAGTAGAGTTGCTACACTTCCTGGGCTTGCTAAAGTGGCCTAATGTAGTAGGTGTCCTGTAGGGTGCAGTAGCTCAACCTCCCTGTCATCTGAGCTGAGCACTCCCAAGTTCTTCCCCCGACCCCCCACCGTGTGGGCTTTGTACACCCTCCTATTGTAGTTGAGCCTTGATTGCTGTTGGCACATCAATGGGATCATCTGTGCAAGAGCCCACCCCACAGAGCAGGACTTACTTCAGCAGGGCCCTGGTGCCTGCTGAGTTCACCCCTTGAGTGTCGCTGTGGAGGTGTTTGGGTGCTTCATCATGTTCTGAAGCTTTTCCCCAGATACTCTGGATCTGGGGCCTCCCAGAAGGTATAAGCCAAGGTTATCCACCACCTATATTCTGCCAGGGCTACCTGGCATGAGCTACAAAGTGATCTGCAGATGGCTGCCACCTGTGCTTGACTTGAAGGTACCCAGTAAAGACCAAGCTGCAAACGAAGGCTTGCTGCCCTAGTGCCAGGCTTGGGGCCACTTAGAGGTATGGGGCATGCTAAAATGAGATGCTGCTTGTTTGAGAGATTTTAGGAAAGTCTGAAGCATGAGCCAAGACAGGCCATTCAAATGCAAAAGCCACTGGAAATAGCTTGGATGGGCCCAACAAATTGGTGGGGTGGCATCTCAGAGAATCACCAGGGCAGAGCAAACAGTGATAGCCAGGTTGAAGGAGGCTCAGATATGGCACCTACCTACTGGCTCTTTGGGGGAAGGGCTTGGAAAGAGAACAGTGGCCTCTGCCAGCATTTATGTCTGGGAGAAAGCTGCCTCACCAGCCCTCTCCCAATGCCAGACACTTCATTTCCTCCCCGTATATTCCTGGTGCCTTCCAAGTTGCTGCCCCAGCGCTGGAACTCAGAGCACTCCTTCCTTTTTTGAAATACTTAATTCTTTGGCTTTCAGACTCCTTCTATATTGGTTCTCCAGCTACCTCTTCTCCATCTCCTTTATAAGTTTCTTCTAACTCTTTAACCTTTAAATATCAGAGTGCCCCTTTCTCAAACTTCAAACCTCCTTTCCCCATCTACAGTGACTTCTAGGTGATCTCACCCAGTGGAATGGCTTGAAATATTTAGAATTCCAAAATTGTGTCCTCAGCCTAGATCGCTCTTCTTAACTCCACAGACTTCTGGGGATCTCTACTAGGATGCCTTTGGCATCTCAGATTAATATGTCCAAAACAGAGCTGCCTTCATCCTACACTCCCTCAAAAACATACTCTTCCTCCAAGTAAATGGTACTCTCATTCTGCAGGTGTGCAGGTCACAGACCTGAGACCTAATTGTGCATCTTCTCACAGTCCATATCCAGTCTGTCAGCAAATCATTCCTTCACAACTATATCCAGAATCTGACCATTTCTTACCACTTCCTCTAATATGACCCATGGCCAAGCCACCGCCATTTCTTTCCTAGAAATGGCCTCCTGGCTTCTAAAACTGCGCTATGTGATGCAGCCATTAGCCACCTGCGCACTTGAAATGTGACTAAATGCAAGAACTAAATTTTTAATTTTAATTAATTTAAATAGCCACAACTAGTATATGAACAGTACAGATAAAAACATTTATATCAATGTAGAAAGTTAAGGTAAATCAAGTTACTACTTTACTGGGTATCAGTCCTCTTATCACTCTCTCTCACTGAGAACACAAAGCCAACTCTTAACTGGGGTCTTTGAGGCTCTTGGTGATATCCCCACCTCTACCTGCCACTCTCCCATTTGTTCAGGCCTCTCCTGCCAACAAGCCCCAGCACACTGAGCATGTTCCTGGATCGATCTCCCAGATTGCCACATGACTTCATCTTTATTTCCTTTGGATCTACGCTTCAGTGCCCCCTTATCAGAGAGGCTGTGTACAGTACACCACCACCCACTGGTCCTCTCCCTCCTCTGAGCATGGATTTTGAGCTTAGTAAATTTATGTCAAATCATGGGAAGATGCATTTCTAAATGATTTAGAAAATGGAATTGTTAGAAAAGCACAGTTAAATTCATCTAAGAGACTTAGATAAGGCTGCAAATTTCGTTATGACCAAAGTATCTGTTCTACTTGGAAAATAAAAATACCTGTGTTCTCCTACATTTTTGAAATTTGTTTACTTAGCAAAATGTGATTAACATAGGGGAGGTCAGTATTTAATGTACACATAGAAAGAAGACATTGAAACTAATCTTTAAGATTTGTTACTACAAATGTTCCCGGCCTTGGGTTTTTCTACCTTACTCAAATATTCAGAAAGTAACATATTCTAGCAAGCTTTTGTCTTGCTTTTAAATTGCTGTCATTTTGCACCTGCAGTGCTTCGTTAACTGCCATATTGGCTCCAACTAGATCTTCACTTTCTCCAACCCAGCTGGAAATTGATGGCTTTTAAGCCAGAGTAATTAACTCCCTGCTATGGGAATGTGCAAACCTGCACTTTAATTACTCTGCAACCCAGGTACAAATAGCCATTTGCCAGGAGCTAGTCGTGCTTCTCTCTGGTCCTTCTGTATCATCAGAGAAGGACTATACATGTGCAATCTGAAGAAGAGAAAGGTTGAGCAAAGCTAGATAGGAAGTCCTCAAAGTGTAACTGTTATAGTCCTTGTAACTGTCAACTTGTGAAACCTATGAGATGCTGGCATTTAAATTAAATTATAAAATGATCTTGTGTTAGTGTTTCTTTACTTTGTAGTCTTTGTGCATGTTCACCCTTAAACAATCTATTGTTTCATTTTGCCTTTTTTGCACTTTATGTAATGAAACCATACAGTATATAGCTTTCTCTGACTATTTTTACTTCGCAATGTTTCTGAGATTTTCCCATGTTGATTTGGGCAGTTGCAGTTCATATAGTATTTCATTGCATGAATACAGCATCATATATTTACCAATTCTACTACCAGTAGATATTTGGGCTGTTTCCAGATTTTTGCTATTGTGGGCAGTACTGTTATGGATAGTCTTACATTTCTCTCCTAGGATGAATTTCTCTAGGTTACTGCTATGTAACATGGGCATGTTTTATTTGGAATGGTAGTTTCTTTTGCTGATTTTGAGTATTAGGAATAGTAAGGGGAGGAAATAATAGACTCCGGGCAAGGGAAGGCATACATTCTCAAGAGAAATGCGTTTATCAGGAGACTAGCTTGATTTGATCAGTAGAGCTTTTAAAACTGAATGAAGGAGTGGGGAGAAATGAAAGTTCAGACAATGGCTTTTTATTTTGGAGGCCAGTAGATTGGGAAACAAGTGGAGGGGATTTCCCATGAATCATAAAAAAAAGCGTTGGAAAAGAAGTTAGAAACAGTGGTCTAGAATAGCACTGTCCAATAGAAATATAAATGAGCCACATAATGTAATGTGAAGTTTTTAGTAGCCACATTTAAAAAGATGAAAAGAGCCCTGGCCAAGTGGCTCAGTTGGTTGTCACCCATCCCATATACCAAAATGGTTGCGGGTCCCAGTCAGAGCACATACCTCCTACATTGTGGGTTCAAACCCTGGTTGGAGTGCATTTGGGAATCAACCAATTGATGTTTCTCTCCAACGTCAATGTTTCTCTCTCACCACCACCCCCACCTCTCTCTCCCTACCCCTCTCTCCAAAATCAATAAAAACATTTGTTTAAAAAAAGAATCATAGCTTGCTAACAAGTTTTGATTTAACTCATTTCCTTCTTTGATTGGTTAAAAAAAAAAATCTTGGATTATAAGAACGATACAGTTGTATCTCTGTTTTTGACAAGCCAGTTGACAAGCTATCTCTTTGTTTCAGACAAGGTGGGAAAATGTAGGCTAAATGCTGAAACAGTTGTGTGGATTAGTAAATGACTGACTGACACTATTCCCAAGCTGATCAGTTTCAGGTCGGAGAGGAGTTTTTAGTGGCAGTTTTTATTACTAGATTATCCTAAGCTCTGTCAAGTTCAACATTCTCATCGATGATGAGATGGAGAAACAAAAACTGGGGATAAGTAGAATAATAAGGCAGAAAAGAATTTGATGGAGTGACTGTTAATAAGTTAAACTATAGTGTTCTCTTAATAGGTATTTATCAAGCATCTACTATGTGCCATGCACATAAAGATAAATGTAAGGTCCTAAGATCAAAGCATAAATTAATAAAATTTTAAAACCTAGCTGTTTAAATATTATATAGGGGAGCAAAACATTTTAAAATATTGTAAGTTTTATTTTTATTTTTAAATATTGAGATTTTAATTGACAATAAGCTTAGTATCTGAATTGGGAGTTCTGATGCAATCATCAGAGAAACTGAGACCTTAGGCATCAATAACAAAAGCATGGCTTTTAACAGAAGGGTTAGTGGTGGCCAGGTCTACTCAGTACTAGACTATTCTAGGAAATGGCTTTCTGTTCTGGGCTCTGCATTGAGAAATTGAATGAGATTCAGGTGGAAAAAAAACAAACAAAACATACTTAGCCTAAAGATGAGACACAAGAAAACTGTAATCATTGTCTCCAAACATTGAAAAACCATCCTGAGAAATAAGAGCATTTATGGGGTGCATTTTTAAGCATTTGACATGGATTAACTCATAAAATTCTCAAGCAATCACTGAAGTTAACATTATTATTCCAATTTGGGAGGTAAGGAAAATGAAGCTCAGAAAGGTTAAATAAGTAGCTTTCCCTGAGTCACACGCCTAAGAAATGGCAGACCTATGCAGTCTGCCTCCAGAACTAAATAAACTCTTGACCAGTGTGCTTCTTGCCACTCCTGGAAGAGGGATTAAGTTTGTTGTCCTTGGCACCAGCTGATTCAGTGGATTCAGTGAAAGAACATGCAGAGAAACTCAGCTCAGGTCAGATAAAACATCTTAAATGAGCAGTCGGAATACGGAAGGGAGTCCTGCGTCTGCCCCTGGAGCTTCCTGCAGCCTAGCCTAGGTCACTCCTGACAACCATGGAGAAGGAACCAGCTGAGCCAGTGTCTCTTATTTTTTAACAAATACTTTCTTTCTTTTAGGCATTTATTTAGTAGCTTTATATGGCTTGATATATTTTGTTTTCTGGCACATTTTGAGTAATAATTTCTCAGACAATTGTCATATTGTCGTTAAAATTTCCTGATCTTGCCAATGTTTTCCTGATTGTAAAGTTCATCATTTTTGTTGTAAAAAAATTAGAAAATCTAATAAAAGAATTTAAAAGCTCATACACTATCACCACTCAGAGATAACTTATCATTATTAACTCTTTGATGTAATTTTCCCAATCATGTAATGTTTTTCAAGGAAAAAAAATTGACTCTTGTTTTAGATCTATTAAGATTATTTCCACACATGAATAATTTATTTTGATAAATTCTGGCAGTTCATCATTTTTGTTCTTTTTATTTTGTTTTTATTTTTCTGGCTAGGTTTCTGCCTCAGTGCTCAAGCAGTTTCCCAACAGTGGCCTGAATCCAGGTCTTTTCAATGTGGGGCCCCAGTTATCTCCTCAACAAATTGCCATGCTGAGCCAGCTTCCACAGATTCCCCAGTTTCAGTTGGTAAGTAGCAGATTTTCCTCCCGTAACTAAAATGGTTATGTACTTTTTCTTTAACTTGATTTGCTTCATTTTATGTGCGCTCACCTGGGGGTAAAAATGACCCATAGACCAAGAACTTGGTGGCACTTTCCTCGTGGACTCTTGACTCAGGAAGCTTAGGGCCTCTCTCTTTCTTCCCTGTAGGCATGTCAGCTTCTCCTGCAGCAGCAGCAACAGCAGCAGTTGTTACAGAACCAGAGAAAGATTTCTCAAGCTGTGCGCCAGCAGCAAGAGCAGCAGGTACATGGGATTGCAAGGGTCCCTCGCTAGTGCTCTTTGTAAGGAGTGCATTTCTACGAAACCTCCTTGATAGCAAAAACAAACCATATGCAATCTTTTCGTGTGAAGTTCGGGATGTTGCCTTACCGTGTGTCTGTTTTCCCTTGGGCCTCCTTGCTCTGGACTGCCCGCCTCCAGCTGGCTCGAATGGTGAGTGCACTGCAGCAGCAGCAGCAGCAGAGGCAGCCGAGCATGAAGCATTCACCGTCTCATCCTGTCGGGCCCAAGCCACATCTGGACAACATGGTACCCAACACTCTGAATGTGGGGCTCCCAGACCTTCAAACCAAAGGGCCAATCCCTGGATATGGTTCCGGTGAGTTGTTAGTAATGAGAATTAACCTTTTTTTAAGCCTATGGTAAGGACTGAACCTACATTACCCTCTGTTTTCATAACAGCCATACAAAGTGTATATAGTCTTATCCCTGTCTTACAGATGAGAGGTATCTGAGTTATTAACCTCTGGGAGTGTCTATAGGTTTCAGAAGCTTACCATACAATGAGTAAATAGCAAAGACAGGGCTCCAACTTCTGATCAAAAAGCAGTCTTTTTATATGGATGAATGGCAGTCTGCTTCCCAAGAAGTAGGAATTTTTAAAAACTGGTTTAAATGTTTGTATATGCTGTGAGTGCTACAGGTACCTGAGGTTATAACATATTAAAATATATACAAGTTGAGATGTTTAACTTGACTGATAAAATTACCTTCTCTTGAAAAAATGGAGAACTAAAATTAAATTTATAAGGCAAACTGATAAAATTCTTCTGATATTTGTATTTCATCTGATTTAAATAGAATTAGCACAAGTAAGGTTACACCTTTGACATTCATAAAGAATTTCTTGGCAGGCAAATCATAGCTCTTTCAGAACTGAGGAACATGCTGTAAGCAGAATCCAATCAGTGAGGCAATAGTTATTTAAAAATAAATTTTAAAAATTAAAAACGTACCACACCACAGCAGGTTTCTTCTCAGATTCACATTTAGATTTTATTTTGATAAAGAAGGTACCTCTACTGTGCAAACTCAAAGCAAGAAAACCTGAAATCCATGCTCCCAGGTGGCAGAGTGACCCTGGACAATGACCTTGCTCTCTGTGCTCTAGTTCTGTGAGGCACCTACTTATATATGTTTTTATTTCTTTCAGAGAGAGGAAGGGAGAGGGAAAGAGAGATAGAAACATCAGTGATGAGAGAGAATCATCTATTGGCTGCCTCCAGCCTAGGTGTGTGCCCTGACCGGGAATTGAACTGTGACTTCCTGGTTCATGGGTTGACGCTCAACTACTAGCAACACTGGCCAGGCTCAGTTATACTCTTTCTTAAAAATGACCTGAGAACTGACTTAAATTCAGTATATCCCTTCTACCACTTGACACAGAAGGGCTGACTCCCCACTATCCCATATCTTGTTAGGGCATGCTCATCTGTGTATCGAACACAGGGTACCAAGCAAGGAGGAAGCCTCCCATAATAACTAATGAAGGTGTCATTATCTCCTGGGTTTCCAGTCTGCTTGTTCATCATGTTTTCTGTTAAGGATGAAGCTTGACATAAGAACCTGGGTGTTTTGGTATGTGTTGAGTTGTTCTGAATTTAGACACCATATGCCAGGGGTAGGGAACCTTTTTTCTGCCAAGGACCATTTGGATATTTATAACATCATTCACAGGTCATACAAAATTATCAACTTAAAAATTAGCCTGCTGCATTTGGTCAAACGTTTAATTAACTCACCCCTAATGCCTTGGCAGAGCCAGACCAAATGATTCCGCAGGCTGGACATTCCCCACCCCTGCCATATGTTGTAATAAAGCAGGACAACTTTGCTTCTTCCATTTCTTTTTGTCAAAGAATATGTAGTTCTCAAAGTAGAGTCCAGGCAGTTCAAAGCAAAGAGAGCTTTTGCAAAGTTGCAAGTAGCTTTTCCACGTATTTAAGTGCACATGGTTCTTTTCAGCTCTTCTCAGTACTCATCCCTAGAGCATGCCTCAGGTGGAAAGAAAGGCTCCTTCAAACAGCTTGAACATACAGGTTACTGACAGTACTCTTAAGACACGTTTTCAGCCCTGGCCTTTGTGGTTTAATGGGTTGGGCATTGTCTTGTGCATCATCAACAGGTTTCTGATTTGGTTCCGGGTCAGGGCACATGCCCAGGTTGCAGGCTCAACTCTAGGTTGGGGGTGCAGCCAAGCAATATTGCTCTCACACATCAATGTTTCTCTCTCTCTCTTCTAAAATCAGTAAAAATAATTAAAAAACAAAACAAAACACGTTTTCACAATGCATCAGGTAAAGCCTGTGGATAAACTTTATTACGTGATTTTCTTAATCAGGGCATATATTAGTAAGACCTAAAGTCATGGTGTATTTATCTCAGTGACAATCAGTCTTTAGAACAGCTTTAATATTTTCTGCTCCTATTAAAAAGTAAAATTATACCTTGACTGTGAATCTGTTTTTAGCACATGTACCTTTCTTATTTATTAAGAATATAGAAAAATTTTATCATGATGCCTTGTTAGATTAATGGTATTATTTGTGATTATTGTTTTCGTCTTAACTATTCCTAATGGCTAAAGGATCAGAGTTCAGGATACACACACATACTCATTTATGAAAAAAAATTTTTTATATCATATTCCTGTTGCATAATATTCCTGTTTCACAAGTAACTTATACATTTAGCTATGTATTGAAATCCTATTGAAGCAAGGAGAAAGAACATATTGACTTATTAACCTGTTTACGTTTAATAACTTATTAAACAATAGCTAAGTTAATTTTATTAGGACTTTGTCATATTAATTGTAATCTGACCAGTTTTAATCTTCCTTACAAGATACATTTTGTATAATTTTTCTTAATGTATATTACTTTATTTAAATTGAAAAATATATTTTGGGACTCAAAGTAAGTCTGATTTGGCTGCCTGTTTTGAATAAATCTGTAGCTATAAATTTTGATGAAAATATATTTCAAGCTTATACAGATTAAATTTTTTTCAAAAAAGATTATATGGTAAAGATGTAACAAAATGAATAGTATTTTAATCTTTCCAATGCTGAGTGTATCAATCTAAAAAAGATATCCATGGGTTAAAGTAGCAGGAATAATTCAAATTATCTTAAGTCTTGATAAAGTCTCTTTTGTTATATTTTCTCAAAAAGTTAAATGACTTTTAACTGCTTAACTAATTCTTAATTGATTGTTTCTGTAAAATGGATTTTTTTTAATTCTCTGCTTGTAGCAAAATTGAAAAAATAAATTGTCAGATGATAATGACCTATCTAAAAGTTATGTTTTCATATATATGTTATCAAACCCGGGGGGTGGGGGGATACTTTAGAAAGAATTCAAAAAATAAGTGATGTTATTTCTTAAAAAATTTAAAAAGAAGTGATGTTATACCAAGACTCCTGCTTTTCCAATTTGCTTATTCATATAAAATTTATTAGTACTTTATATCTATAAAAATTTGTAAAATAGACATAAAGTAGCATGAATTTGATCTCATTTTAGTAATAAGCCATAGTCATTAGTAGCTGAACTAATCGGTAAAATAGTGACTCATCTTAATAGAAAATGCATTTCCAATAAAATCTTACTTTTTGTTTAAAATGTATCAAAATTTATAATATTTATGTGTGCATACCTAGTGGAAAGTAAAGTTATGAATATTACAGGTTTTTAAAATAGAGTAATTTGTATCTATGAATGTGGCAATATCATGTACATGTGGACATGGATTAGAACTGTTGTGTTAAATGGGCAACTGTGGGTGGTTTGTTTCTCTTGTAATGTGTTCATTATAATTATTACAAAAGCAGTAGTTTGTTTTTTAATCTACAATAAAAGGAGTAGCAGAAAATAGAAAACTACAGACAAAGGGAGTGAAGGGGGAACAATGAGGGGCAAGTTCATTTGAGAGAGTTTCCTTTAGATGCTAAGCACTGAGCCAAGTGGTAGTGAAGAAGTGAAGAACCGATGAAGAAAGGACAGATAAGATACACAAAGGGTTGTTTGAAAGAATGATAAGAGAACTAACAGGGACATCCTGGTGAAAGGAGTCCCTGGGAAGGCAAGGGGCGTTTCTTATCTCTCTGTACCCGTTGCTAACATAGAATCTGGCACAAATGAGGCTCTCCGGAAATATTCATCAGCTGAAGTAAGTGGTCTGTCTGGTTTGAGTTGAAGTGTTGGTGAACCGGAGAATTGCAGGGAGGCCACTTGGTGGGCAGCTTGGTTTTAATGAAACAGCAAGTGTAATAAAGCCAGAGTTGTCCTGGGTGTAGCGGCATGATAGCTCATAGGTAGCCCAGAGATCACAAGTGGTGTGCTCCTCTGCTTCCTGTGAATGCAGCCACAGAACACAGCGCCCCAGAACCCCTCCCTCCAGAGCTGCTGAGTGCATTCTGTGTCCTGATGCCATGCCAACACTGTATGACATCGAGAAAGAACGAGTCATGTACAACCTTGCACTGATTTTTTTTTTTCCTCAATGGTTTTGGGTTTGTAGGGTAAACCCTTCAAGGCAGTTTCATCTTCTGTCCTTCCTGTCACCCCTTTAATTGTTTTCCTTACCAAACCTTGTTATTTAGTTATGGTGCTGATATATTTTGGTGGCATTTGATCCCCAAGTTTCTAATGAGAATGATGCCCACTTTGCTTAAGGTTCAGATGGACTCCTGAAACTCTCCCCTCTCCTATGATTTATAACTCTTACTAATTTTCTACACTTCATGTGTCACAAAAGAACTCTAAACAGCTGAAATTTAATACCTTTAATTCCCTTTGAGTTTTAGAGAAATTTTAGAGCAACGTTAAAGAAAATTAATGTGTAAGGAATGGTTCCTTATCCTCTTACTAATCCCTACATTCTTGTTTTTAATCTTCACCAGAATCCTGAGTTATTTTCAAAAGCTCTTTCTCAATGACTGGAACCAGCTTTCAGATGGCCTGGAATCCAAGCACCTTGGGCTGGTTTTCTCTGTCAAAGGTAGAGGTGTAATTTGCCCAAGGAGCAACACACTTAGGCCATTAAAGCTTATGTCAGAGAAAGCCCTTGTTCCGTTCAACTTCCCTGCCCTCCAGTCTTATTTCAACTCAGCAACATAGGACAAAAGATGAAAATATCTTAAACCCTATTTTTAAAAAATTGTTTAATTTGAAATAATTTCAGCTCATACCAAGGATTTCTACTCTCCACCCTTCAGTTAGACTAGTGAAGTCAGTTACAGTGTGAAAGAACAGAGTTCTGTATATTTATAGCAACATTTTGAACATGTCAAGAGGGTGTTAGAAATGGACTTGAACTTGATTTATTATGCATTTGTAAAACTATATCTGACAAGTAGGAGAAGCACAGGGGAAAAAACATATCCTGGACCCTCAGTGGGATATGGATAAATGGTATTTAGGGACCAATAAGACACCAGCAGATGGTAGGAGAGTAAAATGGATGCAGCATGGAGTCTTGCATGGCCAGAGCTGCACATTCTAGAGTAAGAATAGATTGGCTTTGGCTCTTGTAAGCCACCTGAGCTTCGGCATGGGGAACCTTGATCACCTCTCTGGGTTGCTACACTTACTATAGCTCTTAATCATCTCTCTGGTTATTCATTGTTCTTCCCCTTCTCTGTTTCATTGCTTTATTTTAGTCCTTTATTTTACTTTTATGACAGTGGGTTTAAAAAAATATTAAGTACATTCTGATCCAAAATGGATGGTGGACCTTATGAAACTCCATCAACGAGTCTCTCACTTTGGCTTTCTCCTGTCCAGCCCTCTGCAGTGGGAAAGCATTTCCCACCAAAACTCTTACAAAACGTCTGACACCCGAGGCTTACGTCGGGGCTCATGGCAAAGTCAGCTCTGAACCTCTTACTAATAACCTATTCGAGCTTTGGTATCTGCATCACTGCATAAAAACTTTTTCAAATTGATATCTCAGATTCTATCCTGGCCTTCAACTATCCATTCTCACCTTGCCAGTTCTCTTTCTAAAATACAAACCTAGCTACTGCTCTCTCACTTGCTTAAAATTTTCTTTATCTCCTGTCTTAGAGGAAAAAAGGTCCAAACTCCTTTACCTGATATATAAAGACCCTGCATGACATGACTCTTCATTTCTCCCCGATCTCCTACCATTCTGCCTCACTTCGTCCATAGTTAGCCAGCCAAGCATTGGAATTACACTGTACTCTCATTCCTTAAATATTGTCATGAGTTAGAGCTTTGTACTTGGTTTCCTTGATTTCCTCACATACTTACCTAGGCCCGAAGTCAAATTTCCCTTCTTCTGCAAAGCCTTTCCTCCCCCGGTGCCCTTACCACAACCTCATAGCTGCTCTTATTCTGTATTAGTTTAATGTGTGGACACCTCCACCTCAGTTGGAGAATCACTGGCCCCAACATTCTATTTGGCACAAATGTCAGCTAAATTAATAGGTGAGTGAGATGGTCTTAATTATATGGCAGTCATACACATTTTCATACCTTAACAGAGGAGTCGTTATGTTTTTAGCAAGCAAGACCAAGATCAGTATTTTGAATTAAAATGTCTGTCTCTGAATGAAACTCCTTGAGAATTAGTCTTTAAGTTACAAATGAATCCATTCATGGGTTCTGCCTCAGAACTCTTGTTACTGATACTAGAAATTTATAGAAAGACATAAAATGTGGTTGTCTGTTTTAGGCTTCAGCTCTGGCGGCATGGACTATGGCATGGTTGGCGGGAAAGAGGCTGGAACAGAGTCTCGCTTTAAACAGTGGACCTCCATGATGGAAGGACTGCCCTCTGTAGCCACACAGGAAGCCAATATGCACAAAAATGGTAAGAGCAAAAAAAGCATTATGAGTCGGAGCTCTTCTGACCCTCAGCAGGCCTTGAAGTGTCCTGTAAAATTATTTTAAAGCATGGATTTATTGCTTTTTTTTTTTTTTTTTTAGCAAGCCTCTTAATTTCTCCCCAAAAAATCTTATGGTTGCCTATGAAGGATGATTGTGTGTGCATTTCAAATTATAAGAATGCTAGTTCTAATTAAAGAGAGCCAAACTTCCCACCTGTGGTGGGATGGGATCGAGTATAGTAGAAGCGAATTTAAGCACCCATTTAGGATAAAACCCTAATGAATTGGCTGAGAGAACAAAAACAGGTTATTTTTAGGTGCTTGAGATCACAACAAATATATTGATTTTTGAACCTTTCAACCTCTAAAAGATGACTAATAGATGAATACATGAGATTTGAACTTTCCACAAAGCTTTCTTGCTCTTTATGGATTACAGCAGTTGAGGGCATTCTAGGCTTTGGTTGTAAATGTGGGTCAGCCCTTCATCTCCAAAGTTCTCTGTAAGAGCTTCTCCATTTCCCTGTAAGACAGATAGAAGGTCTTGGAGTCTTCCTTCACCCTTTGTTTCAATGTTAGTTTCAATAGATAGTAATTGGCTTGGACTCCACTCTGTCTATGAGAACCAAGTATAAATAGGAGTGGGACTGCTGCTGCCCTCCCTGGCAGGCCTCGCCCCATCGTTCTGCAGCCTGCCAGGGCCTGTATAAGCCACTCTTAAAAACATGCCCACCCAGCGGCTGCTCAAGTGGCCACTTGGAGCTCTTGCCTGTTATCCCAAATCGTGTCATTTGATTTTGTGCCACAAAATGAAGAAAGATTTGTAGAAACTAAGATCTGTTTCTGAACTCAATAATCCAAGCCCATCATCTATAGCTTCAGGCACTTACATTGCTTCCTTCCCCAAAGACTTGATAGGTGCAGGACAATAGGTACAAAATGGCCGGTGAGGCTATCGCGAAGGTAGAACAGCCGCTTGCCTTTTTAGCGCTAACACATAATATTTTCCCCATTTCCTTAGCAATCTCCAAGGGACTCGAGCTTTTTGTGCTCTACGGCTACCCTGGACTGTGCCCTCGGATCAGATTTCTTTCAGAGGCTCCAGAAAGTCAGTGACTTCTTAGCTGAGCATGGAGATAGTTTTGTTGATACTCCTGCTAGGCCAAACCAAAGAGATTCTTTTAACCAATATTTATATATAGATATTTTAATACATAGCCTTGGAACTAATTTTATCAGTTCATAAATAGGACCCTAAGAATAGATCAAGTGACACAATACAACATGTAAAATTTGTTTGAGAAATCGGTAGAATTGGTATCTCACGGAAGCTAAAAATGTTATTTAAAGTAAAGCTTATTTTTTTTGTTAGTTGAAGGGAATTTTAAGCATTTGATTTTTTCCTGCCTCGTGGCATATAAAATGTATGAAGCGGGCACTGACAAAACCGCTGAAATGCTCTCAGGAAAGTACTTACAAAGGATTTGCTGTTCTTCGTGTGTGGGGCCATGGATCTCAGAGCTGCAGAGTTCACTGCTGGTCTTGTGCTGGCAAAGACCCTAGGCAGGAATTCCATCTCATAGCTTTGGAATTTAAAGCAATTGCAGATGCTTTTCTCTCCAGTGGACTTCCCTACGTTTATATTGCTCCTGCCAGCAAAACTAGGCCTGATCAGCACTGAAGAACTTGGGTGGGTCGGTAATGTCGATACAAATGTAGTTAAAAAGCCTTCTTATGTGCTGCAAGTTGTTTAATGTTCTTATTATTTCTCTTGAGTCATTAGTATAGAAACTGTGGGGATAGTGGTGTGATTTGTAGTTTATGAAAGTTTAGTTAACTTCATAAGAACATGGAATTTTAAAACTGAAAGGAACACTCAAGAATGAAAATAGTGCTTTGTGCATGAGTGAGAAACTGAAAGGCTCAGAAAAGTGAAATGAATTGTTCACGATCATCCCTCTTATTAATTATATGCTGGATCTCAAGTGTGACCCCTCATCCTAGTACTCTTTCTACTATACTACATAAGCTTCAGAATACTGTATTTGTTTGAGTTTCTCTAAATAAAAGATTGATAAGTTCTATTCACAGGAGTCCTTTCCAAATGTGAATTAATTTCCTCTCTCTCTTTTGTCAGGCGCTATAGTAGCCCCTGGTAAGACCCGAGGAGGGTCACCATACAACCAGTTTGATATCATCCCAGGTGACACACTGGGTGGCCATACGGGTCCTGCTGGTGATAGCTGGTTACCTGCCAAATCTCCACCAACCAATAAAATCGGAAGTAAATCCAGCAATGCCAGTTGGCCTCCAGGTATTGTCCAGGAATTCTGAACAAATTGTTTTTGCCACCCACTTTACTAAGGCATCTACTTTCATTTGCTTCATTTAGTAATTATTGCCTGATAAAGCAAAGTATGTGATATGCTGTGGGAAGATAGAAAATTTTCATTAGATACGGTCTCTGCTCTGTAGCGTTCAGTCAGGAAAATAAGGTGTTGACACTGATCGCCTACAAGGTAAGCTACTGAGTGGTAAATACTTTGTGGACTTAGATGCACTGAAGGAAGTCAGGGGAGGGGAATCCGGAGATAAAAGAAGGTGACTTGGAGCCGGGGCTTGGCATGCATTTGTCATAGGATGCTTTGTAACCTGGATTCTTCTGAAATAGCCATTGAATTGATTTATTTTTTAAGCACGTATTTATTGTCAGGTTCACAGCAGTGAGTGAATGAGAATATATGTTGCTTCTCTCTCTCTCTCTCTCTCTCTCTCTCTCTCTCTCTCTCTCTCTCTCTGATGCAAATAACCTATTCATTGTAGAAAAAAATTTTAATGTAGTAAAGCACAAATAAAAAGAACATTTGGTATATGTCCTTCTAAACCTCTCTATATAGTTATATTTGTGATATGAGTATGCTGAGTTTCAGTTTATTAAAGTAGGCTTGTATAATGCCTGTTGCTCATTTATAATGCATATTGCTTTCCTTCATCGTGATTAGAAAAATAAAAGTTTATTAACACATCACATAACTTTAAGTATGATTGAAATTAACCAATGAAAATTGTAAGCACTATTTATAAATATTCCAGGCTTTTTCATGATAAGCCTGATTATTCCTGCCAGTTGTCCCTGCACATTTCGTGTAGTAGTGGTCATTTGTATTGTATTTCCTTCTGTGCATCTGAGCCAATTTGCAGTGAGATAAATGGGAGAAGCCACTGATTCCCAACCTAGATATTCTCTCAGTTCTTGTCCTAGATGCCTGAATAGTTCTCATGAGCACTAGGCCTTAATCCTGCCTCTCTCCCCAAGCCTGAACTTTCCTGGGAGCAGGAGCAGGAAGAGCAGGGAGCAGGACTAGGCACTGATGAGCTCTGGCATTAAGTTCACAGCCATAGAGAGACAGAGGCTGACGTGTTGTGATAACACCAAGGTTGCTGCCAGAGTATATTTTCAGGATGACATTTTTAAAAATTCTGTGATGAAAATCTGAAATAAAATACAGATCTATTTCTTATATCAAAAAATAACTTTATTGTACCATTTTTTGAACAACCTTCTACCTCTTGCCTGGCGGCGTGGCTCAGTGGTTGAGCATTGCCCCATGAACCAGGAGGTCACTGTTCGATTCCTGGTCAGGGCACATGCCTGGATTGTGGGCTTAATCCCCAGTGGGGGGCGTGCAGGAGGTAACTGATCAATGATACTCTCTTATTAATGTTTCTATCTTTCTCTTTCTGAAATTAATAAAAATATATTTAAAAACAAAAACCTCTAATACTTGTTCTTCTTCTCTCAGAATTCCAACCAGGAGTGCCATGGAAAGGTATCCAAAACATTGACCCTGAATCTGATCCCTATGTCACCCCAGGAAGTGTGCTGGGAGGTACAGCCACATCTCCCATTGTAGATACTGACCACCAACTTCTGCGGGATAACACCACAGGTAAATAAGTCAAGCATCCCTTGTGTTGATGATTCAACACCCAATATTTTCAGATGTGTCAATCTGTGGCTTCATTTATACTTGCTACTATCTAATAACCAGAAAACATAAGAACATAAAGCTTTTCCAAGTTTCATTTGTTATACTGACATTTATCTGCAATATTTTTATCTTATTTTTCATCTGTCACTCAAAGGGTCTAATTCTTCCCTCAACACCTCGCTGCCTTCACCTGGTGCCTGGCCCTACAGTGCCTCTGACAACTCCTTTACCAACGTTCATAGCACTTCAGGTATGAGTGTGACCTGTTTGTTTCCTTTTACACAGGAAATTGGCATGTATTTCTTAACGAATACTTTTATAGTAGTTGAATAGCAGCAATATGTCAGCATAGATGGAGGCACAACTCTTGTATTGACCATGTTCTGGAGGACCTTCCAGTGTCAGAGGGGCAGGATGAGATGTACAGCTTTAGGACAAAGCAAACGGTGACATAATCACAGAGAGCTGTCAGTGTGAAAGAGGTCAGAGGTTATATCCTGATGGCACGAGTGCTTTTCTTTTAACCAATCTCCTAAGAGAATCACGGGCCATGGGAAGAACTAGGTAAGGCCAGGTTTTATTCCTAAAGCAGCCAATTGTAGCTGGCTTTTCTCTAAAAATCCTTTCACTTTCAGACAAAGTCTATGGGCAGCCCAGGCTGGGTAGCTCAGTTGGTTAGAGCATTGTCCCGATACGCCAAGGTTGCAGGTTTGATCCCCAGTCAGGGCACATACAAGTATCAACCAATGAATGCATAAATAAGTAGGACAACAAATCTCTCTCTCTTTCTCTCTCCCCCCCCTCCTCTCCCCCCCCCCTTTCCTTTCTCTCTCTAAAATAAATAAATGAATAAATTTTTAAAGGCTAAGGACAGATGGCTAAGGGAAAACAAGAGGACCTTGATTAATTCTACCAACACCTTTGCTGAGTTCCTTTTTTGTTTTTGGGGAATACTAGGGAATGGAAAAGTTAATGGCTATATAATGGATATAATAGAGCCTTTGAAGGCACTCAACACAGTGCCTTACGGATTGGGAGAGAAATCGTGAGTAATTGGCACTTTGGTCTTGGAAAAGTTAGACCTTAAGCCATTCAACTCATTAAGGCTTCTGTTCTTTGTCTAGGCAAAAGTAAATAAAACAAATCCTTAACTACCTACTAAGACTCTGCAGGTTAATGACCTTACAAATTATTTTCTATTTTTCCTTTTTACCTCTGTCATTATCAACAGTGCAACAATGACCTATCGTTTTATTGAGTGCTCCTGTAAACCAGGCAGCATGCTAAGCCTTCAGCATGAATTCCTTTAAAAAAAAAAAAAAGCAGTGACTTATTTCTTTCTAATGACTCAGTGGGTTTGAAGTCTGGGCAGGGCCCTAGTTGGCCAGTTTTTCTGCTGCGATTACGGTCAGCTGGGGTGTCCCATGAAATTGCAGTTGATGGCAGCGGAGCTGAGCTGGAATGTTTCCCTCAGATGTCAGCTGTCCAACTCCCCAGTGTGCCTTCTCTCACTGCATGTGCTGCCTCATCACAGTATTTTATCTCAAGCTTCTTTTTTTAATTGAATTTATTAGGGTGACATGTTCGCAAAACCATATAGGTTTTAAGTGTACAATTCAAGAAAACATTATCTGCATGCTGCATCATGTGCTTATCGCCCCAAGTAAAGTCTCTTTCGTCCCCATTTTACCCCCTTGCCCACCTCCACCTACCCCCCAGCTATCACTACACTGTTGTTAGCATAAATTCTATTTTTTTCTTTTTAGGATCCTTTTTTATTGATTTTTTAAAAATATATATTTTTTAATGATTTCAGAGAGGAAGCGAGAGGGGAGATAGAGAAACATCAATGATGAGAGAGAATCATTGATTGGCTGCCTCCTGCATGCCCCCTACTGGAGATCGAGCCTGCAACCTGGGCATGTGCCCTTGACTGGAATCGAATCTGGGACCCTTTAGTCTGCAGGCCGACGCTCTATCCATTGAACCAAACCAGCAAGCAGTGGTTCTCAACCTGTGGGTCGCGACCCCTTTGGAGTCGAACGACCCTTTCACGGGGGTCACCTAAATACATCCTGAATATCAGATATTTACATTATGATTCATAACAGTAGCAAAATTACAGTTATGAAGTAGCAACGAAAATAATTGTATGGTTGGCGGTCACCACAATATGAGAAACTGTATTAAAGGGTCACGGCATTAGGAAGGTTGAGAACCACTGAGCTAGGGCTTTTTTCTCTCTTTTTTTTTTTTTTTTTTTTTTTTGTATATAAGAGGAAGGGAAAGGGGGAGGGAAAGAAACATTGATGTAATACAAAACATTGATCAGCTGCCTCCTGCATGCCCGCCCCCTACTGGGGATCAAACCTGCAACCTTTCAGTACACAGGACCACACCCAACCAACCAACTGAACCACACCAGCCAGGGCTCAGCATGAATTTTTATCTTACTTTCACTAGAAGTAAGGAGGTTCTGGTGCTATCCCCATTTTATAGATGAAGAAACTGAGGTTCAAAGAGATAATGTAATTTGCCTCAGGTCTGAGTGAGTGTATAAAGGAGCCAACTCAGTATTTCATGTTTTAACTACTACCCTACATTATACTTTTGTAGGACTTCTCCCTTACATGTAAAAACTCATTTTCACTTAACTCTTTTATTCCTATAACTGACCATATCTCAGGTTTTGTTTTTTGTTTTTTGTGTTTTTTTTATTGATTTTTTACAGAGAGGAAGGGAGAGAGATAGAGAGTTAGAAACATCGATGAGAGAGAAACATCGATCAGCTGCCTCCTGCACATCTCCCACTGGGGATGTGCCCGCAACCCAGGTACATGCCCTTGACCGGAATCGAACCTGGGACCTTTCAGTCCGCAGGCCGACGCTCTATCCACTGAGCCAAACCGGTTTCGGCTCTCAGGTTTATCTGATTTATCTTTTGTCTATAATTGGGCATTCACCTGAGAGATGGCCCAATAATTAGCCTAGATATGTCTCCCCACCCAAGGCTCAATCCCACCTCCAAAATTATCTTTCCTTTTTAACTAAACTCTATTTTTCTTAGTGATGCTCCCATGTATCACTAAGTCACAATATGTCAGTATTGTTTTGCTCTTTCATTTCTCCCTTGTTCCCTGGATCCAGGCAGTGATGATGTCCCCAAGTGGTTTAGTCTACCGTCGTACCTCTCCTATCCATGTCTCTGTTCCATTCTGTGTGCTGTCACCCAGGTTTTAGATCCTACTTTAAACACTACATACTGAATCTACTGCAAAATCTCCTCCTGATAGCTCAATCAGTCCCCAGCCTGCCTTCACAGCCTCCTTTACCTCTCTGCCTTACACTGTGGAAAATTGCAGTGAGTGTAAGGCAGAGAGGAATGTTGTTCAGCCAGAATTGGGGGAAAGCATATTTGGTACAGGATGGGTGTAAATTGAACCTTGGTTTATATTTTTCAGTCTCTCTGAGCCCATCTATTTATGTAAATCCTTCAAGACCTGTCTTTGCAAAGCCTTTGCTGACAGTCCAGTCTTGTCTTTCTTCTCTGTGTATTGAGCATATATGATGTTGCCTGGGGTTACCAATTTTGTTGTTCACCTGTTTTGTCTTCCCATCTGACCTTTGAAGTTCTTGAGAATAACTGTTTATATTACCCACACACTGATTTAGCGTCGTAAAGCATAGTAAGCCCTTAGAGAATATTTGTTGATTGTATTTTTTAAAACCTGTTTGAATGTTGATATCAATATTCTGGATATCAAGAAAAATGTAATTTTCTAATGTAATTTCCATTAAGTCAATAAGTATTTGTAGAATGTTTTAGTTCTGCTAGGTTTCATATTCTATATCTAGAAGTCTGATGGGTTCAGGAATACTGTCCTTGAATTTATCTTCCCTTTCGGGCTGTGTTTAGTTAAGAAAGCTGTAGGGAATTAGATAACTTATTAAAGCTTTACTCCATTTGTTAATTTGTCAATTCAGAGTGATAGTCATTGAAAATTTTATATTCATAAGCTCAAAAACTATTATTTTGTATTGCTGCTTTTTAAATGTGCACTTATGCCCTAACTGGTTTGGCTCAGTGGATAGAGCGTCGGCCTGCGGACTGAAGGGTCCCAGGTTCGATTCCGGTCAAGGGCGTGTACCTTGGTTTCAGGCACATCCCCAGTAGGGGGTGTGCAGGAGGCAGCTGATTGATGTTTCTCACTCATTGATGTTTCTAATTCTCTATTTCTCTCCCTTCCTCTCTGTAGAAAATCAATAAAATACATTTTAAAAAATAAGAAATAAAATGAAAATAAATGTGCACTTACTGTTTTTAGAATTTAAATATGTGTGTAGGTGTGCACAAAAGTTACGTGTACTGGGTGACAAAAGTAACCTTACTCCTTCCTCAATTTTCTTACAGCAAAGTTCCCTGATTACAAATCAACATGGTCCCCAGATCCCATAGGACACAACCCCACTCATCTCTCCAACAAGATGTGGAAAAACCATATTTCCTCAAGGAACACTACACCGCTGCCCCGCCCACCGCCTGGTCTGACCAACCCCAAACCATCATCTCCCTGGAGCAGCACAGCACCACGATCAGTCAGGGGGTGGGGGACACAGGACTCACGGCTTGCCTCGGGTGAGAAGGATCTGCATAAAGGAGCATCCTTGTTCAAACACAAAGGTCTCATGTTAACACAAATGGTGAAGATGTGAAGTCTTCACAAGAGAGGAAATGCAGGTTGGCTGGTAGAGGCGAAAGTGTCTCTTGAGTGGAAAATTGCAGTCAGTGTAAGGCAAAGGGACCCAAGAACTCCCAAGGTGCTGATGGAGTAAAGATGACGGATGGCAGAGTGAGAGCACTAGGAGGAAAATGTCTTGAAGAGAAGGCATAAGAATGCATAGGGATCCAGGTCTCGGAGAAGAGAGCTGGCTATTCAGTGCAAGATAAAGGTCAGAGTGAGGTGGAAAAGAGACACTGATTTATACGAGAGAAGCAGCATGTGAAAGGGCTATATGAAAATGTTTATCGCTCGTGCCTTTTTACATTTCTTGATGTTTTTTTCTGATCTTATTTTCTGATTACTTATAGCCTCTACCTGGAGTGATGGTGGTTCAGTTCGTCCTAGTTACTGGCTGGTTCTTCATAATCTCACTCCACAGGTAATCATGCTTTCTTGTGATTTTCTAGATAGAACTTAATTGTGTTAAGTGAGAGAACCTCAGAGATGTGGGCAGATACAAAAACTAATTTATTTCCTGTCACTGCAGAGAGGTCTAGCCTGCAAGGGTGTGTCTCCGCACCCAAGGCTCAAAGCCTACTGCTGAATGGGGGATGTTGACCACTCAGCTTCACGCCTGCCTTCATGGTGATGTTAACACGTGTAGTTTATAAAATGGTGACAGCGGGCATTATTACCTGGTGAATTCTGTTTAGCAGAGATAACTTGCTGTATAGATTTGCCTGACAGAATCTAGAACTAAGTGCGAGATAGCTATTTAAGTGTTTTAACCACATGCAAAAACTTACCTGTTTTTGCTTTAGTTACTGAAGACTTGAGACTTGATATTAACTGTTTTTCTGCTTCATAAATAATTAACCATCTATCTCTGCAGAAGGAATGTGTCTATTTCATGAGGCTTAAATGCCTCCTGGGTACTTCTGATTTTCTCTCTGTTACCCTCTTCAGTGTAGATGGCAGTATTCCTTCCCATCATCAGAACATGCCCTCTGGGTTGTTTGTAGTGTGGTGGGACTTCATTTGTCCCAGAGCACCCTCCCTTCACATTGGTTGCTTTGATGACTGACATATTTGCAGCAGCATTATGTTAATAAGCATTCAAATGAGGTTAAATGAACCCATCAAAACGAGCCCATACCCTTCATTTGGACTTGCCAGCATAACCTTTACAGCATCTTGTTAAAAGAGATCAATTAGCCCAAGACGGTTTGGCTCAGTAGATAGAGTGTCAGCCTGCAGACTGAAGGGTCCCAGGTTAGATTCCGATCAAGGGCACATGCCTGGGTTTCGGGCTCGATTCCCCAGAAGGGGGCGTGCAGGAGGCAGCCAATCAATGATTCTCTCTCATCATTGATGTTTCTATCTCTCTCTCCTTCTCCCTTCCTCTCTGAAAAAAAAGAAAGAAAAAAAAAGATTTATTTTTAAAAAAGGGGAGATCAATTAGGTGCCTGGCTGGTAAGGCTCAGTGGTTGAGCATCGACCTATGTCACGGTTCGATTCCCAGTCAGGGCACATGCCCGGGTTGCGGGTTCAATCCCCAGTGTGGGGTGTGCAGGAGGCAGCCGATCGATGATTTTCTCATCATTAATGTTTCTGTCTCTCTCTGCCTCTCCCTTCCTCTCTAAAATCAATAAAAAAATAATTTTAGCTGAAACCGGTTTGGCTCAGTGGATAGAGAGTCGGCCTGCAGACTGAGGGGTCCCAGGTTCGATTCCGGTCAAGGGCATGTACCTGGGTTGCGGGCATATCCCCAGTGGGAGATGTGCAGGAGGCAGCTGATTGATGTTTCTCTCTCGTCGATGTTTCTAACTCTCTATCTCTCTCCCTTCCTCTCTGTAAAAAATCAATAAAATATATTTTAAAAAATAAATAAATAAATAAAAAATAATTTTAAAAAGGAGAGATCAAATTAGGCCTCCCTGCCTTCCAACACATAGAATGATTTGTCCAACATTGAATTCATAAATGAATTTGTGTACACTTTGCTAAGCTAGCACTTCCAGAGTGGTTCCCATGGGATATTAGTAGGTGTCTGGCCTAATATGTTGGGAATGTATACTTGATTAAACAAAATTAAGCAGGTTTCTTCACTATGAGACTTTAGTTCCTTTAATATGCTAACATATGTTATGATCCACTGTGGGGAAATAGAGCTTCTCCTAAATTGTTTTGCCAGCAAACTTATCTAAGGTTAGATAGGTCACTTTTGTCACCAAATACACATAAATTTGCGTGTAAACCCAGGGCTTGTATTTCATGGTACATGCTGAGAAAGGCAGTTTCCTAAATACAATTGACATGAGGAAGAGTCTGGATTGGCTCTTAATCCCTGTATCTAATAACTCAGCTAAAAGCCCCAGGTTATTTAGCTAATAGTTGACTAAAGCATGAAGATTTTTTATAACCATCCTCAAAACTATATCTGCCTCATTATTTCTAAGTAGTCACACAGTGTGGTGGGTGTAGTGTGGTTAGGATGAGAGAAGGGATACACTGTATTGAAATGAGACTGGGCAAGCCAACCAGCTGTTCACTCCCATTTTATTTCAGTTTTCACTCCCGTTTTATAATATGAAAAATAGTATGTATATATGTGTGTAAAAGGAATATAGGGATTGGCTGTGTTTGTATTAGAAAGAATTCAATAATTTTAAAAATCAACACTTGCTGGTTAGCAGACTAATCTGGGTTATAGTTTAAAAGAAGGTTATAAGGTCAAATCTGTGGTTCCTGGATAAATTTACTTTTTTTTACCTAACATATTTTTGGAAGACATCTATCCTGAAAAGTCACTAGTGGCATATGCTGATATGCTTCTGTAGTCAGTTGTCACTTTAAAAACAATGCTAAGAGCTGTTTCTCCAATCATCTATAATAATAAAAGCGTAATATGCTAATTAGACCAGATTGCCGGACGTCCTCCTGGATGACCTTCCTGACGAAGCTGGGGCTGCGAGGGCTGAGGCAAGCCACTGCAGCTGCGAGGGCCAAGCTCCTTGTACAAATGTCATGCATAGGGCCTCAAGTCTATATATATATAATCTATATATATATATAAGGCTAATATGCTAAGTGTCCAACTAGTCCCTATGACATGCACTGACCACCAGGGGGCAGATGCTTCACACAGGAGCTTCCCTGACGCACATTGGCCATTTACAAAGAAATGGCACAGCGGACCTGGCACCCACAAAGCAACACTCGGCTTCCCCCAAGTGGGACACAGGCCCCACCACCACCCAGGAGTGACAACCCACCAAGTCACAGCTGACACTGCCGAGACCCAGTGGCGCAAAATGCAGACCATAGCCCAGCCCAGCCTGGAAACGGTTGCTGTGGGTGCCAGGTAATGACGTTACATAGCAACGCCCAGCTTCTTCTCCCTCACAGTTAGCCACCTTGGAGTTTCTTCAGTCCAGGAACATGACTTGCTTTATAGCCAGGTGCAAACATTTTACACTTTAACCAAATGTCTGTGAAGCATTTTCCCGTGCCTCATCTCATTTGATCCTCACAGAAGTCCTGGAGTAGGTAGATAGGAGGCTCGGTGGAATCCTATTTTCTTTTCATTAGCCAGTGGAGATTTAGAAAGTAACCCAACTGAAAAGAAGTAAGAAATGGTGGACCTTGAAAATGACTTCAGGTTTTCTCACTGCTCAGAATATAGTCAAACACTGCTACAGTTAAATATTTCACCCTTTGTTCTCCCTGCGTGATCTACAATAATAATCTCTTTCACATTGATATTTACTGCTGTGTTGCTCACAATTACCTGAAAGAGAAGTTGGGGTGCTTCACTGGGCTGGAAAAAGTTTAGCTAAATCAGAAAGCAGGTCTAATTAAGGAAGTTTATATATATAAAGCTCTCACTATGTCCAATCGCATGCGTATGTTTCCATCTGTCATTGTCGATCGTGAATTTAGTTGACACTTCTATTATAGAGAAAGGGCAAATAGGGATATTAAAATATTTCTTCTGATTAAGTTCCTTTCAATGTGCATGAATTTGCGCACTGGGCCACTAGTTTTCTATAAAGAACTGTGGGGAAACTGCCAGTTTCATCCTACAGGGTTTCCATAGTAAAACCACAGAATGTTTCCCACTGCTGCCACCAGTAGTGCAACTTTTGAAGGCTTTTCCAATAGTAATCTGTTTCACTTCCAAGGAAATGAACTGAAATGTTGGACTGAGCAGCTTAAATAAACATAGTTGAGATCTCGATACAAATAAATTAATCAGAGTGAATAAATAGATCTATTCATTTGAGTCATAGGTGAGGGCAATTATCTCCAATCACTGAACATCTTAGTGGTAAGATCCTGGCTAAGGTGAGCAACTACAACCTGTGGTCCCATTGGCAGTGGGCAGCAGAGGACAGAGCAGTAGGTAGAAATAGTTTCACCTTGAGATGGCCAAAGTAGGGGTAAGAGGACATTAGAATAGTCTGAGCTGGGGCGGCTGTCAGTACTTTAAATCATTAGATGGTTAGCAGTGCTTTTTTTGTTAGTGGCTTTATCTCTAGCTCTTCGTGAGGTTGTTAACTGGGAAGGTGGAAGAATACTACATTAGTAATGATGCTGAGAATTTTGTGTTTTCCTAAACTCTTCTTTGGGTAGCATCTTATTTATGCTTTTTAAAGCTTTACAAATTAGCACATGTTCACATCCTAAAGAATATAGACCACAGGTTGAATCATATGCTTTTGTTTTGAGCTGCACTTGTACAAATTTTTTAATTTGCAAAATGGGCACATTAGATCTTTGCCCAGTGTTTTGCATATCTTAAAATGTTTAAGACCTTTGTATTCGATGCACTCTTTTATTTTGAGTTCTTCATTCTTATTTAGTACTAATACTCTTTATGAGCCAGAAGCCCTTCTCATTCTTATGTATAAGAAAGGTCACTTGACTTCCTTTCACACCCACCTTCAGTTTTTATCTCACAAATGTCTTACTCCTTAGATTGATGGGTCAACCTTGAGAACCATCTGCATGCAGCATGGCCCACTGCTGACATTCCATCTGAACCTAACCCAGGGCACCGCCCTGATCCGATACAGCACCAAACAGGAGGCGGCCAAGGCCCAAACTGCACTGCACATGTGAGTACCCATCCTATATGCTCCCAGAGACCAACACGCAGGAAGATGCACACATTAATATTCTGGCACCTGCTTAATTAAACAAAGATGCTCGAGAACACGCTCAAAACGACACCATTGCCTAGCAATTGTTTCGTACTGAGGTGGCTGTTCTTTACCTGCCTAAGTGTGGATTGTCCTGTGTACATCATAGGACGATCATGATAATTCCATAAGTGAAAAATAAGTGAAGTAGTAAATAAATTTTAAGTACCATAAAACAAAGATCAATAGCTATAAAAATATGAACCATGATTACTGTTTCTTTTTATAATCCTATCTAACTGCTTACTTTGGCTTCTTTGTGGGTGATGGAATATTGTGGTCTTGGTGAATAGCAGGGGTTTTGCATCAAGTAGGTGGGACTGGATCAGACTTTGAGCATCCCCCTCCCTGCCACTCTCAAACTGGTAGACAAGAAAGAGCTGGCTCCCTGTGGCTGCATATGCTACAACCAGCAGCTATACACTGAACAAGCAAGTCATGGTGAGGCTCCTGCAGTGAGCCTGCCGCTGAGATGGAGCAGCATTTCCAAGTGTATGGAGCTGGGTCACCCTGATGCTTGCTTGGTGTGTGATCTTTTACCTCCCATGGGGGTGGGGGAGAGGTGACATTATTCTTGACATATAAATTTCACACATCAAAGGATATCGATATAGAGTATCTTCCAGTAGTCTGGATATCTTGAGACTTTGTGATATTTTATTGCTTTAAATCAGTACCTGGTGGCCTGGTAAAAATGCAGTTTCTGACACTGATTCTGCATGTTAAAAAGCATCCAGGAGATGTAGACGCTTCTAGTCAAAGGACTGCACTTTAAATAACAAGGACTCAAAATGCTCAGTCCCTGTGCTTTAGAATTTTCCTCAAACCCATAGTTCTTCTCTTCCTTTTTCTGCAGGTGTGTGTTGGGAAACACTACCATCCTGGCTGAGTTTGCCACCGATGATGAAGTTAGCCGCTTTCTGGCACAAGCTCAGCCCCCTACACCTGCAGCAACCCCAAGCGCACCCGCAGCAGGTTGGCAGTCGCTGGAGACCAGCCAGACCCAGTCAGATCCCGTTGGACCTGCTCTGAATCTTTTCGGTGGGTCCACAGGGCTCGGGCAGTGGAGCAGCAGTGCTGGCGGCAGCAGTGGGGCCGATCTTGCTGGCGCTTCGTTGTGGGGGCCCCCAAACTATTCTTCTAGCTTGTGGGGAGTCCCAACTGTGGAAGATCCCCATAGGATGGGCAGCCCTGCTCCTTTACTACCTGGTGACCTTCTGGGAGGAGGGTCGGATTCAATCTGAACTTTGAACTTTCAACTCTGACCTCGTGACCTTTTTTGGAACAGCAGCAGCACTAACTTGACCTTTTCGTTTTTTTTTTCAACTTGCAATAAATACATTTTTAAAAGGAAAAAAGAAAACGGAGAGAGAAAAAAAAGGTGGGTCATTGACAGACTGTCTGAGCACATAGTTGCCTCCCTTATAACTTCAGTTTTTTCGTTTGGAATATGAATCCAAAAAGAGAACATATCACTCTTGAAATACTTGAATCATGAACGCCAACCTAGAAAGACAATGTGAAGCAAGTACACATACCATTTAAATTTAAACACAAAAAAATTAAAAAAATTAGTTTCTAGTTTTTCACTTTTTTCATGTTATATGGAAGTTGTTGCTAAGAAACATATATACTGAAAAATAGCTTTTTAACTTTGTTTGCACTGGGTGTGTTTCCGTCCTTAGGTCTACCATGTTTGGGAGGGAGGGGAATTCAAAAGAATTGTTGGGGTGGGGGGAGGGAAGACTTGACGGAGCCTCACTTTAAAAACAAAAACAAAAAACCTAAAAAAAAAAAAAAAAAGGAAAAATTTGTGATTGGCTGGTTGATAAATACCAGTGTGTTCTGGCACATGTAACTGCCCAGGCATGCTCGTTCTGGTATGTGTGTGCACGTGTGTTCATGTACATTCGCGTGCATCCTTCTCTCTGTCTCTGTGTGTGTGTGTGTGTGTGTGTGTGCCTGTGTCCTCTTCTGCCTCCTCCTTCCTGACCCTGATTTCTCAGAAAGCTGCGTTGCTGACAGTCCGTAGGCTGGCTGGCCGGCCATCTGCTTTTTACTTTTATTATTATTATTTTTTAACTATGAGAACACACAAGCACGGAGAGCCACTGCTACTAAAGCAACTCCTTTGGGCTGCATTAAAATGAACAGAGTGCTTTTTAATGATGAAAGCAGAGAGCTCCTTTACATCTGCAAATTAGCCTGAGTGTGAGTTTTCTCTAGCTTTTCTTTTGACCTAGCAGTAAAGCGGAGCACTGCCAAGTCCAAAAAATTAGGCGAGCAGGAGGTACCTCTGGGAGCAGCTGTGTGTTTATTTATTTCTGTTTTTTAAAACAAGTGGCCACTGGGCACATCTGAATCTCTGTTAAGTTTTACGCAGGCCTTTACGTGACTTTGAATGGGAACAGACGATAAGTTAGTTTTTAATTATGTGATGTCTGGAAAGCAGAAAAACTGTGTTCCCCTCCTTTCTTGTGTAATCAGGTATGAGAATTTCATCAGAAAGGTAATGCTGAATTCAACATTTCTATTCTCTTTTTCATTTTATGGAAACAGAAAAAAGTAAGTTGTGAGCAGCCTCCTGAAAGCATCCGCAGCTCCTCCCTCTCTGCTCCTTTCTTGCTGAGCGTTACCTGTGCCAGGCCGTGGCGTGTTACAGCACCAGGCCATCACTGACAGAAACGTTTACTTAACGAATGTTCTTAAACCAGTGTGTACTTCAAGCGTTTCCTTTTGTTTCTCTGTGTTGTGTATTTCCTGTGTATGTGGTTTTGCTTAGGCAGGTATAACTTAGCAAAGACTTTTAAGTATTGCACCTTTTTTTTGGTTTTGACCTCTTTTTTTTCCTTATAATGTTGCTTTTTTATTTTGGTATTTAAAGACTTCTTTTTTTAAGCATCCATGTAGTAGTACTCTGGGCCGAATAGGAGGCATCTTTTAATCCACAGTTATCACCAACATGTATGTACTTATGTTGGAATCAAAATGTATCAAACTGCTTTTTGTGAAGTTATAGCAGCCCTGAGGGGGTACCCCTTTATACAAAGCAGGTGGCGGGTGGGGTGGGGGGAGGGGAGTCGTATGCCGGTAATGTGCTAGCACTTGTGTGGACATCCCAATCTGCATTATACTGTTTAACATAAAGTGCCGACATTCTGTACCAGCAAATACCTGCCCATTCCAACCCTTGGTGGGAGCAGACCTCTACTGTCCTCCATAACTTGCTGCTAGTGAGGACAAAGGAGTTTTTCTTTCTTTAGCATCTTCAGTGAAGGATATAACAATGCCTAATGTATTTGACTTTTAGCTTGTGTATTTGTGTAGGTGGGTGGGTGGGTATGTATAGGAAAAGGCAGAAACTCATTCAAGTGGTTTTGTGAGACAATGGGAATTCTGTAGTCCTCTCGGCTTACCCTGTTGGTTATAAACCTAGCCTCTAAAGAGATTGACATGCATAATTCAAGTGAGCATTCGCTCATACAGGTCTTTATGCACCCTTCGTGGGTAGGTGGTCAAACTTGAGTTGCCAGCGTTGGTTTGGTCCCATTGGATGCCTTGTAGAAACTAACCGTGCCCTCCTCCTGCTCTCGGTTTTCATCACCACCATGCCCCTTCCACCTCTGCCCACGTACACAGTGTCTCCTCCCAGCCCCACTGACTGCTCTGTGTGAGGAGCAAAACCCTGCCAGGTGGCGAGCTCCCGGTGAAGAGCAGCTGTGCTCAGACATCTCCAGAAGGCTAACTCTCAGCGGCCCTAGGCCCCCTAGGCAAGGAGCGTGTCCAGGCTCCGGAGAGCCAGTGGCAGAACTGGCTCTCCTGCCGTTCTGGTTTCCTGCCGTGTCCTGCCCCACCCTCCACCCTTCCAGCCTGTTGGTTCCTTGACCTGCACTATGGGTTAGTTGAGTTCCTTACGATACTACGGTGAAAGCCGGGTGCTAGAGCCCCTCTTGTTTACAAGACATACTGAGGGATTTGAAATATGTAAAATTAGCATGAGAAGCTAAAATGTTCTTCCATCATAAGCTTAAAGGGAAAAAATTTAAAACTTTTAAAAAAGACCAAAAAGTGCGTATATATATATATACATATATATATATATACATATAAATATATATTTTAGATGAAGACTAACTCTGGGAGCATTTAACAGTGTTTTTTTGTTTTCGTTTTTAACATTTATTTTCCTGCTTTAAAATTTGCAAGCATTCTCAGGAATTCTAGGGTAGGAAGCCAGTTTTTTGAAGATGGGTTTATTTAACCGTATCTTATCCTAGATAGACAGCTGTTTCTTTCCTGTTAATAAACTTTTACAAGTTCCTGAAACTTCAAAAAGTTTAAAAAATTTTTACGTAAAAAAATGTAAAAAGAAAAGTCTCCAAACGTTATTGTCATACTGGGGAATCATACCTTTTAAAACATGTAGAAATAAATATTTTTTAAAATGATCAATTTAGCAGCAACAGGTAAATTCATTATCTTTAAAAATATGGGAGAAGGATTGAGCTTTATAAGGGCTCTATCACGGACTTATTTGATATTGTGTGTAATTTAATGGGAGAGTGTTTGGTATATATAAATGGAAATTCCATCACTTTGTTCCTTTCCATTTAAGACTGAACTGGAATCTCCCCTACTAATTTTTATTTTTGTTAAAGGAACCCTTCTCCCTTCCCCCAGCCCTACCAAGAAAAGAAAGGAAGAAAGAAAAAAAACAACAACAGCTTAAATAAAAGTAACTCTAATCTGTAAAATAGTACCGTTGGATTGCTGAGAATCTATGTAAAGAGTTAGGAAATATAGGTTAATAACTTTTGGAACAAATTTTAAATATAGGCATTACTAGAGGAAAAATATCTATGGACTGTTCTATTAATGAAGAATGTCTGTCTTACCTCCATTTGTTATGGCAGGAGGAGAAAATAATAGAATCTAATAAGGAACAAGTGATTTTACATTTTTTTTGCTCCCAGCCACTGTTGTGCTCATTTTAAATGCTGTTTTAAAGATCTGCTGCTTAACTATCCCCGTCCCTCAGCCGAAGATGTGGAGTGTTTCCTTTCAGTTTTGGGTGAAGTTGAATTCTCCTTTTGTATTCCCTCCTGGGGCCCGGGGTCGGAATTCCCAAGCATGACCACAGCTTCTTTTAAACATCTAAGCTTCCCAGTGGGAAAGGAACTCCCACTCGACAGGTACAGGGAGTGGGTGGGGTTGCTGCCTGCAATTTCTCTAAAACCACGTTAGTGCCTTCGTACATACACCCAGGCATCCTAAGCAGGGGAACCCGTGTGTATGTGCTTGTGGTCCAGACACTCCACGGACGTTAAGACGCTTGCCCGATAAGGACATTGGAGTGGTTCTGGACAGGCCCCAAAGGCAATGGGCTAAATTTAAAGTAAATAAATAAACAGAAATCAAGGAAGTTAAATATGCTTTATGTCTGGAAAATGTGGAATGCCAAGGTCCTTCCTTGTGTTGATGCCCTCGGTTACTGGGCATTGGCTTCTCCAGGTGTGTCAGTGTGACAGCGAGAATGATTTGGGAAGTCTCTGTGTCAGGCCAGTAGAAAGGGGTTCGTATTGTTCTATTCTTGTCCTTCCTCTCCTCCCTTTCTCTGCCCTTTTTATTTCTTTTCCTTTTTTTTTTTTTATCCACTTGCTGGAAGCTTTGCTTTTTATTGGTTGGCAGTGTCTTAAGAACAGGATATAGTGAGATGTAATGGAAGAGGAAGACTCTGCTTTCCATGGTATTCTTTGGCAAGAGCCATGTCTGCTGAGAGAATATGTGGCTTCAAAACACTTTAGAAAATTCAGTGGGAGTGTCTTCTCCTCCACTACATTCTGGCATGTGTGCAGAGGCTCGCTAGTCACCTCTCATTACATCAATTTGCTTTATAAACATTGTGATCATGTAAATTTGAGCTTTCCAATTTTTTACTAGTTGCCCTTTATTTCTTTAAACGCTTATTACTAGTGGCTAGAGGTGTCCATCTCTCAAACATCACAAACTTGGTTTCTGTCTACCGTATGAGTAGCCAAAACGAAAGAAGCACTAGTAGGGAAAGGGATGTCTTCATCCGACTGGGGACCTCTGCTGGCAATTAAGATCCAGTGCCATTATCTAATTTTAGGTGGTGTTGTTTTTTAAAAAAAATAGCAAAGTTCTTATCTCCAAGACACTGTGAAAAAGTGGATGTGGCATCTCTGATCCCTCAGGCCCTAGCCCTTGGTATTTTTCATTTACGACAGTCACAGGAGTTAACCAGCAGTGCCGCAGTTCAAGCCCCAAACAGAATTCTCTCATCAGTGCCCTCCAGTAAATCAGCATTACCCATAGCCATTCAATTTGTTTTATTTATAGCAGTTTGATTTTCTATTACTATGGCTCCTGTTCTAAGAACTCTCCCACCTCTTCTGACATGAATGTAGCACAAATTAGCAGTTGGTTCTTCCAAGTTCCTGTGGGTTGACTGTGGTGTATAAGATATGCAACAAAAAAGAACAGAAAATAAATTCCTGCCTAAGAATTTGGAAGAGCTTTTACTAATACATCTAGCAGAAACTAAAATTTCACAGGCTATTAACTTGTTGCAAATATTCACTCTCACTTTCACCACTTTTTGGGAGAGAGAGGGGACAGTTTTTGTAGAGTTAACAGCCAGATTCCATATCGACCTCAGATGCTGTGTACTTTTTAATTTTATTTTTTTATATTCTGGCATCTTGACTCTTTAAACAGAATGAATATGTCTGTGTGCTGAGCAAAATGTTTCAGCCAAGCCTGTTTTTTTTGCAGTGCAAACAGGATGTTTTCAGCAGACTTGGCTGTAACAGCCATCTCTAAGATTAGGGAACAATTGAGTCTTTATGTAAAAAAGGTCCTCTTCTCCCCCATCCTCAGCATTCAGATTCAACATATGACACTTTGTAGGTTGTTGTTTTGGAGGGTTTTTTCTTTTGTTTTAATTATCTATAAGATCTTTAGCTAGGAGTAGAGATATATTTTTAACTGTTAAAAAATTATCAAACTTTTCCTTCTCCAGTATTTTTGCCAAGTTTTTGTCAACACTTCCTGTCTATGCATTAACTGCACTTCTTAGTGTTATTGCAAAAAGGAATCTTCTTGTTTTCTTTCTATGAGTGTACAACAACCAGGCCGCATGCGATAGTGCAAATGAACATAGTCTAGCCTGTGTGTATACAGTGAATTGTCAGTCTTTGACCTCGGCATCATTCAAAAAATAGGGTGCCCTTGCCCTTACCCTCTGCTGCACCCCATGTTCCACCCCCTCTGCTTTCTTCTCTGCAAGTACAGGGTGTCCACACAGTCTAGAAACAGACAAATATACCTAATGTTGTCAAGGATATTCTCAACCTGTTAAAAACAAAATATATATAGTTTCACAGTTAGACCATACCCTGTAGTATGGTCAGTAGGTTCATGGCCAGTGCCAAAGGTGTGTGTATTTTCAGAGGTGGTTCCCACTTGTCAACAATAGTGTTGTTTTCTTGACCTTAAATTTGGCAAAGGAGGTGCTGGCATCACATTCTTTAGATTTGAAATAATTATCAACTTCCAAATCTGTGACCATTGTAATAACTTAAAAATTGAACGTTGGCCCTCCCTACCCCACCCACAACGCCTCCTCCTACTCACACCGCCAAAGCAAAGAGGCTATGAGCACCTACAGGATGGTGAAGGGAACACTGATCAGGAAAGAGCTACTCCCCACGGGCATCCATGCTGTCCTGCGGGTGGTCACTCTGACTAGATCTGGAGTAATTACCCAGTGTTCTAACATTTGAGTGATTTTTAAACTGTCAATCTCATGTAGTAACCTGCTACCACCACCAAAAATAGCAAAAGTGACCGAACTGCCAGTGTTTGCCTCACAGAATTTCAATCGTTCCCTTTTCAGTTAGCTATACACCTGAATTTGTTTTTAACAAGAAATTGCACACCAGAAAAAATGGTACTGCCCTGATCAAGGGGCCTCTGCAAGACTCAGTCGGCTGGGTCTTCATTCTGCCAACACTTGTTTTGATCATGGGAAGGGAAAGGTCAGATAAAAGCAAGAAATGTTCTGTTTTAAATTTTAAAAAGAAAGTGTTTCCCTAGTAAATCATTGCTTTGGAAATAAAATCCCATTTGACCCATTTTGAGGCAATATTAAGAAGTTGGGACTGTGTTTTAAAAAAGTAAAATTCCTTTTTACAACTAATAGCAGCAAAAGACGATCGGTGAGGGTAGCTAGCAATATTGTGGCGGCGTTGTGAAGGGCGCTCCTTTCCCTCCTCCTCGCCTGCTCTCTTGGACCGCATGCGGAGGTGGCAGTCCTCCTTGGGCTGCTGAAAGGCGTGCACACTCCTCAGAGGGCGGGGTTGGAAGGGGGAGCCAGAGTGAGGTGGAGCAGCCTTCCTGCAGGACCAGCCTGACAGCAGAGCTTTACGGAGAGCAAGATGGGTGTCCTACATGTGTTCGCCAAAAATTAAAAGGGGAGGTATTTATACGAGACCAAGGAAAAAAACCTTCGGAACCATTAAGTTACATACCTTTTAAAGGTAGTATAGTTTCTCACTAAGTAATGCCTTCAGCATACACTTAATTTCGGGGTAAGTTAGAATAAATGTGTTTAAAACACCACCTCTACCCCCCCTTTTTTTTGTAATTTTGTCCAAGGAATTAATTACTTATGTGTAGTATTTCTGAATGTGCCTTTGTGAGTCCAGCGACCATTGGGATAAAACGGAAACGTGGTCAGCCTAGTCTGTAGGGAAGTCAGCATTTCTCCTGGCAGTCTCCAGGGCAGCTGTTTGAGTGTTCATTAGCATCTGTGTTGCACAGCGTAGGGTGTGGGAGAGGCTCTGGGACCTGGGAGAGGGGCAGTGAGGTGATGGTGCACAGGTGACAGAGACCCCGGTTAGTCCAGGAGTGCAGGTTGAATTTATTATCTGCATTACCTAGTTTTCTTTGTGTATGTGTGTGTGTGTGCACGTCTGGTTGTTTTACTTTTTGTTTTTCTGTAAGCACTGGAGAGCTGAAATATGGTGATGTTTGTGACACATTCATGCATGTCAAGAAGGCGTTTTCCCAGCGTCTGCATGCAGAGCAGGCAGCGCAGTCCCACCCTCTGAGTCTGTGTCCTGAGAAGGCGATTCTTTTCCCAAATGGAAGTCACTTCATGTTGCTGTTTCTGCGAACAGGGTATTACACACAAGGAAAAGGCTTTGGAAAGAGTAAGATTGAAGTGTTTGAGAAAGAAAAGAGAAAAATCTGAAATCATATTTTATTTCTTCAGAACTATTATAGCTAAAACATAGAAACCTGCAGCGTGTCTTCATTTGTTTTTATTTGTTTTAAACGATTCCACCTCTTCTCCCTACTCCCGATCTTCTAAAGAAATATCAAGTGAAAACTAAGGGCCATTTCCATAATTCCTCAGAACTCCCCAAAGAGGAAACCAATCCCTCCCGCAAGATTCCTTCCGCTTCCTTCAGCTTCATTCAGGAAGACAGAGGGAGGAGAGACGCTGCTGCGCTCTGTGCTTCACTCTCATTCCTCTCTAATGGCCTTGAAATGTATTATTATGCAAATGTGAATTTTGATACTGAATTTAAGAAGAGGTTGTTGGTTTTTTTCTTTTTTCAAAAAAAAAAGTCCCGTACTGGTCATCATTGCTTCTTTATTTTGTAACGTGAATTGTAACTATGCATTCTGCAAAAGGGGGGAGGAGAGGGCAGGAAGGGGAAGGAAGTAGCTTTGCATCTTATTCTATGGTTTCTGTGTCCATGGTATCCCACATCCTGGCGGGGAAGGGGAGTGAGCAAGAAGCGGTAAAGGTCTGCACAGCGAAGCGCAGAGACCTCTGGGTCCTGTGGGCGCTGGCAGGCCTGGCGGCCAGCAAAACCAGTATGGTACAGGATTCTCCGTCCTAGCCGTGCAGTGTTAACCCAGGGCCACCGTGGGGTCCCGGAGGCTCCGGTGTTCTCTGGAAAAAAGTACTCATCCTTCTCTGAATTCAGAACCCTTTCAAGCTCAGGAAACCACGTCTCACTCGTGCTGACTTTAAAGTTCATCTTGTGTCAACTTCAAAAACCTCCTCCTCCTCGCTCCTTTTTAATTTTTTGTTCTTCTTAATCATGTTTAAGTGAACTTAATTATAAGGAAACTGTCTTGCTCTAAGGGAACGAGGATGGTTGCTTGGCAGGCAAAAAGGATTCTCTGCCCCATCCACTACCCCTCAGCCAAACGGGATCTCTCTGCTTACCTGGCATGCAGTAAGCTGCGCATAGCTAGCGAGCAGCAAGGTGTTTGCCACGGGAAAGCCAGCAGCCTTCTCTGTCCTAACAGAATTCTTTTGTGGATCTTGCCTGTGGTGAATCGTGGCACCTGCATTGCTCTGGTCTAGGCATTATTTGCAACACACAGTGTCGTACACAGGAGATTGTTTCGCCCGTGTTCAGTGTTCCACGCAGCAGCTCTTGTCCACAGTACTGTAACGAGTCACAGACTTGACCACGGTCTCCTGGTGCCCAGGCGAGGCTGCACGGGCACGATCTTATCAGGGTTCCAATCTGTTAAGATTGCCTTCAGACAAACACACAAAAACAAAACCAACAAAAAAATTAAAATCCTGACGTTTCAACTGTCTAACACAAAATAATACCTCGAGGTACATTTCCCCTGCAGTATAGGCCTTGACTCCCCTCCTTCTCTGACAGCAGTGGGTCATCCTTTTGAAAATATGAACATGTAAATAGCAGGATAACTTTTATAATTTTTTTTGCTGTGAAAGTACCCCTAAAATATGATACTTTTCTTTTTTAAGTCACCAGACGTTTTGGATCTTATTCTTCATATTTAAGAAGAGAAAGCAGAACCGGTCAGGGTGTAGACTTGCATTTGTGGGCTGGTGTTCCCTCCATTGCCCCCCATTCAGTGACAGCAGGCCAGTGTCTGAAGCCTGTTTTGAATAGATGCCATCTATTCCAGCCTTCTCTCTCCAGGTGTGGAGAGCCTGAACTTCTCTCTTCTGGAAGCAGAATGTGTTCCGTGGGAGACCTTGAGCTCTCGACCTTTGTGATTCACACACACACACACACACACACACACACACAGTAACTGAGTAGCATTCTGTAGTTCAGGAAGGGAATTAGTCCCTGGCATTTCGGTTTGGCGCTGTAGAATTTATAGCCTTGTCATCTTGGGATACGCCGGACATGTTTTTATTTGTTACTTACACAGCTCATCTGAGATGTGTAGACAGCCACCCTGCCCTGAAAGGCTTGTGCACCCTCAGACACTGCCCCCTCCATGAGGCTTGGCTGGCATTAGGTAGAGGGACATAAGTTTAACAAATGCTGCTTGTAGGGGTCCGTCAGCTACTGTGCTCTTAGATTTGGCCACTTCCAAGGCAGGGTCGGAACCGCTTCTTCACAAACGCCCCCTTACCTCCATCTTAGAGACAAACCCTGTATCTGTCAATAAGCCCTTTTTAGTTTTAACTTGTATAGTGACGACTTCCTTTGAGAGGAAGAAGCTTGATTATAGATGCATGTATGTTCACCACTCGCCTTCTGATTTTGGCTATGTTGACCTTGGGATTTGATTTCTGTTTGTTTGGAGACCTCTTTTCCATCAGTCTCCTTCCTCTGACCCCTCAAGAGTTCTTCCTGCCCTTATCCCTCTACAATCCTCCCAAAGGGCTTTGCTGATCTCTGCACTTCTTCCCTGGGGCACTCACTCCCCTACCACCACCTTTGCACACACACCCGTGACCAAAGTGTGTCCAGTGATCTCACAGAAGACATCAAACATGGTGCCTGCACCACGAATGTGCTCACAGAGACACGTGCACAAGGATCCTGCACCCTTGGCCTTAACCTCAGTATGACTTACGGTGCAGGAACGTTTTTAACAGGTTTTAAAATAAAACACCCATCTGGGAGGTGGGGGGAGGTGGGGGAGGCAGACACACGAGCTCAGTTGTGCCTACTCCTGACTCTCACTATGTGCTTACAACTTCAAATTCTGTGCCCACCCTACTCCCATGCTTGTTCTGAGTAACCAAAAACAGACAAAAGCAACCTGAGGAGAGATTTCTGGACTATTTTGTCTTTCTCCATGTAGATGGAGATATAAATGCTGCTTTGGGTTCCATAATCTTAGGGGGCTATGTTTACAGAGTAAAATACATCCTACCAAATCAGGAAACTGAATAATGGAACCTCTGCAGTGAGAGTTAGGTCCCTGATGGTGAACAAGAGAATCGAGGGGCTGGGGGGTGCAGAGGACAGACGGAGAAGTCCCATTTCAATGACTTGTGACATAGTGCTCCCTTCCTCCGTTCTCCTCCCTTCACTGCTCTCCTTGCCCCTTTGAACAGAAGGTGCAGAGAAGGGCATCAGAAAGAGGCTAGACTTTTAAGAGGCAGCTTTCCGACTTTGCACACAAACAGGTAACAGGAAGGTACAGTAAAAATCCTCTCATCTGAAACTGTCGGCAGAAACAACCTGTAGCACGACTGAATAGCTGCACAACATTGATGCTCTCTCTGCAGGTTACCTAGAAGTGTTTTGTTTTTCTTATACTTGAAATAGCTTTTACAATATTATTTTGGTGGCTTTCTTTCCTCTCTTCCAGTGGGCAATGGAGAAAGTGGATGATGGGATTTAAGGACGTTTGAGGGGAGAAAAGGAAGGATATGGCATTCTTTTTTTTTTTTTCTCCTTAAACATAGAGGTTTAATCAAACTCCCATATGTTGAAATTGCTCCTCATATTACTGGTTTTACATGGACACAGAAACTAGGCACTTTAGAGGTGCACTTGCATGGCAGGCTGGGCCCCCCTTTTCTACATTTTATTTTACTTCTTTAGTATAGTGGTACTTAAAATCACTGGTTCACTTAAAAAACAATAAAATGTTAAACTCTACTAATGTACAAATAAGCTGAAAAGTTGCATTTTATGTGTATTTTTTGCCATAGCAGGTACTGTATTTCTCATGCTGGATTTCAAAAACAAAAAAAAAAAAATCAAAAACAAAAAACTAAAGGGTGGTGTTTTATTGGATTGTGACAGGTTGAATAATAAGGAATTAAGTCTTCGTCATTTCATTAAAGCTGAGAGATGATGTAATGCATATATAAGAGTTTTCTGAAGGGTTTTTTTGGGCTTTTAAACAGCTTATTTTTGTTTTTGTTTAGTATTTTATTTTATTTTGGAAAGATATGATTGTATTATGTGCAACTCAGTTGCTTACATTATAACTACAAAATATTTTTGGGTTCCTGGAAAAAAAAAAGAAAAAAGACTAATAAATGTGTTTGGCTGCTAAGCATTTATTGAGGTTTCCTGTTTTATTCTGCCAATTTAATTTGCTCGTTTGTTGAATATTTGTATTCTGCTACTCCTCGCTCTCCCTGCTCCACACCTGAAAGCTATCCAAACTTCAGCATCTGAATTGGGCCTCAACTTTGTCTGTCTTGCCTTGGTATGTTTTTGTTGTTGGGGTTGGCCGGTTAGTGGTGGGTTTCTGCTTCTTGCTCTTGCTGCCTGCTGCAGTGCAGATTTCAAATTCTCTAACAGAAATTAATGTTGTCCCCTTTAATCCTTATTTGCATTTGGAGTGAGAGCACTAGAGTAGAGGAGAGAGAAGACTCCTGCCGGGGGCTGGCTGCATCCCCCCTCTGCTGCTCCCATGGAAGAGAACCAACCAGCTTTCCAGGAAACACTCCCGCTGCTCCCTGCCCATAAAGGCGAGGTTTTCTTATTTACCATTAGCTGCTAAAATAGAGAATTGTTGAGACATGGGATTATGAAACACCTCTAGAATGGCCAAGGGGAGGAAGGTAGGGAAGCTAATACTAGCTCCTGGGTACTGTGTTTGACTTAATTCTCAGAATCCTGTGTGAATGGACAGCAAACCACATTTCATGAGGAAACTGTGGCTCAGAATAATTTAATTAGCTGATCATAGGTAGCATTGGTTGATTGCTTACTATCAGCTGGGCACTGCACTAAGCACACTGTGTCTATTCATTTAATTGAAACTTATCACAGTCACTGCTGAACCCATACGAGGAACCCAAATAGGATTCAAAAGTTACCAAACTGCCTGTGCTGCCAAGCTCCTGGGCTTCTGAGGAAATGGTCTTAAAACAAGCCTGTTGTACACAGTGGTAGGCCATATACCACCCAGTTCTTTTATCATAAGTAAACACTGGGAAATCCGAAGTGAGAAGAGGTGAGCGCTTCAAAAACATCTTGAAGGCCGGTCTGTTCACAAGTAAGTGCTTTTTTTTTTTTTTAAGAAAAAGATCGTTGCAAACACTACGAAGAACCTTATCAACAAAGACTTTGGATATTTTAAAAATGCATCAATGGCCCGGCTGGCGTGGCTTAGTGGTTGAGATCGACCTGTGGACTCAAGGGTCCTGGGCTCGATCACCAGTAGGGGGTGTGCAGGAGGCAGCCGATCCATGATTCTCTCTCATGGATGTTTCTCTCTCTCTTTCTCCCTCTCCCATCCTCTTCCTTTAAACAAATCAGTAAAAACAAACAAAAAATATGCATCGACCGCCCCCCCCCTTCCCGCGCGGGAGGAGGGTCGCGGCCGCCAGCATGGGCCGCAGTTTGACTCCCCGCACAGTCCCAGGCCTCTGGCCCCGGCCGCGCCCTCCCTCGGCCCTCCCTCGGCGGGGCCCTGCTGTCCCGCCCCGGGAGCCATAGTCCCTCCCCCGAGGCCGGCAGCCCCTCCTCCAGCTCCAGACAGCGGGTCTACGGATCCCCAGCGTCCATCGCGGGGGCCAAGCCGGACGGTTCAGCGCCCGAGGGGCCCCGCGCCCGCCGCGTCCCCCCTCCTGGCTCTCCTCGCGGCCGCCGCCGCCCGTGAACCCGGCGGTGGACGGGCCGCCGCTGCGCCAGGCCGCGTGGGGCGGGATGGCAGCCGGCTCGTTGCTGGAGGCCGGCCTGGCCCGGGTGCTCTTCTACCCGACGCTGCTGTACACGGTGCTCCGCGGCACCGTGCCGGGCCGGGCGCGCCGCGACTGGTACAACCGCATCGACCGCACGGTGCTGCTGGGCGCGCTGCCGCTGCGGAGCATGACGCGCCGGCTGGTGGAGGACGAGAACGTGCGCGGGGTGATCACCATGAACGAGGAGTATGAGACCAGATTCCTGTGCAACTCCGCCCAGGAGTGGAGGCAAGGAGGAGTTGAGCAGCTGCGACTCAGCACAGTAGACATGACTGGAGTCCCAACCTTGACTAACCTCCAGAAAGGAGTTCAGTTTGCTCTCAAGTACCAGTCCCTGGGCCAGAGTGTCTACGTGCATTGTAAGGCTGGGCGCTCCCGGAGCGCCACCATGGTGGCCGCGTACCTGATCCAGGTGTACAACTGGAGCCCAGAGGAGGCTGTACGGGCCATCGCCAAGATCCGGCCACACATCCGTATCAGACCTGGCCAGTTTGAAATCCTCAAGGAGTTCCACAAGGAGATGACTGCAGAGGCAGCAAAGAAGGAAACTGTATCACCCGTCACAGACGTGAAGCATGTGGATTAGAAAGAACTCCAGACAACCCTGCTGGCAATAGAATGCAAACGCTTAACAGGACCAATGGGGCTTAAGCCCAGGCAACATAACGGAAGTGTGCTAAGTAAGGGGTCATGTTTCTCCCTTTGTCATGGTTTCGGTTTCCTGAAATAACACTGTTGTATGGCTAGAAAAAAAAAAAAAAATGCATTAGTGGCCCTAACTGGTTTGGCTCAGTGGATAGAGTGTTGGCCTGCGAACTGAAGGGTCCCAGGTTCGATTCTGGTAAGGGCATGTACCGTGGTTGCAGGCACATCCCCAGTAGGGGGTGTGCAGGAGGCAGCTCATGGATGTTTCTAACTCTCTCTCTCCCTTCCTCTCTGTAAAAAATCAATAAAATATATATATTTTAAAAATGCATCAATGGCTAACGGGGGATGTGTTGTAGAATTAAAGGTGGTTGTTAAGACTTTAGCATCTTACTCCGCCTTCCTCACTGGTGTGCCCTGCCGTCCTCACCTTAGGTGACCTCGGGGTATACCTGGAAAATCATGCTAGCAGCAGGCTTCTACATGCCTTCCGTCCTCCCCAGCCACACACTCCCATACTCACCCAAAATTGCTTCTCTCCAGAATCACTAATTGCAGCATTCTTGACCTTGACCTTCTGTCCTCCCAGCCAACTGGTTCCCCCTTCTCTTTGGCTGTGTTGTGACCTCATCAGCCACACCAGGACGCTGACCTGTTTCCTTTCTTCCAGTCCATCAGCCTTCTCCTTTTTCTCACTTGATTACTAATCCAACTTAAATTTTATAACCCATAATTTTAATAACATGGTTGCTAATACCTATAAATTCCCTTGCTGCCCCCCCACCCCCTCCCGTTTAATTGACACCTATGTGATAAAATCCCCACTTTGGAAAAACCCTATTTTCTATTTTTGATGTTCCACTAGCACCCAAAAGCAGCATTGCTGGCAGAAAAAAAAGTCACTGGGCAAATAAGGCTCCTATAAATGTACTGTAACCAGCAGCGAGACCTTGACAATGCCCGGCAAGCGCCCTGAGTCCACTAATACATGGAGAGTATTGCAGGGATCAGAAAAATTGACCCAGATTCTGCTTCCCAACCAGGAGCAGAGAGCAGTGCTTCCCCTCCCAGTGCTGGTTCCTCCAATGCTTGGGATCCTTTTCCTTCCTGCCTCCTGAGTACTTTTAACTTGCCGTTATCCATTCTCTCTTCTGTTCAGCCGGGGTTCTTGCCTGTCAACATGCTCAAGTCCATCCCCTGGTAAAACCTCTCCTTTGGGCTCATGTTCTAACTCCTGCCTCACCAGCTACTGCCCCATTTTCCCCTGGAAAAATGTTCTCCCCTCCCTCCCGAGTCTCTTCCCAATCTGTTTTCTGCCTGTCATCCCCACAGAAGAGCTGTCTCTGAGGTCCTGACAACCTCCCCAGTCCAGTGGACATGACCGTTTGCCTCTTGATATCAGAACCCCTGGATTTCCTTTCATTCTCTAACATGTTCCTTTATTTCCTGCATCCCTTACGTACGCTTCTATCTGGTCATGAAATACTGGGTTTCATCAGTGTTCACACCCAGGCCTTCCTTTGTTGACGCTAAAATCCTAGGCCAGTGATGGCGAACCTATGACACGCGTGTCAGAGGTTACACACGAACTCATTTTTTTGGTTGATTTTTTTTGTTAAATGGCATTTAAATATATAAAATAAAAGTCTTTGTTTTACTATGGTTGCAAATATCAAAAAATTTCTATATGTGACACGGCACCAGAGTTAAGTTAGGGTTTTTCAAAATGCTGACACGCCGAGCTCAAAAGGTTCGCCATCACTGTCCTAGGCAGTGTCATCCACCTCACTGGCCTGCTTTCTTGCTCCTTTTCCTCTGAGCTCTAAATTTTGAAGTATCCCTGGGCTCAGGCCTGAATTCTGTTTTCTGTTCACGTTGTGCCCCCTCTTCCCCAGATGAGTTCAGTCAGCCCGGTGTTTTTAAATATAACACGTCTCCTTCCTGCCTAAATTATATCTCCAACCCTGGCCTTTCTGATCTCCTGTCTACCTAACTAACTGCTTATCTATTTCTAAGTCTAATGGGAAAGTCCCTCCACTTTCCCTGTCAAATCTACTTCCCCAATCTTTTCCATCTTAGTAAATGACACCTGTTCACCCATTTGTCCAAATCCATAGCTTCTTCACATCGCTGATTTAGTCCATCACAAAGTCCTGTCAGTTCCGTACTGAACATATGTCCACATCTCACACCTCACCACAACCAACGTGTGGGTCCAATCACCCTATACGCTCCCCTGGACCATTGCAGTAGCTTCCTAGCGGTCTACCATCTTCCCCTTAACCCCACCCCAGACTATTCTCTGTTCTTGTCACTATCCTCCAATGGTTTCTCCTTACAATTAAAATCCAAACTCCATACCATGATCCATAAACTCCTCACAAATCCCACATGTGCTCTTATCCCCTCTGACTCCTGATCTCAGTCTTACAGTAGCCCGATTAGCCTTCCTTTTTCTTAATCCCACCAAGCTCATGTCTACCTCAAGCCATTATATTTATTTTCCCATTGCTTGGAATGCTCTTTCCTCTGCATCTTTGTCTAGTCACTGATGAAATGTGAGGTCTTACTTGAATATCCTATCAAAAATGGTTGTCACCTCCCCCATCCATACCCTAAACTATTCCATGCTCTTAGCCTGTATATTTTCTTCATAGAACTTACCACTTTCTAAAATTATCTTGCTTATTTTTAAATATATATATATATATTTTATCTATTTCAGAGAGGAAGGGAGAGGGAGAGAGAAATAGAAACATCAATGATGAGAGAGAATCATGGATTGGCTGCCTCCTGCATGACCCCCACTGGGGATCGAGACTGCAACCTGGGCATGTGCCCTGACCAGGAATAGAACCATGACCTCTTGGTTCATAGGTCGACACTCAACCACTGAGCCACACCAGCCGGGCTTGCTTATTCTTTATTATCTTAATCACTGGAATGTCAGGACCAAAAAAGACAATTCTCTTCTGTGTTGCTCACCAGCTCTAAAACCTAAAACCCTTATCTATATGCTAATGACTGCTAAATTTGTATTTCCAACCATTACCATTGAGCTCCACACCCATATACATAATTGTCTACTCAACATTTCAAAACATCTGAATATTTTTTTTGCTTGTTTGTTTTTCCTCCTGCCACTGCCACAAGGATACCTTGGGTTCTATTCATTTTATTTTTTTAATATGTTTTTATTCATTTCAGAGAGAGGGAGAAAGAGATGAGAGAGAATCATCCATCAGCTGCCTCCTGCACTCCCCCTATTGGGGATCAAGTCCACAACCCGGGCATGTGCCCTGTCTGGGAATTGAACCATGATCTCTTGTTTCATGGGTGAATGCTCAACCACTGAGCCACTGTGGCCGGGCAAAAACAACTGGATATCTTAATGGCACTGCAAACTCAAGTCCATCCTGCCCGTTTGCCCCTCCTCCCACCCCATGGCAAATGGCATTACCATCTATTCAATGATAAAACCTAGAAACCAAGGAGCATCCTTGATTCCACCCCCTCACTCTCCATAACTAACTCATCATCAAGCTGGACTGATGGTACCTCTTTAATCTCTGTTCTTAATTTCCTCTGCCAGTTGCTTTGTGCAAGCTAGCCCGCCTACACCCCTGGGTCTTTCTTATCTAGTCTACTGCATTAGCCCAACTGACTTCTCACTTGGCATTCATGCCAGTTCCCCTTCCCACACTCCATTCTATATATAATAGCTGGGACGATATTTTTCAAAGCAAATCTGCTGAAGTCATCCTCCAGCCTATGGCTTTTTAGTGGCTTTCCATTGCTTAGAATACAACCACCAAATATCCTTATTTCCAAGTTTCTCATGGTCTGGCTACCATCTGCTCCAAATTTACCTCCCTCCCTCTCTTCCCACCTTTGTCCTCTCCAACCTCATCAGCTGAGCGTTGTATCCCACTGCCTCGTACAATGCCTGGCACACAGTATGCACTATCGTGGAATGAATGATCCTAATGGGTAACTGGATGCTACATTAAGAATTTGTTTAAGAAATTAGGTATTTGTAAAGCCTGAAAAACAAGGATAGATATAAAAGAGAAAAAAATCAGATCTGTTCATGAGGGCACAAGAGATGCAAAAGTAAATTTAGACATGTTGCTCTTGGTAACAGTGACAACCAGCCGGGAGTGTCTAGGTGACCTTTGAAGATCAAGAACAAAACTCTGGAGAGGCTGCAGACTCAGAAGGTAAGCCTGGCAATATGCAAGCTGTCTCCAAGGGGAGGAAAAGTGGGTTAAACCTTGAGGAAACTCCCACTACTTTCCTTTCCAGGAGTGAGAGAAGGAAGGGTCATCAAAGAAAGCGTAGTCAGAGAGGAGAATAATACAGTTTACGGTTTGTGGAGGTTTTTTGTTTGTTTTTTATTGATTTTGAAAGAGAGAGAGGAAGGAAGGGAAGGAGAGAAACACCTATTTGTTGTTCCACTTATTTATGCATTCATTGGTTTTTTTAAAAAATATTTTTTTATTGATTTCAGAGAGGAAGAGATAGAAACATCAATGATGAGAGAGAATCTTCCATCAGCTGCCTCCTGCATACCTCCACTGGGGATCTTGCCCACAACCTGGGCATGTGCCCTGACCGAGAATTGAACCGTGACCTCCTAGGTCAGTGGTTCTCAACCTTCCTAATGCCACGACCCTTTAATACAGTTCCTCATGTTGTGGTGACCCCCAATTTCATTGTTACAAATTGAACATAATTAAAGCATAGTGATTAATCACAAAAACAATATGTAATTATATGTGTTTTCCGATGGTCTTAGGCGACCCCTGTGAAAGGGTCATTCGACCCCCAAAGGGGTTGCGACCCACAGGTTGAGAACCGCTGTCCTAGGTCAACGCTCAACCACTGAGCAATGCCGGCCAGGCTCATTGGTTGCTTCTTGTGTGTGCCCTGGCCAGAGATTGAACCCAAAACCTTGGCATATTGGGATGATGATCTAACCTACTGAGCTACCCGGCCAGGGCAAGACAGTTTAGTTTCAAAGTAGGAGGAAGAGGCTGTCAAAAAATGCTAAATACTGCAATCACACAGGAAGGATGATTTAGTAAAGGGGGGAAAACTATTTGGCTCAAAAATCAAAATTATGTAAGACATGCAGTGGGAATTTTGCTCCTAGTTTGTTCCCTGCCCATCTCATTCCCTGCATGTGCCCCCCGCCCCAACACTTAGACTTTATCATATTCTTTATGCAAACATATATTGTGGAGAAGGAGCTTTTGTTTATTAGAGAAGTTGTCAGTAATCAATGAGAATGTGGTTTGGAGGAAATAAGAGAGGGCAAGGAGTTATAGTGCAGTGCTAAGGAATAAGTCAGGGAGAGGGATGAATTTGTTGAATACAGGAGTCCTGGACACTGAGTTAGGGAGTCAGCATCTATTTTTAAATCAGAGGAGAAGGGAGACAGAACTGGAGAGATGAAAAATCCATGATAAAATAATTAAAAGCAAGATAGTTTCCTGAAGGAAGAGATAGAAGGCTGGAGGCAGAAACTCCTCTATTTTGCGGAGGAAAAGTAACAGCAAAGTGAAGCAGAGGCAGGAGAAAGGGCTGGAAGGCTGAGGAGACCGTTGCATTTGCAATAGTCACAGTGGCAAGTGAGAACAGTAAACTCCATGGGACATCAAAGCTATGAAACACTGCAAAGAGTGAAAAATTGAAGGAAGTAAATTCATCTTTACAGAATTGTCTGCCCTCACCCCCAAAATGAATCCTCTGCAGCTCAAGAGGGGAGATGGAAGAAGACCTGAAGGATGAGCCCAGGTGACGGATGGGTTTCTCTGATTCAAGGTATGCTGGAGGTGGGCAGGGAGGACACTACAGGAGTGATCTATAGGTTTTTGAGTGAATCTGAAATAAATGAAACAGAAATGGAAAGATGGCAGGAAAGTTATTGGTAAAAACAAGATCTTTACTTGCGATCTAATCAGCAATGTTTAATATCCTCGAAATACCGTTACTGGGAAGGGGGAGTTCGCCTCACCAAACAAGCTGGGAGGTCTTACTTTTAGTGAAGGGCTCAGAAGGCAATTTAAAATGTTTGCTTATTGATTGATTCTTGAAAGAGGGGAAGGGCCGGAGGGGGGTTGGTGGGGAGAGAAAGAGAAACTTCAACTTGCTGTTCCACCCACTGGCTGCCTCCAGAATGTGCTCTGACCAGAGATTGACCTCGTAACCCTTATGCCACCTCATCCAACTGAGCTATCCCACTCAGGGCCAGAAACAGGTCATTGTCAAGCAGCTTGGTACCTTTGGAGTGCCAAGGAAAGGGTACATTTGGAATTAAGAACCAAGTGTCTGGAGACTATCCGCCTGCAATTAACTCCTAGTTGTCCCCTTCCTCATGAACAAACTAAAGACACTCAACCTGCCCATGCCTTTGTCTTGTCATCTGCAAAATGAGATCATAATGACTAGCATTTACTGGGTACTTACTCTGTGCATGCACCAAGGGCTTAACCTGTAGTATTTCATTTACTAATACCTGAGCAACTCAGGGACACAAGGACTTAATGAGATCACTTATGTGAAGCAGTGCTACCTCCATAAACCGAGGAGCTTTTATTATTGTTAGCCAACCAGAGGAGAGAGCGGGACCATCAGGGAACGTTCTCTGGACTGGGCCTTAAGTAGTGAGAAAAAAGGTGTTCCAGAACGGGGGAATGCCTTCTCCAATCCGTGGTGTGACCCGGCGTGGTGTGTGCTGGGAACTATACCGCTTCGTGGCTGAGAGTGCATTATCTCAGGTGGGACGGCCCCACTTCGCTGGGTGAGTGACCCTCAGCACGTCTCTCAGCTTCTGAGTCTCAGTTCCAGCTTGTTGAAGTCCAAGGGGACCACCTGTGTCCGAGTAGAGAATATGGGGTGTTATCCAAGGCGTCCCTTGAGATAAACTTAACAGTGCAGGTGTTGGGGCATTAAATAGTTGCTAGGGAAGAGACTACTCTAAGCAAGCAGGACCGAGGCTAGGCATTATCATCTGACCTGACATTAATACAGTTAAGAGTGCGGAGGAATTACGCCACACAAGAATATGCAGTTGCAAATCACACAGCACTTTATTACTCACAAGGTTCCTGGTGCCGTGGGCTCAGGCTTAACGGGGTCCTCAGGGGAGAGTGGCGTCCTCTGTGGGCAGCGGCGGATCCGTCTTTGGGTGGCTGGCCGTCTGGCTGGCCGTCTGGTTGGCCGTCTGGTTGGGTCGGGTCAGCGGGAGGAGGGCGACCCAAGTCTCCGGATCGGAGGTTCGGCCGTTCTTCTGCCGTCCGTGGAGCAAGGCAGCGTGGAGCGTGGATCAAGAGGATGATCATGTCTGAAGTCAGGGCCTGTTTTTAAGCCTGTCCCGGCCCACGGCAGTCCAGGAGGCTATCAGTATCATCTGTCATCACACAAGCGTTAACCAGAGTACAAGCTGGTTATCCGTCACAATGCGTCAATCAGAAGGTGTCTATCAGGTTTACATACACCATTCCTAAGGGTAGCATTCAGCTGTGGTCTTACCTACATGGTGCAGCGAGGGATTGGCCAGAGTGGTCATTCCCTGTGCTCTTTAATATTACTCTTTAATATTTCACACAAGTATTTCTCACCAAAATAATTTTTCTATAAATCAATTTGTTACTAAGACAACTTGCAACTCAATAAATGCCAATTTCCCTTAGGCATCTTCATTCCTCCTCAGAACCAGACAGGCAGTAGGAGGGGGGGGAGGGGAGGCAGAAATAGTAGCAAACACATGGAAGGGCTTTCTACGTGTCCCGGACATGGATCTGATGCTCAAACCTCACAGCAGTCTTAAAGGCGGGTCTCAGTGTACCTCTTTCGGATGAGGAAATGAGGAGCAGCGCGGCTAAGTAACTTACGGAGCGCTAATCACGCTTCTTGTAAAGGAAGAGAGAATGGTTAAGCCTCCAGTGGTTCTCAACCTTCTGGCCCTTTAAATACAGTTCCTCAAGTTGTGACCCAACCATAAAACTATTTTCGTTGCTACTTCATAACTGTCATGTTGCTACTGTTATGAATCATCATGTAAATATCTGATATGCAGGATGGTCTTAGGCGACCCCTGTGAAAGGATCGTTCGACGCCCCCAAAGGGCTCGCGACCCACAGGTTGAGAACCGCCGGTAGAGAGCTAGCAGCCAAAACTCCGCAATCTTGACCTTCCCAGGTTTTCCGCGGCCAGGGAGACGGGACCACGTGGAGGAAGTCCCGCCCCCAGAGGAGGAAGTCCCGCCTCCAGACGGCTGCTTCCGCCCCGGCTGTCCTGTCCAGTCTGGTGGGGTCGCGTGGTCGGCATGGCGGCGCGCGGAGACTGTGGCGGGCCGCCGGCGGCCTGCGGGCACGACAGCTACCGCTCGCCGCTTGCCTCCCGCTACGCCAGCCCGGAGATGTGCTTCGTGTTCAGCGACAAGTACAAGTTCCGGACCTGGCGGCAGCTCTGGCTGTGGCTGGCGGAAGCCGAGCAGGTAACGGGCCGCGGAGCGGAGGGACCGGCGCAGGGAGGCGGGTCCGCCCCAGCTCGTGCGGGCCTCGCGCCCACGTGGGTCTAGCCGCCAGGGCACAGCTGTCCCGCTATTTTCGGCCGGGTGTTCCCTTTCGTGAGGAGCCGGGGCGCCGCCACCTGTTGCCTCACGTCCTTTCAGCCTCGGCGGGTTGGAGACGCGGAGGCGGCGGCGAGAAGCGCAGCCTGTGACTTGGGGCCCTGAACTTTGGCCATTCCGGCAGGCGTGCCCCGCTGGCCCCCGAGCGCCCGCGACGTGCGGTTCTGCCCGTTTTTTTACACATCTTTTCTCATTCAGCCCACAAAGCCCTTGCGAAGTAGGTGATGCTCTTCCCACACGAGAGGGAAGAAAACCAAGCCTCGGTAATAGCCAAACGCGTTGTGCGCGCCAGGCCGCCCAGCTGTTGGAACGGAACTGGGATGTGCACCTGGCTGGGTTCGGTGCCAACCCGAGCGCTTGATTAGCCACTTGGTCTTCCACCGTGTCTCTGCCGTGATATTGCAAAAACCGGGAAAAAAATCAAGCAACGCTTAGAGCAGCGGTTCTCAACCTGCGGGTCGCGACCTCTTTGGGGGTCCAACGACCCTTTCACACGGGTCGCCTAAGACCATCAGAAAACACATATATAATTACATACTGTTTTTGTGATTAATCACTATGCTTTAATGATGTTCAATTCGTAACCATGAAAATACATCCCGCATATCAGATATTTACATTACTATTCATAACAGTAGCAAAATTACAGTTATGAAGTAGCAGCGGAAATAATGTTATGGTTGGGTGTCACCACAACATGAGGAACTGTATGAAAGGGTCGCGGCATGAGGAAGGTTGACAACCACTGGCTTAGAGAGTGTGGAGTGACACTTTAATATACGCCGGTGGTGCTTAGAGAAAAATGAATTCAAATTCTAAGCCGAGCAAACAAGCAGAGTTTTCCTTTTTATTAAAGAGCCAGCCCCGTGTGTGCTTAGTGTTTATCTCCCTGGAAACTGGCCTTGAAAGCAGCACCATTCTATCCGATTAAAAAGCACACCTGGCAGGGCATGAGAGTATGGGCGTATCTGGTCTCTGGCTTACACGGTCAGACAGCCAAGTTTATCTTCCTCATTATTCAAGCAGGCTAGAAGGCAAAGTTACTTTTTCAGAATAAGGGGCTGTCTAAAAATTGCAGAGTTGACTTTACAGAATAAGGGACTATCTAAGTAGAGAATTTCAAACAGTAGTTTTACAAAATAGGGGTTAGCCCTCTCAGGGCCTGGACTGTCACCGCAGATTCCATGTTTCCTAGGCCACTCTTTCCTCTCCACCAGTCTGCGTGCGCCTTGCCTCCGAGGAGGAGTCCAAGCAGAGGTTTATTAGACGGGACTTACGGTTTGTTTGATAAGACCTGTGCATGTAGAGCTCTTGGGGGCAAAGGTTTCAGAAATAGCTCCAGAGGGGCCTTCCCAAAGGAGGGAACGGAAACTGAAGGTGATCCAGAGAGCTGTAAAGTGTCAGAGGAAAATGCCCCAGCGAGCAAGATGGCAGTGCCCTCTGAAGTGGCAGGGGTGGACCCTGAATCCTGACGAGGCGACTAGGACCGTGGTACCGTGGAATTCCCCCAAAGGAAAGTTTCGTCTTAGCTCACCCCCTCCATAGCACTGTGCTCAAGGAAATAAAGTGACATAATAATAGCGGGCATTTCTCTAGTGCCTACTATGTGCCGAGCACTCTTTTAAGACTTTACATATTAATAGCTCATTAATCCTCAGAACAACCCATAAGGTTTTACTGATGATGGAGTGTAGGCACGGAGAGGTTTCATAAACTGTTGGCTCATGTAGCAATAATGGATAGTAAAAAGGACATTGATAGCGTGTTGTGGTTTACTATGTGCCAGCATGTACTTTACTCTGTATCCTTTGGTACTTTACAGGCTAGGGTAGTGGCATTCCAAGACTTTGCAGGGTCATCGTGGCTAGTCAGTGGCTTCAAGCTGGAATTGAACTGTAGAGTTGTCTGAATGTGTGTCCTTTCCTCTGCCCAGTCTGCATATTGCCTGAAAGGCATACAATTTTGATATGACCCCCTAAATTTAGATTACCTATTAGTGAGGGTGTCAGAATTAGCATAAGTTACATAATTTAGTAGTGAAGAGGGGGAAAAATGACAGAGATTAAGGGTGTAAAAAATGAATCTGGAATGAATTTTGAGAAGATACAGTGCTTGGGGGTAGGAAGCAGTTTGGTCACGCTGCCCCCTGCTGCTTTGCTTTGGGAGGAGCCCTGAAATGTCATAGGTACCCGCTAAAGATGCAAAGCAGCGAGCGCGGGCCACTGCTGAGCACTTGAAATGTGGCTAGTGTGACTGAGGCACTGAATTTGTACTTTTTTTTTTTTTTTTAAATATATTTTATTGATTTTTTACAGAGAGGAAGGGAGAGAGATAGAGAGTTAGAAACATCGATGAGAGAGAAACATCTCCCACTGAGAATGTGCCGCAACCCAGGTACATGCCCTTGACCGGAATCGAACCTGGGACCTTCTAGTCCGCAGGCCGACGCTCTATCCACTGAGCCAAACCGGTTTCGGCTGTACTTTTTAAATATTAATCAGTTTAAATGTAAATAGTCTCATCTGACCACTAGTTATCATCTTGGACAAGATAGTTCTAAGATGCAAGATCCTCCCCAGAACCAAGGCTTGGGAGTTTCAAATGAGGTTGGAAAAAATTTCACCAACATACACATTCAGGGTTTTGGGCTGCCTGGGCAGCCAAATGTTTTTTTGCCAGCATGATATTTCCAGTGATGGATGAATGTAAGATGTTGGTGTGCAGCCCTAGCTGGTTTGGCTCAGGGGATAGAGAGCGTCAGCCTGCGGACTGAAGGGTCCTGGGTTCGATTCCAGTCAAGGGCACATGCCAAGTTTCGAACTCAGTCCCCAGTAGGGAGTGTGCAGGAGGCAGCCAGTCAACGAGTCTCTCTCATCACTGATGTTTCTATCTCTCCCTCTCCCTTCCAATCTGAAATCAATAAAAATGTTAAGAAAAAAAAGATGTTGGTGTGTTTATTTTCTCATCAGTATCTCTTGGAATTGCTTTTAGTTGCACTGAATTTCTGTATCTAATTTGTTGGGAAAACAACAGCATTCATAATTTTGGTTTCTCTGAGTAAATCCATCTGGGTCAAATGTAAAGCTGTGGTTTGGATCCCACAGTTTGGGCACTTACATGCCAAGCATTAAGGAGTAAGCAATAAATATGACAACATTGCGCATGGAGTATATATTCTAATGATTAGGATGGACATTTGTGAAAATGTCATGTGATGAGTGCTCTAAGTAAAACCAGGCTAAAAGAGAGAGACAGAACGATGTCTCACATTGAGTCAGGAAAGAGATCTCTCTGAAGAGGTGACATTTGAGCCCAGAAACCAGAATATGTGAGGGAGTGAGCAGAGATATGGGGCCAGAGGGAATAACGATCAGAATTACATTGTCGTACATATTGGAGTTTACTTAGAATACAATTTACCAAGATTCATTGAGAAAGTCATCCCCTCCTAACCATGCACTTTGAGGTACACCAAATTTTAAGAATTGGGGGAGAGAGCATAAATGATATCATGAACCAATTTTTTTCCTCAGTATTATTTCAGTTCAAATAATTGTGACACCTGAAGTTATGTTATTTTATCTGGTGTGTCCTGCAGACATTGGGTTTGCCTATCACAGATGAACAAATCCAGGAGATGAAATCAAACCTAGACAATATCGACTTCAAGATGGCAGCTGAGGAAGAGAAGAAATTACGACATGATGTGATGGCTCATGTGCACACGTTTGGCCACTGCTGTCCCAAAGCCGCCGGCATTATACATCTTGGGGCCACCTCCTGCTATGTTGGAGACAATACAGTAGGAACCCATGTTGTTTTGTTTCCACTTAGGACTCAGTCGTTATTTATAATGCATTTACAAATTGTATTTTACTTTATCCAGTTTGAGAAAGTGATTCCATAGATCTTTAGTTTTAGGGGTATCTTAATGCTCAGGAATTTTCTGCTTTTGATATCCCTTCTGTCTAAACTATAAGCCCCTACTCACCCCATAGACTAAGACCTGCAGGTAATGCTTACTCATTGGCATGCTGGACATAACCCAAGGTCTTAGCATTTTCGTGACCAAGGTAACTTTCCAAAGGAATTTTTCCGAGGTCCATTACAATTCTTTACTGTTACATCAGAAAAGAAAAAAGGGTTGCATTGTAACTCTTAAACAACAAAACCTTTAATTAGAAAAAGCATCAGCATATATTTTTCTAAGAGTTTACTAGGTGCCTGGCACTATTCAGAGCACTTTATGTATATACTAGAGGCCCGATGCACGAAATTGGTGCAAGGGGCTCAGCCCTCGCAGCCACAGCGGCTTGCCTCGGCCTTCGCAGCCCCGACTTCGTCTGGAAGGTCGTCCAGACGGTTGTTCTGCTGTTCTGTGTAATCAGCATATTGGCTCTTTATTATATAGGATTCATTTATTCTTCATGACAGTCATAAGAGTTAGATGCTATTATCTCCATTTTAAAACAGCTTTATTGAGGTATAGTTTACATACCATAAATTTACCCATTTTAACTATACAGTTCAATGAGTTTTAGTAATAATGTTTGGGCAGAGCTGTTTAATATAAGACCATTGCATTTTCCTTTGCAGGACCTGATTATTCTTAGAAATGCATTTGACCTACTTTTGCCAAAGGTAAGGAGTTGGCAGAAATTTCCTACCAGCCCTGGATTCCCTGTGATAGGGGATGGGCACCACTTACGAGTAAATCAACACAATAGTCATCTAAATAAATGTTCATTTACTCAGGTGAATGATCCTATGTCTAATTTCTTGTCAACTCAATTTTCAAATGTTCGTTGCTATGAACTCTTTAAGGCACTTGAGGATACAAAAATGAAAAGATGCCTGTGCCTTCATTGAGCTGGAGGTCTAATTCTTTATTAACTTGTGTAAAAGTCTAGTTCCTGATTATGTAATGAGCTCAACCTGAATTCACCCTCTTTCTACCGCATGGTCTTTCTTATAGCTTGCCAGAGTGATCTCTCGGCTTGCTGACTTTGCTAAGGACCGAGCTGATCTTCCCACCTTAGGTTTCACACATTTCCAGTAAGTGATATGATTGCATCTTGGGAATGGGGCTTGTTTATATGCACCTGGCTTTCATTTAGTGTTCAGTTCTTCTGCAGGGAAACCTTGAGGTGGATAATCTCAAAACAGAGCTTAAGCAGATCCCTGATACCTACGCTAAATGCTGTACTGGCGAGAGAGTAAATGTAATAGTTCATTTGGGAAGCATTGGGAAATAAGTATCAGGAGCCTTAGAAAGTATTCATACCCCTTGATTTCATGCTTCTCTTCTAGGGAATCTAGACCAAGGAAATAATCCAAATTATGGGGAAAGCTTTATGTACAAAGATCTTTGTTAAAATATTATTTATAATAGGAAACAATCTAAATGTCCCACAATAAGGGAATAATTAAATAAGATATATAGTATATCCACAGGTTGGAATAATATGCAGCCATTAATATTATTCAGGTAAGACTAATATGGAAACATGCTTAGGTTAATGTTAGGGGTTAAAGACAGTATATAAATAGCACAAAAATTGGGAGAAATTATACCAAGCTGTAAATATTGATTGCTATGCTTTAGGAGATAGTAGGGTAATTAATCTTTTTCTCTACTGCTTTTTTATTTTTTTATTTTTAAAAAGTGCAAATATTTTTATGATTACTCCAAAAAACCCTGTTTAAAAGCTGATGATATGATTTTTGGAATGGGAGTAGCAGGTTTTGAGTGATGGTAGTTCAGAAGTGGTGAATTAGCATGTGCCTTATGTTTTGGTGGGGTATTGCTATGGTAACAAGTTTATCATCTCCTATATCATCAATTTAGGAAAGCCCAAGTTAATCTTCCTAAAAGTTAGGGCCTGTATTTATTGGTAAAAACCTGAAGAAATTGTCCATGTGAAGGAGTCAGTGCTCAGTGTCTGTGTGTCTTGGCCAAGACAAATGTTCCTCTCTGCTGCCTCCCTACATGCCTAGCATTCCCTGTGTTGCAGCTTCTCTTCCTCTCCTGCATCTGTTGGAGATGCTCAGGGACTTGCAGGCATTCCAGTGTTCGCTGGGGATAGCATAATGAGAGGTATCTGCTGCCACAGTTAGCAGGCATTGGGAACTCAGAAAATGGTGTAGCTGTGTAGGCATCTCCTTGGTATGTGTCAGTGCCTGCAATGAAAAAGAAACAACTTTATTGAGATATAATTCACGTATTATAAAATTCATCCCTTTTAGTGTACAATTGAGTCGTTTTTAGTATATTTACAGTTATACAGTCATCACCAGTATATAATTTGAGAATATTTTCATTACCCCACAAAAAACCTGTATCTATTAGCAGTCGCTCTTATTCCCCCATTCCATAGCCCCTGGCAACCACTAATCTATTACCTGTCTGGATTTGCCTCTTGTGGACATTTTATTTAAGTAGAAATCATACAATATTCATCTCTTTTGACTGTTTTTTGTGTGTGTTTTTTTAAGCTTAGCATAGTGTTTTCGACGTCTACCCACATTTGTCCATTCATCAGTTGGTAGATATTTGGGTCATTTCCATTTGTGGCTATTATGTATAATGCTGCTGTGAACAGATCCATGCAAATTCATTTATTTCTTTGCTTGTACCTGTAATCTATTAGCAGGAGTTAGCAAAGAAAACTACTTCAGATTAATTTGGAGATATATTATAGCATGTGGTCTGCCTGCTAGAGACATTCCCAGTGGTGTTTCTTGATTTCTCCAGCTATCAGTATCATCAGCCTAATAGAGAAATTCCATCTGGAATGGGCTAGGTCATCTATTAGGACTCCTGCATTGTTGCAGTTTATTTGTAATGTTTTATGTTCAGAAACAGACCTGCAGTGGATTGGCTTAGACTTCAGACTGCATACACAGCCATTAGCTGTTATGTTCGAGTCCTTTGTTATGTGTGTTTTGGGGATCTCCACAGTATGGCTGCTCCTCATAAAGTCTTGACTCCTTACAAAGAAAGGCCTTCCTTGATTGCCAATCTAGAGTAGCATTCTCCATTGTCCTCATCCTCATTTTCTTTTTTCGTATTTTTCACAACAAATCAACAGTTGCCTTGTTTGTTTACTCTACAATGTGCACTTCATTGGACAGGGTGCCTGTTTTGTTTGTTGTTTTATTTCCAAAATCAAGAAAACATTAGATGCTTGGCAAACGGTTTTTACATGAGTGTATGTATATTTCTTACCAAAGCCTGGAGATAAACAAAACAGACATTGTCTCTGCCCTTACATTCCCTCTTGCTGATGAAGAGAGAACTGTGTTGGGAGCCCTTTAGCTTTGTAATCTTTGAATATTCATAAGTGGCATAGAATCTCCTTAACTATTATTTGCTCAAAGTTTTTAGCTCCAGTTTTGTCCATCTCTTACTTTAGTTCTTCCCAGAGGTAACAGTGATGACTAGAGGAAGCAAGGAAGCTGTTATGAAAGTCAGTTCTTGGTTTGGTGCCGGGGTCCAACCCCAGCGGGTCCAGGGGTCCCCAAAGGTGTGGATGGAGTCGGCGAAGAAGGAATGACACAGAGACTGCGTTCAGTTGATCAGCAGCCTAGCCAGGATCTCTAGCCAGGATCTCCAGCCAAGTTCTGGTCTGGATCTCCAGCGTAGTTCTGCTTAGGATCTCCAGCCAGGTTCTGTGTCCATGTTCTCTTGCTAGGTTCTCCAGGTTCTCCAGCCAGGTTCTGTAGCCAAGTTCCCTCGCTAGGTTCTCCAGCCAGGTTCAGTTACCAGGTTCTAGTCAGGTTCTCTTGCCAATTTCTGTAGTCAGGTTCAGTCCAGGATCTTTTGCCATGTTCTCTCGCTAGGTTCTGTCTCTAGGTTCTGAGGCCAGTTTCTGTCCAGGATCTTTTGCCATGTTCTCTCCAGCGAAGTTCTTCTGTCTCTAGAGAACGTTCTGTGTAGGTTCTGTGCCTAGGTTCTGTCTCCTGGTTCTGTCTTCTTACATCTGTATTTATACCAGTTGATTCCAATCCTATCAATCTCTATTGCAAAGGTTAGGGCGTTTCTTATCTCCATTCCAGGGAGTAAAGATTATGTAGCTTAAGCATGATTGTTCATAGTTAAAGTGATTAATTACCCGCCTGGCACTTAGTTAAGAGGTTTTATTCCCTCCCTAACTTCAGGGGAAAATCCCTACCTGGGGAAACAACCTTTCTCAGAGACCTTGGTTAAAACACATAGTGCCAAGAAGGTGAGCAAACATATTAAGAACAGTATGCCATACATGCCAGGTCCCTTGAAACAGCAAGGATGGACCGGCTCCCGGCAGTTTGGAACTTGCCTGTGTTCTCTTTGGCTGCCTCCAGGCCTGCTCAGCTGACCACAGTTGGGAAACGTTGCTGTCTTTGGATTCAAGATCTTTGCATGGATCTTCAGAACTTGAAGCGTGTCCGAGATGATCTGCGCTTCCGGGGAGTGAAAGGCACCACTGGCACCCAGGCCAGCTTCCTGCAGCTCTTCGAGGGAGATGACCAGAAGGTACTCTGAAAGCGACCTGGGGACACAGGAACTCAGTGGTGGGGCACAGAGAAAAGCGGACCTCCGGGACTGGAGGGGATCGATCTCGGGATGCGTGGCATCTGGACAGGAAGGGGTACGGGGAGCGCAGTCTGCGCAGGATGAGATATTCTCATCCTAGACACCCCTGGATGACTGTAGGGATGTCTTTTCTTTCCAAGGTAGAGCAGCTTGACAAGTTGGTGACCGAAAAGGCAGGATTTAAGAGGTAGGTAAATGGGGAAAGGGCTGGTCTCCCTAGTAAATGATGAACAAGCCTGTGTTCACTATATCTGTAGATTTGATCCTCACTTTTTTGGCGTTTTCCTTTCCACCCATTTCCTCCCATCACTTGCCTGGGGTTTATTTTCTTATAGCCTGGATTCTATTTTCTTACAATCTGTAAAGAAAAAGGAAACTTACTTCCGAGATGTTTAGAATAATAGCCTTACCCATGTTGCTGTTTTTGTTTATTTACTGAGGCCTCCAGTGCATTAGTTAAACCTGGCCATTTCCATTGAGGGCCACCGGGCTCCACTGTGGCTCCTTCCGGGCACATCCTTCAGGCTGCAGCAGGACATGGGCACATGGACTGTTTTCCTTCTTGGGGCAGGAGCTGACTGGGTATTAGTAAAAAGGGTGGAAGAGCAGTTTGTTCCAGGAACTAGTTATCAGGTCCTCTGGGCCGAATGTGACTTAGTATACCAGTGAGACCAAGCTTTCACTTAGGGTCTGTTTTTGTTCTTTTTTTTTTTTTTTTTTTGACACAGTCACATTTTGAAATATTTCCACTTAAGGCTCTTTTCTATTTATTTCTAGGGCTTTCATCATCACAGGGCAGACCTATACACGAAAAGTGGATATTGAGGTGCTGTCTGTGCTGGCTAGCTTGGGGGCTTCAGTGCATAAGGTGAGTGGTGGCAGCTGGTGGGGTGGGATGAGAGCTTTGGACACCACAGACAGACCAGTCAGCCTCAGACTTACTTACGTCGCTCAAGCGATGTCAGGTGTCATTTTTAACATTTTGGGGCCCTAGTCCCTGCCCCCAGATTCCTGCATTCAAGAGTGTGGGGTAATGCCTCTACCCCTGCTTTTCCTCAGATCTGCACTGACATACGACTCCTGGCAAACCTCAAGGAGCTGGAGGAACCCTTTGAGAAACAACAGATTGGTGAGTGTGTGTGAAGACTGGCACACCGCAGAGGTGCTGCCAGGCTTGTGGGCGTGTGTTAACAGCTCACACGCCAGCATGCGCAGGCTCTCACCCTCCTCTGAAGTCTTTCTGCCTTTGCTTCTTGTCTTTGTACGTGGGCAGGCTCCAGTGCGATGCCATACAAGCGGAACCCAATGCGCTCAGAGCGGTGCTGCAGCCTTGCCCGTCACCTCATGACCCTGATCATGGACCCACTGCAGACGGCATCTGTGCAATGGTTTGAACGCACGCTGGATGATAGTGCCAATCGGTCAGTGGAGTGGGGATGTCACAGAAGCATGTTTTGAGTATCTGCATTTTCTCATTGTCCCCAAGGAGCCTGGAGTCTCACTGGGAGGCAAGAATATAGAAAGAACGGTGTGATAAGTGTTAGAATCAAAGTGTGGACAAGGTACTCTTTGTGAGGAGTCAGGGAAAGCTTTACAGGAAGACTTAAGAAATAAATAGACATTTTAAAAAGACATTTAAGACAAGATCGGGAACATGTATAAAAGCCCAAAGACAGAAGAAGGACATTTTACGGAGTGAGCTGAGTTACTAAGAGGCACTGGGGAATGAAGTCTATGTGGCATGAGATGAGGTGGACCAATAGGGACTGTAGCCAGCTGATAAAGGGTGTGATAGGCCCTGAAAAGGAGTTTAGCTAATGTTCTGAAGGCAGATAGATGTCAGCTGTGGTGCCTGGCACAATGCCATGTTAATGAGGTGTGAAGTGGGTCAGAAGTAATTTCAACATGTATGTGGTTTTCTACTGTATGTATGTACTTATTTAAAGCAGATTCACATTACACTGGTTTGCTTGCATTGTCCTGGGATTTCTTGAGTAGAGGATACATAGTTAAAGCTAGCTTTTTGGGGTCTCTGTGTAACCCAGGGTTTACTTATGGAAATATGACGTGTACTCATTCAGAAATCAGCCGTTGAATACTTTTTAGCAGGGTGTGACCTAGTGAGATATGCCCACTAAAACACCTTGCAACAATTAGGACATTCAGTTATAAGGAGACATTAATCTAGTCAGAACAAGTTAGGAGGCTATTTTATTTTTAAAATTTTTTTTATTGATTTCAGAGAGGGAGGGAGTGAAGGATAGAAACATCAATGATGAGAGAGAAGGATCAGTTGGCTGCCTCCTGCACGCCCTACACTGGGGATCCTGGGGATCTAGCCAACAACCCGGGCATGTGCCCTAACTGGGAATTGAACTGTGACTTTCTCGTTCATAGGTCAAAGCTCAACCACTGAGCCATGCCGGCGGGGCTAAGAGGCTATTTTATTTTATTTTTAAATATATTTTATTGATTTTTTTTTTTACAGAGAGGAAGGGAGAAGGACAGAGAATTAGAAACATCGATGAGAGAGAAACATCGATCAGCCGCCTCCTGCACATCCCCCACTGGGGATGCGCCCGCAACCAAGGCACATGCCCCTAACCGGAATTGAACCTGGGACCCTTCAGTTCACAGGCCAACGCTCTATCCATTGAGCCAAACCAGTTAGGGCGCTAGGAGGCTATTTTAAAAATCCAAGTCCACACTGGCACAGTGGTCACGTGAATGGAGAGGAAGGATGTAGACATAAAACAGTGGCAGATGAGCCAGGGCCAGCCTTGGTGGTTGATGGAGTGAGTGTTAAGATCGGTGATGATGTGCTAGTGCTGTTTACTGAGCCAGGAGCCACAGGGGGAGAGAGAGCAGTTTTGAGAAGGTGAACAGGAGGCAGTGGAAAAGTGGCTGAATTCAGTTTGGGGTTTGAGATACCTATGGATCAACCAGGTGGAGCTCTTCGAGTATATGGTTTGGCGCTTGGGCAGGTGGTCTGGACAAGAGGCAATAGATTTGAGGGTTGTCAGGATATTGAGGTTGTTGAAGTCAGAGAATGAAGGAAATTGTCCAAATAGCACATATGACATGAGAAGTCAATAGGACTGCTTGGGACACACCCTACATTTCACTGAAATTGTTATTTGTTTAAAGAGATAACTGAATTGGCTGTTTGTTTTCTAGACGTATCTGTTTGGCCGAAGCATTTCTCACTGCAGATACTATATTGAATACATTGCAGAACATTTCTGAAGGACTGGTGGTGTACCCCAAAGTAAGAGGCCTCAATTAAAAAGCAAAATATTAGGGAGGGGTTGGAGTGTGGGAAGGGGAGTGTAACCTTTTCCTGCTCTGGAGTGGGTATGTTGGGGGAGCTATAGTGTGATCCAGTAGTTCTTCCCAACAGGAGCTCATTCTTTAGGTTGTGACATGAGCTCTAGGGAACAAACATGTGGAATTTATAGACATGTTTCTAGAAAATGGAGAAAAGTACTTTGAAACAGTCTACCAGCAAGAATCATCAGGTCTGGTGAGACTGGCAGAGTAGACTGTTCCCTTAGCCTGTTTGTTAATCCTCACCTGAGGATTTTTTTTCATTGATTTTTAGAGAGAATGGGGAAGGGGGGCGGGGTGGGCAGACAATCAGTGGCTAGAGTGTCGGCCTGTGGACTGAAGAGTCCCAAGTTCGATTCCGGTCAAGGGCATGTATCTTGGTTGCGGGCACATCCCCTGTAGTGTGTGTGCAGGAGGCAGCTGATGGATGTTTTTCTCTCATGGATGTTTCTAACTCACTATCCCTCTCCCTTCCTCTCTGTAAAAAATCAATAAAATATTAAAAAAGAAAAAGAAAAAGATAAACATCGATTTAAGAGACACACATCGATTGGTTGCCTCCCACATGCGCCCTCGAATCTGTGACCCTTCCGTACACAGGCCAACGCTTTAACCACTTCACCACACTCACCAGGGCATCCCTTTGCCTATTTTTTTGTTGTTTTTGTTTTTACTTTTTAATTGTTATTTTCATAAAGTAACATTTTTTCTCAAAAACAACGTTCAAGCTTCATATAGAAAACATTCTCAATGTGGCCTCTTTACATTGTTGGTTGTGAGGGTTCTCTCCAGCTGGTCTTCAGTGGTTATTCAGGATGATTTTTCTGTCTTAGCTGTAATTCCTGTTTGGTCGTGGGAGAGTGTCAGTGTAGCTTCCATTTAATCCGCCGCCATCTTGGAACCCCCTTTGCCTGTTTTTAAGCGCCTGAGGCAGGTGGGTTCATTCCTGTCAGATACTTGGCTCTTGCAATGGCACTGAAATTTAACAGTTGAGGTTTTAGGAATTGTTTTCAATGAAGCAATTTTTTAAAGTTTTTTAAATCAAATATCTGGATTATTAAGAAAAATTAAGCCCTGGCCTGGGAGCTCAGCTGGTTAGAGTGTTGTTCTGATATGCTAAGGTTGTGGGTTCGATCTCTGGTCAGGCCAACCAGTGAATGCATACATAAGTGGAACAACAAAATCAGTGTTTCTCTCCTCCCCAGAATCAACAAAAAAAAATTTTTTAAGAAAAATTAAACATATGGTGTAGATTTAATTCATGACCCTGATGTGCATTTTGCTGGTCATAGTTGTTATCTTACTGTGTATATGACTTTGCAACTTTGAGGCCTTTCATTCATTCTTCTAGGTAATTGAGCGGCGCATTCGGCAAGAGCTGCCTTTCATGGCCACGGAGAACATCATCATGGCCATGGTGAAAGCCGGGGGTAACCGCCAGGTTTGTAACTCCTTGTGCTGCTGGATAAATTGAGTGCACCCTTCGTCCTGAAGAGGAGTGAGTGAAGGAAGGAGATTCTATCATTACCTTAAGTCATGGTATTGGTACAGAACAGTGACCATATTCTGTCGTAAAATGAGCTTATTCTGGAGGGTGAGTGTGTAGACTCAGTTTATTAAAAGTGAATCAATCCCTTGTAGAAAAGGTCCGCTCTTAGTGACGGGCTTAGGTCTGAATTTCCATAGGAAGTGATGGGAAGTAGGCAGGACACAGAGATGGTTCAGAGCTTTAGAGGAGCCTGCCCTGTCCTAGGTTGTGGTTAGAGTCAAGATCTTGGAGTCAGACTGTGAGGGGAACCACCTCAGCCTGGAGGGGCTTTGTGTGCCAGCCAGAGACAGTGTGGATATGAAGTGTCGGTGACTTATCAAGGCATTCAGATGCCCTGTTAGTGGTGAACCAAGAATGCCTCACTGTCTTCCAGGATTGCCATGAGAAAATTAGAGTGCTCTCCCAGCAGGCAGCTGCTGTGGTCAAGCAGGAAGGAGGCGACAATGACCTCATAGAGCGAATCCTCGCTGATGCCTACTTCAGTCCCATTCACTCCCAGTTGGACCGTTTACTGGATCCTTCCTCTTTCACTGGGCGTGCATCCCAACAGGTAAGCATCATTGGAGCACTTCGGTGGAGCTGCAGTCTTCCCAAATGCCATCTTTTTATACTGCTGGGCTGCAGAACCTGGAATACGGGAATGTTTCCAGTCTGTGGGAGGTGTGATGTGAATGGGGCCAGTTAGAATTCGAAACAGGTTGCTGGCTAGACAGTAAAATTTCGGTGGTTTGAGCTGTCTTAACTATTTTCTATGTGGATTTCTCTGAATTCTCCTTTGGCCTAGAGCCATGGTCGGCAAACTGTGGCTTGCGAGCCACATGCGGCTCTTCGGCCTGTTGAGTGTGGCTCTTCCACAAAATACCACGTGCGGGCACGCATGTACAGTGCGATTGAAACTTTGTGGCCCATGCGCAGAAGTCAGTATTTTGTGGAAGAGGCACACTCAAGGGGCCAAAGAGCCACATATGGCTCGTGAGCCGCAGTTTGCCGACCACTGGTCTAGAGAATGTGGTTTAATGGACAACAATAGGGTTTTATCTGGTAGATCTGAGTTCAGTCCTGATTTCTGGCATTTACTGACTGACAAGATAAAAATATACATCTCATTAAGGGATGTGAGATCGAAAGGTCTAGCTAGCATGATGCTTGGTGCATAGTATGTATTCAGTATGTATTTTGTCATTTTTCTTCTTGGTCTTTTGGGGACCACAAGAGTCTATTCAGAAGCATTTATCAAGTGCAGACCAAGTGCTCAGTATGTGTTTAATGTGGGGGCTTTAAAGATGTGTAGATTCTTCAGGGAGCTCAAAACTTAGTGAAGACTTGTAAATAGTTCATTATAATACCAAGCAGTACACACAGGAATTGAGGGAAGCACATCTTTTGGGGGATCACAAAGGATGACATAACCCTCGAATAGTAGAAGGTGGTGAAGACTTCTTGGACAGTGTGACATCTGAGCTGAATCTTAGGGCCAAGTAAGAGTTAACCTGGGGTCACCAGTTGAGAGGATATGTCCAACATTGGAGAGAGAAATTGCAGTCATTTGATGGCATATCAAGTGCCCCAGAAGTAGTTATAGGATTTAAAGTGGAAGACAAGCAAGAGTTTATCATTTATATTCAAATCACTCTGGGGTTGTAGATTTGAAAGACTTAAACAGGAGGTAGGGAGGCCAACAAGGAGGCTGCTGCATGGGCCAAGCACTGGATAATGAGGGCTTTGAACCAAGGCAGTGGCTGTTACAGGCAAGGGGAGAGATTTGAGGGCTCTTAGAAGGGTAAGCACTTGGCAGCTGGTTGAATGAGGGGCGGGAAGAAGCAGTGATGATTTTAGCTTGGGTAACTGAGTGGAGAATGGTGAGACCCACTGAAAACACATCTTGGAAGGATAGCATATGTGGGCATGGTGGCTAAGCTGCCTGTGTCTAGGGAGAGAATTCTGACAGGCAATTGAGAAAAATAGCTCAATGGTGGAGTAAATTCTTTATCAAATTAGGTCTCAGTGTTATAAACTGACATCTTAATGTTTTGTTTCATATTTGCTTTCCTTTTTGGCAGGTACGGAGATTCTTAGAAGAGGAGGTTTATCCCCTGTTAAAACCATATGAACATGTAATGAAGGTGAAAGCAGAATTATGTCTGTAGAGTTGGAAAGAATTAAACAAAAAGTCATTGTTGGCTGCGTTAACTTTAGTGCCTTATTTTACCTCGAAAATTGTTACCATAAGTTAATATAGCACTGTTTTCTTTCTGTGGCACTTTCACATTTCTCAAGGTTTACAAAGCAGAAATAAACTGCGTTGTAGTTGGACTCTGTTTTTTTTACAGCAAAACAGACTTAACATAATAAATGTAGCTGATAGTTCATCCCCTGTTCTTTCGAGGCGTATTTTCCCTCTAATCTAGTCCTTTTCACACGTTCACTTGATTTCAAGTTAGTAAAGTTCCTGGTCCTCTCTTTTGAAGGTAAATTTGATCTGGGTCTAAGACGCAAAGTAACCTGGATTCAGTGACTCAGTGTGGTTGGATATCTTTATTTCAGTTATGTTTGGCTAAAATAAGTAATGAAATTTGGAGATATAATAAATTCTCAAAGAAACTGATTTGATCATCAGGCTTACTCAGCTCAGATTGTACCTGACTTTACTTCATCTTTTGATAAGGCTTTTATATATCAAGTAAAAGCCAATAGGGAATATTGATTTCATCAAGGCCTTTGACAATCTTTTATCAGTTTGGTTACACAAACTGATAGTTTGTTGAATTGGCTGTAGCTAAAGAAGATAGATTATGGATTATCTCCACTGGAAGGGGGGCACTAGTGTTAGGTCACAGCTCTCTATCACTAGCTGTGCCTCTACATACTTTTTCAGCATAGCTGGGAAGAAGAAATCTTTATCAGATTTGTAAATGACACAAAACTAGGAGAATTAACCAATACATTTATTTGATAAATAACTAAGATTTCATCTAACCTTAAATAGGCTGATTTGATGTGGCCAAAACTAAGAAGAAAAAATTAAGATAAATGTGAATAAGTTGATCTTAGACTCAGTATGAACCAGAAAGGGTTGCCAGTGAGATAAGACCATTTTAGGATGTGTTAATGGTATGTGTCCAAAAAACTCACCAGTCTTACTGTTCCACACTCATGGTATTTTGTTCAATTTTGGACGGCCAGTTTGAGGAACAGATCATTGGAGAGCCAGCTTCCAAAGAAGACCTTGTCATGAGTGGTGAAGGAATGTTAGGGCTCTTTATCCGTGGGCCACTTCAGAAAAAGCAGCTACCATCAGTGTATCTGTAATCAGAGGATTCCTATTACATAGACACACTGGGGATATCTGATACCATGGAGTTTAGTTAATAAATTTCCTCAGAGGAAGTAAGATCTTGACAGCCTTGTTCTGACAATTCTGTTGGATTTCTGAACTTGTGATTGGTGATCCTGGGCTATTTGAATGGGTACATTGTTTTGCTGTGTGTTTCTTCTTTCCTCTTTCATTCTCATTTTTATATATTTGTGATATACTTTTAAGTGCAATTTTGTTATCTTATTTTCCCATTTAGCATTTTGATTAAAGGCATTTGAGAAGAGAGAACATTCATCCCTTCTCAAAATTAGGTTTAATTTAGTTAACCAGTGATGCAAACTAGGATCTGAACTATTCAGAAACCAGGGTCTGGACAAACCCTAAGACAACTGGCTTCTGTTCACCTGCATTCAGAGTCCTGGACACTTTACTGCCCCCCTTTTCCCTGGCAGATGGTAAATTTCATTTAATAACCAGGAGAGAAGGAGTGGTGGAGGGGTAAGGGAGGAGGAAATTTAAAAAAAAAAAATGAGCCGAAGCCTGTTTGGATCAGTGGATGGAGCGTCGGCCTGCGGACTGAAGCGTCCCGGGTTCGGTTCCGGTCAAGGGCATGTACCTGAGTTGAGGGCACTTCCCCAGTGGGGGATGTGCGGGAGGCAGCTGATCAATGTTTCTCTCTCGTCGATGTTTCTAACTCTCTCTCTCCCTTCCTCTCTGTAAAAAATCAATAAAATATATTAAAAAAAAAAAAAAATGACCAGGAGAGCCTGATGACAGGTGGAAGCACAGATTAGGTGCCTCCTGAATGGTGACACAAATCCTGGGTGGATGTGAGGTTCAGTGACTGCAGTGGCATAGCAGAGTGACACAAAGAAGGCATCTGAAAATGTCCTTTTCCTTTCTGAGCCCAGGAGGATTCACCAACTTCTCTGTGGTCAGTCAAGGAGCTGGCCGAGACTTGGTGCTGCTGTTGGTTGGTTTGCCTGCCATGGAAGAGAGTATATCCTGAACTGGAACCAACTAGAGATTGGGGAATGAGTCACAAATTAAATAGAAAAAAAGTTAAAGATGTTGGAAAGCTACATAATGAAATATTAAGTGTGGTTTCTTGGATAATGAGTTCAGGTGGTTTTCATTTTTTTGTGTATTTTTTCAAGTTCTTTTTTTTTTTTTTAAAGTAGTAGATTACTTCATGATTTTATTTATTTTTTAAATATATTTTATTGATTTTTTACAGAGAGGAAGGGAGAGAGAGAGAGAGTTAGAAACATCGATGAGAGAAACATCGATCAGCTGCCTCCTGCATATCTCCTACTGGGGATGTGCCTGCAACCCAGGTACATGCCCTTGACCGGAATCGAACCTGGGACCTTTCAGTCTGCAGGCCAACGCTCTATCCACTGAGCCAAACCGGTTTCGGCTTTTCAAGTTCTTAATGCAATTTTTATTTAAATAAACTTTAAATTTTAGAAGTTTGGATTTACAGAAAAATTGCAAAGATAGTACAATATTCCCATATACCCCATACTTGGTTTCCTCTATTATTAATATGCTAGAGGCCCCGTGCACAGCCCGGCCTGTGCCCTCTCACAGTCTGGGACCCCTCGGGAGATAACGACCTGTTGACTTAGGCCTGCTCCCGGGTGGCAGAGGGCAGGCCCAATCCCTAGGTGCAGCCCCTGGTTGGGCTCAGAGCAGGGCTGATTGGGGAGTTGGGGCGCCACCCCCTGTCATGCACAGAGCAGGGCGGATCGGGAGGTTGCAATGCCACCCTCAGTCACGCTCAGGGTAGGGCCAATTGGGGGGTTGGGGCACCGCCCCCTGTCACACTCAAGGCAGGGTCGATGGGGAGGTTGCAGCACCACCCCCTGTCATGCACAGAGCAGGGCCAATCGGGGTTGGGGAGCTCCCCCCTGTTACTCACAGAGTAGGGCCCATCAGGAGGTTGGGGAGCTCCCCCCATCAGGCACAGAGCAGGGCTGATCAGGGGGTTGGGGCGCCTTCCCCTGTCACGAACAGAGCAGGGTGGATAGGGAGGTTGTGGCCCTGCCCCCTGTCACAAACAGAGCCCCAGGGCGATCAGGGGGTTTGGGTGCTGCCCCCTGTCATGCTGATCCTGGTGCCGGAGGCCTCGCGGCTCTGCTGATCCCGGTGCTGGGAGGCATATTACCCTTTTACTATATAGGATAGAGGCCTGGTGCACGTGTGGGGGCCGGCTGGTTTGCCCTTAAGGGTGTCCTGGATCAGGGTGGGGGTCCCGCTTGGGTGCCTGGCCAGCCTGGGTGAGGAGCTGATGGCTGTTTGCAGCTGGTCACACCCCCTTCAGGGTGGGGGTCCCCACTGGGGTGCCTGGCCAGTCTGGGTGAGGGGCTGAGGACTGTTTTCAGGCTGGCAGGTGACTGAAGCTCTCAACCGCTCCTTTTTTTCTTTTTTTTTTTTATTCTGGGCCAGCTTTAGCTCTGAGGCTTGGCTCCAGCTCTGAGGCCTCGGCTGCTGAAAGCAGGTATCTGGTTGGTTTGGGTTCTATAATCGAAACACTGTTTCAACTCCAGCTCTGAGATCCCGGCTGGCTGAAAGCAGGTTTCTGGGGTTTTGTTTAGCTTCTATATTTGTAACAGTGTTTCAAACTGCAAGCTCAGAGGCCGGCAGCAGCAGGTGGGGAACGTTGGCTTCCTCCATCACTGAAGCAAGCAAGCCTCATGTTCGCTTCAAGCTGCCTGGCTGCCGGCCGCCATCTTGGCTGGCAGTTAATTTGCATATCGCCCTGATTAGCCAATGGGAAGGGTAGCAGAGGTATGGCTAATTACCATGTTTCTCTTTTATTAGATAGGATTTGTATGGTACCAATGTCATAATTAATGAACCAATACTGATACATTATTAAAGTCCTAAGTGTTTAGCTCATGTCCTTTTTCTATTCCAAGATCCCATTTGGAAGAGAAATTACATTCTATCTAACATTTCAAATACAGGAATTCATATATATTAAGGTATGTTCTTTATAAGAGATGTAGTCTAATGAACACAAAATCTAGCTCATAAATTTAGCTAATTCTGAATGTAACTGGAAGTCAAAGCAGAATTTGGTTTTCCATTCTGGATCTGAGTGACCTTGTCCTTAACTTATTAAATGATGTGTACAGTGAAGTTCTTAGAGGCCACATTTCTGGAAAAAAAATGGTAATAAGTGGTGAGTGTGGGTATAAATTTGCCTTCATGAAAAGTCCAAGCTCAAGAAGAAACAGCTGGGTTTCTGGCCCAGCTTTCAAGATGAGCTCGTCAAGAAGACAAGATGATCTGCAGGTGACTACTTGGTCAAAAGGTTAAATGAGAAATGGGTGGGTGGATGAAAATAAGAGGCCCTGTGTATCTTATATGCCAGGGCCCTTTAGCCTTAGAAAAGCGAAGTTTGACCTGCCCTTCCAGATTCTGCCTCTGTACTTGGTTCTGCCAGTTCTCCTATATTTGTGGTGTTATTAGGCCTTCCTCTTCTATAGTGGGTCAGAAATTGTGGTTAGGCAACATCCCAGGATAGCAAGGAAGGAGGGGCTTGAAGATATCTTTGGGAACTTCTGTAGACCCCTGTCCATAATCCCCGTAAGGGGTTTCGTAGGAAATAAGCTCATATTGAATATGATTTTAAGTGGTCACAAGTGAGACTGGGAAGGAGATGAACCATGAAGGCCTCCAATCAGTTTCCATCCATGAGCGATCTAGCCTTTCATTGCTATGGCTCTAGGACAGGGGTGGGCAAACTTTTTGACTCGAGGGCCACAATGGGTTCTTAAACTGGACCGGAGGGCCGGAACAAAAGCATGGATGGAGTGTTTGTGTGAACTAATATAATTCAAAGTAAACATCATTACATAAAAGGGTACGGTCTTTTTTTTTTAGTTTCATTCATTTCAAACTGGCCAGATCCGGCCTGTGGGCTGTAGTTTGTCCACGGCTGCTCTAGGACATAAACATTTAAAACAATGAGAAACTATTAAGCCTCTTCTAAGGTTTTAAACTTTGATAGCTATCTTTAAAAGTTGTGATTAGGATAGTGCCGGTTGTAAGAGTACAAACCAAATTTATTTAAAATACATAATGCAGAGCCCAGTTGTGTGGCTCAGTGTTTGAGTGTCGACCTATGAGCCAGCAAGTCACAGTTCAATTCCAGGTGAGGGCACATGCCCAGGTTGCAGGCTCAATCCCCAGTGTGGGGCATGCAGGAGGCAGCCAATCAATGATTTGCTCTCATCATTGATATATCTATTTCTATTCTTTCCTTTCTGAAATCAATAAAAATTTGTCTTAAAAATAAAGTAATGTAGAAATTCAAATAACATCTCAGAAGGATTCACACTATAGTTCCTTAAATAAATTGTTCATTTCTTTCAAGGAAAAATAGGGGGTAAAATAAAATATACTTTAATCACTTCACGGCCTTTTGGCTAAGATCAAGTATAGTATCTGTTCTTATCAGTTTAATATCTGATACATCCTCTATCCGAGGACATTATATTAAATGTATTTTTGGAGCAGGGAGATGGAATAGGAGCTTGCTCCGTCCACTCCACGCATCGACCCGGTATTGCAGTACCTCCGGGAACAGTGCAAAAAAATAAAATATACTTCACATTTGGAAAGCTTTATTTTAGTGATAACCTGGAAGGAAGTATTTACAAAATAATTTACTTCTGATCCAGGTTTCATGCTTTAACAGGTATTTTTCAGCACCCGACTGTGTACTAGGAATAGTGGTGAGCAAGACAGTCTGGCCTCCTGGAGCTGTGGTTCCAGGGCAGGAAGCTGACTACACAGAGTGATGAATGGCTCCTCAGTAATGGGACATGGAATTCAACATCTGAACACATGTAAAGGTCACGAAGCTCCACTGAGAAAAGGTGCTCCTGAGATGGAACTTCAACAGGAAACCCACACTGCAGGGTTTTAGCAGCTTGTAACTCACTCTTCATGAGGCAGATGCTGCTTTTCCCACTGCTCCCCATCCACCCTTCCTGTGGCATGAATTAATAGGGGCCTTGCCGTGGGTGCTGTCCTAGGAACCCAATAATTCAGCATTTTTCTTTCTCCCTCTTGTTGTCTAATGGAGGCTAAATGTGTATGTCATATTCTTACACAGCATTTATAAATAAGTATGTTTTATAGAATTGGTAGCTAGTCTATTTCCTGCTGGGTATTAATCTCTGATAAATGTTTAATTGGAATGTGGGGTGACAAATCCTTAGTTCCCTATTAAGTCTGTAGGGAAAGTAGGCAAAGACAAAACGCTAATGCTTCATTGCAAAAACCTAAGGGGCCTATGCTGAAACTAGCGTTACTCAGCTGTTGAGTTCTGACACTTCAATTTACCTTACAACTAAAATTGTTTTTCCTATAAAGATATATTTAAGAAATAATAGCCCTTCAAAGTTGTGATATGAGAGAAAAGGAATGTTACCACACGAAAGAGGCTGGAATTCATTCCTCTGGCATTAAAAAAAAATTATTGATTGGTTTTAGAGAGAGGAGGGAAGGGTGGGAAGAAAGAGAGGGGGGAGGAGACATTGATTTATTGTTCTACTTATAATACATTATTGGTTGATTCTTGTATGTGTCCTTACTAGGGATTGAACCTGCAACCTTGGTGTATCAGGAAGGCATTTTTTATTTTTTTTAAGAGCAGAATTTGTAAGAGCTAGTGTGGTTGGGAAGAAAAATGAACTTGGCCACAGAAACGGTTCAGATCCCTACTCTGTCAGTAATTCTCTATATTTTGACCAAGTCCTTTGTAAAATTCAAATGATAAAACTCACTGTGCTTTGAGTGTTGTGAATTGCATGGAAGTGCTTTGTAAAGTGAGCATCAAACCGTAAGATGACTGAGGCTTTGCCTATGGTTCCATTCATTTACCCTGGGCATCACCACCCTGGAACACCATTAGGAATCCATGCTTAGGTTAGTGAGCAGCTCTCAAACGAATCTCTTCAGAATAGGGTGAAATTTCTAGAAACAGTCCCTAATACCATTGTAGCTGTTGGTGACCTTTCTAAAATGTGGCAATCATGTTGTTTTTCCAACCTGGAGCCGGATGTCAGCTAGCACGTGGATATCAGATAGAGATGGGCTTGCCACCCTCTTGGACTATTAGTTTGTACTGTGCATTAACATTTTCTCAAATAGCATGTAGTTCTCACAACCATAAGTTCACATTCCCATGTTGTGGGTGAGCTCCATGTTAGCGTGGTTCAGTGACTCATGCAGGCCTCTGACTACACCCACTGCATTGCGAATACCCGGAGCGTGCATTTGGGCATGACCTCAACCAATTTGTTCCAATTTGGAGCTCCTTCCAAAGCTTGTGACTTGTGTAGCGTGGATCAGGCTGGTCTGATACTAGTTCTGTACACCGTAAAGAAGGCACTTAAATATTTAGAAAATGAGCATCAAGTAAGTGCCCCTACTTCCCAGAGACCGGTCGCGTCTATCCCCCATCCTGACAGCTGGTTCACCCCATTTTGCCCAGAGTTCCTCGGGCTGCAGTGCAGACGGGAGGCCGGTGGACATTGCTAGGCTAAAAATGGGCTTCGAAGGTTGTTGGGCTCTGAAAGGGGGCTCGAAAGGGGGTTTGGGGGCGTGTAAACCTCACCGCTCCCGCCCGTCGGAGCCGGAGGACTTCAGCCCCCAGCATGCCCCGCGGCCGCCCTGCTGGGTCCAGCGCGCGTGCGCGGTGGCGCTGCCGAGCGCTGACTGGATCCGAGGCGCGCAGCAGCGAGCCCGACCCTGTCGGCGCTGAGGTGGCGGGACTCGCGGCGGCGCGGCAGCTGGACGGCTCCTGTGGGGCAGGTGAGGGCGCGGGGAGAGGCTGACGGGGCGGCTGGGTCTGCGGGACCGGGGCCGGGGCCCTCGGGACCGGGGCCGGGGCCCTCGGGTTGGGACGCGGGGGCGGCTGCGGACTGACGGGCCGAGGAGGGGAGATGCACCTCCCGGGCCGCACCTCGCAGGTGCGACGCGTGATTTGGGGCCGGGGCGGTGGCGGGCAGGTGCGGGCTCTCCCGTCCGGGTGCGGGGCCTGCGGGGCGGGGACGATGCTCGGACCCGCGAGCCCCCGCGTCTCTGCTCGGAGCGGGGGCGGCCTCCGGAGGCGGGACCCCCCCCAACCCCGTGGCTCCGCCTGGCCTCGCGGGAGGTGGGGCCGCCGGGTCCCCTGCTGAAGTGCCGGGCGGGAGTGGCGGGGCCTCGAGCCCGACGACGCACATGCCCCTCCGGCCGCTGGGAGCAGTTTTACAGAAACTGCACCAAAATGCGCGGGGGAGGCGGGGGGCTTATTTTTTATTTTTATTTTTTGAAAGAACGGCTGCCTGGAGCACATTCACAGCAGAAACTCTTCCTCAGGTGTAGCTTGTGAACATGCGGGTCGGGTGCCGACACGCCGCGATGTGTTTGTGTTTGAACTTGGGGAACTTGAGGGTGAATGGGTCGGGTCACCCGGGGTGCCTGGGACCGGGTGTGGGGGTGTATTTCACACCCGGTGTGAGGCCCCAGGTGCGTCTGTGCGCGGGTGAGAGGTGAGAGGCCGAGGTTCCCTTCAGCTCCTGGTGCTGCGCGCGAGGGGGCGGCCCCGGCCGCTCCTGCGGGTCCCGGTGGGTTGAAGGTGTCCTGGAGCATTCCCCCTCTGTCTCCTTTTTTTTTTGGTAAATTCAAGTTCCTAATCAGACCGAAAAGAACTGAATTTTCTACTTTGACTTGTTTACTTGTAGCTTTTGTGATCCTGTTTGTGATTCTCTGTGGACACACACATATTTCCTACTTCCTTTCTTCCCCATCGCTTCCTTCCATGGTCAGCTGGTCACGGACTGTAGGTAAAGGTCAGTGTCGCTCCTGCCCTTCGATAGCCCTTGGTGCCCGAAGCCTTTCCGTCGCTGATGGCCGCATTGCCTGGCTTCCGTCCTCGGTCCCGTGTCCCTTTTTAAGCGTGGAGGCGTGTGGTCCCGGAGAGGGGTGGGGGTGTTTCTGTCCATCAGATACAGTCACCGGTGCCTGACCAGAGCATTCGCTTTGAAAGGCTGTGAACAAAAATCGTTTAAATATAAAAGAGCTTACTGATCTTGTGAATTTGGGATCTTGTCAGGTTTACAGAGAAGTCAGTCCGTCAGCTAGAGTAGCACCTCACAGAAATGAACCTGACACCGGGGTGGAATACTGAGAAAGGAACTCAGCCGAGAATCATCGCTTACCCTACAGGCCATCTCTCTGGGCCTGGAGCGGATGCTGGGAACACCTGTTGTCTTATAGACACTTCATGTTCTGTGTTTCTCTCTTCTTAGTTCTCAGTGAGAGTGTTGGCAGGAGCCCCAACTCTTGTACATTTATTTGATGATGTAACATTGGTTTCATCTAGTCAGTCTCCAGATCCTCTCTGCTCCGCAGCTGGGGACATCAGTAATTTTCCATAGCAGCCACTCATGAGCTCATGCAGACTGTCGCAAGGAAGCGGAGTAGCACAGAGGGTGGTACACACAGAAGAAGCAGGAGTCCGGTTTCTTTGCCGTCACACAGTACACACAGACTGAGGCGGGAAATCTGTTGAGTTAGTCTGGGCTTCCGCATACCGTAAAAAGCATGGATAGCATTGGTTGAACATCTTCTGTTAGCTAAGTGCTGTCATTGTCACTGTGAGGTGTAGGCATTATTCAGTGAATTGTCTACAACTTCAAGTCTGACTCTGACACCCCTGCTCTTTCTGATGTGCTTGCTGTACTGCCTTACCAACAAAGATGTTCAAGTCTTTCTCATTCTTAAAAATGTATAAGACTCTACTGTGATCACATTTCTCCTTCAACCTACTGCCATTTCCTGCCCTTCTCTTCCATTTACTCCTTCGTTCAGCAGTTGCCAACCTTTCGGACCTCGCGGACCACCTGTTGGCGACCGCTGCTAGTTCATTGCAGTCTGGCTTCCACCCTCAACTTTTGAAATTGCTCTCATGAGCTCCATTCAACCATTTATTGAACAACTACTGTATGTACCATCTTCTAGATTTACAAAGAGGCCAAACATGGTTCTTGCCCTGTTGAGGGACTAACGAGGAGGAAAAAGAAATTCATACATGTCAGTGTGATGTGTTAACTACCGATGGAGCAATCTTTGCTCTTGGGAGTGGGGGAGGAACACTTCCCTGAGAAAGTGACACTGGACTGACAGCAGAGAGAAACCTACATTGTTTTAGACAGTGGTGCTGGGACTGCATACGTAGGGGTGTGTACTTTTAAGAGAAACTATATCTTGCCAGTGAGAGATGATACACTTGAAATATACAGTATAGGCTTTTGAGTCTGACCTGGGAACTGATCCTTAATTTTTTTCTTCATAATGCCTGCCTACAATGTCAGCTCTATGAAAGTAGAGTCTGTCTTTTTCACCTAAAATACTATCTCACTTCTATCTCCTAAAATAGTAGTAAAAGATCAATAAATATTTGTTGAGCGAACACTTCCTAGAACAGTGATGGCGAACCTTTTGAGCTCGGCGTGTCAGCATTTTGAAAAACCCTAACTTAACTCTGGTGCCGTGTCACATATAGAAATTTTTTCATATTTGCAACCATAGTAAAACAAAGATTTATATTTTTGATATTTATTTTATATATTTAAATGCCATTTAACAAAGAAAAATCAACCAAAAAATGAGTTCGCGTGTCACCTCTGACTCGCCTGTCATAGGTTCGCCATCACTGTCCTAGAAGGTTGTGTTCTGCACGTGGTAGGTACTATCTAGTAATACTATGCGACTGAAAAAGTGAGGCAGGCTTTCAGTGTGGCTTGTGAGCTGATTTTGAAGTCACCATCATTTGAATATTATCACCTCTTCCTCTTTTTGACCAATTAGGCTTGTTACCTATGATCACAATTCATAAATGAGGAGTGAGACATTCAGTACATTTCAATAGGCACTGTTAACTATGTCTTCACTTCTAACATTGTGCCTCTTTTGCTGTTATAAACACATTCATGCTTTTTCTAACTGTGATGTAGGGTTTTTTCTGTGCTAATGATGTGACTTGCTTTGGAAAGTGAACTTCTTTGGCATGATTAAATAGCTTTATCAATAAGAGTAACATCAGGCCTTGGCCGGGGTGTCTCAATTGGTTGGAGCCGGTTCAATTCCTGATCAGGGCACATACCTGGGTTGGGAGTTCGATCCCCAGTTGGGGTGCATACAGGAGGCATCTGATCAGTGTTTCTTTCTCACAATCTCTCTCTCCCTCTCCCCTTCCTCATATATATATATATATACATATATACATATGTATGTGTGTGTGTGTGTGTGTGTGTGTGTATATATATGTATATATATATATATTTCCTCTGGGAGGATTTAAAAATAAAAAAGAGTAACATCAGAAATGAGATTGAACACACTAATCCAGTTACCAGAAGGCTTGTTCTTGAGAAGGGCCTGATTTCCAATTAGGGCTAACTTTTTTATTTTTTTTAACAAAATGATAAGAGCTGAGCCTCTCTAGATATCTAGTTAGCCTTCTAGCAAACATTCTAAAGACATGAAACAACAGATCATTTCCTCTTCTTGTGTTTGAGTTTCATTTGTAAATATTCTTAATTGGTGTGACTTGAGGTTAGGGTTAAAGTCCAAATACCACTGTGTGTTTTTTGCTTTTTTTGTTAACTCTGAACTTAGTAGAATATAGTAATTAGAAGCACCTAACAGTGAAGTTCAAATTCTGGCTCTACCACTTTAAACTTTGATATAACTTCCCAATGCCTCATTTTCCTTTTCTGTAAAATTGGAATAATTACTACTACTGCCATCACCACCACTCATAATAAAAGATAATATTTATTGGGTATTTACTGTATACTAGGCACAGAATTTTATTATATTAACTCAGTCTTTACAACTGCGCTATATATTATTAATATCATGCCCCTTAAAATGAGGAGACAGTCACAGAAATGCTGAGTAACTTGCTTAAGGCCACACAAATAAGTGGTGGAATCAGCATTTGAACCTGGGTAGTCAAACTCCAGAGTTTATACTCATAACCTCCTACTTCATAGGGTTGTTTTGAAGATTAAATAAAATCTATGTAATGTGTCTGACAACTACAGTTGTACTAGTTAGTGTGGTGTAATAGAAGACGGCTTAGGAGTCACTGAGTGTGCGTGAGCAGTGCTTCTCTGAGCCCTGGTTTTCTCAGGTTTCTTAGCTCATTGTAAATGCTCAGTAAATATTTTCCTTGGTACCTCCCTTATAATACCTCAGTCCGTTTACTGCCACAAAGTAAATAGGGTTGGATTACCATACTTTAGGGTTGTTATGTAGTTATTTTCATATCTGCAATTGAAACATCCCCAAGTAATTACAGAGATGGTATGGCCAAATAAATGACTTAAAGATAAGATAGTTTGCAGACCTGTATGGTTTAATTATATGAGGAATAGGGACCTTATCAACTTCATTTATGATCTCATTTTAAGTACTATCTGCTTCTGTGTTAATAAAAAACTTTAAATATAAAGTTCTCAGTGGCCTTTTTTGCCAGTCGGCCCTCAAGGAGCTTTTCCTCAGACATTCTTGCCTGCTGTTTTTCAGAGCTACCTGAATGTTAAGTTGCAGTTAGCTAACCCTTATTTGTTTTACTTTTACTTTTAAGGAGGTAGCTGCCCCCTCACCCCTGGTTGTGGGAATGACAGAAGGTCCATGCAGCACCTTGCTTTTGCTTCCTTGTCACCATCCAGGTACTGCCAGGCTATAAACTTAGGGGAGTGATCCTGGGAGGGACTCAGGGAGGTAACGAGATTACCTTGGATGATTAATTATTTTATAGGAAGACCTAGAGTGGATGAGCATGGTTCAGAAGTCTGCACAGCAGAGTTCCATTTAACTGGTGCTGCTGTGCAGGAAAGGGGGAGCTGTACCCGAGCTTGCGGAATTCTGGGGCGAGGTTCCTGTTTCCATGGTCTGTTCATCCACAGTCTGCTCTGCCTTGCACAATCACCCTCAACTCTTGCCTAAAGGAACACTCTCTATCTCTGGTCACAAAGGAAATATTGACTCAGGGAAGGGAAATCAGTCCTAGCTGTAAACCTGTGGGAGCAGGAGCAGGAGTGGAGCTCAAAATAGAGTCGATTATTGGAGTCATTTTGCTCTTCTGCTGATGCCAGTTTTGGGGGAGTCAGTTGAGAAATTTGGATGATGTAGTGGGTCTTTACTTGATATGTCTTTGACAATAAGGGAGATAAAGGGTGACATGAATAATAAAGATGTTTTCAAAAAGAATGACTGAGGTGACTGGAGCAGGGAACCTGTTCTGGAGGATTAGTGCCACTAGCTGCCTTATCGTGGTGATTGTCGGGGCCCAAGGTTCGAGACTTTCTTTACATACTGTTGTTTCATTTACTTAGCACCATGCTCTGAGAGGAAGTAGGTGTGTTCCAAAGTCTGAAAGAAGTATTCTGTGGCTGGAGCATAGAGCGTGCATGTGTTGAGGGTGAATGAGAGGTAGGTGTTGAGAGATGAAGCTGGAATGGTTAGCAAGGACTACTAGGTCATTCAGGGTCTTATACGCCAAGTTATCAAATTTGGACTTTTTCCTAAGGTCAAAGGGAAGACAAAGGGGTTTAAAGAGAAGGAAATGACTATTTGCATTTTTAAAGGATTTCTCTGGCTGCAGAGTAGACAGTATATGGGGCTTGGGGGGGCCGTGTGGGGCAGGGATCCCAGTTGAGGGATTTGTAATAAGCATGGTGGTGAGAAATGAAAACTAGCAACAAGTTGAAGGGAAAAAAAGGAAATTCAGAAAATATTAGGAAAAGCCTGAGAGTTGAGGGGTGGATGAAGGAGAATCCATTAGCCATGAGGCTGAAGAGAGTGGGTGGGTAGGTGATAATGCCGGTTTCCTGAGATAGGGACCACTGTTTTTGCTCTTTGCCTTTTTCACTTAATGCTGTATCTTTAAGATCATTCCCTATTAATGCATAAATAGCTGACCTATTCTTTTTTTTTTATTTTTTATTTTTTATTTTTTTTTATTTAAATCTTTATTGTTCAGATTATTACATTTGTTCCTCTTTTTTTCCCCCCCCATAACTCCCCTCCTCCCAGTTCCCGCCCCACCCTCCGCCCTCACTCCCCACCCACTGTCCTCATCCATAGGTGCATGATTTTTGTCCAGTCTCTTCCCGCATCTCCCACACCCCTTTCCCCCCCAGGAATAGTCAGTCCATTCCCTTTCTATGTCCCTGATTCTATTATAATCAACAGTTCATTCTGTTCATCAGATTATTTATTCACTTGATTCTTAGATTCACTTGTTGATAGATGCATATTTGTTGTTCATAATTTGTATCTTTACCTTTTTCTTCCTCTTCCTCTTCTTAAAGGATGCCTTTCAGCATTTCATATAATCCTGGTTTGGTGGTGATGAACTCCTTTAGCTTTTCCTTATCTGTGAAGCTCTTTATCTGACCTTCAATTCTGAATGATAGCTTTGCTGGATAAAGTAATCTTGGTTGTAGGTTCTTGGTATTCATCACTTTGAATATTTCTTGCCACTCCCTTCTGGCCTGCAAAGTTTCTGTTGAGAAATCAGCTGACAGTCGTATGGGTATTCCCTTGTAGGTAACTGAGTTTCTTTCTCTTGCTGTTTTTAAGATTCTCTCTTTATCTTTTGCTCTTGGCATTTTAATGATGATGTGTCTTGGTGTGGTCCTCTTTGGATTCCTTTTGTTTGGGGTTCTCCGTGCTTCTTGGACCTGTAAGTCCATTTCTTTCACCAGGTGGGGGAAGTTTTCTGTCATTATTTCTTCAAATAGGTTTTCAATATCTTGCTCTCTCTCATCTTCTGGCACCCCTATAATTCTGATGTTGGTACGCTTGAAGCTGTCCCAGAGGCTCCTTACACTATCCTCGCATTTTTGGATTCTTTTTTCATTTTGCTTTTCCGGTTGGGTGTTTTTTGCTTCCTCGCATTTCAAATCATTGACTTGATTCTTGCGCTCCTCTGGTCTGCTGTCGGGAGTCTGTATAATATTCGTTATTTCAGTCCGTGTATGCTTAATTTCTAGTTGGTTCCCCAATATAAGATCGAGGGTCTCATTAGTTTTCTTGTAGATCTCATTAAGTTTATCGGCGGCTTCTAAACAGTTCTTGAGAGACCTTAAAAGTGTGGTTCTGAACTCTATATCTTCCATTGACAATTTTGTCCTGTTTCTTTGTCTCCGCATTTTGTTATGCTTCCTTGGTGCACCCCCTAGTGGTCTTTGTTCACAGTTTTATAGTTAAATCTTGATTGTTGTAGCTAATTCCAGGGAGGGTTTGACCTCCAGGCCAAGTGGCTATGAGAATCAGCTGTGTCAGCAGTGAGAGAACTTCTGTCCTCTAGGGAGGTGCTAATCTAGCCTTTGCCTGAGGCTATCCGGCAAATGCCTGTGTGCAGGGCTTGGGCGGGGCGGGTCGCACAGGATCAACAGGGTGGGCCGGAGAGAGCAGTTATGGCGGCTCTCAGTCCTGTCCCCAGGGGCTCTGCCTCTCTGAGTGCCAGCTCCCGCTGCAAAGCTCAGAGAGAAAGCTGCACTCGCTCTGACCGAAGCCAGACAGTCCCGCTTCTCCCGTTTGAGTCTGGGTCCCTAGTGACTCGCCTGTATCTGGAGCTCAGAGTCTCTGACTCCCTCCCGATTGAAAACGCCAACCGCGCCCTCCGCCGCCAGCCCGCTCCGCGCACTCCGCACCTCAGAATTTGACTTCAGCACTGCGCCTCCTCTGAGTGTCCGTATGCGTTTCTCTTTCCTCCTAGTTGTAGGACTTCCACTCAGCCAGCGTTCCTGTGGTTCTGGGTGATGTCCCTTCCGTTTTTTGGTTTCACTTTTGAAGTAGTTGTTCAAAGCAGCAAACTCCGGCGTTAACCTATGCCGCCATCTTGGTTCTCCTCTTGACCTATTCTTTTTTGACAGATGCACACTATTCCACTACATAGATGTACTGTCCTTTATTTAACCCCTTTTAATAGGTATTTAGGTTTTCTAATATTTTTGCAATCACAAGCAGTGTTGTAGGGAGTGTCCTTTTTTTTTTTTTAATTGATTTCAGAGAGGAAGGGAGAGGGAGAGAGAGAGCGAAACATCAATGATGAGAGGGAATCATTGACTGGCTGCCTCCTGCACACCCCTTCCTGGGGATGAAGCCCACAACCCAGGCATGTGCCCTTGACCAGAATTGAACCCGGGACCCTTCAGTCTGCAGGCCAATGCTTTATCCATTAAGCCAAATAGGCTAGGGCAGGAGTGTCCTTGTATATGAATCATTTTGCTGAATTGTAGAATAAGTTTCTAGAAATGGAAATTGCTGGACCAAAGGGCCTTGCCGGGGACCAACCCCAGCAGGTCCAGGGGTCCCCAAAGGTGTGGACAGAGTCGGCGAAGAAGGAAGGACGCGGAGACAGTGTTCAGTTGATCAGCAGCCTAGCCAGGATCTCCAGCCAAGTTCTGGTCTGGATCTCCAGAGAGGTTCTGCTTAGGATCTCCAGCCAGGTTCTGTGTCCATGTTCCCTCACTAGGTTCTCCAGCCAGGTTCTGTCCAGGTTCTCCAGCCAGGTTCAGTCACCAGGTTCTAGTCAGGTTCTCTTGCCATGTTCTATCCAGGTTCTGTAGCCAGGTTCTGTCTCTAGGTTCTGTTGCCAGTTTCTGTCCAGGATCTTTTGCCATGTTCTCTCCAGCGAAGTTCTTCTGTCTCTAGGTTCTGTGTCTAGGTTCTGTGTCTCTTGGTTCTGTCTTCTCAGTTCTGTCTTGTTACATCTGTATTTATATCAGTTGATTCCAATCCTATCAATCTCTATTGCAAAGGTTAGGGCGTTTCTTATCTCCATTCCAGGGAGTAAAGATTATGTAGCTTAAGCATGATTGTTCATAGTTAAAGTGATTAATTACCCGCCTGGCACTTAGTTAAGAGGTTTTATTCCCTCCCTAATTTCAGGGGAAAATCCCTACCTGGGGAAACAACCTTTCTCAGAGACCTTGGTTAAAACACATAGTGCCAAGAAGGTGAGCAAACATATTAAGAACAGTATGCCATATATGCCAGGTCCCTTGAAACAGCAAGCATGGACCGGCTCCCGGCAGGGCCTGTAAATGTTTTAATACAGCTTTGCTTATTAGAGTTCCTGGCACTTAGAAAGTCTGCAGTGAATAGTAGTTATTATTAAGACGAATGTGTTATAGATGGGTTGTACGATATGTCATGAGTGAATAGGGGCACCTGACACAACCAGAGTAGGGAGTGTCAGAGAAGGCTTCCGGGAGGAAATGCCTAGGCTTAGCCTTGAAGAATGAGAAGTCAGGTAAAGTGGAGGGCATTACAAGCAGAGGAAGCTCAAGGAGCCAGGCACAGGAACTTCAAAAGGATCTTGTACATGGAGATCTACCAGGAGTTTGGTATTCCCTCCATTCAGCAGTCTACCCCTGTCATGGGTCAAGGCTCTTAAGAGTAAGTCAGGCTTTACTGAAGATAGGGAATGAGAAAGGGGTCTTCCCTTGCAACAACACAGTAATGGAGTTTGGGATTATCCTTTTCTTCAGAAGCATTTATTTGGTCCCTACCCCGAGGCCTCCTCAAACCCAGATGCACAGAGTGTTAATGTCTCATAGGTGATTTTGTTGTACAGGATGCAGCTCCTTATCTTGTCTTTGGATTTCTCTTCCCCTCCCCTCTATACAAGGCCACCTCTATTTTCCGTTCTCCCCTGTCTCCGAATTTCTCTTGATTTCTTTTGCTAGGCCATTGATAAATCTTTCCTTTCTTCTAATCTATGCCTTCCAAGTTTACTCTCCACCTTTAGGGAGTTTATTTTCCCAAACAAAGATAAACTCTTTCTCTGGAAAGCCTTCTGGAGCCAACTATTAAAAAGCAATTTTCCACTCTGCTATAATTATACAATGTTAAGTTCACTTTAGGGGTCATTAGATTTATTGTCTGCTTCAACTGGTATCATATTAAACTCCATTACCAGTCATTTGTTGCTAACCTAATCTTATACTTTGATTTCTATTAACAAAGTTGACACTAAAGTAAAAAAAGCAGACTTTAAAAATCCAAATCCTCTCCCAAATTAGACAGATGTGTTAATGTCATTTAAAAAAATCTTTAGAGGGAGAGTTCCTCACAGCACTGTTTTTATTGCAAAAATTGCTTTTTTACGCCGAAACCGGTTTGGCTCAGTGGATAGAGCGTCGGCCTGTGGACTGAAAGGTCCCGGGTTCGATTCCGGTCAAGGGCATGTACCTGGGTTGCGGGCACATCCCCAGTAGGAGATGTGCAGGAGGCGGCTGATCGATCTTTCTAACTCTCTATCTCTCTCCCTTCCTCTCTGTAAAAAATCAATAAAATATATTTAAAAAAAAAAATTGCTTTTTAGGTGCTTCAATATTGAGTTTTAAAGTGTTGTCAGTTCTTTTTCCAGCGATTGGGAAACTTGTTACAGTCTTTTAAAAAGGTAAAGTAACAGATTTTTACTTTTTAGCTACTTAGGGAGTTCCCGACTTCACAGGTTGCTAAGATGTCAACTTCATGCTGAGTAGTGTAAGTAAAGTGTTAGTTACAAATGAAAGAAAAAGGGATCCTTTTCACAGTTATAAATAAGCTACTGCTAACAGTTTATACCTTTTTATTTTTCACTTTGCTTTCCTTGGTTTTGTATAAACATTAAATCCCCTGAGGAGATGGGTATTTAAGTTGATAAGTAGTAGCTTTGACAGAGCAAGAGCAGGGAAGACAGAGAGGCTCAAGGGTACTGTAAGTTCAGACCTCAGAACACACTCAGGGAGGACACATTCTTATTCCTCAATGTTCTATGATACTTAAATGTAATTTTAAAAATTGAGATATAATTCATGCACCACAAAGTCACCGTTTTAACGTATACAGTTCAGAGGTTTTCAGTGTATTCACTGTGTTGTGCAACCATTACCACTGTCAAATTCCAGAATATTTTTATCATCCCAAAAAGGAACTCCATACCCGTTAAGAGTCATTCCCTATTTTCCCCTTCCCGACAGCCCCTGGCAGCCACTAATCTACTTCCTGTCTCAATCGATTTCTCTATTCCAGGCATTTCATATAAATGGAATCATATAAATGTCACTGGCTTCTTTCATGAGTATGTTTTCAAGGTTCATTCATGTAGTAGCATGTATCTGTACTTCAGTCCTTTTTATGGCTGAATAATAGCCCAGTATATGGATATACACATTTTGTTTTTCCATGTGTCCATTGATGGACATTTGGATTGTTTTCATTTTTAGGCTATTATAAATAACTAGAGTCCCGATGCATGAAATTTGTGCAAGGGGCTCAGCCCTCACAGCCCTGGCCAGCCCTCATAGCCCCTCGCAACTCGGCCGGCCCTTGCAGCCCTGGCTTCGTCCAGAAGGTTGTCCAGACGGTCGTTCTGCTGTTTGGTCTAATTAGTATATTAGCTCTTTATTATCTAGGATGCTGCTGTGAGTATTTGTGTACAGGTTTTATGTGATGTAATTATTTTTAAACACAGAACTTCTGTACTTTGTCCAAAAAAACACACATTAGAAATCAAGACCAGTAAACCCATATTCCTACCACCTAACCCAGCCATATTCATTTTTATATTACCTTCAATATGTATAATATTTCAAATAGTTAAGAAATCATGTGCTTTTTTTTTTTTTTTTTTGATATATTTCATTGACTTTTTACAGAAAGGAAGGGAGAGGGATAGAGAGTTAGAAACATGGATGAGAGAGAAACATCGATCAGCTGCCTCCTGCACACCCCCCACTGGGGATGTGCCCGCAACCAAGGTACATGCCCTTGACCAGAATTGAACCTAGGATCCTTCAGTCCGTAGGCCGACACTCTATCCACTGAGCCAAACCGGAGGGCAATCATGTGCTGTCTTGATGCTGATAACTTCACTCTTCTTTTCCCTCTTCAGCCCACCCCTGTTGGACTTTTCACCCTCATCATTAACAATCAGAGCTCTTGTCCAGATCACCAACCATCTCCAGCTTGCCGAACCAGTGACCTCCAAGTGGCATGTGATGCTGATGATCATCCCTTCCTCTGGAAACACTTTCTTTTCTTGGTTTCTGTAGCACCACACATTATGAGCATTCCTTTTACGTCACTGGCTATGCCTCAAATTATATTTCCTGTTTCTTTTTCTGCCTAACCTCTAAATATTGGAAAGTTCCAAGATTTGGTCCTAGGCCCCTACTCTGCATTGTCTCCTCAGCCCTGACATCTACTCCTAATGATTCCTAAATTCACATCTTCAGTTCTGACTTTGGTGAGCTCTCTTGATATCTTTTTAAAATATATTTTTATTGATTTCAGAGAAGAAGGGAGAGGGAGAGAGAGATAGAAATCAGTGATGAGAGAGCTGCCTTTTGCATGCCCCCTACTAGGGATCAAGCCCATATCCCAGGCATGTGCCCTGACCAGGAATTGAACCATGATCTCCTGGTTCATAGGTTGACGTTCAACCACTGAGCCATGCCAGCTGGGCAGATTTCTCTTCCCTGAGTCGTCCCTCATCTTGGTTGATGGGACATATATAGTTGCTGGGGTCTAAAACTTTAGGAGACACCATTGATTCCTGCTTCCCCTTATCTACCTCTGCACCACCTCCACATTATATCCAGAATCTAGTTAGTTGTCACCATCTCAACTACTGTAGCCCAAGATAGCATCCTCACCTGGACAATTGTAATAGCTTAGAGCCTTAACCCCTCTGCAGTTCACTCTTCACCATAGCGAATGTGATTTCTTTAAAAACCTAAGTCAGAGACCGTGTCATACCCTTCCAATGGCTTCCCATTAAAATAAAAGCCAGAGCCTTTGCCGTGGGAAGAAGGTCCTACATAACCTAGCTCCTGCCTATCTCTCCAATGCTTTCTGCTAATTTGCCCCTCATTGCTCTACCTCAGACACACTAACCTTTTATTTCTCCAGTGCCATAAACTCTGTTGTTTAAGGTTCGCATTTCAGGAGCCATTTCCTCTGCTTGGGCTGCCCTTGGTCTTTGCAGAGCTGGTTCCTTGTCAGAGCTGGCATCAGCTGAAATGTTACCTCCTCAGAGAGGCTTTCCCTGACACTTGTCAGAAATAGTCCTTCTGCCACTACCTGTCACTATGAATTATTATTCCATGTTTTCTTCATAGTATATATTATTACTCTGAAATTATTTATTTACCTATTCTTATTGCAAATTTCTAAAATTGAGGTATAATTGATATGTAACATTATACTAGTTTCAGATTTATAACATAAAGATTCAGTATTTGTATACATTGGGAAATGATCACCATAATAAGACAAGGAAACATCCGTTACATAGTCGCAAAACATGATGAAAAGTTTTACGAGCTTTCTTAGCAACTTTCAAATATGCCATATGGTGTTAGTAACTATAGTCACCACGAATTATTTATTTTAAAACTGGAAGTTTGTACCTTCACCCATATCTCCCCCCACCACTCCCTGCTTTTGGCAACCACTAATCTGTTCTCTGTTCTATGAGCTTGGCTTTTTTGTTTTTGTTTATTTTTATTTTATTTTATTTTATTTTATTTTATTTTATTTATTTATTTATTTTTTAATATATTTTTATTGATTTTTTACAGAGAGGAAGGGAGAGAGATAGAGAGTTAGAAACATCGATGAGAGAGAAACATCGATCAGCTGCCTCCTGCACATCTCCTACTGGGGATATGCCCGCAACCCAGGTACATGCCCTTGACCAGAATCAAACCTGGGACCTTTCAGTCCGCAGGCCGACGCTCTATCCACTGAGCCAAACCGGTTTCGGCTATTTTTATTTTTTAAATATATATTTTATTGATTTTTTTACAGAGAGGGAAGGGATAGAGAGTTAGAAACATCCATGAGAGAGAAACATTGATCAACTGCCTCCTGCACACCCCCCACTGGGGATATGCCTGCAACCAAGGTACATGCCCTTGACTGGAATCGAACCTGGGACCCTTCAGTCCGCAGGCCGACGCTCCATCCACCGAGCCAAACCAGTTAGGGCTGTTTTTTTTTGTTTGTTTGTTTGTTTTTTAACATTCTACATACGAGTGAGATTTTATGGTATTTGTCTTTTTCTACCTAATTTATTTCACTGTTTACTTATTTATTGTCTGTTTCTCATTAATATTAATAGCTGGATTAAGCACATACTGTGTTATAGGTATTTATTTACATTTTATCATCCCCATTTTATAGATGAGGAAACTGAGGTTCACAACAGTAAGAACTTTGTCTATCTTGTTTTACTGCTATATCCTTAGCACATGTAACGGTGTCTGGCACATAGTAATTGCTCAAAAAATACTTGTTGGTTGGGTAGAAGACTGGAAGACTCCCAAATTTATATCTCTAGTACTGCATCTCCCTGAAGATGTACACTTGTGTATCCTATCACCTACTAACATCTTCACTTGGTTTTCTAAGCAACATTGAAATTATCCCACAACTCTTAACTCCCTCTTTGCCTAAACCTGTTTGTTGTTTTTTTCCTCTTCCCCATATTAGTAAGTGGCATCACCATAAATCCAAAAGCTCAGACCTGAAACCTAGGCTTCGCTTTTGGTTGCTCCCTCTCTCCATTCCCCACATCATCCCAGCAGCAAAGCCATTGGTTCTGCCTCTGATTGTATCTTGAATCCATTCATCTCTTCATCTCCATCTCAACTGTCACATTAACCTCACTCCCCATCATCTCTTTTCTGTAGTTTGCACTTTCAAACTTGTCTCTCTGCATCACCTTGTCTCTCTACAAGCCATTTGCCAAGTAGCAACCAAAGTGATTTAAAAAACAAACATATCTTTATTGATTTCAGAGAGGAAGGGAGAGAGAGAAACATCAGTGATGCAAGCGAATCACTGATTGACTGCCTCCTGCATGCCCACCACTGAGGATGGAGCACGCAACCCGGGCACGTGCCCTTGACTGGAATCAAACCCGCTGAGTGGATGCTCTAACCATTGAGCAAAAATGGCGCAGGCCAAAGTGATTTTTTAAAAACGTAGTTCACACCACTGTCATGTTTAGGACCCTTTTGTGGATTCCCATTTGTCGTTAAAATCTGAATCCTTCACTCTGGCCTACAATCTTTTAGTGATCTAGGTGCTTCTGCCTCTTATTTCCCTCTTACTGTTACCCCGCTTATTCATTGTGTTTCAGTTCCTCCAAGATCTTCCCCGCCTCAGAGCTTTTGGACTGGACATTCCTTCTGCCCGTGACTCTCTACCCCTAGATCTTTGCAGGACTGGCTTCTTGTCCTTCAGATTCAACTTAAAAAGCACTTCATAGATTTCTTCCCTGGATTCTATATCACATCAGCCTTTTGTTTTATTCAGAGAACCTACCACACTCTGGAATTTATCCATCTATTTATTTTCTGTTTGATTTCCCACCTCTAGATTATAAATGACTAGAGGCCTGGCGCACAAAATTTGTGCACTGGGTGGTGGTGGTGGGGGGGGCCCTCAGCCCAGCCTGCACCCTCTCTAATCTGGGACCCCTCAGGGGATGTTCCCTGTGGGATCGGGCCTAAACGGGCAGTCGGACATCCCTCTCACAATCCGGGACTGCTGGCTCCTAACCGCTTGCCTGCCTGCCTGATTGCCCCTAACCGCTTCTGCCTGCCAGCCTGATCACCCCCTAACCACTCCCTGGCCAGCCCAATCGCCCCCACTGCCCTCCCCTGCTGGCCATCTTTATGGTGGCCTTCTTGTGACCACATGGGTGCGGCCATCTTGTGTGAGGGCATGATGGTCAATTTGCATATTACCTTTTTATTATATAGGATTGTTGCCCTAGCACATAATATGTTATAGAAATATTTGGGGAGGGAATGACTGAATGATATACACATTCTGGGTGTACATGCTGTATTATAATACCATGTGTTCCCTGTAATGTTAGATCATAAATAAGATCAGTATTTCTTTAGCCCCCATAATTGGGATTCTTTTTATAATCTTGTGACTGGTTTATTTCACTAAGCATAATGTTTCCTCTTTTATGTTATTAAAGTTTACATACAATAAAATTCACCCCTTTTAGTGTGCAGTTCTGCAAGCTCTGACAAATACATACAGTCATGTCATTACCAACACAGCAAGATACAGAACAGTTCTATCATCCTAAAAAAATTAGCCTATGTCACTATATAGTCACTTTTCTATACCCCTTTCTGATAGAAACTACTGGTCTGTCTTTTTGCCAATGCCACCCTGTCCTGTAGCTTTATAGTAAGTATTGAAATCTGATAGTGTGAGTTCTCCAACTTTCTACTTTTTCAAAATTGTTTGGAGTATTCTGGTTCCTTTGCCCATCTATTTAAGTTTTAGATTCAGCCTGTCAGTTTCTCCAGGAAATCATCTGGGTTTTGATTGGAATTATGTTGAATTCTTTCCTGTTCCCAGTCTTAGGGGGAAAGCCATCAGTCGTTCATCATTAAGTGTGATATGAACTGTAGGATTTTTATAAATGCCCTTTATTAGGTTAAGGAAATTTTCATCTATTTCTATTTGAGTTTTTATCATGAATGGATATTGACTTTTGTCAAATGCTTGTTCTATTGAGTTAATTGTATAGTTTTGCTTCTTTAGTCTGTTAGTATGGTTTTTAAATATTGAACAAGTCTTACATTCCCAAGACAAATCCCACTTGGTCATGATGGCATTGTTTTTCTAAGTATTGTAATTTTATATATATTGTGTTTTTTATTTTTTTATTTTAATTTTTTAAATTAAATCTTTATTGTTCAGATTACATTTGTTCCTCCTTCCCCCCCCATAATTCCCCTCCTCCCAGTTCCCACCCCACCCTCTGCCCTCACTCCCCACCCACTGTCCTCATCCATAGGTGCATGATTTTTGTCCAGTCTCTTCCCACATCCCCCATACCCCCCCCCCCGCAAGAATAGTCAGTCCATTCCCCTTCTATGCCCCTGATTCTATTATAATCACCAGTTTGTTCTGTTCATCAGATTATTTATTCACTTAATTCTAGATTCACTTGTTGATAGATGCATATTTGTTGTTCATAATTTGTATCTTTACCTTTTTCTTCCTCTTCCTCTTCTTAAAGGATACCTTTCAGCATTTCATATAATCCTGGTTTGGTGGTGATGAACTCCTTTAGCTTTTCCTTATCTGTGAAGCTCTTTATCTGACCTTCAATTCTGAATGATAGCTTTGCTGGATAAAGTAATCTTGGTTGTAGGTTCTTGGTATTCATCACTTTTAATATTTCTTGCCACTCCCTTCTGGCCTGCAAAGTTTCTGTTGAGAAATCAGCTGACAGTCGTATGGGTATTCCCTTGTAGGTAACTGAGTTTCTTTCTCTTGCTGTTTTTAAGATTCTCTCTTTGTCTTTTGCTCTTGGCATTTTAATGATGATGTGTCTTGGTGTGGTCCTCTTTGGATTCCTTTTGTTTGGGGTTCTCTGCGCGTCCTGGACTTGTAAGTCTATTTCTTTCACCAGGTAGGGGAAGTTTTCTGTCATTATTTCTTCAAATAGGTTTTCAATATCTTGTTCTCGCTCATCTTCTGGCACCCCTATAATTCGGATGTTGGTATGCTTGAAGCTGTCCCAGAGGCTCCTTACACTATCTTTGTATTTTCGGATTCTTTTTTCATTTTGCTTTTCCAGTTGGGTGTTTTTTGCTTCTTCGCATTTCAATCTTTAACTTGATTCTTGCGCTCCTCTGGTCTGCTGTTGGGAGTCTGTATAATATTCTTTATTTCGGTCAGTGTATGCTTAATTTCTAGTTGGTCCTTTATCACAACATCGAGGGTCTCATTAGATTTCTTGAGGATCTCACTATATTTATCGGCGGTCTCACCAGTCTTTTCGAGGGCCTTACTAAATTTATTGGCGGCTTCTAGACAGTTCTTGAGAGACCTTAAAAGTGTGGTTTTGAGCTCTATATCCAGCATTTTGCCTTCCTCCATTTCTGTCCTGTTTCTTTGTCTCCGCATTTTTTATGCTTTCTTGCTGCACCCCCTAGTGGTCTTTGTGTGCCGTCTTGTTGTAGTTAAGCCTTGATTGTTGTGGGTAACACTGGGGGGGATTTGACCTCCAGGCCAACTGGCTGTGAGAATTATATTGTTTTTTTTTTTGTTTTGTTTTTTTTTTCTAAAATTTTTTTTTTTTTTTTAAATATATTTTATTGATTTTTTACAGAGAGGAAGGGAGAGAGATAGAGAGTTAGAAACATCGATGAGAGAGAAACATCGATCAGCTGCCTCCTGCACATCCCCCACTGGGGAAGTGCCTGCAACCCAGGTACATGCCCTTGACCGGAATCGAACCTGGGACCCTTCAGTCCGCAGGCCGACGCTCTATCCGCTGAGCCAAACCGGCTTTGGCGAGAATTATATTGTTTTTTAATGTATTGGCATAAAGTTGTTCATAATGTTCTCTTGTTACATCATTTTTTCTCTATTTTTTGTTTTCTACTTCATTGATTTCTGTTTTTATCTTTGTTTTCTTTTTTCTGCCTATTTTGGATTAAGTCCATCAATAAATTCAACAATTTAGATAATGGACAAATTTCTTAAAAGTACACAAACTACCAAAACAGCTCACTCAAGAAGAAAAAGATGATCGGAATAGCCTTATCTCTGTTAAAGAAATTGTAGTTGGAAACCTTCCTACAAAGAAAACTCCATGCACACATGGCTTCATTGGTGATTTTTACTCAACATTTAAGAAAGAAATAATACCAATTTCTATACAAACTCTTCTTGAAGATTGAAGAGAAGAGACTACTTCCCAAATCATTCTATAAAGCAAACATTATCCTGATACCAAAACAAGAAAAAGGTATTACCAGGAAAGAAAAACACAGATCAGATATCTTCCATGAACATAGCTGCAAGAATTCTAAACAAAATTTTAGTGAATTGCATTACACAAATATATAAAAAGGTTAATTCATCAGGATGATTCTGTGGGGTGAGCTTCAGGTATTATTCCTCTTACAGGTGGTTTTTCCAAGCTTTGGGTAGTTTCCTCACACATACATATGTTGTGACCAGTATTAAGATGAAGAGTTGGGTCCTGGCCGGTGTTATTAGTGGTTAGAACGCCGGCGCATGCACACAAGAATCATGGGCTTGATTCCTGGTCAAGGGCACTTAGCTGGGTTTCAGGTTTAATTCCCAACCCCGGTTGACGCGCATGTAGGAGGCAACCTCTCTCATCTCTCTCTCTCTCCTCCCTCTCCTTTGCCTCTTCCACTCTCTCTAAAAATCAATGGGAAAAATATCCTCAGGTGAGGATTAACAAAAAATAAACAATAGCCTGGCTGGTGCGGCTCACTGGTTGAGCACGGTGCACCAAGAGGTCGCCAGTGCAATTCCGGGTCAAGGCACATGCCTGGGCTGTGGGCTTGATCCCCAGAAAGGGCATGCAGGAGGCAGCCGATCAATATTTATTTTCTGTCGCTCCCTCTACCTTCCTCTCTTTCTAAAATCAATAAAAATTAGATAGATAGATAGATAGATAGATAGATAGATAGATAGATAGATAGATAGATAGATGAAGATTTGGGTTGTACAGATTTGCCTTGTACAGATTTCTGAGTTTTGCCTGTGTCAGTCTCTATTCTTCATTTCTCTGCTCTGCACAGTCAAGCTGCTTTAGCTTCTAACTCTCACCTCAGCTCCTTGGTTGCCCAGCAGTATAGCCTGCAGATTCTCTAGACAGCGACTGAGAAGATGGTTGTTTTTCTCTCTTAGGATTCACTGCCCTGTGCTGCTTGATATCCAGCATCTGAAAATCACTGTTTTGTCTATTTTTCCAGTGTTTTAGTTGTTCAAGTTGGGAGAGTAATATATTTAGTCCTTGTAACTCCATCTTGGCCAGATGCAGAAGTCCAGAGTTGGAATGTGAAATGAGTGAATCAGATTTATTGTGTCAGTATACCAAAATTTTGATGAATTTGCCTAATGTTAGACACTTAAATTATTTCATATTATTGTGTGTAGGTAATGCTGCAGTAAACCTTTTCATGCACATATCTTTTGCTTTAATTGAATTAAGTTTCTAAGAGAATAGCTACTGAATAAAGGATGTGGAAAGATTTATGTATATTCAATTCCTAAAGGAATGACCAGTTTACAGCAGTTCATGAGTGAAGTAGATTTTTTTTTTTTTGTTTGTTTGTGTTTTTTTTGTTGTTTTTTTAATTAAATCTTTATTGTTCAGATTATTACATTTGTTCCTCTTTTTTTTTCCCCCCATAACTCCCCTCCTCCCAGTTCCCGCCCCACCCTCCGCCCTCACTCCCCACCCACTGTCCTCATCCATAGGTGCATGATTTTTGTCCAGTCTCTTCCCGCATCTCCCACACCCCTTTCCCCCCCAGGAATAGTCAGTCCATTCCCTTTCTATGTCCCTGATTCTATTATAATCAACAGTTCATTCTGTTCATCAGATTATTTATTCACTTGATTCTTAGATTCACTTGTTGATAGATGCATATTTGTTGTTCATAATTTGTATCTTTACCTTTTTCTTCCTCTTCCTCTTCTTAAAGGATGCCTTTCAGCATTTCATATAATCCTGGTTTGGTGGTGATGAACTCCTTTAGCTTTTCCTTATCTGTGAAGCTCTTTATCTGACCTTCAATTCTGAATGATAGCTTTGCTGGATAAAGTAATCTTGGTTGTAGGTTCTTGGTATTCATCACTTTGAATATTTCTTGCCACTCCCTTCTGGCCTGCAAAGTTTCTGTTGAGAAATCAGCTGATAGTCGTATGGGTATTCCCTTGTAGGTAACTGAGTTTCTTTCTCTTGCTGTTTTTAAGATTCTCTCTTTATCTTTTGCTCTTGGCATTTTAATTATGATGTGTCTTGGTGTGGTCCTCTTTGGATTCCTTTTGTTTGGGGTTCTCCGTGCTTCTTGGACCTGTAAGTCCATTTCTTTCACCAGGTGGGGGAAGTTTTCTGTCATTATTTCTTCAAATAGGTTTTCAATATCTTGCTCTCTCTCATCTTCTGGCACCCCTATAATTCTGATGTTGGTACGCTTGAAGCTGTCCCAGAGGCTCCTTACACTATCCTCGCATTTTTGGATTCTTTTTTCATTTTGCTTTTCCGGTTGGGTGTTTTTTGCTTCCTCGCATTTCAAATCATTGACTTGATTCTTGCGCTCCTCTGGTCTGCTGTCGGGAGTCTGTATAATATTCGTTATTTCAGTCCGTGTATGCTTAATTTCTAGTTGGTTCCCCAATATAAGATCGAGGGTCTTATTAGTTTTCTTGTAGATCTCATTAAGTTTATCGGCGGCTTCTAAACAGTTCTTGAGAGACCTTAAAAGTGTGGTTCTGAACTCTATATCTTCCATTGACAATTTTGTCCTGTTTCTTTGTCTCCGCATTTTGTTATGCTTCCTTGGTGCACCCCCTAGTGGTCTTTGTTCGCAGTCTTATAGTTAAATCTTGATTGTTGTAGCTAATTCCAGGGAGGGTTTGACCTCCAGGCCAAGTGGCTATGAGAATCAGCTGTGTCAGCAGTGAGAGAACTTCTGTCCTCTAGGGAGGTGCTAATCTAGCCTTTGCCTGAGGCTATCCGGCAAATGCCTGTGTGCAGGGCTTGGGCGGGGCGGGTCGCACAGGATCAACAGGGTGGGCCGGAGAGAGCAGTTATGGCGGCTCTCAGTCCCGTCCCCAGGGGCTCTGCCTCTCTGAGTCCCAGCACCCGCTGCAAAGCTCGGAGAGAAAGCTGCACTCGCTCTGACCGAAGCCAGACAGTCCCGCTTCTCCCGTTTGAGTCTGGGTCCCTAAAGACTCGCCGGGATCTGGAGCTCAGAGTCTGCGACTCCCTCCCGATTGAAAACGCCAACCGCGCCCTCCGCCGCCAGCCCGCTCCGCGCACTCCGCACCTCAGAATTTGACTTCAGCACTGCGCCTCCTCTGAGTGTCCGTATGCGTTTCTCTTTCCTCCTAGTTGTAGGACTTCCACTCAGCCAGCGTTCCTGTGGTTCTGGGTGATGTCCCTTCCGTTTTTTGGTTTCACTTTTGAAGTAGTTGTTCAAAGCAGCAAACTCCGGCGTTAACCTATGCCGCCATCTTGGTTCTCATGAGTGAAGTAGATTTTTATCACAAAACTAGTTTTTGCTGGCATTGAATATTTTATTTAAAAATGTATTTTTAATTTTTAACATGTATATGTAAATATACATATATATGTATACATTTATATATATTTGTATATACATTTTAATAATATGTATATGCATATAATTATACCAACATACATACATTCGTGTGTGTGTGTGTGTGTGTGTGTGTGTGTATAGGATGGGGCAAAATTAGATTTAGTTATTCATATGGAAAATAATGCAATAATAAATAATAATACAAGAATAAACTCTGTTTTACATACTCACAACTGTAAACCTACTTTTGCTCCACCTGTATGTGTGTGCTCCAGCGCTAAAAGGGAGAGACCTCCTAGGCCAGTGATGGCGAACCTTTTGAGCTCGGCGTGTCAGCATTTTGAAAAACCCTAACTGAACTCCGGTGCCGTGTCACATAGAGAAATTTTTTGATATTTGCAACCATAGTTAAACAAAGATTTATATTTTTTATATTTATTTTATATATTTAAATGCCATTTAACAAAGAAAAATCAACCAAAATAATGAGTTCGCGTGTCACCTCTGACACCCATGTAATAGGTTCGCCATCACTGTCCTAGGCTCTTTGGTTCTCAAGTTAAAAATCTCCAAGAAGAGATCTATTCAACCATTTTTGGTCAAGTGCTCACACCTGGTCTGATCACTTTGGCAGTGCTGTTAAGTGTTACTGGCACAGCTCAGGTCTGTGCTCACCTAAAACCAGTGAGCTTGGCTCAGGTACATGAAATAATTTAAATATCAACAACTTCCCAAAACTGTGCTGTGGGAAAGAGTAAAGGAAGCAGTTTCAAAAAGTGTGGCGTCAGTATGGTGGGCAGGTTGCTGTTTTCCAGATACCTCAGAAGAAAGGAAAATATGGAATAAATAAAATGCTAGTTATTTATTACCATGGCATGAAATGTGCCTTTTTGTTTACTTTTTTTAATTGGCTGTTCATTCATTCATTTAATTTATGTAATAAATGTTTATTGAGAGACTTTTGAGAGCCAAGGATGCAGAGAAACAAGATGCAGTCGAGTCTAGTGGAGTCATTTGGCCAAAGAAAGGGAAAGGGATAAAAATGTTATGAGGTAAGTTCTGTGTTGGGTTTTTTCACAGGGCTTTTTAGGAGCACAGAGAACCTCAACTATAGGCAGAGAAGAGTCATGAAGGTATATTAGTTGTGTGCCGGGGTCCAACCCCAGCAGGTCCAGGGGTTCCTAAAGGCGTAGACGGAGTCGGCGAAGAAGGAAGGACACAGAGACAGCGTTCAGTTGATCAGCAGCCTAGCCAGGATCTCTAGCCAGGATCTCCAGCCAAGTTCTGGTCTGGATCTCCAGAGAGGTTCTGCTTAGGATCTCCAGCCAGGTTCAGTGTCCATGTTCTCTTGCTAGGTTCTCCAGCCAGGTTCTGTCCAGGTTCTCCAGCCAGGTTCAGTCACCAGGTTCTAGTCAGGTTCTCTTGCCAATTTCTGTAGTCAGGTTCAGTCCAGGATCTTTTGCCATGTTCTCTCGCTATGTTCTGTCTCTAGGTTCTGAGGCCAGTTTCTGTCCAGGAACTTTTGCCATGTTCTCTCCAGCGAAGTTCTTCTGTCTCTAGAGAACATTCTGTGTAGGTTCTGTGCCTAGGTTCCGTCTCTCTCTTTTCTGTCTTCTTACATCTGTATTTATACCAGTTGATTCCAATCCTATCAATCTCTATTTCAAAGGTTAGGGCGTTTCTTATCTCCATTTCAGGGAGTAAAGATTATGTACCTTAAGCATGATTGTTCGTAGTTAAAGTGATTAATTACCCACCTGGCACTAGTTAAGAGGTTTTATTCCCTCCCTAACTTCAGGGGAAAATCCCTACCTGGGGAAACAACCTTTCTCAGAGACCTTGGTTAAAACGCATAGTGCCAAGAAGGTGAGCAAACATATTAAGAACAGTATGCCATATATGCCAGGTCCCTTGAAACAGCAAGGATGGACCGGCTCCCGGCAGTTGTGTAACAGATCACCCCAAAATATTATGCCCAGAATTCAAGATCCCCAAGAAACCATGCCATGGAGTCAGTCCGATGCAAAAGCAGAAGGTCCTTTATTGAGTTAGCTAACCCGACCCGGGCCTCCAGTCGACGCAGCAACCGGAAACCGAGTGCCACCCGTGAGAATAGTGAGGGGAGGGGAGCCGGCTGTGGGCCCTGCCGATTGGCCAGGCGCAAGTCGGGTCTTGTTAAATCCTGGGCGTGGCCAGCAGGGGCCTGGGCTCGGGAAGAAGGCACTTTTCTGAGCACATGGCCTCTGCCCCATCAAAAACTTAGTGCCTTAAAACAATAACCATGTATTATCTTTACGGTTTCTATGAATTGAATTTGGGAGCATCTCAGGAGATTTTGGATCGTGAGAGAGGAGGGTCTCATAACATTGCAGTCAGACATTGGCTGGGTCTGCAGTCATCTGAAAGTTTGGGACGAGGGGATCTACTTCCAAGGTGGCTCACTCGTGTGGCTGGCAAATTTGTGTTCTCATGACAGGACATGGTGCTGACTTCCCCCAGAGCAAGTGATACAGGAAACCAGGATGGAAGCTGTAAGCCATTTATGGCCTATCCTTGGAAGTTCTCCACGGTCACTGCTGCTGTATTCTCTTGGTCACAGAGGTTAGCTGTGATTCAGTGTGGAGAGGCCCTGCACAGCTAATGCATACCAGGAGGTAGAATCATTTGAGCCATCTTGGAGGCTGGCTACCACAGAAGGCTTCTTTCAGTGACGGTTGTCATTTGAGTTGAGTCTTACAGTATAAATAGACTCTATTTGGCAGATAAGAAGACCATTAGAGACAAAATAATGGACACATTGGGCAGCTGATAATAGGCCACCTTGACTGTGTAAGGTAGTTGTGGGAATGGTAAGAGAGAAAGAGAACCAGATCTTGTAGAACCTCATATTGCTAGAGAATGTGGCCCTTATTTTGGGGATAATGGCAAGCCATTGAAAGAGTACAGCAGGAGATGCAGGTATTTGCATTAGAAGGATAATGTTGTCATTAGGAAGTAGCTGGAAATAGGTGTCTGGAGCTTGCAAGAAAGGTGTCATTGGATGAAGGAATCTGACAGGTGGTTGTGGAAGCTCTGGCAGGTCATGATATTGCCCAGGAATAGCTCCAGTGAGAAGAGCAAGGGCAGAGGGCGGAGCCCACACCCATTTAGAGATTTGCTGAGGAAGAGAAAACAGAAAGAACTTCATTATTTTTCTACTCTACCTTCATAAAAGTACTCATATATTATCCTTCATTTCCAATAAAATGTTCATATCCTATTGAGCATTTATTGTCTGATTTTCCTTTTATAAAAGCATCTCTAGCCCTGGCCAGTTTGGCTCAGTGGATAGAGCGTCGGCCTGCGGACTGAAGGGTCCCAGGTTCGATTCCGGTCAAGGGCATGTACCTTGGTTGCTGGCACATCCCCAGTGGGGGGTGTGCAGGAGGCAGCTGATCGATGTTTCTCTCTCATTGATGTTTCTAACTCTCTTGCCCTCTCCCTTCTCTGTAAAAAATCAATAAAAATCTACTAAAAAAAAGTAACTCTTAAATATTAAAAATAAAATAAAATAAAATAAAAGCATCTCTAGTAGCCACATTATCATCTTTCTCCAGCCTTTCTCGGACTTTCCTGTTTTTGTATTCTCTCCCAGTTTGTTGTTAGAGACAGCTTTCAGTGTCCTGACATTTCCTGGAACAAAAAAAATAGTCTTCAGGATATCAGAGGCCTTTTAGAATACAAGTATTTTTGCTTTTCCTGCTTACAGCTTTTGTGTTCCCTGGAAAATGTGGTACCACCTATGCAGTAGGGGCAACTCTGCTGTTTTGTCAAGAAAACTGGAGACAGAACAGATTAGGCAGTGGTCGGCAAACTCATTAGTCAACAGAGCCAAATATCAACAGTACGATGATTAAAATTTCCTTTGAGAGCCAAATTTTTTAAACTTAAACTATATAGGTAGGTACGTTGTTATTAACTTAATTAGGGTACTCATAAGTTGGCCTTTGCTAAAAACGTCCTCAATCTGATTGAGGTACGTTCGCTGAGGTCGACCCCTTCCAACTCTCCCATCCACACTCTGTTAGGTTAGGTGGCTCAGGAGGCGGCGCAAGAAATAGAGTCCAGTGAATCAGAAAAGAAAGGAAAGGAAAAGGTTTATTCTGCGTCCCCGGGAGACCCACGTACCCCAAGGACGGGCACGTGGATTCACGCCAACGGAGGGGGGCGCTTTTTTTATACTGCGGTTGGGTGAGGGGCGGGGACATGAGCTGAGGGATTCTCTGCTGCAGGGGATAGGCGGGGGTATGTGGATTAAGGGAGAAGAAGCCTGTATCTGTGTCTGGCACCTTGATCTGTGAGAAATTCCAGGGGAAGTCCATTATCTTGTCATGTCTGCATGTATCCGATCCTGGGCTCTCTCCGACCTAACACACTCGTCTTGTATACTTGTTTCAGATAGCCGAGTGTGGATGGGAGAGTTGGAAGGGGTCGACCTCAGCGAATGTACTTCAAAACAATGTACCTCCCCTGCGCTGCGTATCCCGTGGCCCACCTGGGCCATCTCCTGTTGCCTGACCGACCAACACCCCCCACTTCCTCTAATGCCACTTCTTCAAAATAGAGTCGCCCAGGCCGAAACCGATTTCTGTGCATGGGCCACGAAGTTTCAATTGCACTGTACATGCGTGCCCGCACGTGGTATTTTGTGGAAGAGCCACACTCAAGGGGCCAAAGAGCCACATGTGGTTTGCGAGCCGTGGTTTGCTGACCACTGGGTTAGTAGGTCAGGAGTGGATAAAGGACTAGATCTCTTTATATCAAGAGTCCCCTACCCACCCCCTACCTCCCCACACCCCAGGAATTTACAGTGACACCTGTTGATCTTTGTGAACAAAATTTAAAATTTGTCTTGTAGGAAATGTGGGGTCAACAAACGAGGGAGAAAAATATTGGAGGCAGAGTAAAAAGACTGATACCTTTAAGCATTAAATAAAATTTAACTTTTAAAGCTGCTGTTTTAGAGCACCTCGAAGTTGTTTGCATCAATCCTGTTTCTCAAAAGTTTTTGCCTCGCAATAGTTCTGTGACAACAGCAGGGCAGTGAGTGACATGGCTAACTCCTCATTTGCTTCTGCAGGCTCACAGATGGCTGGTTTCCATAGTGACCAGAGGCAGGAAAAACCTGCCTGCCCAGCTTAGCAATATCACATCCGGCTCCTGTTGGGCATTCAGAGACTCAAGGGCAGTTGATGGGAGATATGGGATATATCTACAGTAATAAAAGCATAATATGCTAATTAGACTGGACGACCTTCCGGATGAAGCCAAGGCTGTGAGGGAAGCCCAGGTCCCAGGTGCCAGAGGGAAGCCAGTGCCAGCAGCTGGGAGAATGAAGGCCTACTCTTGCACGAATTTCGTGCAGCAGGCCTCTAGAGCAGCGGTTCTCAACCTGTGGGTCGCCAACCTGTGGGTTGTGACCCCTTTGGGAGTTGAACAATCCTTTCACAGGGGTTGCCTAAGACCATCAGAAAACATATATATAATTACATACTGTTTTTGTGATTAATCACTATGCTTTAATTATGTTCAATTTGTAAATGAAAATACATCCTGCATATCAGATATTTACATTACGATTCATAACAGTAGCAACATTACAGTTATGAAGTAGCAACGGAAATAATTTTATGGTTGGGGGTCACCACAACATGAGGAACTGTATTAAAGGGTCGCGGCATTAGGAAGGTTGAGAACCACTGCTCTAGAGGGGGTGGGGGGAGAGGGAGAGAGAGAGTGTGTGTGTGTGTGTGTGTGTGTGTGTGTGTACACGCACACACATACACACACACAGTGGCCAGATTATTATGACCACCTGACGTTTGTAGGCAAATTAGCTATAATTTTACCCTGAAGTTGCTAGAGGGCCAGACCATTATAAATAGGGAAGCAGGTTGTTACCGCGACAGAAGTGATTTTTTTCTGAAGATATGGATAAACAACGAGATTTAACAGCCTTTGAATGTGCGAGATATATATATATATATATATATATATATATATATTTGCAGAGATTCCTTATATATAATCCAGAATCTGATCATTTCTCACTGTAGTAAAGCCAACATCATTCCAACCCCTTCTGCCTTTCTGTCTCTGCACTACAGCAAGAGAGAGCTTTTATTCTGTTTTATTTTTAATCCTCACCCAAGGATATTTTTTCCATTGATTTTTAGACAGAGTGGAAGGGAGAGGGAGAGACAGAAACACTGATGTGAGAGAGACACATTGATTGGTTGCCTCCCGCATGCCCCCTACTGGGGATTGAGCCTGCAACCCAGCATGTTCCCTGGTCGACGCTCAACCACTGACCACCAGCAGGGCCAGAACACTGTTTTTTAGTCCTCACCTGAGGATATGTTTTCATTGATTTGAGAGAGGGAGGAAAGAAGGGAGATAGGTAGGTAGGTAGGTAGGTAGGTAGATACATACATACATACATACATGATAGGAGATGTGTCCTAGATCTCTCAAAGCTGTGGCCTGGCACTGGAGCTCAGAAGAAGCAGACTTAAAAGAACTGCCTGGGGTTCCAGCAGCCTCCGTGTCACTCAGTCACAATCCTCACTGGTTTTTTTTTTTTAATATATTTTATTGATTTTTTACAGAGAGGAAGGGAGAGAGATAGATAGTCAGAAACATCGATGAGAGAGAAACATCGATCAGCCGCCTCCTGCACATCTCCTACTGGAGATATGCCCGCAACCCAGGTACATGCCCTTGACCGGAATCAAACCTGGGACCTTTCAGTCCGCGGGCCGACGCTCCATCCACTGAGCCAAACCGGTCTCAGCCTCACTGGTTTTTATAGCCCAAAGTTACGAGGACTTCTCTTCCCAGCTCTGGAATCCTGGGCTGGGAATCTAGTGTGGGCTGGGACCCCTTGATAGCCTTCCCAACTGAAAAAAAAAATGCCACACATGGTGTCGGACCAGCCTTTCCACACCCCGCCTCTCCTAGTCTAGATGTACTTTATTTCTCTAATTGCAGAATCGCCAGATTTCAGGCGGTTCTGAATGATGATTGTTAATGTATTTTAGTTATAATTTTGATGTGGTTGTGGGAGGTGGTGGCATTTATCTACGTCACCATCTTGGTGTTCTCTCTCTCTCTCTCTCTGCTTTTGATTTGCATTTCCCTGATGACTAAAGATGTCAAGCATTATTTACCTGCTCATTGGCCATGGAGAAATGTATATTCAGATCTTTTGCCCATTATCTAAATTGAGCTATTTGTCTTTTTATTGTTGAGTCCTTTTTTTTGGTTAACATTTTAAAAATTGATTTTAGAGAGAAGAAGGGGAGAGCGAAAGGAGAAAGAAATATCAGTCTGTTGTTCCCCTTATTTCTGCATTCATTGGTTGATTCTTGTCTGTGCCCTGACCAGGGATAGAATACCTGACCTTGATGTATGAGGACGTCACTCTAACCAACTGAGCTCCCCGGCCAGGCAAGTCTTTTTTTGAAAAAATATATTTTTATTGATTTCAGAGAGGAAGGGAGAGGGGGAGAGAGAGAGAGAAACGTTAACGATGAGAGAGAATCATGGATGCGCTGCCTCCTGTAGGTCCCTACTGGGGATGGAGCTCTCAAACCGGGCATGTGCCCTGACCAGGAATTGAACCGTCACCTCCTGGTTCATAGGTCAGCGCTCAACCACTGAGCCACGCCAGCCAGGCAAATCTTTATTTTTTAAGTGAACAAAAAAGGGAGGGGAGGAAGGCAGGGGTTTAAACAGTGACAGGAGAAATCTGAATTAGATTGCAGTTTCCTAGTTTCCAAGCTATACGCTTAGTGAAAAATGTGGTAGAGCACACTGTTGGGGGAAGTGGAATGTGTCGGTGTTGACTCAGAAGCTGAGTTGTATTCTATCTAAAGGATTCCTCAAAGATTCTGGCTCAGGAAAACCTGTTTACGGAGGTTTTAATGGTGTGGGGTTTTATTTTCTTAATTGAACATTTGTCTGAGCATAGGGCATCAGGAAGTCTGGATGTGTGATTCTCTCCTTCCTTAATATGGGAACTGAACGAACACTCCCCTTGGCTCACAAAGCTGCTGAGAACATTGGTTTCGTACCTTCTTCAGAGTGTATCTTCTCTCAGATGAAATGTTCAGAAAAAGGCCTTTTCAAGTGTGATTTTTCCCTTCCATTGTTGAACAGTGACCAGGACTTCCCTCCCCACCGCCGCTGGGCCAGCAAACTCAGAGTGGTGGGGGGAAGGACTCGGGAGGGGCTGCTTCAGAATGACCTTTCCTTTGCTTTTGCCAGGACCCATGTTTCTGGACCAGATGAAGCCTGAGAAGCCTTCCAGCTGTAAGATATTAGGAAGAAAAAATTTCTAAGTCTGGATCTGTAAAAGACTTGCCTCGTCTCTTCACAATGTCAGGTGGGAAGCAGGGACCTGGGCTTGGAAATGGGGTGAGAAGCTCTGCAGAAGGAAGGAAAGCTCTGATCCAGGAGAACCCACTCAGTGTGGTGAAGCGGGCTTGTTTATTTTTCACATACTTTTGAGGGTCATGACCATCCAGGTAAGAGGTTGAGGAAGGAGGAAGTCCTCTGACGGAGCAGCTGGGAGAGTTACAGCTCTCTTCTCAGCTCAGCTCTCCAATTTTCCTTAAGTCTCTGTCCTCTTCCCCACTTCTAGCTGCAAATCCTCACTCTTAGTGGAGGGAGAGGCAAGGAGGTGGAGTTTGGTGGTGTTTTTAACGTGCTGGTTTTTTTGTTTTTTTCTTTTCCTTCCTCTAGAAATTTGCACATTCCTGAGTTTCTGCCTCTCCCTACCTGTCTCACTTTAGATGGTGCAGTCACTCCCTTTATGCTCTTGGGGTGGGGGGGATATCGCAACTTGAATTTTCCCTGTATGCTCTGCATTGCCTGCATCTCCTATTCCTGGTTTTTCTTCATTTCAGGAAGCTACATACCTTCTGCCTCTGGTCCCTTCTCAGCCCTGACTCCGAGCATATGGCCCCAGGAGATCCTGGCCAAGCACATGCAGGTACAACAGTGACCATTGGCTACACTCCCAATTTGTGGTGCTGAGGGGACCTGCTGCTGCAGGCTCCCAGTGGGTGGCCATGCCATCCTGTTCACACAGGGTCAGAGGCCACCATCAGAGATGGCATCTTAGCTCCACATTCTCTGTGAATGAGTCGTTAGGTTAGAGCAGTGATGGCGAACCTTTTGAGCTCGACGTGTCAGCATTTTGAAAAACCCTAACTTAACTCTGGTGCCATGTCACATATAGAAATTTTTTGATATTTGCAACCATAGTAAAACAAAGACTTATATTTTTCTTTTTTTTCTTTTTTTTTAAGTCAACAGATTTTATTTATTTACAGTTTTTTTTAAAAAAATCAGATATTCATACAATTGTGGATGCTCTCATGCAAACATTTCATTTTTGGCAGCTGAATTACTATGAAAAGGTCTCTTGCTTTTCTTTTTTTTTCTTTTTTTTTTTTTTTTTATTGCTTAAAGTATTACAAAGGGTATTACATATGTGTCCATTTTATCCCCCCGCCCTAGACAGTCCCCTAGCCTCCCCTACCCCCCAATGTCTTATGTCCACTGGTTATGCTTCTATGCATGCATACAAGTCCTTTAGTTGATCTCTTACCCCCCTACCTCCTGCCCCGCAACCCTCCCCGGCCTTCCTGCTGCAGTTTGACAATCTGTTTGAGGCAGCTCTGCCTCTGTATCTATTATTGTTCAAAAGTTTATAATGGTCTCTATTATCCATGAATGAGTGAGATCATGTGGTATTTTTTCCTTCATTGACTGGCTTATTTCACTTAGCATAATGCTCTCCAGTTCCATCCATGACGTTGCAAATGGTAAGAGTTCCTTCCTTTTTAGAGCAGCATAGTATTCCATCGTGTAGATGTACCACAGTTTTCTAATCCATTCATCTACTGATGGGCACTTAGGCTGTTTCCAGATCTTAGCTATGGTGAATTGTGCTGCTATGAACATAGGGGTGCATATATCCTTTCTGATTGGTGTTTCTGGTTTCTTGGGATATATTCCTAGAAGTGGGATCACAGGGTCAAATGGGAGTTCCATTTTCAGTTTTTTAAGGAAACTCCATACTGTCTTCCATAGTGGCTGCACCAGTCTGCATTCCCACCAGCAGTGCAGAAGGGTTCCTTTTTCTCCACATCCTCTCCAGCACTTGTCGTTTGTTGATTTGTTGATGATAGCCAGAAAGACTTATATTTTTGATATTTATTTTATATATTTAGATGCCATTTAACAAAGAAAAATCAACCAAAAAAATGAGTTCCCGTGTCACCTCTGACACGCGTGTCATAGGTTCGCCATCACTGGGTTAGACTATTACGGCATTATGTACTCAGTATTATGAGGACACAAATGCCTTGATCTTAATTTTGTTTGACCTATGGGGAAAACAGAAAATGCCAGGCGAATTCGAGAAGGAAGGGGCCCCTGTAGCTGAGTGATGAACACAGAGGCTTCAGAGGAACACTCAGGTCTTTGATCTAAGTCTTGGCAGCATCATGGGCGGCATATCCAGAACCCGTGGTTTTAGACTGGAGGCTGCATGACTGACTCTTCCTAATCCTGGTTCTAGAAGGAAGAGTCAGTGGAGCAGCCAGAGTTCTACTACGATGAGTTCGGTTTCCGGGTGGACAAGGAAGGTAAGATTGAGCCCCTTGAGTGTCATCTTGCAGGTGTTCTTGGCAAGGACCCCAATTCCAGTGACTCGTTATGCAGCTGACCTACACAGTTTAGTTGACCTGCTGTTCAAGCGCAAGTTGTTTAGGGGTCAGCTGGCGGTTGGCAGTCTGTGTACACAGAGAGCCAGCTGAAGTTATACTCGATCTTTGACTGTGAGGGCAGACGGAGCCCCTAACCCCTGCGTTGTTCAAGGGACCTATGATTTTTTTAAATTAATTTTATTAATCTTTATATGATGATAAAAACAATGTTCCTTGTAGAGAAGTTAAAAATACAGAAAAGTATAAAGATTAAAACAAATTAACCTATGATCCCACAACCTGAAGATAACTGCTCACATTTTAGTGTATCCTTTGTGTTTTAGTGTAGCTTTGTGTTTATATCTATATATACTTTTCATGTATATGTTTTGTTTTACCTTTTAAAAATATTTTTATTGATTTCAGAGAGGAATGGGGGGAGAGAGAGAGAGAGAGAGAGAGAGAGAGAGAGAGAGAGAGAGATCAATGATGACAGTCACTGCCTCCTTCACACCACCCCCACTGGGGATCGAATCTGCAACTCAGGCCTGTATCCTGATTGGGAATGGAACCAGGACCAAAAACAATGTTCCTTGTAGAGAAGTTAAAAATACAGAAAAGTATAAAGATTAAAACAAATTAACCTATGATCCCACAACCTGAAGATAACTGCTGACATTTTAGTGTATCCTTTGTGTTTTAGTGTAGCTTTGTGTTTATATCTATATATACTTTTCATGTATATGTTTTGTTTTACCTTTTAAAAATATTTTTATTGATTTCAGAGAGGAATGGGGGGAGAAAGAGAGAGAGAGAGAGAGAGAGAGAGAGAGAGAGATCAATGATGACAGTCACTGCCTCCTTCACACCACCCCCACTGGGGATCGAATCTGCAACTCAGGCCTGTATCCTGATTGGGAATGGAACCAGGACCAGGAGGTTGACGCTCAACCACTGAGCCACTCCAGCCCAACTGTTTTGTTTTACCTTAATTTTTTTTTCCAATTACAGTTGACATTCAATATTATTTTAGTTTCATGTGTACAGCATAGTGGTTAAACATTTATATAACTTATGCAGTGATCACCTCAATAAGTTTAGTACCCACCTGGCACCATACATAATTATTACAATACTAGAGGCCCGGTGCACGAAATTCGTGCAAGGGAAGCAGGGGTTGTTGTTGTTGGTGGTGTCTCTCAGCCCAGCCTGTGCCCTCTCGGAATCTGGGACCCTTCAGGTAGGGTCCCTAGGCCTGGCCAGTGATCAGGGCCTATCAGGGCTTTCTTTTCCCCCCGGCTGCCGGCAGCTGGCCCTGCCCCTGCTTGCCATCTGTGCGGCGCTGCCCCCTCTGCTGGCGTAGGGTGCAATCGCTTGGCTGGCCTAGGCCTCCCTCTGTGGGGCAATCAATCGCAGAGCTCTGCAATTGATTGCCCAGCAGAGGCAGGCCCCACCCACCTGGCTGAGACTCCGTGATCGATTGCTGCACAGAGGGTGGCCTAGTCCTTCCTCTTTGGGCTTATTGCATACCCCCCCCCACCCCCGATCAATTGCCCTGCCGGCTGGTGGCCTGGGCCTCCCTCTGCGGGGCAATTGTGGGGTGATGGCAGGGCCCCCCGACCAATTGCATTACACCCGTCTTGGCTGGCCTGGCGCCAGTGTGTGTCATAGCGTGGTCGTCTGGACGGTCATTCAGCTGTTAGGTGGTTCAGTTGATTTGCATATTACGCTTTTATTATTATAGGCTAGTGGCCCAGTGCACAGATTAGTGCACATTGAAAGGAAATTAATTAGGAGAAATATTTTAATGTCGCTATTCGTCCTTTCTCTATAATAGAAGTGTCAACCAAATTCATGATCAACAATGACAGATCGAAACACACTTGTGATTGGCGCCAGCAAGAGCTTTATATGTATCGTGCATGTGCAAGTCAACTTAGCCTTTTATATATATAGAATAAACTTCCTTAACTAGACCTGCTTTCTGATTTAGCTAAACTTTTTCCAGCCCAGTGAAGCACCCCAACTTCTCTTTCAGGTAATTGTCAGCAGTACAGCAGTAAATATCAACATGAAGCAGATTATTATTGTAGATCACGCAGGTAGAACAAAGGGTAAAATATTTAACTGCAGCAGTGTTTGGCTATATTCTGCACAGTGAGAAAACCTGAAGTCATTTTCAAGGTCCACCATTTCTTCTTTTCAATTGGGTTCTAAACTTTCTAAATCTCCGTTTTTCGGCTAATGAAAGGAAAATAGGATTCTACTGAGTCTCCTATCTACCTACTCCAGGAGTTCTGTGAGGATCAAATGAGATGAGGCATAGAAAAACGCTTCACAGACATTTGGTTAAAGTGTAAAATGTTTGCACCTGACTATAAAGCAAGTTGGGTCCTTGGGCTGAAGAAACTCCAAGGTGGCTAGTTGTGAGGGAGAAGAAGCCGGGCGTTGCTACGTGACATCATTACCTGGCGCCCACAGCGATTATTTCTGGGCTGGGCTGTGGGCTGCATTTTGCGCCATGGGGTCTCGGCAGTGTAGGCTGCAATTTGGTGGGGTGTCGCTCTGGGATGGTGGCAGGGTCTGTGTCCCACTTGGGGGAAGCTGAGTGTTGCTTTGTGGGCGCCAGGTCCACGGTGCCATTTCTTTGTAAATCGCCAGTGTGCATCACGGCAGCTCCTGCCTTGAGTGTCTGCCCCCTGGTGGTCATAGTGAGTGTCTGCCCCCAGTGTGTGTCATAGTGACTGGTTGGAGGGACACTTAGCATATTAGCCTTTTATATAGATTACTGACTATAGTCCCATGCTGTACTTTACATCTCCATGACTATTCTGTAACTACCAATTTGTACTTCTATTATTTTCTTTTTAAAAAATTAACTTTATTGGGCTGACATTGAAATTTTATAGGTTTTGCCCTGGCCAGTGTTTCTAAGTGGTTAGAGCATTGGTCCATGCACCAAAGGGTCTCAGGTTCAATCCCCAGCCTGTCAGGGTGCACATGGGAGGCAACCAATCGATGTTTCTCTTTCTCACATGGATGTTTCTCTCTCCCTCCTCTCTGTCTCTCCCTCTTTCCTCCTTCCATCCACTCGCTCTCAAAAATCAATGTAAAAAATATCCTCAGGTGAGGATTAACAAAAACTATATTTTATATATTTTATATCGTTATATATTGTATACATGTTTTAAGTGTACATTTCTTTCTTTTTTTAAAATATATTTTATTGATTTTTCACAGAGCGGAAGGGGGAGGGATAGAGAGTTAGAAACATCAATGAGAGAGGAACATCGATCATCTGCCTCCTGCACACCTCCTACTGGGGATGTACCCACAACCAAGGTACATGCCCTTGGCTGGAATCGAACCTGGGACCTTTCAGTCCACAGGCCGACGCTCTACCCATCGAGCCAAACCGGTTAGGGCTCAAGTGTACATTTCTGTGATACATTATCTATATATTGCATTATGTGCCCACCACCCAAAGTCAAATCATCTTCCATTGCCATATATTTTGCCCCTTTTACTCTTTACAACCCCCCCCCCATCCTCATATACATGTCTGTGGAGTTTTTAAAAATATGTTTTTATTGATTTTTTTAGAGAAATGGGGTGGGGGGAGAGGGAGGGAGAGAGACACATCAATCGGCTGCCTCCTGCACACCCTGCACTGGGGGTTGAGCCTGTACTGTAACCCAGGCATGTGCCCTAACCAGGAATCGAACCGGCTACCTCCTGGTGCATGCATCTGCTCAACCAGCTGAGCCACACCAGCCAGGCTACGTGTTTTTATATTGCTCTTAGAGCTCAACATCATATCATGAGCATTTTTTTCTCAGTTAAGACCTCTTTTAAAGCATATTTTTCAGTGGCTGCATAATATCCCATTATAAGGGGTTTAGCATAATATTTTTATAACCATGTTTCTGTGAGTGGGCCTGCAGGCCATTTCCATTGTTTCCTAGTATAAATGCACCTGTTGGTTCCTGAGTGGGCTATGGGGAAAGCCATTTTCCAGAGCCCAGGATGGTCTCTCACCAGGATATAACTGTGACTAGAAGATTTTAATTGGTTGAAACCAGTCATCTTCAGGTCATTTGTATTTACAATTCTGACATAAGTTTTCCTTATTCTCTAGTTTGCAGGCATATATCTGGAAGTCAGAACTCAGGAAACTTTCTAGTATGATGGAAATAGTCTATATCTCCATGGGGACAGTGTTTATACATTTGTTTATTGATACTCACCAAAATGTTCCCTTAACATTTGTGCATTTTACTGTATGAAAATTCACTAAAGGTCGGATCTAGAAAGCTGAGGCTGTGACTTAGGACGAGTGAGGATGAGGCGTTCTGTGGGGCTGACTCACACTGAGACTGCCAGGTGGCTGGCAGGCTCGTCCATGTTGACTGGAGCAGTTCAGGAGGCCAACTGTTGTCCACTCCCCCCTGCTGCATCCCCAGTACCCTGAACAGAACCGAAGGTGGTCTTGGCCTCATGGAGTTCCCCAGCAATAAACAAATCTATCATACTAGAGGCCCAGTGCACAAAAATTTGTGCACTCGGGGGGAAGGGGGGGTCCCTCAGCCCGGCCTGTGCCCTCTCGCAGTCTGGGACCCCTCGGGAGATAACGACCTGCTGGCTTAGGCCTGCTCCCGGGTGGCAGAGGGCAGGGCTCCCGGGTGGCTGACCTAGGTGCAGCCCCTGGTCGGGCTCAGAGCAGGGCTGATTGGGGAGTTGGGGCGCCGCCCCTGTCATGCACAGAGCAGGGCGGATCGGGAGGTTGCAATGCCACCCTCAGTCACGCTCAGGGTAGGGCTGATTTGGGGGTTGGGGCACCGCCCCCTGTCACACTCAAGGCAGGGTCGATGGGGAGGTTGCGGCGCCACCCCCTGTCACACACAGAGCAGGGCCAATAAAGGGGTTGGGGCTCTGCCCCCTGTCACTCACAGAGCAGGGCCTATCAGGGGGCTTGGGGCTCCATATCCTGTCACGCACAGAGCAGGGTCGATCAGGGGGGGTTGGGGAGCTCCCCCCTGTCACGCACAGAGCAGGGCCCATCAGGGGGTTGGGGAGCTCCCCCCGTCACTCACAAAGTAGGGCCGATAGGGGAGTTGGGGCACCGCCCCCTGACACACACAGAGCAGGGCGGATCAGGGGGGTTGGGGTGCCGCACCCTGTCACACTCAGGGCAGGGCCGATGGGGAGGTTATGGCTCTACCCCGTCACATACAGAGCAGGGCCCGTGGGGGGCAGTTGGGGCGTTGCCCTCTATCACCCACAGAGCAGGGCCGATCATGGGGTTGGGGCACCGCCACTGTCACACTCAGGGCAGGGTCGATGGGGAGGTTGCGGCGCCACCCCCTGTCACACACAGAGCAGGGCCAATAAAGGGGTTGGGGCTCTGCCCCCTGTCACTCACAGAGCAGGGCCTATCAGGGGGCTTGGGGCTCCATATCCTGTCACGCACAGAGCAGGGTCGATCAGGGGGGGTTGGGGAGCTCCCCCCTGTCACGCACAGAGCAGGGCCCATCAGGGGGTTGGGGAGCTCCCCCCGTCACTCACAAAGTAGGGCCGATAGGGGAGTTGGGGCACCGCCCCCTGACACACACAGAGCAGGGCGGATCAGGGGGGTTGGGGTGCCGCACCCTGTCACACTCAGGGCAGGGCCGATGGGGAGGTTATGACTCTACCCCGTCACACACAGAGCAGGGCCCGTGGGGAGGGGGGTTGGGGCGCTGCACCCTGTCACACACAGAGCAGGGCCGATCGGGGTTGGGGCGCTGCACCCTGTCACACACACAGCCGCAGGGCGATCAGGGGGTTGGGGAGCTCCCCCCTATCAGGCACAGAGCAGGGCTGATCAGGGGGTTGGGGCGCCTTTCCCTATCACGAACAGAGCAGGGCCGATAGGAAGGTTGTGGCCCCACCCCGTCACACACAGAGCCCCAGGGCAATCAGGGCGCTGCCCCCTGTCACGCTGATCCCGGTGCGGGGAGGCCTCGCGGCTCCGCTGATCCCAGTGCTGGGAGGCATATTGCCCTTTTACTATATAGGATGGAGGCCTGGTGCATGTGTGGGGGCCGGCTGGTTTGCCCTGAATGGTGTCCTGGATCAGGGTGGGGGTCCCCACTGGGGTGCCTGGCCAGCCTGGGTGAGGGGCTGAGGGCTGTTTTCAGGCTGGTGGGTGACGGAAGCTCCCAACCGCTCCTTTTTTTCTTTTTTTTTTTTTATTCTGGGCCAGCTTTAGCTCTGAGGCTCCAGCTCTTAGGCCTCTGCTCCTGAAAGCAGGTATCTGGTTTGTTTTGGTTCTATAATCGAAACAATGTATAACTCCAGCTCTGAGATCCCGGCTCGCTGAAAGCAGGTTTCTGGGGTTTTGTTTAGCTTCTATATTTGTTACAATGTTTCTTAAACTGCAAGCTCAGAGGCCGGCAAGGCAGGCGGGGAAAGTTGGAGTCCTCCGTCACTGAAGCAAGCAAGCCTCATGTTAGTTTCAAGCTGCCTGGCTGCCGGCCGCCATCTTGGCTGGCAGTTAATTTGTGTATCTCGCTGATTAGCCAATGGGAAGGGTAGCGGTTGTACACTAATTACCATGTTTCTCTTTTATTAGATAGGATGCTGAGGGGAAAGAGCTATGAAAGAATTCCAGGAACTAGGGAGGAGGGAGGTGGATTGTTTATAGGAAGGCTTCTCCAAGGTGGACACATTTGATTGGAGACTGGGAGGAAGAGAGGCAGTGAGTATGTGCAGCCAAGGAAGTGGAACAATAAGTGCAAAGGCCCTGGAGCAGGAGTGGATTTGGTGGGGAGTAGCTGGAGTGGAGGAAGCAAGAGAAAGGTAGGAGATGAGGCCAGGGAGAAGATGGGACAGGAGAAGGTGGGTCACAGAGCGTGGTGAGGCGGTAGGTGAGGCGCCCCTGCTGGTGGCAATTGGTAGGAGTGAGCGGGCGGGTGGGTAGTACTAGAGGGCTCTGAGCAGAGTGTCCTGTCTGACTTGCCTCGTCAAGGGCGCTCTGACTGCTGTGGAGGATCGCCCTTAGGGAGGCAGGGGCGGAACAGGGAGGAAGGCTGGTGGGAACCCGCAAGGAAGGTGATGGCTTGGATGGGCAGTGGTCAGAGGTGGTGAGTGGGGAGATTCTGCCTGTGCTCTGAGGGCTTGATCCAGGGGTAGAAGTGGAGGTGGTTCTGAGGTTTAGGCCCGAGCATCTGGAGAGTGGAGGGGGCTCTGTGGGTCTGGGAGATCTTGGAAGGGCAGGTTTGCGGGGAGAGTGAAGTGCTCCTTGGGCCATGGAAACTATGGCTCTGGGTTTCCGTGGTGGATCTGGGCCCTGGACTGGAAGCCCAGACACATTTTCCTTCCTCCTTGCTCACCGCCCTGTCCTGGTGCTCTCCTGGCAGAGGGTGCCGACCCCAGTTCCAGCAGGCTGCCTGCTGTGTCTCTGATGGAGGACCCTCCCCAACGGCTGCGGTGGCAGGCCCACCTGGAGTTCACCCATAACCACGATGTGGGCGATCTCACCTGGGACAAGATTGCTGCCTCCCTGCCCCGCTCAGAGAAGCTCCGCTCCCTGGTGCTGGCCGGCATCCCACACAGCATGAGGCCACAGGTGAGGCCATGGAGGCCAGGCCACAGAGGGCCACAGAGGCTCAGGTGTCTCACCAAAGACTGAATGCTTATTGGCTCCTCCTCTCAGCTGTGGATGCGGCTCTCCGGGGCCCTGCAGAAGAAGAGGAACTCAGAGTTGTCCTACCGGGAGATGGTGAAGAACAGCTCCAACGATGAGACCATTGCTGCCAAACAGGTGAACGGGGTGGTCCTGCAGGCAGGCAGTGGTCTGCCTGGGGTTACAGGAGTCCCCTTGTTGGTCTCGCCTTGGCAGGGTGGCTGGGGAGAGCACAGCAGCTGCATAGCAGGCCTGGGCAGTCCTTTCACCCACAGATGTGTACCTGGGCATTTTGGCTCCCTCCTGGGTTCTCTGTAGGCAGCAGGGGGAATTGTCAAAAAGGTCATCTAACCAGGTGCACATTAGGGTCACCTGGAGACTTAAGCACACATTTCCAGGCCTCGTTCCAGAGATCCTCATTCCATAGTTCTGGCCTGGAGCCCAGGAACCTGCATGTTGTTTGTGAGTTCCCCAAGGGAATCTGGTAGAATCAGCTACACTAGCCGGCTCTACTCCTGAAGAGAGGAGCACAAGGAATCCCCATTCCTGGGAGAGAAGCCCACCTGGGGAGTGCCCTCTCGTGTCAACAGCGTGGAGGGTGTGGGCCCACAGGCGTGCAGCGGTCTCATAGGGTCTTGTTGTGGGTGGGCCGCTGACAGATTGAGAAGGACCTGCTCCGCACCATGCCCAGCAACGCCTGCTTCGCCAATGAGAGCAGCATCGGGGTGCCCCGCCTGCGCAGGGTTCTCCGAGCACTGGCCTGGCTCTACCCTGAGATTGGTTACTGCCAGGGCACAGGCATGGTGAGCACAGTTGGGAAGGGGAGGGGGTGTCCCCAAGAGTGTTCTCCAGGCCCCAGGGACCAATCCAGGGCAGTAGGACCAGAAGCAGGGGTGAAGGTGGGAGTACCCAAGGAGGGCTGTAGCTGCCAAATACGGTGGTTCTATCCTGAGAAAGGCACACAGTCCGTGACATGACCCTCAGAAGGGTGCTGCTTCTCATTTGTGTGGAGACCTGGGTCGAGGCCCCTTGTCCCCCTGCCCTGGCCAGGTGGCCGCCTGCCTCCTGCTGTTCCTGGAGGAGGAGGACACCTTCTGGATGATGTGCGCCATCATCGAGGACCTGCTCCCTGCCTCCTACTTCAGCACCACCCTGCTGGGCGTCCAGACAGACCAGCGGGTCCTGCGCCACCTCATTGTCCAGTACCTGCCCCGCTTGGACAAGCTGCTCCAGGAGCATGACATCGGTAAGGGCCACCCGAACTCTCCAGGGTTGAGGGCTCTTGCCATGCTGACTCAGATACTGTGGATCTGGGGCTTCCTGGCAGAGCCTGCAGGGGGCGCAGCAGCTGGCTGCCTTCGGGGAAGAAAGGAGCTCCTATGAGGATGACTGACCGGGGATGCGGCACATGCAGCCTTTGTTGCTCTTGTTCTCTGATGCTGCACTGTCTCCTCCCTCCCCTTGGAGCAGGATGGGCCTCCTGCTTTTTGGGAGACACTTTTCACCCTTCCCCAGCGCCTGGCGGTGCCCCTTCTCTCAGACTATCTCATGCCAGTGTCCCTGGTTGTGTCCACAGAGCTGTCCCTGATCACGCTGCACTGGTTCCTCACGGCCTTCGCCAGCGTGGTGCACATCAAGCTGCTGCTGCGCCTCTGGGACCTGTTCTTCTATGAGGGCTCCCTGGTGCTCTTCCAGGCCACGCTGGGCATGCTGCGCCTCAAGGTGCGGCTGCAGCCCCGCCCCCCACCCCCGGGCCACGCTGCCCAGCTGCCAATGAGGAGCCCGTGGGCCAGACGCAGCTGGTGCTCCTCTTCTGGGGCATGCAGTGGGGTCCACGCTTCAGCATCCTGTGGCCTCAGCACGAGCCCCTCCTGAGAGCCCCTGCAGGGGGAATCTCCTGGGGCCAGGGACTCCCTTGTGCTCAGCTGATCTTCCAGGAAGTCACACATGGCTGGGTGCTGATTGGGGGCAGCTCATGGGCCTGGTGCCAGGCAGTGACTCCCCCTTTCCCCTCATATGGCCCAGGAGGAGGAGCTGATCCAGTCAGAGAACTCGGCCTCCATCTTCAACACGCTGTCGGACATCCCCTCGCAGATGGAGGACGCGGAGCTGCTGCTGGGGGAGGCCATGCGGCTAGCTGGCTCCCTAACGGACGTGGCTGTGGAGACCCAGCGCCGCAAGCACCTGGCCTACCTGCTTGCAGACCAGGGTCAGCTGCTGGGGACCAGCACCACCACCAACCTCTCTCAGGTGGGCCTGTGAGGGAGGAGCCATGAGGACCCCCGCTGTGCCGTCCCCTCCCCAACCCAGCACCCAGGCTAGGCCTGGCCCAGCAGACCCAGCTGTGGGGTGACATCCAGTTTGGGTGTAGGAAGACCCAGCTTTGAACTGACAGTACATTTCTGACCCCAGCCGGCCTCGGAGGCCATTTCCCACGAGGTAGTCCCTGTGAGAGGCCCGAGCTGCCCCCAGGAAGGCTCTGTGCCCTTCCTCTGGTGCCGAGATTCCCTCTACTCGGCTGGGCCCCGGGAGCCCTCCCGCTGCTGACCCATTCCCGTGCCTGCAGGTGGTTCGTCGCAGGACGCAGCGGAGGAAGTCTGGTTTCACCTCCCTGCTCTTCGGTGAGTCCTGGCCCAGTTCAGCGGTTTCTTCACGGCCAGTCGAGTCTAAGCTCTTGGAGCCTGGGGTTGGAGGGCGGCAAAGACGGGGGGTGTCCATCATCCTCACACTGCGGGGTGGACCCTGAGCTTCCTTGGCGTTGGCAAGGGGACCAGGCGGGAGCCATGGCTGTCATAGCCTTTTGGACCCTCAGGGGAGGACGACCTAGAGGCACTCAAGGCCAAGAACATCAAGCAGACGGAACTGGTGGCTGACCTCCGGGAAGCCATCCTCCGTGTGGCACGCCATTTCCAGTGCACTGACCCCAAAAACTGTAATGTGGTGAGTCACATGCTCCCAGTTGTGTGCCCAATGGGTCGACTTGGGGGGGCTCTCCTTTCCCAGCCCTATCCTGAGGCACCTTCCCCTTGGTGGGCCTTCCCACTTCTCTGGCAGGAGCTGACTCCAGACTACAGCATGGAGAGCCACCAGCGGGACCACGAGAACTATGTGGCCTGCTCACGCAGCCACCGGCGCAGGGCCAAGGCCCTGCTAGACTTCGAGCGACACGATGACGATGAGCTAGGCTTTCGCAAGAATGACATCATCACGGTGCGTGGGGCGAGGCTTGCTTGGGAGGTGGGTGCTCAGAGGCAGGTGGAGCCTGGTTGCTGGGAGCAGGTAGCATTGGTCCTGCCACCTGCCAGCCCAGAGGGTACAGCCAGATTATTCAGCCTCAGCCAGGCCCTCTCCGTGCCGAGTATTTCCACCTGGCTGAGGATGAAACCGGATGGTGTGCGAGGCACTGGGCCCAGGCAACCACAGCTTTGCCTCCTGCTCTTTTTCTCTACAGATCATTTCTCAGAAGGATGAGCACTGCTGGGTCGGGGAGCTGAATGGCCTAAGAGGTGAGGCTGGTCACTCTTTGCTATATCCCTCCTGGCCTCTTCCCCTCACCAGGAACTTGGCTGAGCCTGTCCTCAGCCCCATTGAGGGGGTGGGGGGGTGGAAGTGTGGGGACACCAGGCTCCTCACAGGACCCTGCCTCTCCCACAGGCTGGTTTCCAGCCAAGTTTGTGGAAGTCCTGGATGAACGGAGCAAAGAGGTAAGAAGGGCACAGGGCAGGGCTGCCCCTGGGAGCTGCTGCTGCCTCCACCCTGGCAAGGCCTGCACCCTCCTGGCCAGGGCCTGTGTCCTGAGCGAGTTCTGGCTTGAGGCAGGGGATGTGAGGACAGGGACAGGGTGACTGGCTGCAGGTGCAGGGCTGGGGCCTCTCAGACCCCGTCCCCCACCAACAGTACTCCATCGCGGGGGATGACTCTGTAACGGAGGGCGTCACAGACCTTGTGCGAGGGACCCTCTGCCCAGCCCTCAAGGCCCTGTTTGAACACGGACTGAAGAAGCCGTCTCTGCTCGGGGGCGCCTGCCACCCCTGGCTGTTTATTGAGGAGGTGAGTCCGTAGCTGGACCCATGTCCTCCACCATCCTTTTCCCCAGGTCCCTGGGCTCTGTGGAGCTGGCAGGAGGAGCTCATGGGTTGGTGATGTGCACTGACTTGGACCCTGTAGCTTTAACTTGGAACCTACCCCATTGTCCCTGATGTTCTCTCCCTACAACCCCCAGGCAGCAGGCCGGGAGGTGGAGAGAGACTTCGACTCAGTGTATTCTCGCCTGGTGCTGTGTAAGACGTACAGGTAACTGGGCCCCAGTCCCCCACGTTGGCAGGGGTCCTGGCAGCATCATGGCGGGAGAGAGCAGCCCAAGCCTGCACATCTGGCAACTTTGGGTTCCCCTCTCCCCCAGGTTGGATGAAGATGGCAAAGTTCTGACCCCGGAGGAACTGCTCTATCGGGTAGGCAGGGCCATGGGTGAGGTCTGGCTCCTGGGCTGGCAGCTGGGGCGCCTGTGTGACAGCTGTGTCCTCCCAGGCAGTGCAGTCTGTGAATGTGACCCACGACGCTGCACATGCACAAATGGATGTCAAGCTCCGCTCTCTCATCTGTGTGGGGCTCAAGTGAGTGTCTGTGCCTACCGTGGGCGTGACAGTCCACAGTTGGATGAGTGGCAGCCTGGGCTGTGGCCCTTGGGGGGAGCAGGGGCTGTGAGCTGGGCCTTCTAGGCCCCCAGGAGTTGGACAGACAAATGGAAAGTGGCAAGGGTGACCCCCAATGATCTTTCTCCAGCACGAGACCAGCTGCTGCTTTATGGGGAAGGTGCTTGAGGATTTATGAAGCACAGACTTTAAGCAACATGACCAGTGAAGGGGCTTCCCAGAAATGAGTCTGCTGCAGCAAACTAGGGAGGGGTGCCTGCCTGAGAGGCCTTGGGCATTTGTGAGGCTCAGGTCTGGGTGAAGGAGATGTTCCTGGATTGGCCCTCTGGGGTGGGAGGAGGAGTGGTTTGCAGAGGCACAAATGTCCCCGAGACATGCTCAGAATATGGCTGTGACCCCAGCGGGCTGGTGAGTATGCACTTCACTCCTGGACTGGCCAGCAGGGGTCAGTGATCCCACCTCCTTTACTCTCAGATGCAGAGGAAAGAGCTGATAGGACTGAGGGCCCTGTGTGTCTCCCAGTGTGAGGGAGCTGGAGCCAGGGGCCGAGAGTAAAGGAGTTGGGGGTCACCTGAGGAGGCTGAGAAGTGGAGGAAAGGGGGCTGGGGTTAGAGGAACCCTGAAGTGGCGATAGCCCAGTCCAGCACTGGAGGGGAGAACCCCACTCATGGTCCTCAGAAGGTTCTGTGGATGGCCCACTCCCCCCACCTGTCCCCAGTGAGCAGGTCCTACACCTGTGGTTGGAGGTGCTCTGCTCCAGCCTGCCAACCGTGGAGAAGTGGTACCAGCCCTGGTCCTTCCTGCGAAGCCCCGGCTGGGTCCAGATCAAGTGTGAGCTCCGGTGAGGACCCTGCTCTGGTGGCCCTGGGGTAGGGGGACCGAAGGAGCTGACCTGAGGGTGACTGACAGCTTCCCCTTCCTCCCCTCCAGTGTCCTCTGCTGCTTTGCCTTCAGCCTCTCCCAGGACTGGGAACTTCCTATGAAGAGAGAGGTGGGTGGTGGGGGTTGGTCCTTAGCCCAGCAACCTGCCTTCCTCCTGGAGGGCTGCGGTGGGTGTGGTGGCTGAGGCAGGGCCCCTGCCACCTTGGGCTTCCTCGCTCTGTGCAGGAGGAGAAGAAGCCCCTGAAGGAGGGCGTCCAGGACATGCTGGTGAAGCACCACCTTTTCAGCTGGGATATAGATGGGTGACACACTTCCTCCAATGGCCCTGTCACACCCAGACCTCTCCCAACCCGTCGGCTATCAGAGCAGCTGCTTCCTTAAGAGAAGGGCGTTGGGATGGGGGCTGACGTGGTCCAGGCCTAACCCAAGCTACGGGACCAAGGGAAGACGACACTGGAGTTTGGCCAGGCACCATGGTAGGGAGATTGGAGACACCACCCTGGTGGCAGCCTGGCTCACTCTATCCCTCCCAGTGTCTATGGAGGCTCCAGGCCCCACCCTCACTACTTGTACTGACCAAAAACCTCATGAGGAGGTAGAGAGCCACCTCTGTCCGCTTTTGCTCAGGAAGGGAGTGGGGGTGGCTAAAGGCTCCTTGGCCTGTAAATAAATTGTCTTTGAGAAGCACCTTCTGTCTTCAATCCAATTGGGACCATAGAACCCTATGTCCAAGGTTCTGTCCTTTCTGGAATGGCCTAGAACGGACAGCCTGGCTGGGAAGGTGGGGTTAGGGTGTAGGGCCCAGCCATACCACCCACCTCATCCATAGATTGACCAAGAGGGACTAACAAGCTGGTCTTTTTTCTTTTATTTTAAAAAGTTCACACAGTTTCCCCACCCCTGTCCCAGCACTGGTGACCCCCCCCCTCCCCAAACCCCTAGAATAACAGTGACAGCCAGAAGGGAGGCTGGGCCCCAGGGCAGGAGGAAGCCATAGTTTGACGGCTACATCTGGCCCCACTATGGCGCTAATGCCCCTCCTGTCCCAGGGCCGTGGTGGCTGCAGTGAGGCAGCAGGACGGAATGTGGGCAGGTGGCCAAGATGCACCTCTGCCCTCGTGGCACTGATAACGAGCAGGACAGGTGGGGTACAGGCTGTGATGGGGTGTCTACATGTCAAACACACGTGATGGGTGGAGCAGGGGTCTTCAGACCCTTCTATATGTGCACAGTAGGATGGGAAGGAACTTCATCCACCTCTTACCCCCCAAAAATATATGTATATATGTATGGCGATATATAATATAGAGGTATGTACACCTGTACAGAACATGTTTGCCACCAACCACTAAATGGTTACTCTACAGCAAGACACTAACATGGCAGCGCCTCCCCCAGCCTAGGAAACCTGGGGTTAGGGTCACGGGGAATGGAGAGGTAGAGGCCCAGTTTTTCTTTCCCTTGTAGGGAAGAGAAGGGAAGGAGGGAGTTCATACCTCGCCCACCTGAGCAAACTGTAGCCAGGCAGGTACCTCCAACCTCACAAAAGGAGGTCAAATAGAATGTCCCTGGCCTGCCCAGGTCTCCAAAACCCCTGGGTGACCCTGAGCCAGGGAGGGGAAAGCAGGGCCTGTGATTGTCAGGACTCACGACCACGCAGAGCTGGATCCCGCAGGAGAGAGCTGAGCTCCCTAGAGTTCCTGAGGCTCCCCAGCTTCCAGCCCCTCCAGTTCCCTGGCAAACCTGAGAGCTACAAGCAGGAATCCCAATGCAGCTGCAAGTCATGGCCATCAAGGAAGTCCGTGGAGAAGAGGCTGGGGGCCGTGTTGCTGAGTGGGGCCAGGCTGAGCACGGGGCCACCTGATGACAGCTCCAGCCAGTCCATGCTGTCCAGGTGGCCATCAGCCAGGTCCAGGCCCATGCTGCTGGGCTCAGGGGCAAAGTGCAATTCCGAGGTGTCCATGGGTGAGGGGGGGTGGTCCAGGATGGCAGAGCTGCTCAGCATCTGACTGTGGAGGTCGTCAATGAGGGAGAGGGGCTCTGGCCCCTCATGTCCACCAGTCAGCAGGGGTAGCCCAGTGCTGCTCTCCAGGAAGTCCTCCAGGCGCCCAGGAAGGACAGGTGAGGTCGAGGGCAGGGCAGCCTGGGGAAGCTCAGCAGAGGGTGGGGACTGCGTGGCCAGGGGCGACCCACAGGCTGCTGTTGTGGGGGGCTTCTCTTTCCCTGGCAGGGATGGTGGCTCCTTGAAATCTGCTGAAATTTCTAACAATCAAGAAAGTGAAAGGATGTCAGAAACCAGGCCTCAATAGGACCTAAAGTTGGATTCTACCTTATACCATGTATGTATAAAAGTTAACTCAAAATGGGTCAAAGATCTAAATTCAGGAGCTAAAAATACCAAATTCTTACAAGAAAACTGGACTACAGTAAAATTTAAAATTTGTACATCAAAGGACACTATCAAGAGACTGAAAAGAAAACCCATGGAATTGGGAGGAAATATTTACAAATCATGTATCTGATGAGTGATTCATATCCACAACAAAACCCAACTGAAAATGGCAAAGGACTCAAAATTTCTCCAATAGAAGGTACACAAAGGGCCTATAGGCACATGAAAAAATGCTTGACATCACTAGTCATCAGGAAAATGCAAATCAAAACCACAATGAGGTACCGCTTATCCACTGGGATGGCTATAAAGAATATACTTATTAGTGATATGGAGAAATCTGAACCCTGTCCACTGCTGGTATGCATGAAAGGTGCAGCTGCTATGGAAAAGTTGTGTGGTTCCTCAAAAAGGTAAATATCGAAAACTATGATCCAACAACCCCACTTCTGGGGATACACCCAAAATAAGTGAAAAGCGCGCAGGGACTGAGAGATCTGTACACCCATGTGCACAGCAGCATTATGCAGAGTAACCAAGAGGTGGAAACAACCTGGGTGTCCATCAGCGGAGAATGGATCAACACAATGCGATACACCCATTTGATGAAGTATTCAGCCATAAAAAGGAAATTCTGCACATGCTATGTGTATGAATCTTGAGGGCAGAACCAACGGGGACAAAGACTGCATGATTCCACTTATGTGAGGTGCCTAGGAGAGTCAACATCATGGAGACAGAATAGGACAAAGGTTACCAGGAACTGGGGGGAGGAGGGCAGGTTACTGTGAAATGGGTAAGCGCGTGTCAGTATAGGATGAAGAAGTTCTAAAACAGTGGTGATGGTTGCACAACACTGAATGTACTTAATGCCACTAAATTGTACATTTAAAGTGGTTAAATGGCAAATCTTGTGTATTTTACCATAATAAATCAAAATTATGCAGAAACCAGGCTTGCTCCCTGACCTAGGTCCTATCTTCCCACCCACTCTGCTCCCGTCCCAGCTGGACACACTGCTCTGACCAGATGACCAGCTCCCTCTGAGGTAGCTTGTCAACCTGCCCAAATGCCACCACAGGATGCTGCCACTCTACCCATCTGATTCAAATGCCCTCTTCTCCTGGCATCCTTGCCACCTTTTCTCTGGCCACTTCTCAGCACTCCCCTCCTCTTTCTCTGCCATCTCTCGAGGCTGGAGCTCAAGGCCTGCTCCCTTTCCGCTTCCTGCACAATCTCTCTTCTGTTCTTGGACAGCCTCATCCCTCCAGTTTCAGTTCCTCTGAAGTTCACACCCAGGCCTCTCCAACTGCCCAGGAGCCTCAGTGCTACCTGCCCTGAGGCCCCACTGCAGACCCTGGCATCCAGGGAGTCTCCCTAAGATCAGAATCAGTGACCTTGAAAGTAATGTCAGCTTTTGAGCTTTTTTTTTTTTAAATAAAATGTTGACATAAAATTGACCATTTTAAAGTGTACAATTCCATGGCTGGACTCCCACTTTACCTTCCCATCTTAATCCTCTTCCTATTGACGTAATTAAGCAGCTGAAAGAGAACTTCCACACACTCTGCCTCGTGCCTGCTGCCACCAATGAAATCCCTGTGCTCAGACTCTTCCAGACCTGCTGCTTCCCACACCTTCAACCCACTTAAAAGGCACTTGCCCCCAGTCCCACTGTAACACCCTGGCTGAGGTCCCCGTCTTCCCTGACCGCCCATCAGCAGCCCTTGGCTTCAGAAGCGGCTCACTGCCCAGCCTCATCTGCTTGTGTCCCCAACTCCATCTCATTCTTTCTGTTCACCCAGCCTCCTGACTGCCAATCTAGACACCAACAACTCCCAAATTACTGCCTCCAGCCCAGACCTCACCTGGGCGGTGTCCACATTGATTCCTCCAGTTTTGGGGACATAATCTACGCCCAGCTGAGGCTGCACCTTATATGTCCCCCCCCCACACACCCCACCGGAGCTCCCCCGCAGTCACACAGCTGCATCCTAGTGACTCAGGCTGAAACCCTTGGTGTCATCCTTCCTAATCCATTAGGAAGTCACACTGGCACTCCAAAATACACCCAGGCTCCAGCCTTCTCCGCTTCACCACTGCCTCCTAAGCCTCGTCCCTGGCCTCTGGCCTGGATCACTCCTGGCTCCTGCCCTTACACCTGAACACTCCTCAAAGATGTGTGGTTCTGGCGTCAGAGTCAAAGCTCCTCTACCCTGCACCCAGGAGGCCTTGTGATCTGTCCCTGCCCTGACTTCTGCACCTGTTCACCAACCACCCACCATGCACCTCAGACCTCTCTTCCCTCTTCATAGCACTTCTCTAACATGATATAATTTGTTTTGTCGTTTATCTCTCACAAAAAGGCATTCACTGTTTTGCTCATTGCTATGTCCCAGGGCTGCAGGGACAGTGCCTGCCAGGCAGTGGGTGCTGGGTAAAGCGAACGTGTGTTGCTACACCCCCTCCCCCAGCCCCTGGAGAGCATGCATCTCAGCCCTTGCTGTATCTAAAGTACAAAACCACAATCGATCAACCCACTGAGGGCTGGAGACAACCTATGGAGAAAGGAGGAGGTTGGGGAGGCAGCTTGGGGCCTTACCTCCACTCTGAATAAGAATGTCAAACAGGTCATCCATCTGTTGGCTCGAGGAACCATTTTCCTATGGGAGAAAAATAGGAAGAAAAAAAAGATGAAAATCTACAACAGGAGGCCCCCAGCCAGGCTCAAGGTATAGATAGGCCTTCTTCCCCTCTGCCCCTGAGCCGGCAGCCAGACCAGAATGGCCCCCTCCCTCAGGCCTCTCTGACCTCACAAGACTGGCTCCTGCCTACCCCTATCCTCCAGCTGGACTCGGGGGAATTGCGGGAGCCCAGCAGCCTAGGTACCGCCCAACGTGGCCAGGCCTCAGTCTACCTTCTTCACCTGCTGTCTGGGCTGCTGGTTCACGGCTTCCTCATAGCCAGGCGGCTCCTTCTTTGGCAGAGAAGTGGAGGTCCCAAATGGGGGCTGTGGCAGGTGCTCCAGGTCCATCTGGGCTGCTGGGACAGGGGCTGGAGAACCAGGCTGGGACAAGGGCTGGACAGAATGGGGAGAGGAGCAGTGATTGGCGTGAGGGAAACAGCCCAGGGATCTGCACACTCAAGGAGCACAGGCAGGAGGCGCCTACCGTCTAGGCCAGGCCATCTTGGCCAGCTGCACTGGCTTTCGGGAAGCTTTCATGAAAGCCGTTGGGGAAGAAGGAATAAGGGTTGGGGGAGGTCCTGACCTCTGATCCTGCAGAGGGTGGGGTGAGCATGGAGTTTGGTGCAAGCCACATGAGAGGGAGGGGGCGCTCTGGGCTAATTCCTCCCTTTCTGTCTCAGAGCCCTTGTCTCCCATCCTGAGGTGCCTGGTTCCTGTCACTGTCCCCTCCACCCTGTTCTGCAGGGCTGAGGCCACACAAAGCCTAAAGCAGGCTGGGTGACGGGTCTGGGCTGTGAAGGTGGCAGCAGCAGGGAGTCAGCTGCCAATGGCACCTTGGTGGGACAGCTGGCCTGAGTGGGGAAGAGGAGTGAAGGTCACCGCAGGCCCAGCCCAGCAGCCCCTCCCTGACCCTCACCTGGGGCCCTGTCCCACTCCCATGGAGCAGAGGCAAGAGTGGGCCCTAGCCTGGGTGGGGGCTGCTCAGGGCCCTCTGCCAGGGTGCAGGATGTTCTGGTAGCAATGGCCCGAGGAGATGGGCAGTCACTGATGGTTCTACCCTCATGGGTGTGGGGTCATGGGCAGGTCCCTTAACCATCCCAGATCTTAGTACCTTCTTGGTGACATGGGGATGGAGGGTTGAAGGGAAGATTAAAGGAAGGCAGCCTAACTGCCCCACCATGGGGGCGGCCAGTAAACAGGCTGTCATTAGAAGTACCACACACACTCCTGTGTCCCCTGCCCTCCCACACCCAGGTACCTGCTGAGGGCTCCCACTGGCCAGGCCAGGGCTGTCTGCATTCTTATTGGTCACGGTGAGGACAAGGTGGGTCCCTGCGGAGTCAGTGATGACGGTGGGAGGTGTCACCCCTTTGATGAGGCTGGGGCCCTGTGGGCCCAGAAGCAGCTGGGGTGTGGGGGCCGGCTCCGGCTCAGGCAGCATGGCTTCCTGCTTCACCACCACCGAAGGAGGCACCAGGGCACAAGTGTCTACGTGGTGGGGAGTGGGGGCCGCCAGGCTGGGACTGAAGGGATGAGCAGGGCCCAGGGATGGCTGGCTCAACTGGCAGCTGGAGAAGCTGTTTTCTTGCTTCACTGGGACGCCAAGAGGGGCAGGGGTGGGGGCGGGGGCTGGGGCTGGGGCTGGCGGGGGCTGCTGGGCCCGCTTCTCCTGCTCCAGCTGCAGCCTGAGCCACTCCACCAGCTGCTGCTTCTGCCGGAGCATGCGGGTCAGCTCCTCAATCTGCTTGTCCTTTTCCTGCAGCATCTGGTCCTTGTCACGCCCCTCCAGCTCTGCCCGCACCCCAGGGCTCACGCAGCAGGACCCGGCCCGGGGACCCTCCTCCTTCACAAGGATCTGCAGTGGCGAAGTCTGCAGGGTGAGCTGGGTCAGTGGTGATGTCACCATCTCGCCAAAGGTGTCCCCAGGTGTGGAGTTCTCATCTCCCGTGCTAAGCAGTGAACGCTCTGAGGGAGTGGGAGACACGGGGGGTGTGGAGCCCGTGCTGCCAAATTTCACCACTCCATTGCTGGTCACCGTAGCCACTACCACCTCGGCTGGGGCCAGGCCTGCTGCCACCAGAGCAGGCCCCGTGCTTAGCCGGGCTGCCGGGAAGGCTACCACCACCTCGCCAGCCTTGGGCAGGATAGAGGTGGCAGCAGGGACCTTGGGGGCTCCGGGGGCAGGGCTGACTTGTTCTTGGTAGGCACGCAGGCGCTCAATCAGGTCTGTCTTGGTGCCAGAGACGGGCAGTGACCGCAACTTCAGCTCCTGCTTCAGCTCTGCCACCTGCAAGGGGATGGAGAGTCAGGGCAGCAGGGGATGAAGGGAACTGGGTCCAGGAAAGAGGGCACCAGGGAAGGATGGGAGGGACAAGCTTTTTGTCTGTTAGGCCTCGTCTATTCAGGCCTCATTGGTCAGTAACTATACATCAACCGTCTGACCCTCCCACAGCCCTGAGGGTAAGACACATGCCCCCAGCCTCCTCCCTTTTTCCATCCTCACCATCCCGGGGGCCTGGTTAAAATGCTCCCTATCCCGCGTCTGGGCGGGACGTGCCCTCAGCTATCTCCAGCCCCAGCATGATGCTAGTGCTCAATACATATTTAATGAAGTGACTGGATTTTACAGATGAGAAAACTGAGCTCACAAAAGAAAAACGATTTCTCTGAGATCACAGAGCTAACGAGCGGCAGAGTTAGGAGCTATGGCGAGGTCTGATGGGCGCTGAAGCCTGTGCCCAAATGCCCGCACGAGGCCTGTGACTTGCTGTAAGCAGGCCTGCTCAGGAGGGGCCTGCTTGGTTCAGGGGGCAAACTCTCGGAGGAGAATTCGATCCACCGTATATGCTGATCAGGCATAGAAAACAGGCCAGGCCCCAAACATCACCCGCCCCTCCAAGGTCCCAGGACACGAGGATGGGCCACTCCCTTCCCAGGTGGCTCAGCACTGGCCCAGCAGATAGGAGAGGGGTTAAATGCAGAGTGGAAAGGGTGGAGGTGCTGAAGTGGGCAGCCCCGAGTCTGAATCAGGGCTCTGCCACCAGCCAGACCTCCATCCTGAGCCACCTCCAACAGCTCATCCTCAGTGGGGAATACTCCCCGTTTCCCACACTGCACCAAAGAGGCTGAGGAAGAGGAGAGACACACAAGGGCTGAGTGAGCCCCAGGCCCTGGACAGGTGCTGGCTGATGCCGTTTGTGGTCATGACCCGTGACAAGGCTGGTGTCTCGACCAGAGCCAAGCAGGCCTTGAACAGATTCCAGGTGCCTCTGCCAGAGCAGACCCAAGGCTGGAGCTCTGCTCTGCCTGCCATGAGCGTGGACCCTGGGCTGGCGGCTTTCCCTAACTTTGGGGTGACCACCTACCTTCATGTCGTCCAGGTTGGCGGGCAGGGCTCCCAGCTTGCCAGTCAGAGAGGTGCTGTTTTGACGTGCCAGCCCACTGGGCCCAGGGGTGCCCGAGCTGGAACTGGTATTGGTAGTGGAAAGGCTGCGCATCGGGGGGACCCCACCACTTCCCAGAGCCTCACCTGCCGGCCTGAGGAAAAGATAAGGCAGAAATGAGCACCCACCAAGGCCCTCCACCCCAGGGCTGGGTGGAGATGGTGTGGGGCCATTCCTGCAGGATCCAGACCAAAGGATCCTTGAAGGCTGGGGCTCACCCACCCGAGACCGGGCATCTGCCTATCTTGGGGTGCCCACGGGTGGGATGGGCAGGAGGGGGAGGGGGTTCCTACTTTGGGGGGGCCGGCAAGATGGTCTGGTAGTTATAGTGCTGCTGCTGCTGCTGGTTGAGGATCTGCAGCTGGAGGAACAGCTGCTGCTGCTGCAGGATCTTGGCGTAGGAGGAGTCCATGGGGGGTGCCCCCTTGTCCTGCTTTTGGTCCGGGGGGATGTACTGGTGATACTTGAGCTTCTTCACCTTTGGCTTCAGCTCCTTGGCTTTCTTGCTGCGCTGCGACTTCTCGCTGGCAGACTTGGGTTGGCTTTGCTAAGGGCACAGGAGACAGGGACCGTCAGGGGGCATCCTGGGCTTCCAGAGGGAGGCCCCCAAGTGGGAGGCTGGTGGCCGTCCTATTGTAACGGAGTGGCTTCTGAGGAGGCCTCCTGCCCAGTCCCACTCTCTCCATCCAAAATCAGTGCCCAGATTGTCCCAAGGAGGGGCAAGGGCTGACAGAGGGAGCTGCTTCTAGGCTGGAGGGAAAATCAACCAAAAAATATAGTCACTGTCACCCCCAGCAGAGGGAACATGACAAGAAAGTAGAACAGCTGTTTTTGGAGCGTGTGCCATCCACACCAGGTACTTCACAAAGACCAGGTCGTGCAGACCTGCAAGCATCCTGCCTGGGCAGGAACCAGCAAGTCCACGTGAAGATGAGGAAACAGGCCTGTGAAGTCCCTTCCCATGGTCGCAGTGATCTCGATCTCACCACGCGAAGCTGGGACTCCAAAAACTGTTCCTTCACCAAATGGGCCTCCAAGACCCCAGCAGGTACAGAGCCTCCCACGTGAGTGTCCATGAGGACCCAGCAGACCAGGAAGGGCCAGCAGGTCCTGCTGAAAGCCTGTGATGGGTCAGGAAGGGTGGAGCTGGACAGAGGCGGAGCCAGCAGGGCGTGCAGGCAAGGCTGTGGTGGGCCTAGTCGCCTTTGAGCGGAGAGTGTTAGACAGAAGGGTGGAGACGGTGCGGGATCAGCAGGGGTCTCGACCAGGTGGCAGTGGGAGCCAATAGGAAGGTTTGGGTAGACGGACTAGAGGAAGAGGGGACAAAAGGAGCATGAGGCAGGTAAGCAGTTCAAGGGTTTATGGCTTTGAGCTTTGGCAACTGTGACAATGGTGGTCCCTTCATGGGAGTCAGGTAGAGGTTCTGAGTTTGCTATGGAGCAGCAGTTCTCAACCTTCCTAATGCCGCAACCCTTTAATACAGTTCCTCATGTTGTGGTGACCCCCAATTTCATTGTGACAAATTGAACATAATGAAAGCATAGTGATTAATCACAAAAACAATATGTAATTATATGTGTTTTCCAATGGTCTTAGGCGGCCCCTATGAAAGGGTCGTTCGACCCCCAAAGGGGTCGCGACACACAGGTTGAGAACCGCTGCTATGGAGCATAGAAAGAGAAGACGGCAAAGCTGGCAGAGCAACTGGGTGCGTGAAGATGGGCGGGGGGAGGACGACCCAGAGCGGCTTCAGAAGGGTGGAGCCGAAAGGGACTAAGGATGGAGGCTGGGAGCTGGGCCTGGGGCACCCCACTGAGAGGGAAGAGGAGGAAAAGCCAAGGGAAGAGCAGCCGCAGAGGAAGGGCAGGAAAAGCAAGAGGAGCGAGGAGCACGACCCGTGGGGGGCAGAGGGGGCTGGGGGAATTAGGAAGCCTTCAGGGGGGCTCACTGGCGAGTCTGGGGGCTCACCCCAGAGGAGAGGAAGTGTAGACAAACACATACACATTCTTTCAAATGTGTGGTGGTCAAAGGAAGGCACCGGTCATATGACGAGAAGCAAGTCTGAAGGAGGAATTTTTTGGGGAAAACCTTTGACATCTGTGGCCAATCAGGAATAGAGCACAGAGACAAGAGAAGTGCCTGTGATGAGGGAGCAGCCCAGAGCCGGCAAGCGCTCTGGAGCACCCGTGACCAGGCCCAGGTGCTGGTGCTTCCTCTGGGACTAGGGGAGGCCTCACAGAGACCATGGAAACGGCCTGGGGCACAGCCCGCACAGGAGGGCACCAGGTAGCTCCACCGATGAATAGGCAGCAGGCACAGCAGGAGCTCAGCTAAGGGGAGAGAACGCGCACCTGGTCAGCCCACAGCTGTGAGTGACAGGAGCAGAGGACCAAGGATGACCAGAGATGCCCAGCTGGGCCAGGGCCTGTGTGCCAGGGGGGCTAGAGAATGAGGGAGACAGGGAAGCAAGTAGGGCCGGGAAGGAAGGGCACCTGCCCAGCAGAAGCACAGCCTCTGGTCTCCGAGACTCTAAGGCGGAGGCTCTGAGGGAGGGAGGACTGGGCAGCGGTTCTTGGTGCTCAGCACAGTGTCCCCCACGCAAGGTCCCCAGTAGGTATCTCGTGGGGTTGATGGTAAACCCAACCGCCCCTGCAGGTATTTCAGGTCAGGCCTTGACCGAGAAGAGAAGCGTACGCCTGGCACTGCCAGAGGAGTGACCGAGGGTCCATCTGCACTTCTCAGTTGTGTCGCTTGCAGAACAGGGTTCCTCACCGCCTCTCGAGGCTGTCAGTGACCCAGAGGGGACGGGTGGGCATGTTTCCACGGGGAGGGCAGGGCTACAGGCCTGAAAGCCCAGCCCAGAACCTGGCACACCGTGCTCCGTAAACAGGGGCTGTAACCCTGACAGCCAGCATCCCCGAGAACAGGAAGCACTACCACATTCCTCAGCGCTTTGCTGAGCCCTGACCCCCTGCAGCTGTCCCTACCCTGGGATGAAGTCTCAGCAGGGCTAGGAGGGGCACGGGGTACAAGCTGGAAAATTGTACCTTAATGAGCGTGGGGGTGGGCTTGGCGGTGGGGACCGTGGTTCCGTTGGTGAGGCTGGGAGGCAGAGGAGGCTGCTCTGCCAGGAAAAGCGTTTCTCTGGACTCTGGGCCCACTGGGAGTTGAGACACAACCTGAGAGAGAAGGGGAAGTGAGGATGCCTCCCTTTCTGGCTGCTCCAGAGGGCGGGGCCATCCCAGGTGGCAGTGTATCCCAGCCCTGCCCTGCCCTGCCTGGAGGTGGGTGGCAGCCACTTCCTTGAACACCATTACTGTCAGGGGCAAAGAACTAGAAAAGGGAGAGACAGAGGGTGGTGAAAAGATCACAGAACTGAATGAGTGGACACGGGTGGGCCAGGAAGGCTAACAAACTGCATCCACTGCCGACACCTCCCTTCCCTCAAGCAGCCAGCCCTTGAGCTCCCAGGGAAACACCCCTCCCACTTCCCTGTGTTGCCTAGTCCAAGTGAGGGACCTCGAACTGGGCAGCTCAGCAAGTCTGGGGCCCTGAGGAGCAGGGGAAGCGTGTTGGTCAGGTCAGCTCACCTGAGTGGGGGATATAGAGGTGGCACTGGGCAGTGGCTCGCTGACTCGGGCTTCCAGGGGTGATGGCACTGAGCCCTGGGACTCCTGGCTGGCAGGCTGCTCAGGGGATAAGGCATCGCTGCTGTCCTCATCGAAAGAAGAGCTGTCTGCCACTTTCGGGTAATTCACCTGGCCCACTGAAAGCCAAAGCCCGAATATGACTCCTCTTCCGGCCCCAGGGAAGGGGGAGAGGGGTGCTGCTCACCACCCAGAGGCTGTCCCAGCAAGGTGCCCGCTCCTTAGCCCCCACACCCCTCAGCCTCCTCGCCTCCACTCCCCAGCGAGGCAGACAGGAGAAGGTAGACCAGCGTGCAGGCTGGGAAGTCCTGCTGAGCCAGCAAAGTGCTTCCTGAGAAGGAAAGGCCTGTTCTGCCTCTTGCTTTTCACGCTGTACTGCCGTCAGTCTTAATAGTCAAGTTCTCCACCCCCACCCCAGGGCCCCGCCCATGCAACCTGCTGCCTCCTCTATCTCAGATCCCCTGCTATTAAAGGCGTTTTATTTCCATTCTATGGCTGCACAAAACTCTCCTCTCCTCCCCCGGAGGCTTGTGGGCCCTGCAGTCAGGGCTCTGGGTGTGCGAAGGGGCTCTGGAGTGCAGCTCCTCCCTGGGCTGCCTACACAAGTGGAACGGGCCCACTGTGAGTATGGTGGCCTCCCTTTAGTGACTCGCAGCGTCCCAAGGCCAGCAGAAAACCCATCCTATGGCGATTCCCACCCTCCCACCCTGGGCCGGTGGCCGTGAGCGCAGGTGCTCCTGGGCTGGCTGAAGCCAGGCTGAGAGGGAGAAGTAGGAGGGGCAGGGTCCTGGCATGGAAATCCCAGGATACAGCCAGAAGGAAAGATAGTAAGTAACAGGGGCAAGTAGGATATTTCAAAAGACCCATGTCCCAGCCACGGCCTCGGCGCGGTCGGGGGAGAGGTTCTGCACCTACGGCTGTCCACACAGAGGAACCGAGGCGGTGGCCGTGCCGTGAAGGTGAGCTGTCGGCTGTGGTGGGAAGACCACAGAAAAGGAACAAGAACAAGCCAGTAACTCTCCCCTCCAGGGCCATGACCTGGCTCTCTCCTCCCTGGGACTAAGAAGGAAGTCCCCTAGTTTGTTCCCCCACCAGCTAACTATGAGATGGAGCCAGAATGCCCAGGGCAGGGCTGGCTCGCCCCTCCACCCCGCCTGTCGTAGCAGAGGCACACACAGCACACGGAGGTCAGGTCGCTGGCCACCGTGGACTTCCTGCCAGTCACACACCTACATTTTCTCCCATGATCTACTCCCAGGGAGGGGTCTGCTCTGGAGCAGCAGCCACATGATGGAACCAGGAAGAAGAGCTGCAGCTGCACCCCTGGGCCGTCCAACCCAAGGAAGCTGCTGGCACTGAAGAAGCCCGAGGCCCGGTGCAGGCCAGGGTCCCAGCAGTCCGCTCCTCTCTGCTGTGCCAGCTGTCGGCTGCGTGCAGGGTGTGGAGGGACAGAAATGGGTCCAGGCCTCTGGGAGTTTATGGTGCCATCACCTTGGAGCTCAGTATATGCTCCACTCAAGGGAAAGGACGCTGAGGGGACACTGCAGGGAGGCTCAGGGAACTCTGGAAGAGAGGGCCTTGGCATGACTCACACATCAACCGGGGGTGGCCTGGAGGAAAGGGTGTGAGTGTGAGCAAGCGACTGTGGGGGACAGAAAAGCCCCCCTTGTAGGTTCCAGAACTGTCTCAGCTCCCTCTCCTCCCCTCTCCTCCCTCTTCTCCTCCTCACCCCACTCCTTCCTCAGTCACAGTCTGCTCCACTTCTCCCAGCCTAAACACCCTTCCTACCCACCACACCTCACTTTTCCTTCTCCCCTCACCTTGTGAACAAATGGACCACATTTGCTGTCACCATTTCCTTACCTCCTGCTCATTCCTCAACCAGCATGATCTGCCTTTTGCTGGCAAATGCTTCTCTCCCGTCACCAGTGATTACCTCAGTGACAAACTAAACTACTCCCAGGCCTTAAACGAGCTGCACCCCACCAAGCCTCCAGGCACTGCTCCTACTGTCCCCTCCGCCTGGAATGTCCTCTGTTCTCCACTTGACAATGTGATTCAACCTTCGGGTTGACCCCAAATGGGCCGTATCATTCCCCAGCCCTTGCCACCGCCCCCAGCCCTGAGAGAAGCCTATCTTGGCAGAGCTCCCTCTGTACCTGACACACAGTCCACTAGTCCATGCTGTCCACCATGGACGGCACTGCTAACAGCAGCAGCCCCTCCATGAGCCTCCCCAGGACCAAGGACGTGCTGGGCTCCTTGTCCTACAATCCATGTGACTCAGCTATGTCACAGGGCCCATGCCTTTCTGCTACACAATGCTGGCAACTGCTCAGAGCCAGACTCAGAGATTACTTGTTTATACATCAGTTTATACATCAGACCACATTCTTTGAGGGAAGCATCATTGTTTGTTCCTCTGCAGGCCTTCATAAGGTGCCTGGCACATTGCCAACTCTTGGCCAATATTTATCAGGTCTTGGCTGGCTGAAGAGTCCAGAACTGACCTTGGCTCAAACACTGGCCTGTAAACTAGGAGCTGTTGTGGAATCTGGTGAAGATCTGGGTAGGAAAACACTGAGATGAGGCAGGTGGATGCCAGGGCAAAGCAGTGAATAAAAGGGCTCTTGGGTGCCCAAGGTGTGCCCACCTCCAGCACAGTGGCTCCTCCTACACTGTGGCTCCACCGTTTACAGTGCAGATAAAGCCCTAGAAACTACAGTCCCCTCTGACCCAGGCTCAGAGCACAACTCGCCATGCTTTGGGGTCCACTCCTGTGGTTTTCCTCTCGTACCCTGCCCATGGCGGGAGCAGTTGAGCCTCCTTCCCCTGAAGGCACAGCTACTTCCCAAGGGCAGGAGCAGACAGCCTTGCCCAGGTTCAGGTTTTGGGTCCACGGTTGCAAAGAAGACATATCTGTACCAACAATTCCCAAAATCTAAGGGAATCACGTCTAACCACCTGACTGGGACACATGAAGCCCTGCCCACCTTCCAGCTCCACATCACACTCTGCCTCACTCCCATGCACGCACTTTCCTTTTTACTCCCCTGCAGCCCAGCCCAGCCTCTGACACCACACCCCACTGGCAGGGTCAGGTTGGGAGGCCCTCTCTGTGTGCCCCCTCCAGCACAGAACTTCTTCTGCCTATTTTACCTGCCTGTGTCTGCTACTAGACGTGAGCTCTGTAAGGCCAAGGGCCTTTGGGGCTGTGGTCCTAGCACCTAGCCACTGCTTGGATCAATCAATATTTGAAAAGTGAAATACCTGTGGAAAGTGCCAGCTCCAAAAAGAGATTTCACTGATAAAAAACCCAGTAAGGTACAGATTTCTAATCTCTGGCATTTCCGCATATTTACACACATCGATCCTGACACCCACCTACCCTGTGAGACAGGAATCAGCCTGGGTTTACAGAGATGAAGGTGGACAGGCCTCTTTGTTATGCATCTATGCTGCCATGGCGCTGATCCCTGTGGCCCCGGCACTGTTCCAAGTAACACAACCTGTTTATCAGGCTCTCGCACTCTGTACCTCAGTTCCCCAAGTCAAAGCAAGAAGTTGAAGGGCAAGAAGTCCAGAGCCCGCCCCCACCCTCTGCTTCTGGCCTGCAAGTGCACACAGGGTGTCTGGCTTCCTCACCGATGAGGGCTTCTTTCAAACTGGACTCCACAGGCAGGATGTTCTTCTCCACCAGCTCCATGGGGCCAGGCCTCTGCGCAATCTTCTCGTTGAGGTCATCAGCCAGCCTGGCTCTCTTCAGCTTCAGCTGCTTGGCCTGAAGGGAAGGCTCAGCCGAGGTCTCTGCCCGTGGGAGAGAATGGAGTGCAGGAGGATGTAGAAATGGATCTGGGTTTGCCCTGGCAACTCCAGAGCAGTCTCCTTCCCTCTAGGGAAGGAGCAGAGACCATCAGAATGCAAAGCGCATCCCAGGTGGAAAAGGGTGGCCCAGCTTAAAGTTTCACGAGGACAGAAGGAGCCCCTACTGTGGACTGTGTGGCCACACACAACAATGGCCACCAGGCCAGAGGACTCCCTGAGGTGGAGCTACAGAGCTGAAAAGAGCACTAGACAGCAAAGTGACTTTCTCAAGCTTGCTGTGTTACAGGGCAATTCACCTCCCTGCTCTGGGCCTCAGAGTCTTCATCAGCAAAATGTGTGGTTCACCCTAGGAAAGTTCTCTTCCAACCCCAAAGGTAGCTCAAAACTAAAAAAATGGATAGATTCACACTGCTTTCAGCAGCCACTGCCTTCACTAGAATGTGGGGAGAAGCGTGTGCTGGAGCCAGGTGGAGTGTGTCTGGGATGACCGTACTTTACATCACAAGTGCTCAAGTAAATGCTGAGTGAATGAATGAATCAGTGAATGAAAAAGAGAAAGCAAACGCATTTAAAAACAGATCTTAGAGGGGAAAAATTTGTATCAAGAGATGACCAGCTCCAGGGCCATCTTGTGGCCACAGGAGAAAGGATAAGCCAGCCCAGCAGAATGTGTCGTGCTTCCAGGGGAATTCCCGGCAACCACAGCACTGCTGTTTCAGCGTGCTAAGGCTCGGGCTTACCCACTGCCTACAGAAATGTGAGTGACAAGAAAGGGAAGAAGAAATGTGGGTGGTGAGGCGGTGAACACACAGTGAGAACAGGGTTTAGAAGCATTGCCATTTTAACACACCTTCCAAAATGTGCATCCTGACCAACTCTGACCTCTCCGGCCGGGAACGAATCTTCCGTTTCAGGTAGTCCTCTGTCTATAGGGAAAAAAACATCAAAAAGCTCTCAAATCCAGATCACAAGCTTATGGCATGGACAGGGCCAAAAAGCAGCGGTGGCTGTTGGTCACCTCTGCAGCCCCCACCATCTCAGTTTGGAGACTACAGGGTGCTGAGGCCCAGGGCAGCCAGGGGAGGACGTATCTACTTCCAAGTGCACCAGCCAAGGGCACCATCCGTCAAGAATATTTGTCGGTCTGAGGTTGGACTACTGATATATATTTTTAAAACTCTATTACTTTTACTGTTATAAAATTAGTATTATTTCATCAAGGAAAATGGAAAATTACCAAGCAAAATGACAATAAAACATTTTAATCATCTATTGTTAGTATTTTGGGATATTTATTTCTAATCATTCGTCCATGTGGAAGACAAGTTTGATTTTGCAGAGCTGTAATAATACTGAATATAATTTTATATCTTGTTTCAAAAAATTTGCATGATCTTATAAGCATTTCCCACTCATTTTGAATGACTACCAAATAGAATACTAATTTTGATACATGGTGTCAAAACTCTAGTTCCTTAAAGTCCAATGTAATCATTTCCGCATTTCTGAGACTCCAAGCAAACTAAGCCATTTCTTCAACAGTCCCAAGCCGCCCCACTGCCTGGCGCTTATGTTATAATGTGACCCCAGATCTGTCTGACTCCAGAACTTGGGCTCTTAACCTCTGTACCAGAAATTTTCAAACCATAGGTCAAGACCATTAGTGGTTCAAGATCAGCAGAGAATGGGATAGGATAAGGTACAGTAGGGTAGAGCAGAGGAGAGTAAAAACAGAAAAAGTATCAGAGCACACTGCACGTAGGAAAGCGTGTAAAGACCTGGTTCTGTCCTGCCTGGTCCCTATCAGGTGCCTGGGCTCTGACTGGGCAACCTGTGCCAGCCTGGGTTGGTGCCGAGCTCTCCATGAGATGGTTTAAAGCGGCTGAGGGCACTGGATCTATCACCCCATCTGCAGTGGGCAGAAAAACTGCTCTGGCTGCTGTAGAAGATGCTAGAACAGGTGCCAGACACTGCAGAGCAGACATATTTTCTAAGCCACCTGAAGTTCTGAGCAGTGGCCAAGGCCAAGGCAGAATACAGTACTGCTTAAGAAAATACCTGGAGTCCACAGACCAAGGTCTGAGTCCCAGCTTTGCCACTTGCTAGCTGGAAAAATTACTTAACCTCTCTTAGCTGCAACTATAAATGAAAATGATAATAACACCTAATTCATAAGAGCTGATGTGAGCATAAATAAGAAAATGATATAATTTTACATGAAAAGTACTCAATAAAATAACAGCTGCTCTAATTGGCTCATATTTACTCCCTCCCTGCCTGCTTGAGATGCAGTCAGGAAGTGGTGCCAAGACTTACAAATGGGTTGGGGGCACAGGCAATGCCCTTCCTACCCTCCCCCCTCGCCTACCCCCATATTCTCTAACTCTCCCGGCACTACAACAGTGCAGTTTGTTACTGCTTTGGTTCCCAGTACCCATGACCTCATTCTTCTCGTTCTCTCTAAGAATTAATCATGATTCTCCTTAGAACATTAAAAAAAAATAATTTAAAAAGAGGAGGTAGTAAGGAAAGTCTTGGAGGTAAACATTTTCGTCCCTGAAAGAGCTGTGGGTCTTGGGGTACCTCAGTCTGTGACCCTCCCTTTGGGAGGTTCTCTTCCCTTGTCTTTTACGGGAACGACCAAAGTGAAGGGGGTGCGAGGGGGAAGCGTGTTTTGGCGACTTCCCCATCTCCGCCCACACTGGGCAGAATATCCCCCTGAGGCCCCTGAGGGAACTGAAAGCAAGGGAATAGGCAGCAAGCCAGGTGCAACAGCACGAACCTGGGCTCAGAGGGGGCCTAGCTTCTGCCTCCACAGCCTCTAGTGGACACTGGCTGCTGAGGACACATGAAGACCAGTGCATGCCATCCTGGAGAGGTGTGGGCAGTGCAGCCACTGACATGGAGGGACCACCGATGCTGTTCATGTCCTAATGTCCACAAAAGGTTATGGTGGAGTTTATACATGGGAAAGACTAGTGTCTCCAAAGCAACAGGAGAAAGGCTCGGTGAGCACTACATACTCTTAAAGGCAATAAAGGAGAAAACTTCTGATCACGTTCTGCATCATCGCGCTGGGAGATGGCCGTGTGGAGATGAAGCAGAAAAGGTAGAGCTTGCTAATTAGAACTGTGAGGCATGGGCTGGCCCTGGAGGCACGCTAGACTGGGAGGAACGTGACCGGCAATGCAAGGGGCTCTGGGAATCTCTTCAGAGGCCCTAGAGAAGAATGCGTGCCTTACCCTGGCCCGTTCCAAGCTCCTTCTCTGTTCATGAAACGCAGCTGGACTTTTCAAAGCTGTTGGGAGAGGAATCAGAAAAGAATTCCTTTATTAGTGAAGCATCATGTCTACCGCTACAACTTACCATGGAGAAGGCATCTTGAAGTCAAGTTAATTTTAGCAGTGCTATTAACAGCAGCTGAAACGACGAAGAAAATGGCACCTGAGTAAGCGTACACTTTACGGTTCAGCTGCCCCATTAAAATAATGGTGGTTACTTTTTTCCTAATAGGAGTAGTCACTGGCCTAAGCTTAAGCTCTATAAAGTGCCTCCATCGAATATAACTAAAAAATATCCTGGACCCATTAGCCGCACAATCCTCATTGATCGGCCAACCTCCACCAACAGCGACTGGGCCTCACCTTACTCTCGGGGAGATGGGGACGTGGGAAGGATCAGAGCTGCGTGTCGGGTCCACCTGACTTCTATCTCATGAGGAACCACAAAGTGACCAAACTGAATGGGGCTGTTAAACAAAATGACATGTCTACTTGGGTGCCATTTCCTTCTTCATTTCAGCTGATATTAATAGTGCTGCTAAAATTAAACTTGAATTTCATCTCTAAGGACTAAAGGAACTTCACAGTGGTTGTAGGTTTGACCCTGGTGCACACACACAACCAGCAGCTGACAAAAAGGGCTCTCTGCAGCCCGTCAGGGACTCCGCTCTATTCTGGGGCCGCCGCCGCCACCACCACCACCACCGGGACCACAGCTCTCGACTCAGCAAACAACACTGAGGGTGGGAGACCCAAATAGGACCCTCTACAAATTCGGCACCATGAAGAGAATTCTGTGTCAAAAACTTGGCTAAAGTGACAAATGACGAGTTGGGACACCCTGAGGACAAGAGGGGGAAAGGCCCGACTCACTTCAAGTAGGGAACACTAGCAGTAAGGGAAAAGGCACAGACAGCGGTCAGTTTCACTGCTGCTGCCCTGGAATTTCAGAACAGCTGCGGAACCGTGTGTGAAGATAACTGCTGCTAGGCTGCTGGCTGTGGTAGGAGTGCAGGGTAGGGAGGCGCTAAAAGTAGCCAGAGCATAGATATGACCTATCCTGCCTGGGCCTTGGCGCTTCCTCCCTCCATCCCAACCCTGGGCTTCAGCAACAGCAGTTCCAGAACAAAGCTCCAAATGTCCCAGTAGTACTTATTAAATAATAATAATAATACTAATTAAATCTTGGTGTTAAACACACACACACACACACACACACACACACACACACACACACACACACCTATTTCAAAAGATGAGTTGGGAGACCATCCCATTTTTTAACAGCAGGGGGAGCTATAGGTTTAAAAATGATCTGGAAGGAAACTACAGCACAGGCTGGAGCCCCAACAAACCAGGCAACCCAGCTCTGCTCTGGGAGTTCTTGGGCATCTTAGTGGGTAAGCAGACAGCCCCTGTGCCTGCTTCTACTGCATTAGGCTGACTCAACTGCAAAATCCAAAAGCCCTGATATGCAGGAATCTGTACTAGGCATGATGGGCCCGCAGGGAACGAACGCAGCCTTACTCTCTCCTCGGAGAGCTTATCACATGGATAAGACCATAAGCACAAGGAATCTAAGAGAAAACTCACAGTGTCTGCCTCACCCCACCCCAGCTTTCTTTCTGCCTTGTTTGTCCCCACAGCACTCCTCAGGGCTGGTCCTCTCTACAGTAATACTACCTTTCTCTTACTTGTTTATGGTCAGCCTCCTACCACAGAAGCTTCATCGGGGCATGGCAGGGGTTTTGTCCATGTCTTTCATTTCTGACAGTATCCTCAGTGCCTAGAGTACCCAGCACACACTCATTCAATGAATTAATGAATATTCTGTAAGAAATGGATACCAAGTATACACGTGACAGGAAAACTGGAGGATTCTGTGGTGGAGCACTAAATTTTCATTGGGACAGCCAGAACTATGGCTGTCATCTGGGTTCAAAACCTTACAGAAGTCCTATAGAAAAATCAAGGCATTCCTGTTCCTGTCCTGGGTTCTACCAATGACTACTGGTGTGATACCGGTATGACTGTTTTTTAGGGTCTCATTTTCTTCTCTGTAGAGTGAGAATCTGTCTATGTCCCAGAACTCTTGTAAGAGTCAAACGAGAGTGAGAGCGCTCAGAAGCAAATGGTACACTCTCTGATGCCTCAAAGGTGCTGCTGTCATCAAATGCAGTGCCTGGGTTGAATCATGGGTTCAATTCCCACACAAGCCAGCTATAGTTTCTGTACCACAGCCACACATTATCTGTCTAAAAACCCAGCTGACTTGCTGAATCAACAACCTATGTTGGCTATCCCCAGGGCTAAGGCACAAATCCAACTTTTGAAAAAACAACTCATGAAGCCCAGAATGTGATGGAAGGGAAGTGTATCATCTTCATGTACAAGGAAGATGCAGCACGACGGGATAACTGGCTGTCGTGTATATGACCACATGTAATAGCAAGGAAGACACTGATATTTACTGAGCACCTACTTATGTGGCAGGCACTGTTCTAGATAATTCCTAAAGATGAGGCCTGTTCTAATACTCCAAAAGATCCCTGGTGGTAGATTAACATTCCATTTTACAGATAAGAACAGGAAAAGCTAGCAAATGGCAGAGTTAGGATGACAACCTTAGTTCTTTCCACTCCTCTGGGTTGGTTTCTTAACTTCTTCAAAACAGTAGAGAAGAATGACCCTATTACAAGCATGTCAAAATTGGGGCCCGTTGGCCACATGCCTTGTTTATTTGGCCTGTATTAGCCTTTGAGTTTGACATGCTTGCCCTATTAGATGGGGAGGCAAGGAGGCTTCAATTACACAAACTTAGATGTAGGGCTGAGTGCAGGCAAGGTGGAAAGGTCAGTTCAACCACAGCACTGAGCACAAACCAGTGTAAGGAAGGCTCACAAGAAGGGTTCAAAGTGACCACAGGCACAGAAAGCCAAGGTTCAAAACCCAGGTCTTACTGTGGAACTTGAGGGGCAGCCTTCAGCACTGATACCAGATGAGCTGGGAGGGGAATGAGAAGACTAGAGGAACTGAATTCATTAGTTGCTCAGGGCCTGGTTAAGAGAACCAGAAATGAGGACCAAGAAAATAATTCAAGACAATAATGACCAATCCCAAAAGATAGTTTCATTTTGTACCAATAACGCATTATAATCGCATCCTTTTAACAATCTGGTGGTAGGAACCAACGTTCCAGTTTTATATGCGATAAAACCCACACTGCAGAGAGCTGTGAGGTCATCCATCGAGTGGTGGGCCCAACCCAGGGCTAGTTCTGTCTTCCCTTTCTTTCTTCTCTAAAACTTTTGACAACTGTGCCAGTGTCTCTCAGTCCTTGAATAGCCCACTCACTTTGTGCAGCGCTTTCCGCATTTCTAACTGCTTTCTGATAGCAAGGTCAGCAATTCAATAAATAATTCCCGCACATGAAAGGAGCAATGACCCCTCTTTCTTCAGGACTCTGTCTAGACTCCTGTAAGGCACTTCTCAGGTTCAGCTGGGGACAGACTGGAGCTGGGGCAGCCAGTGACACACTGGGGTGCAGGGTTGAGAGGGCACCCCTATGCATGTCTAGACAGCTTTGTTAAAAGCCACAGCTGTGGAGGGTTAGAAGAGACGGAGGGGTGATAAAAAGGTAAGCCCTGGGCTTTCTTGACATAGGAACAAATGACAGTCACCTCCCGCTTCCATGCTAAGGGAATGAAACATGAGGAAGCCCAGCAGAGCAGAAAATAGGTCATAAACTTTAGGCTTTTGATGGTTGTGGAAAAATCCAAAAGACTTAACGTTAACCCATAAATGTGTCTGACCAGGAGGACTGCATTCATCTTGGACTCCCATCTCCCTCTGCCTTGCTGCCTTACTGGTTTTGTCAGAGGGGCCAGGATATTACTCAAAAATTTCGTTTTCCCAGAAAGCCCTGGAAGGCAGTATCTGAAAGAGAAGTCCCCAAAGACCACTGCAAACCCCAGCGCTGTGCTCACTGTGTGCAGGAATATACATTTTGCTGCTGGAGGGCAGTTCTTGATGCTTTACCCCACTCTGGGAGCTGCTCTGCTGGGACACTTGCAGGGTTTTGTGTGAACAAAGGGAAGTGAGCAGCACATCCTGAAAGCGAACAAACCAAGCTCCCACAGAAGTCAAATGCACAGAAGTGGCTAAGAGGTGTGGCGTTCTTATTCACACTTTCAGTTCTAGATGTAGGTCCCGCCCCTGGCAGGCTAAAACCACCAATTAATATTCTGTTCCCTCCCTCCAGCATCCATTTTCTTTCTCCCCGTACACATTTGCTACATTACTTAAATGAGGTCATTGTGAACTAAAAAGAGAGGAATGGTTTCAACTTTCTTTTTGAAAATACACAGTCAGCCCTAGCTGGTTTGGCACTGTGGATAGAGAGTCAGCCTGCCGACTGAAGGGTCCCAGGTTTGATTCCGGCCAAGGGCACATGCCTGGGTTACGGGCTCAATCTCCCCCAGTAGGGGGCATGAAGGAGGCAGCCGATCAATGATTCTCTATCACTGATGTTTCTATCTCTCTATCCCTCTCCCTTCCTCTCTGAAATCAATAAAAATAAATAAATAATAAAAATACACAATCATCCCTTACCATCTGTGAAAGACTGTTTCCAGGATTCCCCATGGATACCAAACTACCTTTATATAAAACTAGTAGCCCGGTGCACGAAATTCATGCACATTAAAAGGGAATTAATTGCCCTAACCGGTTTGGCTCAGTGGATAGAGCATCGGCCTGCAGACTCAAGGGTCCCAGGTTCGATTCTGGTCAAGGGCATGTACCTTGGTTGCGGGCACATCCCCAGTGGGGAGTGTGCAGAAGGCAGCTAATCGATGTTTCTCTCTCATCGATGTTTCTAACTCTCTATCCCTCTCCCTTCTTCTCTGTAAAAAATAAATATATTTTTTAAAAAAGGGAATTAATTAGCAGAGATATTTTAATATTGCTATTTGCCCTTTCTCTATAATAGAAGTGTGAGAGATGAAAGGAAATTAGTAAAATGTATATGAAAATAATATATAAATTTATTAATAAATAAACAGTAACAAAAGGATATAACAGCAACAGAGGCATGATATAAAAACGACAAAAACATGATATGAAAACAACAAAAACATGATATAAAAACAACAGTGATGCAAACAATGACTGATAAAGTGATTAAACTTATTCTAATATCTCCCTGTACACCACATTAAGAGTGAAAACACTTTCAGAGTGCTCGATTAATTTCCCTTGTGCTGAAGTATTTAGAACTTTAACTTTAACGTCACATGCTCTTTGAACTCGAGAGAAAGCAACATATAACTGACCATGTACAAAAACGGGTTCAGGTAGAAATATGCCTACTCTGTCTAGAGTTTGTCCTTGTGATTTATTAATAGTCATCACAAATGCTGGCATCACGGGAAACTGTCATCGAATTAATTTAAAAATGGGAGGCCAGTGTCAGATGGGAACAAATCAATTCTTGGAATCAGAACAACCTCTCCCTCTGCAGATGCTGTTAATACTTCAGCTTCGATAATGTTAGATCGTAATCTTTTGATAATAAATCTGGTACCATTACAAAGACCCCATTTACTACTGAGATTTCTCAATAGCATGATGATTGCACCCACTTTCAATTTTAATTTATGACACGGCATTCCCGAAGGAGTAATACTATTCAGAAATTCGATGGAGAAATTTTCCTTTGTTTCTTTGTTATAGGATGGGGCCACAACATTAGTAACAAAGAAACAGAATTAAAACTTTATTGTGGGGAGCCGCTACAGTGTTTTGGACAGGTTCAAGCCTTGGACTGATGAGAGAGCACAGGCCTCTCATTGCCACGTGCAAGTCCCAGCTTGGAGGGCAGGGCCCTCCCAGCACAATTATAGCCAACAGCTGTAGTTGTAAGCTTGAACCTGTGGTCGGAACACGTGGCTCCATGTACCTGAGTGATGTGGGCTTGACAGAGCTCAGGTGCATGTAGTTGAGTAGGATTGAAACCCAGGAGGATGTTTATAAACATCTTGGTCACGCCCTTACTTTGCCTCGTAGCATCTGCTATAAACTAAAGGCATGGCTGTGGGCGTGGTCGCTGTCTCTCAGAGAAGCAGCGCCCCACCAAGACCCGGCTTTCATTCTCTTGTCTGTCTTTTCTAATCCTTTCAGCCGCCCCACTCAGGTTCACCCCATGCTGGCATGGCACACTTTAGAAAGATCTGCCTCCATGCTCCCAGGGCGGGTTCCTGCCTCAAACTCCACCCTTACAGGAAACAGCTCCTGGAAACAGCTTGGGGGAGGGCGCAGCTGTTGCCAAGACAACCCCTGTAGGACTTCCTTCCGCTCAGTCACTGTTCATCTGTATGTGATGAACACCACCCATGGTTTTTATATAAGTAGATGGTGTAGTATCTGCATATAACTGAGGCAATCCTTCCTTATTATACTTTAACTAGAGGCCCAGTGCATGAAATTTGTGCACTCAGGGGGAGGGGTGTCCCTCAGTCCAGCCTGCACCCTCTCACATTCTGAGAGCCCTTGGGGGATGTCCATCAGTTGGACATCCTTAGTGCTGCCACGGAGGTGGGAGAGACTCCCACCACCACTGTTGCACTCACAGCGCTCTCCCTGTGGGAGTGCACTGACCACCAGGGGGCAGCTCCTGCATTGAGTGTCTGCCCCCTGGTGGTCAGTGCACATCATAGCAACCCGTCATTCCACTGTTCGGTCAATTTGCATATTAGCCTTTTATTATATAGGATCATCTCTAGATACTTATAATACCCAATACAATACAAATACCATATAAATAGTTACTATACTATATTGTTTAGGGAATGACAAGAGAAAAATGTCTGTACTTATTCTGTACAGATGCAACCATCACAGGCCTAACTATATAGTACCTATCAGCAACCACATAACATTTTTTTCTGAACATTTTCAGCTCGGGGTTAGTTGAACTCATGGATGCAGAAGCTGGAGATATGGAGGACTGACTGCACTGCCATCCACTTCCAAGGGGGAAGCTCAAAGACGTGTTCAGTGTGTCTACAGGCTCTGTAGCTTACGATGCAGGAGCACTGGGATTGACCAGTCTTGGTTTAATCTAGCACTGAGGAGTAAGTATGGGAATCCTTGAAAACCAACCTATCATGTTAATTTAGGACATTAAACAGCACTTTCCCATCACCATCCCCAGATTTATTTACACACGAAGGCAAGTGAAAGTCTAGGATCCAAAAGCAGTTCTAGAAATAAGTCTCAGCAAGGAAGGATAGCAATTAACCATCAAGACTTATTTCCTCATCATTATCATTAAAAAGTACTAGGTGCCTGGGTGTGAATGTCACTTTATTAGTTGGTGACACAATGAAAATAATGGTTCTCATCCTCACTAGACACTATGCCAGAAGCTCTCCACCAATTCTGTATTTAGAAGAACTCAAAGGCCACGAACAGTACAGCTAACAGAGGTCAACAGAGTGCCATGGCCCAAGAAGCCCTTCTCCCAGGCCAGCCTGCTGGATCTTTCCACTGCAGACGCAGTGGGCATACACAGGGCACCAGTGGGGGCTGAACAACCAGGTGGAAAACTAGGAATATATTCACCCACCCATCTATCCAATGGCCAATTCTTAAGTAACTACAGTAAGTCCTCATTTAACATCGCCGATGGGTTCTGCAATTTTAAGCAAACTGAAGTATCATGAAACCAATTTTACCACAGGCTATTAATGTAACAAGAGTTAAGCTCCTAAAGCATCTCATCAACATTATAGCAAAATGATGCTGGATGAAGTGATGTTATTTGAGGGCCCACTGTACTATGCTAGTTACTGAGAACAAAGATACACAGGATCGAGTCCCATCCCTCAAAGGCAGCTCAGGGTCTGCTTAGGGAAAAAGACAATTACAATACAAGATGAAAGTACAATCGTAGAGGTGATTTAAAGTGCCACCTAGCACAGAAGAGGCAATATTCAGCCTGAGAGAAGTGTGTGAAGTGACCAAGTAGATTTTACAGAGAAAATCCAAGTGAATGGAATACAATCTTCACAGGCAGACAAGGAAGAGAGTCAAGAGGTCACCTGCATGCCGAAGCCGGTTTGGCTCAGTGGATAGAGCGTCGGCCTGCGGACTGAAGGGTCCCAGGTTCGATTCCAGTCGAGGGCATGTACCTGGGTTGCGGGCATATCCCCAGTGGGAGATGTGCAGGAGGCAGCTGATCGATGTTTCTCTCATCGATGTTTCTAACTCTCTATCTCTCTCCCTTCCTCTCTGTGAAAAATCAATAAAATATATTTAAAAAAAAAAAAAAAAAAAAAGAGGTCACCTGCGGCAGAGGAAGAGCCAGAGCATGAAGGGGTGAAAGCACACAATTTCAAGTAGTCTGACATGGATGGACCTAGGAGTTCATGGGAGGACGATGAGGCTGGAAGGGGAGGCAGGGGCCAGCCCATGAAGAGCTTCAATGTATTCTGATTCTGGGAAGATGTAGCAGACATACTTTTCTCTATTCCCCCCACCTAAGTACAACGAAAACTCTGCACTTTGTATATAATACAAACATAAGCAAGTTCTGAAAGGTGGAGAGAAGAAGGCAGACTGGCTAGGGGCCTTGGGACCCGAAGAACAACACAGTAGGGAGTTTCCTAGGTTTCCTTTTGCTTCATACATACCAGACCCGGTGCTGTAAAAAGTCAGCAACTTGGAAATGCCAGTGAAGGTGGGCCAAAAAAGCCCTTACGAAACCTACTCCACTAGCCAAAGGACCAGGAAAAGGGCAGCCTAGTAAGATGGAAAACTTTTAGATAACAATTGTTTTATTCCAGCCAGACACCAGAAGAAAAAAAAGAGGGGCCTCAGCCCCACCAGGAAAGGTCAAGTGGGGAGTCCAGCCCACTCCCCTTGCAAGGCTGTAATGAAGCACCCCAATACCCCTGCCCCGGCAATATCAAAGGCCAGAACTACATGGATAGGGTGGGGAAGTTATTTCTAATTTGATATTTTTCATTAAAAATTAAAACGAGCAGAAACACACCTGGTAATTGGCACATATTTGTGTCACCCCCATGCCTGCACTCACATGCTCTCCTTCCCACGCCCTCTTTTAATTTAGAATTTTTTAAACCCCCAAACATCAAAAGAACAAATAATGAACAGCCCTATAACTGGCCTAGATTCACCAATTCTTTTTTAGCGATATTTGTTTTACCTCTTTCTCATTTGCACACAGGCACGCACACCTTTTGTTATTCTTTACCGAATCACTTGAAAGTAAACTGCAGATAATCACATTTCATCCCTAAATTCTTCAGTGTATTTCCTAAGAATAAGGACATACTCTTACATAACTACCATTATCACACCTAAGAAAATTAATAATAATTCAATAATATAATCTAATTTACAGAATCCCCCCTCCCTCCCCACTGAATCCAAGATTAAGTCAAGAGTCCCATATACTACATTTAGCTAGCTGTCTCCTTAGTCACAATCTAGAACAGTATTCCTACCTTTTCCATTTTTAATGGCACTGAATTAAGTATGTAAGCCAGCTGTCTTGCAGAAAGAATGTCCTATATTTTGAGTCTGTTTCCTTATCAGATTTAGGCTAAACATTTTTGGCATGAGGACTACAGAGGTGATGTGTACCTCTTAACATCAAGAGGCACATATATCATGTTGTACGACCACTGATGGTGCTAAAAGTTTGAAAGGTGACACCAGAGCATGTCACCGTTTGTAATTAATATGTTATCTGTGGAGTAACATTTTGAGGACATGTGAAAATCCTGTTCCCTAACCACCATTTACTTAATGTTTTTAGCATCTACTGATGATCCCTGCATGAAATCAATTCTTACAGCAAGAACTGCAAAATAATGAGAATTGCATTTTTACAAGATCACTTAGTAGTGACCAAGAGGCCATTTAGAAGAACAAAATGGAATGACTGGGTGAATGGTGCCATTAACACTCCCAGACAAGGGGCACAGGATGATGAACTTGGGACAGGGTGGGAGAGACTGTGTTCAGTTTGGGGCATTAGTTGATGGTGAGATATCCTATAAAGAGACTAGGGACCCAGTGCACAAATTCGTGCACCTTGAAAGGAACTGTGGGCCATGAGGCTGCGGTGGGCACAGGGGCGGGTCTCGGCCCATCCTCCCTGCCTCCGTCTGGCTTCTCCTGCTGCGGCCCCTGGTCCCCTGTCTGCCGGCAGCCCCGCTGCCTCCACTGCCGCTCCCACGTGCTGATGGCGCTGGCCCGCTTGCAACCGCTGACAGCACAGAGCAATTGGGACCAGCGCCAGGTGCTGGTAGCGGGTGCACGGGAGCAAAGAATTTTCAGTAACCACCAGAGGTTTGCCTCAATGACAGCGACGGGCACCCCGCCTTGGTCTGGCGCCCCCACTTATCTGCTCCACTATCCTGCCGCAGCTGACGCCTGCCATGTTCCTCACTCTGCTGCCTGCTGCCACAACCACCATGTTCCACGCACGACCCTGGTGGTCAGCGCACGTCATAGCGACCAGTTGTTCAGTTATTCCGCTGTTCGGTCTATTTGCATATTATGGTTATATATATATTTAGATGTGCAAGTGGTGTATGTGTGTGTGTGTATACAAAGGGGTGTGTGTGTGTGTGTGTGTGTGTGTGTGTGTGTGTGTGTGTGTGATCATCTATGGATAATGTGACACAATACCTAGGATAGAAGACAATACTTCCCAGGCTGAATCTAAGGGAATCCCAGAATTCCCTTAGGTCATGATGAGAGCCTAGCATAGGAACCTGAGGCTCACAGAAGCAGGAAAGGGCCAGGCAAAGAGTAAGCATAAAGAAAAAGAGTGTGGGTAGAAAAAGAGAGATGCTAATAGTGGGCAGACAGATGAAATAAGGCTTACTAAGTGTCCAGAGGATTACTTATACTAAGGACATGGCTAATGGGCTCAGAACTATGCCAGTGTGTTGGTGGAGGCAGAAATTAACCACCACAGGTTGGGAGTAAGAGGTGAGGAAGTGGAGTCTGGAGGCTTATGTCCCCGAGAGCTTAAATCGTACTAACAGTTAGTTACTCACTCACTCTCCCAATAAGTATTTACTGAGAGCCCATATGTGTCAGACCCTGTTTTGGTGCTGGGACACCCATGCTCTTGTGGAACTTACACTCTAGTGTAAAACAAACATACCACACAGTAGTAGGTGATACATACGATGATGAAATATAAAGCAGGCTATGGCAACAGAGTGGGAGCAGTTCCTATGGAGTGGTTAGGAAAGACTTTCTGATGTGACATTTGAGCAGCGGCCCGGAGGAAGGGAGTGAGTCCTGCAGCCACCTGGGCAAGAGCCGTCCAGACAAGGAAAACAGCAAGGAGGGCCCTGAATGGGAAACTGCCTGAGTGACAGAGGGACATAGAGGCCAGAGTGGCAGAGCACAGGGAACAAAGAAGAGTGGGAGGAGATGAGGGGTAGCCATACAGGGCCCTGTAGGACTCCGCTCCCAAGTAGTACTAGAGGAAGTAAAATTCCAGCCCAAGAAAGTAGGTTTGTGCCCATCAACCTTGCCACTGATAAAAAGGCTGAGGGGAATACAAATAAAAGATATGTGAAATGTTTCTGTGCCCCCGCCCCCATGGCTGCCTAGGGTGCTGGGAATTGCCTTACTTGAGCTGTTATTTTCCACATTATATAATGGAGAACTGATTTGAGATCACATCCTCATCAGCTGTAGGACGAAGACTAGACTCTGGTTCTTCTGATTTCAAAATTCAGATCTTTTTATTTATGTTCATTTCAGCATAAGAGAGTTAGGAGGAAGGGGAGGGTGGTGGTGGGTTGGAAAAGTCATGTCCCTGATTTCCCCCCCACCCCCAAAATGTGATAGTTACTAAAACAAAACAAAACAAAACAAAACAAAAACACCTCCAACTGATTTTAATCTGATCTTTCACATTTTGCTTTCTTTCCCTGTTATTCCTCTGGAAAGAAATGCTGCCTTGTCCTTTTCTCTAATGTTGGCAATGGAACACAAGGGAGGACTTCAGCAAGTCAAGGGGCCCACATTCTCCCACTCCTTTTTCCCTCCAGCCTCTCTTGAAGGACACAGCAAAAAGAGGGAGTCGCTGAATAATCAAACTCCTTCCAAAGTTAACTGAGTCTTTTGCCACATCCCTTGGCCCTAGCTCAGAAGTTTGTCACACTGCTCCAGGCAGTTCGTTAACTCTGCCAAACTGACCACTGACCACTGACGTGGTTTAAGGCCATAAGAAAGGCAGGCTTTTCCTAGCACTGGAGACAGGGGTTCATAAGTTCTCTATACTCAATCCTATATAATAAAGCCCTAATATGCAAATCTACCGAACGGCGGAATGACAGATGGAACGACCGGTCACTATGATGCACACTGACCTCCAGGGGCAGATGCTCAATGCAGGAGCTGCCCCGTGGTGGTCAGTGCGCGCCCACAAGGGGAGTGCCGCTCAGCCAGAAGCCGGGCTCACGCTGGTGAGCACAGCGGCAGTGGCAGGAGCCTCTCCCGCCTCTGCGGAAGTGCTAAGGAGCAGCAAGCCGAGCGGTAAGAAGCAGCAAGCAGGCAGCTGGTAAGGAGCAAGGGGTATCCCAGACTGCGAGAGGGTGCAGGCCGGGCTGAGGGACCCACCCTCCCCAGTGCACGAATTTCATGTACCGGGCCTATAGTCATTTTATATTATGCAGCCTTAAACTGTCTTAGAAATTTGTCATCAACACTTATGTGGACAGGGCCATCCTCTATTTCAGAACCCCTGGGGAGAAGAGAGTAACAGTAGTCTAGCCATCAGTAAAAATGAAAAGAGGAAAGATACCAGCAACCCTTGGTCCAGTGTTTCTCCAAGTGTAGTTCAAGAACCATTTGCACTGGAATGTCTCTGGAATGCTGATTCCTGGGCTTCAAGAATTTTAATCTTGCCCTAGCCAGTTTGGCTCCATGGATAAAGCGTTCAGAAGGCAACCAATCAATGAGTTTCTTTCACATTGAGGTTTCTTTCTCTTTTCCCTCTCCCTTCCACTCTCTAAAAATCAATGGGAAAATACCCTTGAGTGAGGATTAAAAAAAATTTTTTTTAAATCTTTAGTAAGATCTCTGAGGATTCTGATGCCACTACAATTTAAAAAGCCATTGTTTTTCTAGTCCAAAATGCAGAGGAAAGGTGGCACTGCTGATAAGAAAGTAAAGACCTTTATTTGTTCATTCTCTCCCATCAGAAGCAAAGTGACTAAAAGGTACCTTTCTCAACAGCTTAACTCAAAATTTCAACTATGGCCTGCCTAGGTGCTCATAAATTGGCAAACAGTTTAATCTCCTGAGCCCCTTTCAGGATCAATGCTTTGAGTTGCAAAGCATTTGTTTCTAAGAGTCAATGGATCAAAGCTTTTTGCCCTTTTCCTCACAAGCCTTGCAGGGGCCTGATTCAACAGGGATGGATTCCACACGCTGCTGTCAGAATCTAGGGCATGACAGTCACAATCAGTGGAAGGCAGCACAGAAACGTAGTCCTTGGTCTTAGCACGCAGTGAGTGAGGAGCAAAGAGTTCACTGGTGCCAGTACAGGAAGTGGGGAGAGTCACTTACCCGCTGAGCAATGAAGCACAGAGGTCGGCTGTGTCACTGGTGTGTAAGGGTTTTTAGACTATTACCATTATGTAGATGATTTTTCTTAGGATTCCGTAGCCAGGCAGAGCAGAGCCTCTTAACCTGGATGCACTGCACCAGCTTTAGAGTATCTGTGAATCCCTAGAAACTGTGTGTTGAATTTGGGATATTGCTTAGGCAACTGTCTAGTGAGAGGTTGTGTAAAATTTTCCAAGGAGCAATATGGCACAAAAGAAATCAAGAACCTCTGATTTAACTAAGGGTTATTATGACAGATGTGGAAACATGCATGCATGCCTGTAGCCTGTAAGCCTCACAACCAGCAGGTAAGAGCAGCAACTCAGAAGCAATTTTTTTGGAGTACTTAAAAATAACAGGGTTACTCTCACCCCTACTACCAACTTTCACCTTACCTCATCAACTAAGGGTCCTGATTTGATGCTATTTTCAAAGTTGAAATTTTGGTGAAAGTACAGCAGCCTACCATCACAAAATTCCTATGTCAATAAGAACCATTAAACCATGGTCTTCAGTAATTAGCATGGAGTTTGGAGCCAGAAACTTGGATGGGATCTGCCTGTATTTAGTGGCGGTGTGACCCTGGGCAAGTCGCACCACCTCTCTGAGCCTCAGTATTTTCATCCACAAAATGGCAATTATACAAACTACTTTGATGATTTAGCATTAAACAAAGTGAAAATACTTTGCTAGAAGCTCTGTTAAGCTTGAAGCATTGTTACTGTTTTAATTTTTTCCCTCTCTGCCATTCTCCTTTTGAAGAAAACAGTATGTGTAGAGTCGAATGCTGAAAGCTAAGTAGGCTTGACTTCCATTTTTTGTTTTACTGTTTTTAGCTGTCATACCAAAATGCCTACAAAAATATCCTGCAACAAAGACCATTAACCAAAGAGTTCTGTCAACATTTCCAAATACCGGCCATGACAATGAAAACCAGAAGTAAGTTCATGTAAATCAAAGAAAGAGCTTGGGTGGTGGAGTATGGGGAAGGGCACACATTCTGAGACAAGCAAGGATCCAAACAGTCAGAAAACGTGCTTCATACACATCCTGTTTTGGTTCTCAGACTTGCCACCACCCTGTTTTGGCACCAGGACTGTCACCGCCACCCAAATCAGCAGGAAAGCCAAGTACCAACAAGAATGAATATAAAAAGCAGAGACTCAAGGATGCTAAATCTTTACCGACCCAGAAGTGCAAGCTGTTCCAGTCTCGCACCCTTGGCTCACTGACGGTGAAAGAGACTCCAGACTGGGAGAAAAGGTCAGTGCACAATCTTGTATAGCATGAATATCAACAGGTACAGTGAATTCCAAAAGGTTAAAGTATCAGAGCCCAAATATTTTGAATCTGACTTCCAATCTTCTCTTCGACATATATGCCAGCCCTATTTATATCTGGTTTTCAAACCACTGACCAGTCTAATGTTCCGGATCATTTGTGATCCCAGTATACACACACACAAGTTAGAACATGCTGAGAGAGAAGAAAGGAGAGAGAGATAGACAGGAGGGAGGGACGACGGACACACAGACACAGACACAGACACAGACACGGACATCGATGTGAGAAAGAAACACCAATCAGTTGCCTTCCATACATTCCCACATGGGGATCAAACCCCCAACCCAGGTACATGCCCTGACAGGGAACTGAATGACAACCTTTCAGTGCACAGGACGACGCTCAACCAACTGAGCCACTCCAGCCAGGTTCCCCTCTTTTTGAAGCCCTATAATCAATATGCCTAAGTCATCTGTTTAAATACAAGCTCCAAATCACCTTGCTCTTCTGCTAATAACATCCCACTAAACTGGAGAATTTTATTATTATTTTTTTAATGCTCATCTGAGGATATTTTCCCATTGATTTTTAGAGAGAGTGGAAGAAAGAGGGAAAGACAGAGAGAAATATCGATGTGAGAGAAACACATTGATTGGTGGCTTCTTGCATGTGCCCTAACCAGGGCCCAGGCTGGGGAGGAGCCTGCAACGAATGTACGTGCCATTGACCGGAACGGAACTCAGGACCCTTTGGTCCACAAGCCAATGCTCTATCCACTGAGCCAAACCAGGTAGGGCTAAACTGAAGAATTTTAAATTTCCAACCCTGTCATATATCTATCAGGGCTATCCCTTGGGTGTATAATGCTTTAGGATTTATACTGTTTAGGTAAAATTAGTGAGTAGTTTCAACAAGTGACTATAAATCCCTTCATTTACTATCTTGAAAAGAAGTGAGCCTTGGATATCTCAGGCATTTCCAAAACTAATAATTAAGTGAAACTGAATACCTACCATACCTTTTAGACATTCAATTGTATCAAGAACTCCTATCAAGAAGACTACTTTCGAGGGCGTATTCAACAGAGCTCCCTGTGGGACCCTTCTTTGAACTCAACAATGAATATGCTCAGAATGTGAACATACAAACTAACTATAGAGTCCTATTTTAGGATTTGTTAGCAACTGGCCAAGGAGGAGGTTCTATCCTAGTCACTGACCACTGAGGTAGGATACCCTACAACACCAGGAAGAGAGAATGGATGATGACATCTATCAGAAAGGCCTGGGACTGATGTACCCAGCTGGCTGTCTCCTGAGATAAAAGAGAAGATTTCTGAGGTCACATACCTAACACAATTTTCTCTCAGCTTCAAGTCTAGGGAAGCCACAATTCTGAACACATGTTTTACAAATGCCATTTAAACTTGGAGTCAACTCCAGTTAAACAATCACATTCCTGTGCTCATTTACATTATCTATGACGTAGGATTCTTCACTTCTTAAAAAAAGAAAGTTATGGTATACAGCTGAAACCAATATGCTATATGTCAATTAAATTTCAATTAAAACAAAAGCAAAAAAGGAAACTAGCTCTTTCATCCAAAACTACCTGTGTATCTGAAAGAGCCAAATGGATGACACTACCGTGTGAGCGTGAGGCTCTGAGAGAAGCGCGAGCCTGAGGGCACTGACTGGAGGGGAGCGGTGAGCCAATTACAGAGCGTGGGGGACAGCAGTTCAGAGGCTGCCACGCGGCGCTTCTTGCAGCTCCCGGGGGACTGGAGCCAATGGGAAATGACCACAGCCCAGGTGAGGATCTGCTCCCACTCTAGTCCCCACCCAAACTCAGAGTTTACAAAGTCTCCGTTGAGACATACATCTCTTCAATATTATTAACACTTCACTTAAAAGCAAAACAAATGACAGTTCCTTGAAGCCTACAATTTTGTCATCTTAAATCTGTAAATTGTTGTTGTTTTTTAAAGGGCAATTCAGCCTCAAACCAGGCCATCTCATCTGCTCTGGAATCACTACTATGTCCCCACTGGTGAACATTTCTGTCTCTTGGGAAGTTGCCCAGAAACAAACAAGCAAATAAAACCCATTATTTCTAATTCAGACACTTGTTAGTTTTAAGAGACTTTAAAAGAAGCATCCGCTACCACAGAGAGGGCATGCAAATAAAATGAGTCGACTATCTTAACAGAGAACTATATTGAGTCTTGACAATTTTCAGCAATTGTTTTTAAATCCACAAGTAGGGAGAAAAGTAGAATTAAGGAGGATTTTGTTTATTGAAAATAGTTCCTGTTCCCAAACACTGGTTTTGACAGAAATTAGTGATACATGTATATATATTAAAAGCTGTTTTCAGATTCACAAGATGGCAGATCAAAGTTAATGCTCCTCTCCTGGTTTGCCGAGAATAACAATGCCTGTATTTCAAAAGTGTGAACAACATGTCATCTCGCATATCTCCAAACTAATTCTGTGGGGTAGGTAAGACACGCATTATTACCCCCATTTTATAAAAGTTGAAGTAGAGTTCAAAAGAGTTAACTGAGTTGCCCAAAGTCACCTTCTTCCTAAGTGGCAGAGTAAGGTCTAAAACACTACTCTATAATAAAATAGCCACCAACCACCTGTGACTATTTACATTTAAACGAATTAAGATTAAATTAAGTTTAAAAATCCAGCTCCTCACTCAAGCTAATCTCATTTCAAGTGTTCAACAGCACATGTGCCTAATGTTACAGAATATTTCTATCATTTCTGAGAGTGCTATTGGGCAGGGCTGGTCTAGAGCAGTGATGGCGAACCTATGACACGTGTGTCAGAGGTGACACGCGAACTCATTTTTTTGGTTGATTTTTCTTTGTTAAATGGCATTTAAATATATAAAGTAAATATCAAAAATATAAGTTGCCGGGAGCCGGTCCATCCTTGCTGTTTCAAAGGACCTGGCATATATGGCATACTGTTCTTAATATGTTTGCTCACCTTCTTGGCACTATGTGTTTTAACCAAGGTCTCTGAGAAAGGTTGTTTCCCCAGGTAGGGATTTTCCCCTGAAGTTAGGGAGGGAATAAAACCCCTCAACTAAGTGCCAGGCGGATAATTAATCACTTTAACTACGAACAATCATGCTTAAGCTACATAATCTTTACTCCCTGGAATGGAGATAAGAAACGCCCTAACCTTTGTAATAGAGATTGATAGGATTGAATCAACTGGTATAAATACAGATGTAACAAGACAGCAAGAGTCAGAACTTAGAATACAGAGCTTAGAACACAGAACTAAGAAGACAGAACCTACAGACAGAAGAACTTCACTGGAGAGAACATGGCAAAAGATCCTGGACTGAACCTGACTACAGAAATTGGCAAGAGAACCTGACTAGAACCTGGTGACTGAACCTGGCTGGAGAACCTGGACAGAACCTGGCTGGAGAACCTAGCGAGGGAACATGGCTACAGAACCTGGCTGGAGAACCTGGAGAACCTAGCAAGAGAACATGGACACAGAACCTGGCTGGAGATCCGAACCAGAACTTCGCTGGAGATCCAGACCAGAACCTCTCTGGAGATCCAGACCAGAACTTGGCTGGAGATCCTGGCTAGAGATCCTGGCTAGGCTGCTGATCAACTGAACGCTGTCTCCGTGTCATTCCTTCTTCGCCGACTCCATCCACGCCTTTGGGGACCCCTGGACCTGCTGGGGCAGGACCCCAGCATATGGCGCCCGAACAGGGACCCCTAGGTAAGCGCCCCGCACTCGGGACGGATAGGACTCCACCGTAGGAAGAGGGTGGATAGTCTTTGCCCCACAATCGGGACGGATCAGACTCCACCATAGGAAGAGGGTGGAGAGTCTTCGCCGACTCCGTCCACACCTTTGGGAACCCCTGGAACAGGATTCCCCTAGGTAAGCCCCCCCCCATTGAGAACCCCCACATTCGGGACGGATAGGACTCCACCAGGGTATTGCAGACCCCCCTATAGAGGATAAGTAGGGTAAGAAGGTGGATAGTACAGAACTTAGATTGAGAAGATGTACCATACTGAGTCCAAAGAAAGAAGACTCTGTATTGATTCTTAGATTGAGAAGATGTGCCATACTGAGTCCAAAGAAAGAAGACTCTGTATTGATCTTTAGATTAAGAAGATGTGCCATACTGAGTCCAAAGAAAGTAGACTCTGTATTGATCTTTAGATTAAGAAGATGTGCCATACTGAGTCCAAAGAAAGAAGACTCTGTATTGATCTTTACATTAAGAAGACGTGCCATACTGAGCCTAAAGAAAAAAGACTCTGTATTGATCTTTTAACACATATGCTTGCTAGCAGAGGAATTAAGGTTACTCCCAGTCAGACAGAACGTTTTATACAAGAAGTATGTCCATGCTTTTCTGAGGAAGGAAAGGTAAATGTAATGGCATGGGAGAAGGTAGGCCCAAGGAGCCTTATCCTTAACCCCACTGCAGCCTTTCCACCCTGGGAAAGTGCAGGATTGGCAAGCTCTCCCTGAGGTGATAGATCAGGACTCAGGTAATAGCGGAAAGCATCGATCCTACTCTTAAAATGGATACAAGAGAGCATTTGGGGTTTTTTCTTTTTAATGCCTGCTTTTAAAAAATAAAAAAGGGGGAATTTGCCGGGAGCCGGTCCATCCTTGCTGTTTCAAAGGACCTGGCATATATGGCATACTGTTAATATGTTTGCTCACCTTCTTGGCACTATGTGTTTTAACCAAGGTCTCTGAGAAAGGTTGTTTCCCCAGGTAGGGATTTTCCCCTGAAGTTAGGGAGGGAATAAAACCCCTCAACTAAGTGCCAGGCGGATAATTAATCACTTTAACTACGAACAATCATGCTTAAGCTACATAATCTTTACTCCCTGGAATGGAGATAAGAAACGCCCTAACCTTTGTAATAGAGATTGATAGGATTGAATCAACTGGTATAAATACAGATGTAACAAGACAGCAAGAGTCAGAACTCAGAATACAGAGCTTAGAACACAGAACTAAGAAGACAGAACCTACACAGAACCTACAGACAGAAGAACTTCACTGGAGAGAACATGGCAAAAGATCCTGGACTGAACCTGACTACAGAAATTGGCAAGAGAACCTGACTAGAACCTGGTGACTGAACCTGGCTGGAGAACCTAGTGAGGGAACATGGCTACAAAACCTGGCTGGAGAACCTGGAGAACCTAGCAAGAGAACATGGACACAGAACCTGGCTGGAGATCCGAACCAGAACTTCGCTGGAGATCCAGACCAGAACCTCTCTGGAGATCCAGACCAGAACTTGGCTGGAGATCCTGGCTAGAGATCCTGGCTAGGCTGCTGATCAACTGAACGCTGTCTCCGTGTCATTCCTTCTTCGCCGACTCCATCCACGCCTTTGGGGACCCCTGGACCTGCTGGGGCAGGACCCCAGCAATAAGTCTTTGTTTTACTATGGTTGCAAATATCAGAAAGTTTCTATATGTGACACGGAGTTAAGTTAGGGTTTTTCAAAATGCTGATACGCCGAGCTCACTGGTCTAGAGGCTAGTTCTTCTGAATTCATGGAAACCTGGGGACTAAATCACATGGCATCCTAGTGCTTAATAAAAATGGGCTGAAAGTGACAAATCAGTCTCTTTCTCATTACAGGAAACTCTGAAACAAACTGAGGTTGTTTTATCTTCTTAAGGATTATAAAAGCAGAAATTAGTTTTTAAAATTTTTAAACTGATTTTAGAGAAGGAGGAGAGGGAAGGAGGGGGGGGGAGAGAGAGGAAGGGGGGGAAGGAGGGAGGGGAGGGGAGCATCGATGTGAGAGACATACATCAATTGGTTGCCTCCCCTACGCACCCCAATCAGGGATCAAACCAGCAAGCTAGGTTTGTGCCTGACCCAGAATCAAACCTACAAACTTCCAGTGCATGGGACGACACTCCAACTATCTGAGCCACACTGGCCAAGGCAGAAATTAGTTTTAAAAGATATTTACCAAAATGCATTTGATCCATATGTACTCAGGAAGGAAAATCTTGAAACTTAGTTTGTATATTTGGTGAAGAATAAGTAATAATTCCCCCAAGTTACAAATAATAAAAACATTATTAAGAAGAATTTTAGATTCAGAGAAAAAGGGATCAATCATAGTAATCAAACTTGATACTTCCAGCCATTAAATAACCTCTTTCAGGGATTAGAATAAACTTTTTCTTGGTGTAGAGAATACCATAGTTAGATGAACAGGAGACGTTCAGCTAACCCTGAGGTCCAGTAAAATCACAGCTTAAATTGGCTATAAGTGCAACTGGGCCACACTGTCTCTGTGTAGACCACTTAGCTCACAATGATAGCTGAAGTGTGACAAAGAGATCAAACTGTAGAACTGAAGGGTTAGGGAGTGAAGATGTGGCAAAAGTTTATTAAAAAAGAGCTGCAAGAACTCATGACATGAAACCACTCTTTCCAGCTTCAATGTGAGGTGCATTGGGCTGACTTATAGACCTATGAGCCAGTCACAACAAGCTGGCCAATTTGTTCACTTTTCACTTAGCAACTTGTTTGAGCACCTTTCAGGGCAAGGTAGTTTGTGAGGCCTGTGGATTGACAATAACTGGCTGTCCCTTCTGAGTTGTGTTGCCCTCAGACTCTTTGGATTCTCCCAACCATTCAGAGGTAAATGTTACTCATGACACTGGCTGGGTGCACAGAAACACCATGTAAAATAAAAAATAAAAACAAAAACAAGCTCACTCAAGAAATAAAGCAAGTTCCTTAGAGAATCTGTAAGACAAAAATAATAATTTCTTCGTGTGCTTGACAAGGTACCAAGATTTTTCTACATGCACTTCATAAAATAATAAACTGAGGGTTAACTATAGCATCAGGAACATGTTACTTCGTGCTCTTCTCAAAGATTCACAACAGAATAACAAAAGGTAGAGGAGGAAGAGACAAACAAGTGTCTTCTCTCATATCCAGAAGGATTACAGGAGACTTTTTTCTCAGTTGCTGGGTCAGAACTTCCATGTTTTCCTTTAAAAGGTTATTCCTTTGCAGCAGCTTTCATTGCCAGGACATTTTTCTTAATTTTCACCTTAACCTTATGATCTTGTGCACCTTTAAATGTCAAAGAGAAAGGCTGTGGGGGATGCTTTGTTTGAGAACAGAGTGTACCACACAAGACCCATCTCTTCTGAGTCTTCACTCTGAATACAGAAGCATTCCTGATTTTAATCTTTGGATTTAAACACCAGCTTCCTGTCTGTGCCATTTCTCCTCTCCCTCAAGATATGCAGAGCTTCAGACATCATTAAAGAAAGCTTAGGGCCTGGAATATGTAATCCTTTGCTATCTGGCACTCTGTATTTGGTAGGGTTTAAGTGGTGTTAAATGAAACATATGTTTACATGATGAGAATGAAGGATTCTGGGAAATGATCCTGTTTGAAAATACATCAGAAATCAACTTCTCTATCCCATAGTTTGGATGCCATGAACAGAGCTTATCAAGCAGCAGAGAGAAGTGTGTCGGAATTGAGAGATTCTTTAATCCCCTAAACATTATGGAAAGGCCATATCCCAACTTTGAATGATATGCAGAAGCATGGCCAATCCTGAAGGCAAGAGAGCCACTGGAGACATTGTATCCTACAGACATGACGGAATTGAGAGCCAGTCCTACATGGGAACTGTGCACAAGTATTCTGGGAGATGAGGTGGGTGGGTTTTTCTTCCCAGAACTAGAAAAAAAATTGGGATGAAAGAATTTGATAAAAGATATGAACACATAAGTGATTAGGCAGAATATAGCCATGACTACACTGCTCCTTCCCCCAGCTTCCTAATTTGTAAAACCAAGTAAATATAAAGGCACTTTCCAGAAACTCCTCAGGCCAGCAAGATAGGAATGGACATGGGTACTTAAAACCAAATGTTACTTTTTTCAGGGTTCCAAATCTCCAATAATCAACAACAACTTTCTGGTCATTTACAGTTTGCCCCCAGAACTGTTCATATTTTCTTTGAAAGACTAGAGACATTGGTGGAAGATGGCACATGATGGTGTCTGGGAGGTGGAGGATGTTGGAGATTACAATAGGAATTAAGGTAGCGGGTGCAAGGTTGTGGTGAGGAAGCAGGGTTACTCACACTGGGGGAGGGAGGCTAGCAAAAAGTGAGCCTCCTCTTTGGGAACTCAGGACCCATCTTGTATCACCAGGTATGTAGGGTATTTCATACTGGAAGCTATTCCCAGGCCTCAACATTCTCTCTCAATCTAAGTGTTGGCTACCTATTTCCTTCACTAGAAAAGCTGAAAACCAAGACTGTGCCCATAGCTGACGGTAGCTCTTGCTATGAGGGAAGATGCAGTATTCTCACAGAAGCAGGTCATTTCTATTCCTATAGGAAGGACAACTATTCTCACTTCACAGATACAGAGAATAACCCAAAGTATACAATTAGATATTCACAACATTTTCAAACCTAGCCTCCTGACAGAATAGGAGTGTTATTTCAAATTCCATGTCTCCATGTCCAGAAATCCAACAAGTCTGCAACAGAGTGGTATCTGTTCTCTCTCTCTCTCTCTCTCTCTCTCTCTCTCTCTCTCTCTCTCTCTCTCACACACACACACACACACACAAACACAACACACCATACTTTACAACTGTGTGTCTTCACCCATTCATTCATTTGGTGCCAGGCATTGGGTACAGAAATATAAATAAGATACTTTCTCAAGGAGCTCACAGTCTAGTTGGAGAGACAAACACATAAGCAGATAACTGCAATAATTGAAGCATGATTAGTCCTACGCAAAGAGATTGCATTCAATAAATCCTATTAAACAATGATCTCCAGTAGCCCCTGGTATCAAATGAAAGACAGGAAGAAGACTGCAGGGCACCTCTGTATGGGTTTTAGATTGTGAACATATTATAGATTCTGAGAAGTAGCAGTATGCTCTCAGAACTAGTACTGTAATTACAGTACCATGACATATTCTTTAATCTCTATAGTGCGGTTGCCAACCTCTCAGACCTCACGGACCACCAGTGGTCTGCGGACCACTGGTTGGCGACTGCTGCTCTATAGCATCTAGGACTACCCTGGGCACAAAATAGCTGCTAAACACCTGATGTTCTTGGTGAATGGAACAAGTACATGAGACTCTTGGTAACTTGTTCCTCTACAAAGGTTTGTAGATTGGCAGATCTGGAATGTTCTGTAAAGTACAACACTGCCCTACCTCATCACATTACTGATCCACTGCATAAGCCATCTGCTCTATCTGGCACTTCAAGGGTTGGGGTAGGAATCCTTCACTGGAGGGCCAGAAAAGAAGACATTATAATGTGGGAAAATGGCTTGGTAGTTCATTGTAATAAACAAAAAGATGAATTTGACACTTAAGTCCCCTGGCTCATGCTTAGGATAGAAATACAGCTCAGATTCCTTATACTTGTCACACAATTTTAGCTTTCAGAAATGGACCTGCCATTACAATAACATAAATAAAATCCCACCCTCACTTGCTTAAAAGCCTTCAATGGCTTCCCATTGTACTTAAAATAAAATCCACCTCCTCTGTGTGGTTGGTAAGGCTCTCATTCAGGTCTTGTTCACCCTACCAATCTTAACTGGCCCTGCTCTCCTCTTACTTACCAGACCCAGCCACAATAGCTTCCTTGAGGTTTTCAATATGCCAGGCCCTTTCCTGTACTAGGCCCTTACACTTACGTTTCCTTCTCCCGGGGCCCTCTTCCTACTCTTGAATGGCTAACTCCATCTCATCCTTCAGATCTCAGCTCAAATATTTCCTATTCAGAGAGGTCTTTCTTGACCATTTTATCCAAAACGACCCCATCTCATTCCTTTTACTTATTAACATACCAACCAGTTAATTTACTTAATAGCACTTCCCATACTCTGAAATTATCTTGTTTATTTATTTGTCTCCTTGTTAATTAGCAGTATTCTTCTAAATAAAAAACTCCTGAGACCGGGAGCTAGATTTATCTTGCTGTATCAGCAGGCATACACTAGGTACTCAAATATTTTGAGTGAATTAATGAATGAGAATTAGGAAAATACAGTGGCAGTAGGTGAGCAGGCATTGAGTTAATGTGAAAAACATCAGTTTTCCTACTGTGAAGCTAGGAATTGTTGTCCGACATTTTTTTTTAACTTTATTAGGATATATTCAAGTAGCAATAATATACAAAGAAAAGCGAAAGAAGGAGAGTCTACGCCCACTGTTGATGACTTAAAAAAGAAATGTCAAAAAGAGCAAAATCTAAAAAAAAAAAAAGAGCAAAATCTTGCTGATTCCAGCTTCCACCCAATTTGTAATGAATATTATTACTGTTAGAAGCAAATTTTATTATTCTTCTAACAGATTCCAAGGTTGGTTTCATTTCTCCCTGAGTAATGCAGTTCTGCACCCAGCTCTGCAACAACCCATCTAAGTCTCATTCAAGCACATTCACACCCATGCCAGACTAGGGTACCTGAAGATCTCACTCGAAAACAAACAAACAAAAAACTGTTGTTGTTTCAAAACACCAGGCAGAAAAGAGTTTTCTCTTTCCAAAAAAAAACCTGAACACAAGGCAAATCATATGCACGAAGTAGGTTCTTCCTCATAGTACTACAGCTCAAGATCCGCTCCTCCAATAAAGGGAAGTGTAACAGGGCGTGTAAGTGTAACCCTTTTAAAGGTGCAATTCAAAAGCTAATGCTGACACCATCAAACCTACTGCTGTTTGTTCAATGAACTCAATCAATTAGGGCAGTTATCTTGGCTCTTAGAGATGAAGAGTCCTGAACTTGGAAAAACACAAGCAAGAAGAGTGAAAGATGAAACTTGTTGCCCTTGTTTCCTGTTGGATGCCTTCTGTGGCATACTGGGTACACACAATTATATCCTAAAAGCAACTCAATCAAATGCTGAGAGAGAGTGGTACTTACGAGGCATGATCCCTTGGCTCACCAGCTCTTCCCGTGTCCGCCGCTGCTGGAGCTTCAACTGCAGCACTGCATGGCAGCAAAGAGAGAGAAGAGATGAAGGCTCAGTAAGGAATTCCACCACAAAAGACACATTTTCAAATGCAAAGAAAGTCTCAAAACGGAAGGGTGTAGTGTAAAAGAAGGATCCTCTTGAATTGTGACTGTAATTGCAGAAGTGGCCTGATACAGCAGGGTTTCCGTATTCTGCTGTGGGCGGCGAGAGGAAGTTGCAAAGGGTCTTGCAGGGCGATAACAATCCACAAAATACCAAACTCTTGCTCTTGCTCAAAACCTTCTACAACACTGTCCTCTCAAGGTTGAAAAAACACACAAATGCTTAACTCAAAGAAAATATGAGGACCACTACCCAGCAGAAAAAGCTTCCCAGATATTCTACACTTTCTTCCCGGTAGCAAATGTTTACCACCATAAATATAGTGAATGATACAGTTATTCACACAGATCAGGAAGTATTGGTAATATCTTTTCATCGCACCTAAAAATCATACCTATTTTCACCAGAAAATATTTTGCCATTAATATAACTCTTTTCTTCCTATTCACTCTAAGAGCCTTTTCTGTTGAGGTGAAACACCAACCAACTAGATGATTCAAAGCACAGCAGGCTACGGGAGGGTGACAGGTGTTTCTCCTATTTCCACTCTGGCAACACCACTTAATTGGACAACCTATTGAGATTTTTTTTTAACTTAAAACTCAGTAATCTATATTTCAAATGCCAATGAAACCTAAAGGGTATTATCACTGCACACCATGCAGAATGATGATGCATGCCATGGCCTGTATTCAGAGGCTAGGTGAGAAAATGTTCAAAAATTTCACAGAAAGGTCCCATGGGCCAAGGACAGTGCCCTTACATGATAATTCTTTAGTTATAAGGTCCCTGCAAGTCACATCTGAGAGGGACTTGTCTCTATTAGGAACCATATTACCCTAATATCTGTCTTTTCCATCCATAGAGCCATTTTTTTTTTAAAGAAAGGTTTTTTATTTATTTATTTTTATTTTATTTTATTGATTTTTTACAGACAGGAAGGGAGAGAGATAGTTAGAAACATTGATCAGCTGCCTCCTGCACATCTCCCACTGGGGATGTGCCTGCAACCCAGGTACATGCCCTTGACCGGAATCGAACCGGGACCTTTCAGTCCGCAGGCCAACACTCTATCCACTGAGCCAACCGGTTTCGGCCATAGAGCCATTTTTAAGGCCTCCAAGATTCATAACTAGGCTTCCGACTAGATCTCAAATCTAGCAGCCCCAAGTAGATCTTGTCTTTCTCCCAAAGCCCTAATCTACTTCCCATTCTTTTTCTCTTTACTGGTATCACTATCCTTCCCGGTACTAATATTAAAATTTCTGAGCCACTTCATCTCCTCCCTGCCCACCACTGTCCTATTTTATAAAGTTTACTGCACTATGCTTTCCCATGTTGCAGAATTAGCTCACTGGCTTGTGTCCTTCCTTGTTCTGTGTGTCTTCCATTCTAAGTCACCCGAATAAAGGTTGTCCAATTTACTCTTCTTCAAGTACCATGCACTTTTCCAATGCTTTATTCACTTCACCTGAAAATGTCTACCTTCTTCACCTGACCTTCCCAACTCATTCCCCAGCATTCAGAGTTAGCCTAGGCCTTCTGTGAGCTACTTTTTTTATCTGATATAAAAAGTATAGTAATATTTTTCCCTGTGTAATACTTACCCTCTGAATATATTTTCTCTCCTGCCAGTTTACACACTCTTGGGAGGGCAGGAAATATATCTTATTAATGTATGCCTCCCCCATAGCACTTGATACACCGTAGGCATTTAATAATTGTTTCTTGAATTGAACTGAATCTCAAAACGATGATACATACAGTCTAAGAAATCTAATCAGGAGGTTATAACTATAATTATATATTTTATTTTACAAATTAACACTGTTAAAAGCAAAGCTTTGCAGAATAAAATAGGTACAAACAGCAACAGCCACTCCAGTAGCTAAATACTTACAGGCTATGTGCTCTGTGCCACTGTTCAATGTACTTTCATGTTTTAACTCGTTTACTCTTCAAAACCCCCTATGGCAGGAAGGGTATTATTAATCCTATTTTACAGATAAGGAAAATGTGGCCCAGAAAAATTAAGTAATTAACCTAAGGTTATCACACTAATCTGATATAATAAAGATGTAATATGCAAATGGTCGTTACACTATGAAGTGTAACGACTGACAATGTAACAACCAGATCATGGATCAGCAGGAGGGTGGGGCAACAAGCTACAAGTGGGCGGTGGAGAGCTACAGGAGAGGGCAGGGCAGCAAGCTATGGGGGTGGGGGGGGTCTGGGGGAGCGGGCGGAGAGCTACTGGAAGGTGGCAGCGAGCTACTGGCGTACGGATTTGTGTGCAGGGCTACTAGTAAGAAGTATAACAGGATTTGAACCCAAGCATTCTGATTCCAGACCCTGGGCTCCTTACTCTCTGCTTCTCCAGGGTCTTCTGGAACCCCTGAGCTGCTGAGATAACAGGCATGGAATTGATCACCTGGGTTCATTCTCTGGCGAGAAAGACAAAGGGTCTGAGGAAAATAGAGATACTTCAGGCCAGGGTCAAAGGAGTTTGGGTGATCAACTTTAATAAAACAAATTTAAATGAATCTAGGAACTTGATTTCAGAATAAATTATAATCATAGATCAGTAACAATAGTTATAATAAAATACAAATAATAATAGAGTTAGTGTTGCTGAGTCGGCCCTGTTAAGTAACTGGTAGGCTTTAAACTTATTAAAAAAAAAGGGGGGCCCTGTGACTCTAAAAGTGTGGGCACTTAATACTAACTAACCCATATGTCTCCTGATGGAAGAAAGAGAAGTGCCAGGCAAGATAAAGAGGGGAAAAAGGGCAAATATTTGTCATTTTCTATAGTGTTTCTAAGGCCACTGTAAGAGGAGCTATTAGAAAAGTATAAAATACAAGAAATTAATTTGATTTCAGAGAATATGAAAATCTAATGTAATTCAGTAAGTCTGAACACCTCAAAGAAATGCGAACTATGGCTGTTGGCCAAGAATAATTTTGAAATATCAATCAGTAACCCTTCTTAAAAAACCCCCAAACATATACAGATAAGGCCACAAGAATATTTTAAGCAAGCTTCTGGATTAAAAAACTTCTTGCTTCATGAAAGCAAAACTTTGAGTCTATGATTCAAGTTTTTTATGGAGAGCAAAGTAAAAATCTTTTTAATTAAGCTTTATATTTTAAGAACTCTAATGCAAAGAGGAAAGTTTACTGAATAAACCTTTTCCATCTCTAAAACTAAATGAAATTAAAGTTTAGTTATTTGAAAATTCCATCTTGTCTCTCAGTGGTTAACTCCAAATTCCATGCTTATCTGAAATCTGACCAAGTTCCCCGTTCAAATAACAGAAGCTGCCCTGCATCAGTATTATCTTGGGTATCACAACTTGATTGTAGGTATGTTCTGTTTTTTGTTTTTTTAAAAATATATTTTATTGATTTTTAACAGAGAGGAAGGGAGAGGAATAGAGAGTTAGAAACATCCATCAGCTGCCTCCTGCACACCCTCCTACTGGGGATGTGCCCGCAACCAAGGTACATGCCCTTGACTGGAATCGAACCTGGGACCTTTCAGTCTGCAGGCCGATGCTCTATGCACTGAGCCAAACCAGTCAGGGCGTATGTTCTGTTTTATACATTGCATAACCCTCTCCTACTAACTCTAACAATCTTTATACAGAGAGTGAAAAGACCTAAGCAATAAACTCAGTATTATGGTAGTCAACCTATACTTTATTTTATAATTTATCTGATTGCCTCTGTGTGTGTGTTGTGTATATATGCAATGATCCTTCTTCTAAGATTTCAACTACAAAGAAATGAATATTTATATGAATATCCTTTTTCTTTAATCTATCTTACTTTCTCTTAATTCTAAACACTAAATAAAATGCTTTTATGTTTCCAGATCTTAAGGATTATTCTTTTTAGAAGAAATCATTTAGTAACTCACTTTCAGTAAATAACATTTGAAGGCATATGCTCTGTATTTGCTGAAGGTACCCTAATCAGGAGTATATTTCAGAGGCCATACATTTAATGCACATCCACCCTCACCAAGAATTACCTAACACTAGTTCAAATTAATATTCTCACAGACAGTGCTAGACCAAGGAGATTCAAAAAAGTAAGAATTCAATGAACTCTCTCTATTTAACATACATCAAAATTTAGTTTTCTTCTCCACTCCCCAAGTGAATAAAAACTAAACAAAAATACCTATTTGTGTACAAGTCTTTCTATGTTCACTGTTATTGAATTCCACAAATTTAATATATCATCTGTTTCTAAGTGGTTCTGTGAGAGCAGCCTATATATAGATGAACAGATGTCTTTAAAGCTAGTGGATGGTAAATATACTGAGTTGTCTGCCAGAAAAGGATTGGAATGAAAAGAAACGAAACTGGACCATAAAGTGGAAATAATAAAGTTTTCCACCTGTTTCAAACAAAAGCGATCAATTGCTATTTGAATAACTGGCTACTTGAGAAATCAAAGCAAAGGAATGAACATCACATATTTCTGCCCTGTAAGAACATGGAAGTACGTTGATGGTATTCAAGGGGTAATGCCATCAAAACAATTGGGTCAATCAGAACTGGAAAGAAAAAGCAAAAATAAGTGCAGTGTTCTCAAGCCCAGCTCTGTGGCTTCCACTGGGAAGATGGGAGAAGGAACAGTGTGAATTTTAGCCTTAAATCTTATGATGTTAGAATGTTCATCTTTGCAGCAGTGAATTATACCTACTTTACTGGTATATTTTACACCTCAGTTTATCCTACATGCCTGAAAAATCATTTAGTGACACCCAAATTGTAAAACCACATCACCTATTACTCAGATCCCAAGGCTATTATTCTCTGAACACTCAACTAGTTTCATTCTTAGAATGTATGATTAAAAGTAGGTGAAGGGTGCCTCCAGAAGAGGGTACTAGTCTTCCTCATGTTCTACTGCCTGAGTTACTTTATAGCATCACCACCAAAATAGGAACTGGGAATTGGGATGGAGAGAGTTCTCCATTCATTCATCTAACACATATTTACTAGACAACTACTGGTATACCTCGTTTTATTGCACTTGGTTTTATTGTACTTCACAAATGTGTGTGTTTTTTCTCAATCCCTCCCCCTCACCACCCCCACAACCTCCCCTCCATGACAGCTGTCAGCCTGTTTTTTATACACATATGAGTGAAATCATACGGTACTGGTTGTGTTTCTTTTTTTACAAATTGAAGGCAAGACCCTCCACCAGCAAAATAGATTATGACTCACTTTATTGTGATATTTGCTTTATTGCAGTGGTCTGGAAGCGAACCCATAATATTTCTGAGGTATGTCCATGCTATGTGTCAAGCCCTATGCTGGTGCTAGATACACCTGTAGTCTCTGCTCACACAAAGCTTTCAGTTCAATTAGGGTAAAAGACATCAAATCACATATAAATAAGTACAAATTATGATCAATCTTTTATAAGAAAAGAATAAAGGATATTAGAGAGGTCGGACCCTCCTTTAATATTCTGTGATAATTAACTTTTCACATTTCCTCTTTACTACCATACAGTCAATTGTTTAAGATACTAAAACTCCTTGAAAAACAGAGAGCTCAATAAACTAAATGAAAATAAGTAAGAGAAGGCACACAGTTTCATTTATTCTTTACACATATTTGCTTAGTTGCTCTAGGGTTCACATACTAGTTGGTCAGCACATCTATTCACTTCATATTCATCATGCCTTATTCAGATCTCCCTTAGTTCCTTGTCAAAACTTTCCTTAGGCATTCATTCACGAAATACAAGGGTCTACTATACACACCAGACACTGCTTGCTGCTGGGGATATAGTAGTGACCAGACCAATTTAATAGCTGCTTTCAGTGGAATTCATACTTTTGTGGAAGAAACAGCCATCAAATAAGTACTTAAAAGAGTGAAAAGTATTTTCAAAGAAAACATACTCAGACACTACATCCTAACTAAGCAGTTTGTTTCCATGATTCAATTCATACATTCAAGCATCTTTTGTACTCTCAAAACCTAATGGGGGAAACGAGACTCAAATGAGTAATTTACAATGCTATAAGAAAAATACTGTTATCTGTAATATAGAGTTTTACTTAAAAAGTCATTGGAAAATTCCATTTTAGTTAACACACATGCAGTACTACTAAAGGTCCCTGCCAAATTCTAATCATCTGGTCTTATGTGTGATACACATATGTACATAAATAATAAAATGATGTTGATTTCTTAAAGGCAATAAAAATTCAAATAGTTATCTATTTTTTAGGTGCAAAGGTGATACTAACCAACACTGGAAGTCACAAAGAAAGAGAAACAAGATCCTTTCTATGTGGAGTAAGACTAGTGAACATATTAAACAGGGCCTGAAAAAATATTCTATCCTTAGGGTCAGTTTTATTCAGGTTTCAAGTAATTCCCTGATATCATTCCTAAGAAGTAACATAACACTACTCTGGGCCCCTACTTACTATAAACTCCCACATGTCTTTCCTGATACAGCCTAGAAAGATGCTCCCTAGTTCTCAGTCCTTAACCTGTACTAAAGCATCTCTGGATTTTTTTTTTCTTCTATTTCTTATATATAATTTCCTCAAACTTTCTAAACTAAGTTTCTCTGATCCTTTTCATGATTAATTTTCTTCCTTCGACTTGGGAAGCAAGCCTGAATGGGTTAGCACAGTGTACACTACACCAAAAATGTATTTCTGGCTTGTGCTTTTAACATAAACAACAGCATTTTAAAGGCCCTACGTATTCTATAATTAGCCCTACCCTTAAGCAGAAGGATTTACTGTCAACCTAACTGTGATTTCTTGGGAAAGGGGCAAGCATTGTATATTGAAATGATTATATGAATACTTTATAAGTTCCAAGCAAATGCAATATACTTACAGAATCGACCTTTAAGTGGAGACCAAAAAACATCAGAGAAAGAACTGGAAGACAAGAGAAAGGGGGAGGGGAGGGACGAAATGGAAAAGAAGGGAAAGGAGAACTGTTTCCTTTAGGAAGGCAGTTCTGGAACATGCAGTCAGTGAAGACACACTATCTGCTCCCAGACTCTAGGCAAGCTGGTATGTATAAAGCAAGACTTGGAGAAAGGAGAAGAATTGCTACCCATCCTATATAATAAAGAGCTAATATGCTAATTAGACCAAAAAGCTGAATGACCTTCCAGACGAAGTCAGAACTGCAAGGGCTGGTCGAGGCTGTGAGGGGCTGCGAGGGCTGGCCAGGGCTGCGAGGGCTGGCCGGGGCTGCGAGGGCTGGCTGAGGCAACCGAGGCTGTGAAGGCCGAGCCCTTTGCACGAATTTCGTGCATTGAACCTCTAGTTCATTAATAAAATTAAATATACAATGAATATTGAAAAGTATGCTCCTGAAATTCTAAGTTGTCAATATGGAAATAGTGGTTAAAGGATCCAGAAAGGTCCATTCGTTTGTTACCAGAGAAAGAGGGACCTGCTGAAATTCAGATCTATATTTAAAACAAACAAATAAAAAGTGGAACTGAGAGAAAGAAAGTGAATTCTCTCTGGGATCCTACTGATCCAGCATCTAAAAATCATATGGCTAAATGCAATGTGGTATCCTGGATTGGGTCTTGGAACAAAAAAAGGACATCATTGGGAAAACAGATAAAATCCAAATAAAGTTTGGACTTTGCTTAATAGTGTACCAATGTTAATATCTTAGTTTGGACAAATGTACCATGGTTATATAAGATGCTAACATTAGGAGCAACTAGGCAAAGGGTATATGGGAACTCTCTACAACTTTTTGTAAGTCTAAAATTATTCCAAAGGAAAAACTTTACTTAAAAATCCCATAGATTTGATTCTCCTTTCAGAAAGATTTATGAATCAATTACTAAAACATATCAAAGGTCAGGTTTATTCAAATTGTAATGTTACCCTGTCTTGTACAGAAAGATAATACTGATTTCTATAAATGATTAAGAATAAGTAATAATGCACCTTTTAATAAATGCAATTTATAAAATGATTTGTGGCATAAATATATACAATCTATACCAGGGGTGGGCAAACTTTTTGACTCGAGGGCCACAATGGGTTCTTAAACTGGACCAGGGGGCCGGAACAAAAGCATGGATGGAGTGTTTGTGTGAACTAATATAAATTCAAAGTAAACATCATTACATAAAAGGGTACGGTCTTTTTTTTTTTTTAGTTTTATTCATTTCAAACGGGCCGGATCCGGCCCATGGGCCGTAGTTTGCCCACGGCTGATCTATACTAATAAAAGGGTAATATGCTAATTAGACTGGGAGACCTCTGGGAGACCTTCCAGACATCCTTCTGGAAAAAGCCATGGTAATGGGGCCGAGGCAGAGGCAGTTAGGGGAGATCAGGCCAGGAGGGAAGGGCAGTTGGGGGCGATCAGGCCGGCGGGGGGGTAGCAGTTGGGGGAGATCAGGCTGGCGGGGGGGGGGGTGGCAGTTGGGGGCAAGCTGGCCAGCGGGGGTGGGGGGGCAGTTGGAGGCAAGCAGGACGGCGCGGGGGCAATTGGGGGTGAGCAGGTTGGTGGGGGGGCAGTTGGGGGTGAGCAGGCCAGTGGGGGGGGCAGTTGGAGGCAATCAGGCTGGCAAGGGGGGTCAGTTGGGGAAAAGCAGGCTGGTAGGGGGAGCAGCTGGGGTGAGCAGGCCAGCATGCAGAGTGGTTAGGGGTGATCAGGCAGGCAGGCAGGTGAGCGGTTAGGAGCCAGTGGTCCCGGATTGCGAGAGGAATGTCCAACTGCTGGCAGTCGAACATCCCCCAAGGGGTCCCAGATTGGAAAGGGTGCAGGCTGGGCTGAGGGACACCCCCTGTCTCTCCCCTCCCCCCGGAGCATGAATTTCATGCACCAGCTACTAGTCCTATATAATAAAAGCCTAATATGCCAAGTGTCTGTTTGTCCAGTCGGCTGTTCAACCAATCAAAGCATAATATGCTAATGATATGCTAAGGCCGCTCAACCGCTCGCTATGACATGCACTGACCACCAGGGGACAGACAGTCGACTGGTCAACCAGTTGCTATGATGTGCACTGACCACCAGGGGGCAGATGCTCCAACCTGTAGGTTAGTTTGCTGCTGGGGTCCGGTCGAACGGGACTGAGCAAGACGGGCTGGACAGGCCCTAAGGCCCTCCTGCAGTCCCTCCCCAGTGGCCAACCTCCTGTGTCACTTCCCGGCCCCAACCCTGCACCGATGGAGTCCCTCGGCCTGGCCTGCACCCTCTCACAATCCGGGCTGAGGGACCCCACCCCTCCATGAGTGCATGAATTTTGTGCACCGGGCCTCATGTAAACAATAAAGTAACGTTGCAAAGACTTGAAGAGAGGAATTCCTAATTCTGTTTACAATCACAATGTCAATAGCCATCTACAATGAGATTTCAAGTTTAGTTTTATCAATATGCTCAATCATTCATCCCTTTCACGATTTTATAAATTTCTCTTCCATCACTGTATATAGTGTGTAAACATGAGTTAAATTCTCTCTCAAATAATTGGCTTCAGAAATTAGAAATAATACCCCCCAAAATGGTAAATATTTTCAATTTAATCTGAATATCATCAGGAATACAGGCAGAGAGATGAGAAATCTTCCTGGTTTGGTAAACCTGGGCTTATACATCTAACCTGCTAATTTACAAAGAATAAGCTTATGAAAATTGAACATGAGTTACTAAAATATGCGAAATAAAAGCTCTCTATATTGTGTAATAATCTGTAATAATAAAAGTGTAATATGCTAATTAGACCAGACATCCTTCCTTCTGGACAAAGCCGCAGCGGGTGGGGGCCAAGGCAGAGGCAGCAGAGGCCCCTGGCCACCGTGGGTGGGGGCTGGGGCCAAGGCCCTTGCACGAATTTCATGCATTGGGCTTCTAGTTACTTATAAAATGGTAAAAACAACACATGCATCATTTTATTTAATTCTTAAAACAAGGCTTTGTGGAAGACACTATTATTATCCTATTTGTAGATGAGGAAATTGAGCATTAGAGAGATTAAGCAACGTGCCCAAGGTATCTATCTCAATCTACAGCCTGAGCCCTCAACCACTATTATATATGGCACTTCTCCTCTTTCATAAAACACACCAGTTCCCTGTGTTTAAAAATGACACTACACCAATAGTGCTATCTGCATGAAGTGGCTAGAAAAGACCTATATACTTACTAACTAGGGGAAAATCAAGGTGATTTCAGTGAACAGTATCAGACATTTCACAACACTACAATCGAAAAAGAATTCTTATATTTAAACTAGAGGCCTGGTGCACGAAATTCGTGCACAGGGTGGGGGGGGTTTCCCCTCAGTCCAACCTGCACGCTCTCCAATCCGGGAGCCCTCAGGGGATGTCCTACTGACGACTTAGGCCCGCTCCCTGTGGTTCTCTGCTCTCTGTGGGGCCCGCTTGCCTGCTCGCCACCGCGACGTGCAAGCAGGCCCTGCTGTCTACTGACTGGGGGGCCCGCTTGCCTGGTTGCTGCAGTGACCCGCAAGCAGGCCCTACTGTCTGCTGTCTGGGGGGCTCACTTGCCGGCTCACCTGGCGGCGACCCGCAAGCAGGTCCTGCTGTCTGTTGTCTGGGGGGCCGCTTGCTGGCTCGCTGCAGGCGGGACTGAAAGGACTGGAGGACTCCTGGGGGCAGGTCCGGCTGTGCCGCCTGCCTGCCACTCCCCCAGTGGGGCTGAGGGGACTGGGTGCTGCCATCTTGTGGCTATGGGCACCACCATCTTTGTGACAGAGTGACAGTCAATTTGTATATTCCCTCTTTATTAGATAGGAGGATTCCAAAAGGAATAGAAACTCTAACAGGGTAACAATGGTCACAAGTAAAGGTTATTTAGAGGGACTTATCCCAGAGAAAGGAGACAGTCTGGAAGGTTACAAGAGAACTTTACAGACCTACTTGCCACTTGGTTCTCAAAGCAGAAACAACCACACTGAAAAGGCAAAGAGCACCCACTTCCTGGAGTGGTACAACTACCTTTCTGCATTCTGCCAGGGTTCTTCTATGGTACTACAGAAATTCTAGGTTAATTCATTCATTCATTTATTGAACTAATATTTATCATGCACCTATCATATGCTAGGCACTGTGCTAGGTGATGTAGCAATAAAATGGGCAAGAGATGTGGTCCCTGCCCTCACAAGGCACGTTTTAGTGGGAGAAACATAACAAATATATATATTATAATTTTTGGTGGTACATTATGTGAAGAAAAATACAGTGGAATAAGAGAATAGCGAGAGTGACTGAGGATGGTAATTTCAGACAGAGTATACAAGGAAGACCTCTCTGAGTAGATAGATGACTCTTAGGTAGAAACCTAAATAGTATGATAAACCATGACAAGATCTGAAGAAATAGCAAATGCAAAGGCACTGAGGTGAGAAAAGGCTTATATTGAGAAAGAAACTCAAGACATAAAATGAGGAATTTAATATGCTGAATTCCTACATTATGCAGTCACACTGGATTGGGTGTACTACTTCAGTGATTCATTTAAACTCAACAGCTAGTTAAACTATGTATTACCTTGATTTTATGGATGAAGAAACAAAGGTTCAAAGAGATTAAGTAACTGTTTGCACAGCTAATAAGAGGTAGAGTCAGTGTTCAAATACAGATTGGCCTAATACCAAAGTCAATGCTTTTTCTACTATATTACATTTAATGCCAAAATCACAGCAAAAAATATTAATAATCTATATATCTATAATAATAAAAGCATAATATGCTAATTAGACCAGATGTCCTTCATGACGATCTTCCAGATGAAGCCTGGACTGCGAAGGAAGCCTGGGTCCCAGGTGCCAGAAAGAAGCCGGTCCTAGCAGCAGGGTGAAGGAAGGCCTACTTTGCACGAATTTCATACATTGGGCCTCTAGTATATATATAAAAGCCTAAGTGAGCAGCCAACAGGCTAACAGTTCGATCGACTGACCAGTAGCTATGATGCGCACTGACCACCAGGCGGCAGGCGCTCAATGCAGGAGCTGCCCAGCTGTGGTGACTTGGCAGCTGCAGTTCTCGGGTGACACACCCGGAACCACAGAGGAGGGAGCCCGATTCTGGGGTGTATCACCCGAGAACTGCCCTCTCGCAATCCAGGATCCCTTGGGGGATGTCAGAGAGCTAGTTTCGGCCTGATCCCCGCAGGCCAGGCCGAAAGACCCCCCCGCCCCCAGTACATGAATCTGTGCACCAGGCCTCTAGTTATATATAAATATATAAGTAAATAAATCAAACTCTTTCCCACATTCTCAAAAATCTGGGGCTACCATTTCATTTCAGGTAACTGCTCATCTCCACCTTGGGGAAAAGAAGTAATTTCCTTCTCTAACTGCAGCAGACAGATCTCAAACAGCCAGCTGCTTCAATGTCAAGAGTCCCTATTCTGAGGAGGATCAAAAGACAATGCTAAACAACTTCATTGCATGAGATTGAGCATAATGTGTATCTGTGCCAAATGTATGAATGGGGTGAAGATACACTGGGAATGTCATTCCTTTAAACTGGCAGGGACATCTCAGGAATCCCTCCTAAAGTCAAAGGCACCAGGGATAGCACTTTCCCAGCTGCATTCGTTCTGTACGTTTGCCCAGAAAATATGGGAAGCCTCGAATCTCATTTGCTATTCCCTGCTGGTATTACTGGTGATGACTTTATACACAACTTTGTTGAGGGCAGGGGACAGGTTAGCAGATTTAAAACCTGGAAAAGTGTAGTTACTCCACAGGAAGCCAGAAGTGACCAAAAAATTTTCCCTTAAAACTACATTGGAGTACTTACTCTTTCTAGTTTTATAATATGGACTTGAAAAACATATAGCATGGTAGAATAGTCAGTACAGACTCTCCTGATAGGCTTTCTTATCTATCTACCTACCTACCTACCTACCTACCTACCTATCTACCTACCTACCTACCTTCCTACCTACCTACCTATCTACCTTCCTACCTACCTACCTACCTACCTATCTACTTATTTATATTTTCACTCCAGGATATGTTTAATATGTTTATTGATTTTAGAGAGGGAGGGAGGGATGGACAGAGGGAGGAGGGAGAGAGAAACATCGATCAGTTGCCTCTTGCACATGCCTCAACCAGGGATCGAACCCACAATCTACCTACATGCCCTGATCAGGAATCAAACCTGAAACCTTTTGGTGTACAGGATGATGCTCCAGCCAACTGAGCCACCTGGTCAGGGTTAGGCTTTCCTATTTAGTTTCTTGATGTTTTTGAAATGAATTTTAGTGTTTGTATTAATTACAAACATTTCATTTAACTGACATTAAGAAAAATAAAAATATAAATTCTGATTAAAATAATTTTTAAATTAGAAGAAATTTTTCTAGGGAAAGGATTAGGGAGCACAGAGGGTTTTAGAAATTAAAATTTTGGCCAAATGGGTTAAAAATACACACACACAATCTAAAAGTTCTTCAAATGTTCCCCTAACCGGTTTGGCTCAGTGGATAGAGCATCAGCCTGCAGACTCAAGGGTCCCAGGTTCGATTCCAGTCAAGGGCATGTAACTTGGTTGCAGGCACATCCCCAGTAGGGAGTGTGCAGGAGGCAGCTGATTGATGTTTCTCTCTCATTGATGTTTCTAACTCTCTATCCCTCTCCCTTCCTCTCTGTAAAAAATCAATAAAATATATTAAAAAAAAAAGTTCTTCAAATGTTTACGTGTATAGTACTCTATGGGTATGTAAAGAAAAAAAAACAATAATTTCTCACCCTTAAATCCTAGCTGATATAAAATTTTATGTATTTGTCTATAAAATTTTGGTAAAGGCTATAGCAAAGTTTTTCTTCTTTATAGAAGAATGAAATTCATAAAATTAAACTTCACGTAGCATATGAAGTGTGAAAGTCTATTAGCTAAAATTACTGGGTTAAAATTCTCAAGTCCATTATAATACAGCACCCATTTAACTACAGGATTTTCCCACTCCCATCCCCTAGATTAAGTAAAGACATCTTAAAAGTAAATGTATATGTAACTGTAAAGGAGTTCATGTTGTTAGAACTGCAACTTTATATTTCCTGAAGTTTGTGTGGTTGAATTTGCAAGTGGAACATTTCATTACTGCAGGTTTTGCACAAAATTTTACGAAACAAACCTGCATTAAGTTAAAGCAGAACTGAAATCAATGCCTTTTCTGGCCACTTCAGGAATCATTTCCAAATATTTTCCTATCCCAGAATTCTCCTTTTTATTTTGGTGTTTGGCTACTTCAACACACACCATGGGTGGAGGGAACATTCAAGCTCTAAAGCTAAAAAAAAAAAAAAAAAAAGAATGCAAAGTGATCAAACTATTACTCAGTTACCACATACCACATTTTTCTAGCGTAATTTTGAGTGAAACAGACAGTGCCACACCTATCAGCAGAATGCTTATTTTTAAAATGTTCTGATAGTGGCTTGCAGTTTCCCTCTTCCTGCATTTTCAAATTATCCCAGTATTAATTAACATCCCTCCCTAAGAAGCCACAAGTAGTTGTTTCAGAAAAATGCATTAGACTTGTCGGATACCCTGTGTGACACAAGCAAGACCCATCTTTTTGTGGCTTTTCTGCCTCTCCCAGGCATGAAAACAGCCAGAACTAGAGCAACAGCTGGGGATCATTAAACCGACAGAAATAGCTTAGGAGACTCCATTGGTGTGAGAGGGGGGCGGGGGTGGGGAGGAGAGTATCAGATTTTAAAAAATCAAAAGGGCAACAGGAAAGGGGAGGAGAGAAAAGGTGAAGCCTAAGGAGTGTGTCATACCCAATTTTCCTTTTACCCACTGCAAAGGGATTCATTGAAGCAAATGAAGGGACAAGTGACTGCAGTCAACTTGCCTAGCCCCCACCTATTCTTGGATGGAAGGTTTAGTCAAACCTATAAATGTGGGTCAGTGAAGACAGGCTGGGTGGGAGGGGAGCAGAGTTGTGGCATCTCAAAAGCTAACCCTGGGTCATTCCAGTCTGGAGGAATCACTTGGAGGGTGTGAGTCAGATCTGGAGCTATGCTGACAGTAAAAGTCAACTCCAAGATGGGGTAGGGGCAAAGGAATATATGCCAACCCCTAAGTGGACTCAGAGATCAACCCAGACCCAAGGCATTCCCTCCACTGGAGAGGGCCAAACACTAGATGAAATGCAGGCTCTCCGTGTTGTTCGTGCCAGAGAACAGCCATGCCTCCAGTGCCAGCTGTGTAACCTGGCAGGCCTCGGAAGGCCGGTACAGGAATGTGCCATCTTCCTGGCCCACTGCCGGAGTGTGATCAGCACATATCTGGTGCCCCAGAGGAGCTTTAATCAGATCACCCCATGGGAGTGAGATTGCATAGCCTGACCTATGCCTTAAGTCTGGTTAGTCCCAGGATCCTGGGGTACCCTCCTCCTCCCCACACTTGCTAGGTTGTCATTTAGTATCATCAAGCCCTCTCACACCAAAGCATTCTCTTTATAACTAATCTTACAGAACTGCAGTTTCAGACAGCTCTCCACCTGCAAGCCTGAACAGGAAATGATTCGATTGCAGATATTATGACTGCAACTCTCTTTGGCAAGAGTGTTTGGTAACTGTGAGATTGCATCAACTTCAGCTGAATATTTTATTTAATGCATATAATGATTTACTAGAGAAGGCTCCAGGCTGATGGTTGTTCTCAATAAAAAGTAACTACTGCAATACCCTCTTCTAGAATGGCTCGATTTTTTCTAACCCATGAACCTGGCAGGAAAACATGCTCATGAATATTTTCCAATGACACCAGTTTGGCTAAGTATCTGTATTTGAACGTGGTTTTCTATAACAAGTTCAAAAACTTCATAATAATTAGTTCATTCTGAATATTTTAAGTTGCTATTAAGGAAGGCAGATGGCATAAAAAATAAATCCAATAGATAGGAAACTAAAAAAGAGTCTAAACTATATATAATTCACACACACACACATATCAGATACCGTTCATTTTAAGGCTGTGTAACATCAAAAGACAGGATATATGCTAACCAAACTATTGTGACTGTAATCACTTCTCAGTGTATGCAGTCTAGGTGGGAGTAATTATATCAACATAGCTCTCATCAACCTTTAACAAAGTACATTCTTTACTTAAAATGTAAAAAATTAATGTCAAAATATTTAAAATCAATCACTATGTACATGCCTTGGCACTAGGTACAAGGAAGGAACTGAGAAGGAAAATAACCCTATACATTTATATAATACTTTACAAAGCTACTTTCACATATGTAATCTTATTTAACCCTATGAATTAGGATGGCAGACATTACACCCACACATAACATAAGAAACTGGTTTGCCAAGCTTCAAGCAACTTAACCAAGCGCATCATTGGCAAGATCAAACCAAGAACTTCAGGTTCCTGACTATCAGCTCAGTGCTAGAACACTAGCTACTTATCAGAAAAAGGCTTCTGCCCTCAAGGAATTAATCTCTGATACTTAATGCCTTGGCCAGTGTTTCTCAGGTGTACCAAGTTTCTTCTTAGAACGAATCTCACCAATCTCCTGGTTCAACATCATATTCTGAACTGAATTTAAGACAATTATGTGGCAAGGTTATTCATTAACACTAACAATTAAAAGATGTGAGCTCCTTATGAAGATTAGAATTACTAATATGAGACTGAATAAAACTATATTAGGACAGAGTGTTTAAAATATATCTGTCACTTTGGGATAAACATTTTGTTTATGGGCATGATACTGCCCTCTAGTGCCAGGAAACACAGTAACTTCAGTATACTAACTCAGCTAATGCATATTAATCACCTACTACGTATAAACATATTTTGTTAAGCACTTGGGGGTGGGGATGGAGGTGGGGGTGGAGAAAAGGTTAAGCCTACCACACACCTATAATCATAAAAACTATATAGGCCCCTCAAGGAATTTATAAATATCATGGGGAATATAAGAAATGTAAAATAAATCACTGTAATCAAAGACAGTGCTATAAATGCTTTAAGAGTTGGCAGATAATAAATTACTAGAGTACAAAAAGGATTAGGTAAGCTGCATGGGATCAGTAGCATATAAGCCATCTTTGAATGCCTTCATAAACCAGAGATGAACAATATGAACCAAGACCTGGAAGTAGGAAATACTATAAGTTTAAGAAAATAACTAATACGCTCCAATTTAGCTTATAAGGGTACAATAGAAGGTAGCTGAAAAGGCTGGCTAAGGTTAGACTGGGAAGGGTCTGGAACTGCACTATCCAACATTGTAGCCACTTGAAGTATATACCATTTAAATTTAATCAAAATGAAAATTTCAGTTTCTTAGTCATTCCAGTCAGTTTCAAGTCTCAATAGCTACATGTGGCTAGTGGCTACCATACTGGACAGTACAGATATAGTACTGAGCAATGCTGTACCAGCAAGTGGTATTAAACCACAAAATATCAATCTTTCAAGGCTTACTCCTCCTAAAATCTGCATCTCTGATCCTTGTCCAACTCTATTAATAAAGAAACCCATAGGTCCTAATGCCATAAGAGGTAAATTTAAAAGTTTGGTTCCTATTCTTCTGGGCATTTCCAACTGTCAACTAAAACAAAGAGAAAAGTAACACACGTGGCCTCCTAATAACCCTAAACCACCATATTTTAAAAAGTGTACCAGCCTATCAGGTTGGGAATCTAAAACACTGCAATCCCCTCCTCCGAATTACAAAAAAACCAACAGTAACAAACAGCCCAAAGATACAAGCCCTGAGCCATACTACCTGTCTCTGACTCTCAAATAATCTTCCTTCTACTGTAGCTTTTGGTTTTGACATTAGTGCAGTACATATTCAAAGAAAAATCAACTTCTCTCAACCAGTTTTTTATTCTCTTTGCAAATTGGGCACTGATAATCACTCATCTCCTCTTCAGTGGATTCCTTCTTTGCCAATTCCACATGTTCAAATCATCTTGTCAGATGTTCATAAAGTCCCAAGGAGATCTCAAAAATTCAAGAGAATTATCTAAATTTTTAGGAAACTGGCATTTATGTATCAATATTTAAAATTGTATATAAATTCTGATAATGAATAAGAGAGGGTCTCCAAGATAGGAGAGGGAAAATGTCAATAATTATTTTCCATTCACATTTGATAGAATTTGGATAAAGTCCCTATGCCCCCCTTTTTCCATAACCCAAAACTCTTCTGAAAGAATGTGCCTCAAATTTAAAACTGAACTTTTTTTGCAGAATTCAAATGTGTCTGTTCTACTCTCAAATAATATTTTTTTTAGCAGTTTCAGAATACAAAGAGGGACGTTCACAAAGGAAAACTTTATGGGTGTCAACCTAATAAAGAGTTTCCTGCTATCTGTCACACACCTGGATGTAATTCTAATGTAATTCTACAATTACTAAAAAGATTTGCTAAGGCCAGTCCAAACTGTTCACCCAAACCAAAACTAACATGGCATACAAGTGTTATTTTATTTTAAATTATGTTATCTTAGTGTTATAAGATCTTAGAGGTTATCTACCTACTTTTAATATTAGCAGAGAAGAAAGTGAAGTCATTATCATCAATAGCTTCCTGTTTATTTGTAAAATACCTATGGCTAAAGTATGTTTTATTGATAAAACACTGTATTGGACCCACATAAAGGAGAAGAATCCCCCATCACTAAAGAAAAGTTTTTCATTCTTCCATGATCTCAGTTTGGTAATATGAGCTTTGCATGGGTGGAAGGAGAGGAGTAAGAAAGTAAAACATCCTGAACACTGTCTGATCAGGTCATGAAATATGCCCTACAGTACCATGCCCAGTTATCTATCTGTTGAGTGCTCAAAAAGCTTTAATAAAAACTCTGGGACAATACACCACCAAAAGTCAAAGCTTGAAAGACTACAGAAAAATGGGGAGGGGTAAAAGACAGCAGTAAGTTGAGGAGGAAAAAAGCATGCAAATCCCAAAGGGATAAATATGCCAACCTTCCCGCAAACTGTGATAAGGGGCCAGGCACACTGCTGAGTAGCTGTCATTTCCCGGCTTCAGGACAATCCATGAGAGTGGCAGAATCCTGCACGTGGGTTGATGAATCTTGGTCTTCTCCTCCAGCATGCTGGGGGAGATGTGAGACTCCAAAGGCCAGTGTTGCAATAAACTCGTCTTCCTTCCCTCACTCCTTAAAGAGGCCATTTATTATTTGCTAAAGATTTGATTAGCATTGCTCTTTAGGTTAAAGTGGGTACTTCATTTCTGCAGCACTAAGGTCTGCAAGAACAGCTAGATCCCAAGTTTACTTAGGGAGTGGGGCATTAAAAGTAGTGACAGCAGAAGGTCAGAATCAGTAAGTCTCCTGGAAAACATTTCTTCCTGTCAGCACTGGGCCTTGACACAGACACCTCCCTCCTCTACCCAAATGCCAAAAAGCAGGACTGATTTCAATGTGTAGAGCTGGAAGACAAGAGGGTTCCCTCAGAGAAAATGCTCGTAGCAACCAACCAACCTCATTCACCCAAAATAGTAAACAGTTGGTTTCTCTGCTCAGAACCAAAAGACTTCTGCCAGACAAGCAGTATCACATGACCAGGTTCCCTCTTCTCTCCTCTGCCTCCCTCCCTTTTTGTGCAAAGTCTACACCAAAGTGGAACAAAGAGCTAAAACACTGCACTATTTTATTTCACTTGACATTTGTTTTTAAAATGTTTACAGATGAAACATACCAAATTGGGAGGAGGGGGAGGTACCAATGGAAAAACCAGGAAGAATTTGCTTTGAATTAAGCCATACCACAGCACTGAGAAGAGTACCATTAAATAGAATGGTTAATTGGCAATTCAATGAATGAACAAATGAGTCAACAGATGGACACTTAACAATATGCAAATATTTTGCTGATAAAATCTCTAAAAGAAGATATAGCTCAATACATACCTGACTTTTTCATTTAGAAAGAAAATAAAGGCTGTTAAGATGCTGGCTAGCGGCAGAGACAATGGATTGCAACAACAGTGTCAGCCCACCAAAAATGTGAGAGTTATACCCTTATCTTGTCCATTTTACTTAATTTGATTTTATTCCTTATATCATAGGCCCGTCATTCAAATCACTGGGTAGGCAACCAGGGCAGCTACACCAAAAGAATGAATTGAAAAATCTACCCAGCTAATTATGAAAACAGCTGCCACCATGACACTCACTAGCATTTTCACCTAAGGGTGGTAGTGGTGATAGATAATAAGGCTGGCAACACAGCTAGAGCCAGATGTGCCACCAGATTCCTCTCCCTACGAGGTTCCTAGCACTTGAAAGCTGAGCAAGGCATACAGTGTAGAGGCATGGAAGCAAAAACCTCTACGCAGAGCCATTTATTCCAGTAGGAAAATAGTAAAGTATAAGAATCAACTGTGTCACCATTGTCTACCATGGTCCCTACCTACAGGGCCAACCAGGGAGCTTTGAGAATAGAGTCGCTCATCCTTATCCACCCCCTTGCATTATAAGATGCTCAATAAATATTTGTAAAATAGAAAAGAAAAAGGAATATATATATATATGCTAGAGGCCCAGTGCACAAAAATTTGTGCACTCGGGTGAGGGGGGGAGGTCCCTCAGTTGGGCCTGTGCCCTCTCACAGTCTGGGACCCCTCAGGGGATGACCACCTGCTGGTTTAGGCCCGCTCCCCGCGGGATTGGGCCTAAGCTGGCAATCAGACATTCCTCTGGCAGCCAGGCAGCCCTTGGGGGATGTCCACTTGCCAGTGGGGAGCAGGCCTAAACTGCAGTTGGACATCCTTAGCGCTGCTGAGGAGGCGGGAGAGGCTCCCACCACCACCACTGTGCTGGCAGCCGTCAGCCTGGCTTGTGGCTGAGCAGAGCTCCTCCCATGTGAGAGCGCCCTGACCACCAGGTGGCAGCTCCTGCATTGAGCGTCTGCCCCCTGGTGTTCAGTGTGTGTCATAGTGACCAGTCATTCCCAGTCTTTCTGCTGTTAGGGTCAGTTTGCATATTACCCTTTTACTATATAGGATAGAGGCCTGGTGCGTGGGTGGGGGCCGGCTGGTTTGCCCTGAAGGGTGTCCCGGATCAGGGTAAGGGTCCCGCTTGGGTGCCTGGCCAGCCTGGATGAGGGGATGATGGCTGTTTGCAGCTGGTCGCACCCCCTTCAGGCTGGGAGTCCCCACTGGGGTGCCTGGCCAGTCTGGATGAGGGGCTGAGGGCCGTTTTCAGGCTGGTAGGTGACTGAAGCTCCCAACCTCTTCTTTTTTTCTTTTTCTTTTTTATTCTGGGATTTATTTACCTTCTATGGCTGTCACTGGAGCTAAGAGCCAGCTTTAGCTCTGAGGCCGGCTCCAGCTTGAGGCCTCGGCTGCTGAAAGCAGGTATCTGGGTTTGTTTGGCTTCTATAATTGAAACACTGTTGCAGCTCCAGCTCTGAGGCCCAGCTGGCTGAGAGCAGGTTTCTGGGGTTTGTTTAGCTTCTATAATTGCAACATTGTTTCTTAGAGTGCAAGCTCAGAGCCCAGCAGCGACAGGCGGGGAACCTTGGCTTCCTCCTTCACTGGAGCAAGCAAGCCTCCTGTTCACTTCAGCTGCCTGGCCGCCATCTTGGTTAGCAGTTAATTTGCATATCGCCCTGATTAGCCAATGGGAAGCGTGTCGGAGGTATGGTTAATTACCATGTTTGTCTATTATTAGATAGGATATTATATATATCAGAAATCATTAATTTAATCAATACCTTTCCCTAAAAAGACCATGCTGAGATAATTGTTACAGGAGGTCTTCAAGATAACATCTTTTTGTTACAACATTGTTGAGATGCCATAGGAGCTTAACTCTTGTTTCTATCAATTAGTGTATGTAAAACTGGTTTCATTATGCATCATTTAGCATAAAGTCACAGAACCTATCTGTGACATTAGGTGAGGACTTAACTATACTTGGCTAGTATTAGAATACAAATACTTCCAATAAATAATTTGCTGGCCAGGATGAGGAGCAAGTGGAACTCTCAGACATTACTGGGCACAACACAAAATAATAATGCTACTTTGGAAAGCAGTTTGGATGTTTCTTTTTAAAAAAATATTTTTATTGATTTTTAGAGAGAGAGAGAGAGAGAGAGAGAGAGAGAGAGAGAAACACCAATGTGAAAACATTGATCAGCTGCCTCCTGAACACCCCCCAACAGGGATTGAGCCTGCAATCTGGGCATGTGCCCTGACTAGGAATACAACTGGCTACCTTCCGTTGCACAGGATAATGCCCAACCAACTGAGCCACACCAGCCAGGGCAGAAGTTTCTTATAAAGTTAAATTTACACTTACCATACAACTCAGTAAATCACATTCCTTTATATTTAAACAAAGGGAAATTAGAATGTATGTCCACATAAGGAGCTGTACATGAATATTCATAGCCGCTTTATTTTAATAGCTAAACACCAGAAACAACCCCAATGTCCTTCAGCTTGTGAACAGAATAAAAATTGTGGTACATCCATACAATGAAATACTACTTAGTGACTAAATAACCCCCAACTACTGCTACCTACAACATATACAAACCCCAAAAGCATTATGCTAGTGAAAGAAAACAAACACAAAAAGCTACACACAGAATGATTGCATTTACATGAAATTAAGGAAAAGGCAAGACTATAAGGGCAGAAATAACATCAGAGGTTGTCAGGAGTTGGGAATAGGAAGGAGACTGTAAACAGGCATGATGGGACTTTTTGAGGGAAATATTCTATGTCTTTTTTTTATATATATATATATATTTTATTGATTTTTTACAGAGAGGAAGGGAGATAGATAGAGAGTTAGAAACATCGATGAGAGAGAAACATCAATCAGCTGCCTCCTGCACATCTCCTATTGGGGATGTGCCTGCAACCCAGGTACATGCCCTTGACCAGAATTGAACCTGGGACCTTTCAGTCCGCAGGCCGACGCTCTATCCACTGAGCCAAACCGGTTTCGGCCTATGTCTTGATTGTGATAGTGGCTTACCTTTTATCAAAACGCTCTGAACTATATCCCTATAAAGGGTGACCATTATTGATATAAACTAATCTCAATTTTTTAAAAAAGCAGACTATGAAATAGTACGCATAGAGGCAGAATGGAATAGTAGTTAAGAATATAAGCTCTAGAATTAGATTGCATGGGTTTAAATCTTGGCTCTACAATTTACTAGCTGTGTTACCTCTAGAACTTTAACATCTCTATGCCTCCATTTAGTGGGGACAATAGTATTTATCTCAAAGGGTTGCTGTAATAAATGAACTAATCACTTAGAACAGTGCCTATTCTATAAGCATCCAGTGCATGCAAGCTGTTGTCATCACACAATTATTTAACATATACATAAATATGTCTCTGTGCACAGAAGAGAGTAGAAGGATGGTCACTACCTGGTTGGTGGGAAAGGATGATTTTATTTTCTCACTCCCTACTGTTTATCGGTATTTTCTACATTAAACAATACTTGCCTTTATAATAAGCAAAAATAATTTTTTTCTCAAAAAACAATATAAGAAAGGACACTGGGCTGTGATTTAGTAGTCCTGTTTTTCAGCTGTGCTAATAATTTAGTTGTATGACCTAAGGGTGTCTATCACCTTCATCTCTAAAAAGGAAGGGCCGGAGCAGATAGGGTGTCCTCTATCTCTAAAAAGAAATAGTTTTCTAGGACTTATGGTGGGACTAGGTGAGTTATACCCTTTATTTTGTTTCACTTTTCTTTCAATATTTGCCATCTGCCTACCATGTACAAGGCATGGACCACAGATAAAACATCTAAGTCCTTGCCCCTACGGAGCTTATAGTATAAGCTATTCAAAAAAACAAAGACAGACTTAAACCCAATTATTCAGTCAGCATGATAAGTGCTTTGAAGGCAACACAGAAGCAGCCTAGCTGAGTTTGGAGGAGCCAGAGAAGATACCTGAGCCAAGAACTGAATGATTGAAAAAAAAAAAATAGTCAACCAAAGAGATGGGGAAGGAAATTCTAACCAAAGGAGTAGGAATGTACAAAAGCAAAAGATATGCAAATAGCAATTTCTTGGAATGAAGGATAGCAGTATGGAAATGAGGAGGGCCAAGACCAGCAGCAGGGAGGCTGGTTAGAAAGAGGGAGATGAATACTTGTTTATTCAGACCATTGATAATCTCCAGAAATCATATGGGACTTTGTTTTATTATTATTCAAATGTCTCTATATGCCACAAATAAGCCTGATAAATATTAGTCTAAATGTACTTTACTATATTTATAAATATACCATACTAGAGGCTCAGTGCACAAAAATTCCTGCACTCAGGGGGGGTTCCTCAGTCTGGCCTGTGCCCTCTCGCAGTCCGGGACCCCTCAGGAGATGTCCACCTGCTGGTTTAGGCCTGCTCCCTGGGGGATTGGGCCCAAGCTGGCAGTCAGACATCCCTCTGGCAGCCCGAGAGCCCTCGGGGGATGTCCGACTAAGCCGCATCAGACATCCTTAGCATTGCCAAGGAGGCGGGTGAGGCTCCCACCACCACCGCTGCGCTCGCAGCCGTCAGCCCAGCTTGTGGCCAAGCAGAGCTCCCACTGTAGGAGCACACTGACCACCAAGGGGCAGCTCCTGCATTGAGCGTCTGCCCCCTGGTGGTCAGTGCATGTCATAGTGACCGGTCATTCTGCCGTTAGGGTCAATTTGCATATTACCCTTTTATTATATAGGATGGCCAAGTAATATGCCACTGTATATATGTACCACAAATTTTTTTATTCACTTGACTATTGATGGACACTTGGGTTGCTTCCATATTTTGGCTACTGTAAATAATGCTGCAATGAAAATTATATCTTTTAGTGTTTTGGGTTTCTTCGAATATATACCCAGACGTGGAATTGCTGGGTCATAAGCCAATTCCATATTTAATTTTTTAGGAACCTCCATACTATCTACATTAATAAAAGACAAACATGCAAATTGGCCATACCTTCGCTATGCCTTAAGCCATGCCCACCAGCCAATCAGAGCGACTATATGCAAATTAACCCAACCAAGATGGCAGCCAGCAGCCACGGAGCTAGAGCAAGCAGGAGGCTTGGTTGCCCCAATGATGGAGGAAGCCAAGCTTCCCCGCCTGCCGCGGCTGGCTCTGAGCTCCACTCAAAGCAACAAAGTTTCAATTGTAGAAGGTAAATAAACCCCAGATACCTGCTTTCAGCTGGCAGTGGCTGGAGTGAGCAGGAGGCTTTCCTCCCGCCCGCCCTGGCTGGCTCTGAGCTCCTCTCAAGGCTACAAAGTTTCAATTATAGAAGGTAAATAAATCCCAGACTAAAACAAGAAAAAAGAAAAAGAGGAGAGGCTGGGAGCTTCCGTCACCGGGGGGCTTAGCCAGCCTGAAAACGGCCCTCAACCCCTCATCCAGACTGGCCAGGCACCCCAGTGGGGACTCCCAGCCTGAAGGGGGTGCGACCAGCTGCAAACAGCCATCATCCCCTCATCCAGGCTGGCCAGGCACCCAAGCGGGACCCTTACCCTGATCCGGGACACCCTTCAGGGCAAACCAGCCAGCCCCCACCCACGCACCAGGCCTCTATCCTATATAGTAAAAGGGTAATATGCAAACTGACCCTAACAGCAGAAAGACTGGGAATGACTGGTCACTATGACACACACTGAACACCAGAGGGCAGATGCTCAATGCAGGAGCTGCCCCCTGGTGGTCAGTGCGCTCCCACAGGGGTAGCTCTGCTCAGCCACAAGCCAGGCTGATGGTTGCCAGCACAGCGGTGGTTGTGGGAGCCTCTCCCGCCTCCTCAGCAGTGCTAAGGATGTCCAACTGCAGCTTAGGCCTGCTCCCCGCTGTCAAGTGGACATCCCCCGAGGGCTCCCAGGTTGCCAGAGGGATGTCTGACTGCCAGCTTGGGCCCGATCCCCCAGGGAGCAGGCCTAAGCCAGCAGGTGGACATCCTCTGAAGGGTCCCAGACTGTGAGAGGGCACAGGCCGGGCTGAGGGACCCCCCCCCCCCCCGTGAACAAACTTTTGTGCACCAGGCCTCTAGTTTTACATAATGGCTGTACCAATATGCATTCCCACCAACAGTGCATGAAGGTTCCTTTTTCTCCACATCCTAACACTTGTAATTTGTTGATTTATTGATGATAGTCATTTTGGCAGGTGTGGGGTGATATCTTATCATGGCTTTAATTTGCATTTTTCTAATGATTAGTGATGCCGAGCATCTTTTCATTTGTCTATTAGCCATCTCTATGCCCCGTGTCTAATCAGATCCTTTACCCATTTTTTAATTGGACTGTTTGGTTTTTTGGTATTGAGTTGTATGAGTTCTTTATAAATTTTGGATATTAACCCCTTATCAGATATGCCACTGATGAATATCTTCTCCCATTCAGTGGGTTGTCTTTGTTTTGTTGATGATTTCCTATTCCTTTATTGTGCAAAAAGTTTTTACATTGATGTAGTCCGATTTGGGTTTTTTGTTATTATTGTTTCCCCTGCCCCAGGAGATATATCAGAAAAAATAATGCTAAGAAATATGTCAGATTTTACTGCCTATGTTTTCTTCTAGGAGTTTTATAGTTTCAATTCTTACATTTAAGTTTTTAATCCATTTTAAATTTATTCTTGTATATGGTGGGAAAAGGTGGTCTAGTTTCATTTTGTTGCATTTATCTGTCCAATTTTCCCAACACCATTTATTGAATAGGCTGTCTTTACCCCACTGTATATTCTTGCCTCCTTTGTCACTGGTGTGGGTTTACTTCTGGGCTCTCTATTTCTGTTCCACTGATCTGCAGACACAGATCAATACCATGCTGTTTTGATTACTATCACCTTATAGTATAGTTTGATATCAAGTGGCATGACACCTCCAATTTTGTTCTTCTTTCTCAAGACTGCTGTGACTATTCAAGCTCTTCTGTGGTTCCATATACACTTTTGAATTATTTTTTCTAGTTCTGTGAAAAACACCATTGGTATTTTGATAGGGATTGTGAATGCTAACTCTCTGCAAAAAGGATTACATCTTGTTTCTTACAGGGAATTCAATGGATACTCAATAAACATTATCAAATACCCACAGCATCTATTCCACTATCTTTCAACCAGATGCTCACTAATTATTAAACCCTTAGCAATGTTATTTACCATCATTGCCAGATCCTAGACAAAGGAAAGTGGAAAAAGATCATACTCAAATTAGACCCTGGTACTGATCAGACCCAGACTGCAGTGATCTATATTTATGATAATATAAAGTTTTAAAAATTACCAGAGGGAAAGAGAGGTGGGAGGAAATAGAAGAGGGTAATGGGGAGATAAGTGTTGACAAAAGGAATACTGACTTTGGATGGTGAACACGCAATATAATATATAGATGATAGATTTGTATACCTAAAACCTATATAATTTTATTAACCAATGTCACCCCAACAAATTAAATTTTTTAAAAATTATCCATGAATCTTATCCAAGCTCTTTCAACTGATTTAATTAAGATATAGTTTTAATAGGTGCTTTGAAGTCAAAGGTGTGACCCCTAGTTCCAGCAATTATCAGCTAGATTCCAGGTTCTCTCAACGTAAAATTTTACTTAACTTAAAGGACTGCTGTTGAAGTTAAATAAGATGACTATTTAAAGTGCCTACTACCAAGGAAGCAGTCAATAAATACACTGCAGCTATTATTGCTGTTAAAATTATGATTAAGAATAAGCTAAAAATTATTCATAATATAAATTATATTACATTAAAGTACATTATGAAATCAATATTCTGGTAAAATATAGGACATAAAACATAATCCCTTCTTGAACATGATTTGCTTACCACTATGATAAACTTCCCCAGAAAAATTATCTCTGTAGAAAGATAAACTTGTCAAGGATCTGGGGGGAAAGGTTTTGCATAGATACAAAGACTATGCACCAAAACTCAATTTTATGCAACATTTTTATATTTAATAGGTGCCTTAGAATCTGAATGCCCAGCCTTTTATTATTAATGAAATCTTGTACCAGTCCCCTGATTCCTTATAATCCATATCTCACTGTCATTTCAAGATGTGACTGCAATGTCTATAGAGGTTGGGTTGAGATTAAAGTAACAATAAGCTATGTATCACCTTGTTCCTATTAGACCAGTTAAAATTTTAAAGGAGTTGCCCTGGTCAGGTGGCTCAACTGGTTGGAGTGTCATCCCATACACCAAGGTTATGGGTTCCATCCACAGTCAGGGCATATACAAGAATCAACCAATGAATGCATCAATTTGTGGGACAACAAATCCCTCTCTCAATCTCTCTCTCTCTCTCTCTCTCTCTCTCTCTCTCTCTCTCTCTCTCTCCTTTCTCCTCTCTAAAATCAATCAACAAATTTTTTTTAAAAATGAAAGTGGCCGTGTGCATAAATACATCTTACTGGGAACAGACAAACCCCTTTTTTCACACTCCATCATCATTTGTGCTTTATTTTTAAGTTTTGTTACTTTTGTTATTTACTTAATCAAGTGGGAGACTTAATTGTCCTAAATTTCTGCTTTGAAAAACACTTGTTCCCCTAGAAACCACCATATTAATCTTAATAGCATATGTGCTAGGCACTGTTCTATGTGCTTTATCAACCCTTTTATTCCTCACAAAACCAGTGTGGTTCTCAACCCGAGGTGATTTTTGTCTCTCCACCCTAGGGAACATATGGCAATATCTGGAGACATTTTTGCTTATTACAACCGAAGGGTTGCTACTGGCATCTGCAGGCAGCAGCCATGTATACAGCTAAACACCTTAAAACACACAGGACAGCCCCCCACAACACAGAATTATAAAGCCCCAATGTTGATAGTGCTGAGCTGAGAAACCCTGCAATGACCCTACAAGGCAGGTACTACTGTTGTTCCAATTTTTCAGATGAAGAAACTGAGGCACTGAGAAGGTAAGTAAATTGCTTAAGGTCACAGATCTAGCAGATGGCAAAGCCAAGATTTGAGCCTAACAGTCTAGCTCCAGAGTCCATGCTCTTTTTTTTTTTTTTTAAATCCTCACTCAAGGAAATTTTTTCCATTGATTTTTAGAGAGAATGAAAGAGAGGGAAAGGCAGAGAGAAATATCAATGTGAGAGAAACACATCGATTGGTTGCCTCCTGCATGTGCCCCTACCATTGCCCAGGCCAGGAAGGAGCCTGCAACCGATGTGCTCTTGTTCAGAATCGAACCCAGGACCTTTCGGTCCACAGGCTGACGCTCTATCCACTGAGCCAAACTGGCTAGGGCCAGAGTCCATACTCTTAACCTTTCAGAAGGAAGACCTAGTTGAGAAGCTTACCCACAACTTTCTCTTCTTCTTCCTGGATTCCAAGCTTGTTTGGGACAATAACTTATTTCTTTGGTCATTCATTCACAATTCCATCTATCCATCTATCTATTTAACAAGTATTCACTGAGCATCCACTATGTGTCTGATACTGCTCAGTGAACAAGATAAGGCCTCTGTTGTTGTGATATATATGTTCCTCACTCATATTCCCCCACCATATTTACTAGTTCTTGAACATGCTAAGCACGATCGCACCTGTGTCTGGAAAGTTTTTCCCCAGAAGAATATGAGCATGGATCACTCCTTCACTTCATTCCGGTCTCTGCTCAAATGTCACTTTCTTAGAAAGGCTTTTTCCTAGCACCCTTTCTAAATTAGGTACAGACTTTTACCATCTATCCCCTTTCCCAGCTTTATATTTCTTAATAGCATTTCTCATCCCTAATATTACATTACATTGAATTTGCTCATTGTCACTGACTTCATTCTGACCAATAGAACATAAGCTCCATGAGAGTTCTATCTTCAGAACTGAGAAATCTACCTCGCACATAATCAGCATTCAATAAATATTTGTTGAATGACTAGATTAGCAAACATCTTTTTAATATAGCATCTTCTCATGAATACCAGAGTTCACCTGGACTTCTGCAACTACCTCTTATTTGGTCTCTCTGCCACCTTTCTTAGTCCCCTTCAATTAATCTACATTGAAACCAGAATAATCTTTCTAAAATACAAATCTAATGTCATGCCTCTACTCAAAACCCTTCAATGATTCCCCATTGGTCTCAGGATAAAGACCAAACTCCTAAGGCATTTCTAGGCCTCCTTGAATCTCTGTTATTTTTACCATTCATCTTCTCACATTTAATAGCTGTAGTCATAGCACTATTTAGTAATAGCTAACATGTACTGAGCACTTGCTGTGTGCCACGCATTAATCTAAGGACATTATATGTCCTAAATAATTTAGTCCTGATCTGTGAGGTAGGAATTATTGTTATATCTATTTTCAGATGGGGAAACTGAGGCACAAAGAAATAACTGTCCAAGGGCAACTACTAAGTGGTAAATCCAGGATGTAAGCCCAGGCAGTCAGGCTCCAGAGCCCTCACTCATATCCAAATATTCTGCGCTGTCTCTACATCAACTGTAACAAAAGTCCTTCACTTCCTCAAACGTGCTATTTCATTTCACACCCCCAGGTCTTCACACAGTTCTCAATGGTGAAACATACTTCAGATCATAGCTTACACATTCCTTCTTCTGCAAGGCCTTCCTGCCATGTTCCCTAGAATTGTTTGGATCCCCCTGCTCTGTTCTCCCATGTCATCCTGAATTTCCCATTATAACCTCCATTCTATTTTATTATAATTACTTGTCTTCCTTCACCAATAAATTTCAGGCTGCATGACGACAGGAACTATGTTTATCTTGTTCACCACTGTACCCCCAGCACCTACTACCATAGGCCTGGGATATATGCGGGGCTGAGTGAATAATTTCTTATGGTACTGGTACCATGAGGCCTTTCCTAACCACCTCCTAAAAGTAATTCATTGTTTCTCTAAGAACCCTGCTCATATGGCACATATTTTATGCCTCATATTTTGTTACATGTCTATCAAAATAATGTATATACATGTATTCTTTTTCTGTATGCGTGTAAAAATCAGGTACAATATCATATATTTATGAAATTTCTGGAGTGATTTTCACAAACTTAGCACTTAATTACTGTGTATAAGGGATCTATTATTTCTTATAGATGCCTGTAAATCAACTTAACAGTAATTATTGAAAGAAATAGACTGATAATTACTCAAGAATTTAAAATGACTCCTCACTATCTGATAAAGGCCAAGCTCTTCAATTTAACACTCAGGGTGCTCAATAATCCAGTTCCTTATTACCTATGCAACTCAATCTTCTTTTCCAACTATCCCATATCTATAATTCTAATCAAGAAGAAAACCTTATTTTTCCTCGAATACCATGCCTAGTCTAGTTTCCAGATCTTGCCTTAAGGATCCTCTTCCTACCTATACACCTTTGATTTACCCTTATCTTCTCTGACTCCTCCTGCCTATCCAAATCGCGCTTTCTCTCAAAGGTCCAGCTCTACTCTTACCTCCTCTCTGAAGTTTTCCTGACCTTATTTCTCTCTCTTTTCTAAGGAAGTTATAATTCTCTATAACCCCTGTATCTCCAAAAAGAATACGTTTTCTGAATCTCAGAATCACTCCTTCTACTTCTCAGAAATCCCTCAGAGTATCTACCAGAGTGTTAAGTATATAATCAATAATAAATACTTGCTAGTTAAAAGAGAAATCTCACAGTAGCCATACATATTATCAACCCTCAACCACCCACGCTAACAGTAGAAGCCATTGCATAGAATGACAACCTACTGGATGAGTGCAACTACTAGTATCTTTTAGAGTGGGCCGGAATGCCTGTATTTGTATGAAGTACTATGTACTTGTTTCCAATTTTCCAGAAAGTTACAAATCTGCCACAAATGGTCTAACTACACAATTCTTCCATTGTCAGGGCCCAGAGCCTGCTCAGCTTATCATTCCCTAAAGGCAAACAACTGTATAACTTTTCCTCATCTGTGACACAAAGATAAAAATAAGCAGAGGTAGTCATATTCTAAACATCTGCTGGTTCACACCTTCTCCTAATAGGGAGATCATCTATTCTAACTCTTAGTGTTTGTATCAATAAAGTGCTTTTGTAAACAGAATACAGTGACAATAAGAATTTGAAAGAGAGATTTGCCAAAGAAAATCCCTGTGATGATCTACTCTTAGTATAATCCAGAATTGATAAAAAGCCAAGTTTTCCCCATAATCCCTAGAGATTTGCCTCAGCCTACAGCTATTTTCCCTGAGAGTTTCTAAACTCCTAAAACTCTCTCTGGTTAGCTTCTCTTCCTCATCCAAATGGTCAAAGTTTTCTTATAACAACATACCACACAACTGAAAAGCTAAGTTCCTCAGTCTGAATTTTTGTTTATACCTGATAGAAGCTACAGCTTTCTCCCAGAAGGATTTCAAAACGCTGAAGCTTATCTCCAGAAAACTCTTCAAATACTTTTCAGTAACCTAATGGCAACTGCTTTGCTACTAAAAAATTTCCCAACATCTTCCTGTTTTGGCAGGCCCGGCTGGAATCCCCCTCCCCATAAGGGGAATTTGAGTAAAAACACTGCCAGCTTCAAGTTCCCTTAGGCAAATTTCCAGCCTCTGTGCAAGGCCATGAGGTTAAACATTTCTCAATGACGCAGACTCCCTCAGAGGGAGGAACAAGGAAAAAATAAAAATCAAGACTTATTCTTCCCAGTGCAGTAAATCAAGAGACAGCAGCCAACTCCTAAAAAATAAAATGTGGCCGAAACCGGTTTGGCTCAGTGGATAGCGTCGGCCTGTGGACTGAAAGGTCCCAGGTTCGATTCCGGTCAAGGGCATGTACCTGGGTTGCGGGGCACATCCCCAGTGGGAGATGTGCGGGAGGAAGCTGATTGATGTTTCTCTCTCATCGATGTTTCTGGCTCTCTATCTCTCTCCCTTCTTCTCTGTAAAAAATCAGTAAAATATATTAAAAAAATAAAATGTGAGTGAAGCTAAACTATATAATGTTTGATTTGCTAAGGCCCCCAGTAGGAGCACAGAACCAGGATGATAGCTGTGAAATGGGAGAAAAAGTTACTGCAGAACCAGCAGTCCAGCCAAATCGACAGATAAATTTCCAGGTTCTCTAGAGAAATCTCTAGAATATTAATACACATGTTTCCAGCCACTGTATAATTTACAATTAAAGCATAGTGACTGAATCGGTGATTGTGGAAGAAAATGGAGTCACACATGAAGCAAATCATTACTAGGATTAAAATGTGTATGAGGTGGAAGAATGGAAAAACTAAAGGAAAGTATGTTTAATCGACTTGTTGGGAAAAGAGTAGAAGGCTGATCACAGGAAGGTAAACTTATCTGAGGGGCTGGTAGAGCTCTTGAACCTTTGGCCCCAGCAGTTAGAAAAAAAGAATGAACTTTAGAGTTCGAAAGGGCTTATTACTTTTAAGAAAATTCCTATGTTAAAAATACTGTTACATTTGTACAGCACCTTAAATAAAAAGTATTATATACTTGCTATGTACTGGGATCTGGGGAAACAGAAATAGGACACCTCCCCTGCACTGAAGGACCTTATGATGATGAGACCTGCTAGGAACAATAATGTAATTAAACAATTGCTCTGGTGGTTTGTACCAAGTATGGGGTGAGCACAGGAGTACCTAAGTATGTCTGGAATCAATGACAGCATGCATTTCGGAAGAGGCAGCCCTTGCTGGGACTTGAAAGATGAGTAGAAGTTAGTAGTCTGGCAGGCAGAGAGAGAATAGGTCAAAGCAGAGGGAAGATTATATGAAAAGAAACAGAAAATTAAAAGAGCACAGAATGTTTTATAAAAGCAGTTAAGCATTGCCGGGGACTGAAGTTGGAAGTGATAAGAAATGACTGAATAACAGGAGGCCAAATAGACAAATATAATAGTTTAAATTTTACCCCACAAGAAGTTGAATAATTCTGAAAAGAAAAAAAAATAATTAGAACTGACTGTAGGAAAAAGTACGTTGGCAGCTGTATAAATGACAGATTAGAAGAGTCAGGTTATAGGCAGGGAGACCAATAAGAAGGCTACTGAAACCACAGTGAGAAATTATCAAAGTCTGATCTAGGGCAATGAGACAAAATAGAAGTCTAAATAGAGGTACAATCTACAGAACTCAGATACTAAAGAGATGTGAGGAATACAGGCAAAGAAGAATTAAGAATGATTCCTAATTTTTTGGTTAGAAAACTGGTACTGAGTTAGGGAATGAAGGGGTAGTCCTAGAATGGTGACATCAGTTTTAACTATGTAAAAGGCTGAAGTGTATATGAGTCATCTAGATGTCTAGGTGGGAAGAATTCACAGATTAAATGAAGCCAGAGCTCAGGATACAGATACAGATACAGACATCCTGAGAGGTGATAGTTGAAGCCACAAGTTGGGATGAGACTGCTAGAGAGAATGTACAGGCTGAGAAGAAAAAAAAGTCAAGGACTAACCCTGGGAAATACTAGTACTTAGAGCAGGGGTCCTCAAACTACGGCCCGCGGGCCACATGCAAATACAAATATTGTATTTGTTCCCGTTTTGTTTTTTTACTTCAAAATAAGATATGTGCAGTGTGCATAGGAATTTGTTCATAGTTTTTTTTTTAAACTATAGTCCAGCCCTCCAACGGTCTGAGGGACAGTGAACTGGCCCCCTGTTTAAAACGTTTGAGGACCTCTGACCTAGAGGCAGGAAGAGTAGACTGAGAGATAGAAGGCAATCTGGAGAGAGAATGGTGTCTATAGTTTAGTTGCCCAGGATGTGAATGCCTTTCCCATTTGGGGGAAATTCCATGATAGGGGGCAGGCAGGCCCCTCTTATTACTACAGAAGCTGAAGAGGAACAGATAGTCCCTCTCTCAGCATCCTGGCATCTAGCTCACAAACACAGCCCAAGTCTAGCCAATAAGGTTCTCCCATTTAGAACTTTAAAAATTGGGGGAATGACACAAAGTTGGAAAGTATAATCAGAAATTATTCATGGCACTGCCACAAGTGTCTACTGGTGGCAATGCCAACAGCAACCAGAGTTCGTTGGAGACCAGGCCAGCAGCAATGGCAAAGAAGATCCAGTGAGCAGTGCCCGTGAAAGAGTCCTCTGCAGACCAGTTCTGTGACATGGTCATCACTGTTTAAAATGTGCTCATTTCTGTACCTTTTCTTTATTTTTAAATTTTTTATTTAGTGATTTTAGAGAAAGGAAGGGAGAGAGTGGAAGAATTGACTTGTTCCACTTATTTATGCATTCACTGGTTGGTTCTTGTATGTGCCCTGACCAGAGTTTGACATACAGGGACAATGCTCTAAACCAGCGGTTCTCAACCTGTGGGTCACGACCCCTTTGGCGGTCGAACGACCCTTTCACAGGGGTCACCTAAGACCATCCTGCATATCAGATATTTACATTACGATTCATAACAGTAGCAACATGACAGTTATGAAGTAGCAACGAAAATAATTTTATGGTTGGGTCACAACATGAGGAACTGTATTTAAAGGGCTAGAAGGTTGAGAACCACTGCTCTAAACCAACTGAACTACCCAGCCAGGGCCTCTGCTCACTTTCTGACCTTTATCAACCAGCCTTCTTATTAAGCTGTGCATTATCCAATACTTTTCAAAAAAAATTATTTTATGCTTAAGTTAATCAAAGAACCCCAAGTAATATAGAATGAGGAGAGAGCATCAAATAGGGTCAAATGGTAAAGAAAAATCAAGTAAGAGGCCTAAAATGGGCTCACTGAATAGCATGGGTAGGATATCAGTGGTAAATGTCCACGTGTTACCTCATTCCATCCTTACACTTTCTGAGGAAGATAAAACAGGTACTACATCTTTATTTTTAGAAAAATTACTTAATGAAAAATTTGAGGCTAAAGGAGATTAAGAGGATTGCTTAAGGTCATACAGTTCTTTGTACTATCTAAGGTTGCCCTCAAGAAAGTTATTTTATAGATGTTCATTAAAGGATATATTAAATGTCTATACTAATTCTTATACCAAATGTCAACTAACACAGATGATGACCCCATTGGTTCCCAATATAGAACTTTCGGCTTTTTCAATAGGTAATATAAAGAGAATCCAAACAAAAGCACTAGGATCCTGTAGACAACCATCCAGAAACATACCTCAAAGTACAAGAGGTTCCTTGCCACTCATCCTTCTCATAGCTCATTTATTGGTCACTACTTAAAGAATACATCATCAACTATAGGATTCAAGTGGAATAATAAGGAATCTTCTATCCCTGGCCATGAGAACCACTGTGGGAATGAGAGGTTGAGAACTATCAAAAGATGATTATTTCTCAACTTCATTCCTTTGGGATATGTCACAGCCAGGAAGAGAGAAATTGGAAAAAGCAGCTTTCACAAGCTGCCAAATCCATGTCCTAGTCCCAGGGGATAATTAGCCAAGGAGGTTTTGTGGAACTGATGTAATGCTGGCAGAGGCTAAGTTTTATGGCTGAACATGTAGCCTCTTGATATTTAGCTACAGGGCTAAAAGGATGACATCCTGAAAAGCCAAGAAACTCATACCCATAACACCACCACTTAGCAATTTGAATCTTAAATGTAATTTGTAAACTTGAACCAATCCATCTTTATTATGACTAGTTTATGAGAGCATCTGTTAAACTACAAATTTTCTAAATCTTATTTTATGTAACTCTTTTGTTAGGAAAAGAAATGTCTAAGCACCTCCAAAGAACAAAGACAGTTCAGAAAGCTTAAAGTAACAAAAGAAATTAGGAGGGAAGTTTTCCAAGGAATAAAGTCTGTTTGTGGTACTTTAATCCTACTACCAGCACACCAAATTTAAAGCTGTCTGATGTCCTTAAGAAAAGAATTTTTGAAACTGAGTACACTAAGCCAAGAGCTTTCAGAAGCACCACATATCTCATAAAAATTGTCCGTCTTCACCTTAAAAGTGCTCTGAGATGCAGGAAGTAAGAAATCAGCGGGCAGGGAGCAGAAGTACTCAGACACTAATACTCTTGATTTGAGCTTACGTAATTAAATTTCAAAATGAATGCTTGCCATTTTAATAAAATTGTTAAATCACTTGAGTTAAATATGCCATGATGATATCCCAAATCCTGAGGCAAAACTAAGTATATTAAAAAGAAAATAATTAATTTCAACTCAATTACCAGAACAGAGGGCTCTCAAATGTTTTAGTGCCCTACCTGAAACAAGATACAATTTCTGGTTCAACCCTGAACAGAACAGTATCAAGTGATAGCAATACATTCGAATACTCTGTAGGTTTATATATCTTGACCATTTCATCAACACTGAGGACCACCTTTCTCAAAATGAGTAAGGGACAGAGAAAGATGGTACAAAAAACATGACCACTACATCTTATAAAGGAACTAGAGTCATCTTAGCAAGATGGTTTGTACTTGCTTTGTGAGAAATAGTTTGGTTGGGGGACCTGAATACCAAATACTCCAGGAGTGGCTTTCTTCTTCCCAATCTTTCCAATATTTCATGCTCACTTCATCATTCAATAACATGCATTTATTTAGCATCTACTAAGTATCAAGCTATATAGATGCTGAATATAAAATGGTAAAACAAAATGAACAGTAACAGATATAATACCTGCATTCATAGAGCTTATTATCTAGTAAGGGAAATACACATTAAACAATTAAAAAAACCATAAATAAAGTATAATCTCAAAGTATAAATGTGTGAAAAAGAGAAAACGAAAACCACTAGAGGGGAGGGGTATTCTCTAAGACCTGAAGGATGCGTAGGAATAAATAAAACAGGTAGAAAATAGGAAGGAAGAAAAAATGGTGAATGGAATCTATAAATTAAAGGACAAAGAACAGGAAGTGAAGTTGAAGAGGTAGGCAGGGAAAAAAAAAGTAGGACCATGCATATTGGGACACTCACCTATTAGTCCATAAGTACAAATATGACTTCAGGACTAAATATTATCTAAACCAGAATATGATCTCTAAGCAGGTGGGGACCATATGTTTTTCTAGATTCTAAAACACCTTTCATGAAACACCTAGCAAATTCTACGAATACATCAAAAAAATATTTTTTCCTTTAAATTCACCCAGACTTTTCTAAAAAAAAAAAAAAAAAATTATACTAACCACCTTAATTGGAAGCGAATATAAATTTAGTAAAACCAAGTCAGTTGACCAAAAGCCTAACTCCAAGGGGATGATCAGGATAAAGGTAATGAAAGATTTGCAAACATCTCATGGACTGACTGTTAAAATGTTCCTGAAAGCTCAGTACTACAGAGCTCAGAGGAAAAGGGGGAAGGAGGCCAGGACCTTTTTTCTTTCCAGAGCCAGCAAGGACCTTCACGTGGAAAATATTCCTTCGCTATAGATACACAGTTTAAATTTACTTCTTATCCACAGAAACTATTTGCTACATCGGAAAAAATTTCTAATGCACGTTTATGGCAAGACACTCAGGAGGTTTTAGTTAGTTTCAAACATATGATTCTGGTTCTGGCATGGGTATAGAGTTAGAAATCTTACTACCCTGTAACTCAAAACAGCATCCTTTCTGATCATTGTGAACAGGTACAAGAGTCACTGTTAAAACCAGGAAAGCTCGGCAGAGGTTAGAGCTTATAGGAAAGCTTTCTAAATAAGTTAAATGCAGAAAAAAGAGAAAAAAAGTCATTTCTATACAAAGAGGAGGTCTAGAACAACGGAATTTAACATAGGTATTCAAAAAGAGCAAGAGGCTTGAGGTATTTTTTGTTCTTAACTATTATGTCATAGTATTCTAAGGGGAAGAATAAGGCTGGGAAGGAAGGGGGGCAAAAAGACAGGCAGTTTATGTCTTGAGAGAAGGGGACAAAGGAACTTAGACAAATTGGGTAGCCTGTGAAGGGTTACTAATTACTTGGGGATAAAAGGATTTTGAGTTCACATGGAAAACAATAATGTAGTGGTAAAGAACATGGTATCTTAGCTCTATCACTCACCAGGTGTGTAGCATTTCACATATTCCTTATCTACTTTGCACCATCAATTTCATAATCTGTAAAATGGGATAATAAGCCCTGGGCGGTAGCTCAGTGGTTAGAGTGTCAGCCTGTACACCAAAGAGTTACTGTTTCAATTTCTGGTCAAGGGCAAGTACCTAGGTGTCAGGTTTGATCCAGGCCCAGTAGGGATGCATGCGGGAGGCAACCAGTCCATGTGTCACTCTCTCCGTCTCTGTCTCTCTCCCCCGACTCCACCCTCGGTCCTTCCCTTCCACTCTCTCTAAATATCAATGGAAAAAATATCCTCTGGTGAGGATTAACAAAAGAAGCAAAAAGGGATAGAGAATTAACAACAACAAAAGGGGGGGGGGGTAGTAAGAGCATCAATTTCATATCTTTGTTGTAAAGATTAAAAGAGTTAACATATGTAAGTAATTTGGGACACTGCCATATGGTAAACCCTATTTAAGTGTTAGCTACTATTTTATTTTAAATACTAGGGGCCCAATGCACGAATTCGTGCACCTTGAAAGGAACTATGGGCCGTGAGGCTGCAGTAGGCACAGGGGCAGATCTCCGGCCCATCCTCCATGCCCCTGCCCAGCCCCTCCCGTCTCGGCCCCCAATCCTGTCTGCCGGCAGCCCTGCTCCTGCCGCCACCGCTCCCACATGCTGATGGTGCCGGCCCCGCTTGCACCTGCTGATGGCACGGAGTGATTGGGGCCAGCGCCAGCAGCGGGTGCGAGCGGGGCTGGAGCCATCAGCGGATGCAAGCCCCTTAGGAGCAGGGGAAGGTGGAGAAGCCCTCAGGGGCAATCATCAGGGCTGGCAGCCGCTGATGGGGACCAGTGCTGGGCACTGGCAGCGGGTGCGAGCGGCAGCTCCGGCGCCAGCTGCGGATGAGAGCAAGGCCGGCGCGAGCAGTGGGTGTGAGTGCCGGACAGGACCACGGAGCACAGGAGCAAAGAATTTTCAGTAACCACCAGAGGCTTGCCCGGATGACAGTGACTGGTGCCCCACATTGGTCTGGCACCCCGCTCACCTGCTCCACCATCCCACCTCGGCCGAGGCCCACCATGTTCCGGACACATCCCCTAGTGGTCAGCGAACGTCATAGCAACCAGTTGTTCGATTGTTCGGGTTGTTCCGCTGTTTGGTCTATTTGTATATTAGCTTTTTTTTATATAGGATATATTTATATTTTGCTAGAATTCTTACAAAACCCACTTAAAATTCCATAATCTAGGAATGTGTCTCTTGTGTTTGGGGTTTATGTTTTTTTGCACTTTCCTATTTGGTTTCTACTAGTTTTTAATGGTTTGTTTTTAAAATATAAGGCTGCCTCAGCTATGCTTAAGAAAAATAATAAATTATTTGTCCACCTGTGGAGCAGATTTTAAGAGGGAAATACTCAAACCCCTGGTTTGGGGCATGATCAGGCCCCAAAAATGAGTGAGGGCAGAGGAAGAAAACCTCAGGAAGAAAGTTCAGGAGCCACCTACAGAGTTAGTATTTCTAACTTAGCGATCATCTTCCAGAACTGTTCTCAAACCTGGGAGGGTTTTGTGTAATTATAGCACATTTCCTGGCAAGATATCAGGGTTGAGAGACAGAGGTGATGTAGGTGAAAAAGAAGTTCACACAGTTGGTGTTTTCTTAGTTTTGTTTGGTTATCATTGCCTGGCTGTGCTGCCTCCTTTTCGTTTGCTTCCTTCCTTGAAGAGTCACTTTACCTCCAACCCCCTAGAGCCCAAATCAGCTCCAGGCGCTCTACAGCGGAGGTGAAGGGCAATCAGCCTGATGTTTAATACCCAATGAAACTTTTTCTGTTGTACATAAAAGGGAAAAAAGGAAAAGCCAATAGAATGTTCCACAAGTTTAAAAATATTTAGAATTACACCCACTCACAGATTTTGAAAAAGCACAGCAACAGAATTATGCTAGTTCAAAAGCATAAGAGCACAGTCTGACTAAAACTGATTAATCTAATTTCACTTTGCAAAGTGACTAGATGGAAAAAGGAGATAGAAATTAGCAATATAAGTCAGAAACCCTAAGTTAATATGTATAACAGCTGTTAGTTTATATTAATAAAAGACAGTTTTAACTGATGAACAAAAACAGATCCAGAGACAGAGAAGCATCGATCAGACCGTCAAACCTCAGAGGGAAGGTAGGGGAGGGTGAGGGTAAGGGGGAGAGATCAACCAAAGGACTTATATGCAAGCATATAGGCCTAACTAATGGACACAGACAAAAGGGGGGTGAGGCATTAGTGGGGGGATAAGGGGCAATGTGGGGATACGGACACATATGTAATAACTTAATCAATAAAAAAATAAATAAATAAAGGACAGTTTTAACCTAAAGGTCCCTTTAAGTTTACAAGAGTTAGAGATAATTTTTATAAATTTTAAAATCAATTTTATTGAAGTTTAATTTTGATATAATAAACTTTGCCCATTTAAAGCATAAGTTCAATGTGGGTTTTTTTTGTTTTACTTTTATTTTTAAATATATTTTATTGATTTTTTACAGAGAGGAAGGGAGAGGGATAGAGAGTTAGAAACATCGATGAGCGAGAAACATCAATCAGCTGCCTCCTGCACGTCCCCCACTGGGGATGTGCCCGCAGCCAAGCTACATGCCCTTGACCGGAATTGAACCTGGGACCCTTGAGTCTGCAGGCCAACACTCTATCCACTGAGCCAAACCGGTTAGGGCAGTTCAATGTGTTTTGACAAATATATACACCTACCATAACCACTACGACAATTAAGATATACATTTTCATCCCCTAAAGTTCTCTTATGCCCCTTTGTAGTTACCTTCTCTTTCTACTTCCAGTCCCAGGCAACAATTGATCTGCTTGCTGCCTGTCACTCTAGGGCAGTGGTTCTCAACCTTGGCTGCACATTAGAATTACCTGGGAATCTTTTTAAAATCCTGATTTCTGGGCCTCATCATCTGGAAATTCTGTTTCTTTGTTACTAATGTTGTAGCCCCACCCCATAACAAAGAAACAGAATTTCCGGAGGATGAGGCCCAGAAATCAGGATTTTAAAAAGATTCCCAGGTGATTCTAATGTGCAGCCAAGGTTGAGAAACACTGCTCTAGAGGAACCTGCATTTTTTTCTCATACAATTTTTTTTATTGAGATATCATTCACATACCATTTAATTCAGTCACTCAAAACATATAATTCAGTAGTTGTAAGTATATTCCCAAAGTTGTGCAACTACCGCCATTGTCTAATTCCAGAACATTTTCATTACCTACAAATGGAACTCATATCCACTGGCAGTCACTCCTCATCCCATCCTGTCACAAGGCCCTGGCACCAGTAATCTACTTTGTCTCTATGAATTTGCCTATTCTGGACATTTCATATAAATTGAATTGTACAATATGTGCCTATCTTCATTCACACAGCATGTTTTCCAGGTTCATTCCTTTTACAGAATATATAAGTACTTCAGTCCTTTTTATGGCTGAATACTATTCCATTGTAAAGAAATACTATATTTTGTTTATCCATTCATCAGCTGATAGACATTTGGGTTGTTCCCACTTTTGGTTAATGCTGCTATAAATATGCATGTACAAGATTTTGTGTGGACAATTTTTTTTCAATTTTCTTAGGTATATACCTTGGAGTAAAATTGCTGGGTTGAATGGTAACTCTGTTTAGCTTTTTAAAAAGCTGCCAAACTGTCTTCATTTTTTAATTAAACTTATTATTTTGAGACACTTATAGATTAACATGCAGTTTTAAGAAATAATACAGTGAGATCCCATCTCATGTATCCTTTACCCAGCTCCCCCACAATTATAACATCTTGCAAAATTATAGTGCAACATTACAACCAGGACATTATGGATATTGATAGTCAAGATATAGAACATTTCCAACACTACAAGGAGCCCTCATGTTGATCTTTTATAGCCACATCTGCCCTAGCCCTGACAATCATCAATCTGTTCTCCATATCTATAACTTTGTCATTTTAATGATGTTATAATGGTGTATGAATGAATCATATAGTATGTAACCTTTTGTGACTGGCTTTTTCACTCAGCGTAATTCTCTGGAAAACTCGCCCAGGGTATTTTATTTATCAACTAGAGGCCCAGTGGACAAAATTGTACACAAATAGGGTCCCTAGGCCTAGCGTGCAATCAGGGCCATGTCTGACGCTCCGCGACATCCTGTGACACTTGCCACCCCACGAAGCTCCGCGATACTTGCCTCCGCCACCCCGCAACGCTCCGCGACACTTTCTGCTGCTGTCCCGGGCGCTCCCCACCACTGCCCTGCGATGCTCGATGCTCCCTGCCCCGCAACTACTCCACAACGCTCCATGACACTTGCCACCACCTCCCCACAACACTCTGCGAAGCTCCCCACCCCAGGATGCTCCACAATGCTCACCACTGCCACCCTGCGATGCTCACCGCTGCTAGATGCTCACCGCCACTCAATAGTCCTGCCCCACCGCCACACACACCCCCTTCGCGGGGGTTCCCCAATTGCCATGCTGCGATCTGAGCCTGCGAGATGGGGGGGAGGGACCAAGAGGTGGTCAATGCACCTCATGGCAACTGGTCATCTGGTCGTTACTCTTATGGTCCTGGCCTTTTATTATATAGGATAGTAGGATCCTTTTTAAAATTTCTTAATTGCTGAATAGCATTTCTAAGAACATTATATAAATGCACATTCAATGTGCACTCAATTGAGTCTGGCTTCTTACATTCAGCATAATGTTGTTGAAATTCATCCTTTTTTTTTTTAATGAATCAGTATTTTGTTCATTTTTATTGCTAGTAAGTTTCCGCTTTACGGTTGTACCACAATTTATCAATTCACCTGTTGATAGTTTGGGGTCATTAAAAATAAAGCTCCCCTATGAAGCTTCATGTACAAATGTGAATCTATGTTTCCATTTCTCTTAGGTAAAGACCTAGGAAGAGAATTGCTAGACTCATATGGGAAATATGTTTAACTTTTTTTCTTTTCTTTTTTTTAATTTAAATTCTTTATTGTTTAAAGTCTCTCACCCCCCACCCCCCATTGACCTCTCCCCAGCCATTCCCACCCCCCAGAACATGCCCTCAACCCACTATGTCTGTGTCCATTGGTTATACTCATATGCATGCATACAAGTCCTTTGGTTAATCTCTTACCCCTTCCCCTCCCCTGCCTTCCTTCTTAGGTTGGACAGTCTGTTCGATGCTTCTATGACTCTGGCTCTATTTTTGTTCATCTGTTTATATTATTCATTATATTCCACAAATGAGCGGGATCATGTGATATTTATCTTTCTCTGACTGGCTTATTTCACTTAGCATAATGCTCTCCAGGTCCATCCATGCTGTTGCAAATGGTAAGAATTCCTTCTTTTTTACTGAAATGTAGTATTTCATTGTGTAGATGTACTACCATGTTTTAATCCACTCATCTGCTGATGGGCACTTAGGCTGTTTCCAAAACTTAGCTATTGTAAACTGTGCTGCCATGAACATAGAGGTGCAGATATCCTTTCTGACTGGTGTTTCTGATTTCTTGGGATATATTCCTGGAAGTGGGATTACTGGGTCAAACGGGAGTTCCATCTTTAATTTTTTGAGGAAACTCCATACTGTTTTCCACAGTGGCTGAACCTCAACAGTACTTGTTGTTTGTTGATATGTTGATGATAGCCATTCTGACAGGTGTGAGATGGTACCTCATTGTCATTTTGATTTGCATCTCTTGGATGATTAGTGACTACGAGCATGTTTTCAATATGTCTCTTGGCATTCTGTATGTCCTCTTTTGAAAAGTACTTATTTAGTTCCTTTGCCAATTTTTTGATTGGATTGTTTATCTTCCTTTTTTTAAGTTGTATGAGTTCCCTGTAAATGTTGGAGATTAAACCCTGTCGGTGATAACATTGGTAAGTATGTTCTCCCATGCAGTGGGCTTTCTTGTTTTGTTGATGGCTTCTTTTGTTGTGCAGAAGCTTTTTATTTTGATGTAGTCCCATTTATTTTCTCCTTAGTTTCCATTGTCCTAGGAGCTGTATCAGTAAAGATACTGCTACAACATATGTCTAATATTTTGCTGCCTATGGATTCTTCCAAGATTTTTATGATTTCCCATCTTACATTTAGTAAGTCCTTTATCCATTTTGAGTTTACTTTTGTGTATGGTATAAGTTGGTGGTCTAGTTTCTTTCTTTCTTTTTTTTTTTTTTAATGGGGGAGGGAAGGGGGGCCTGGACGCCTCCCTCTGCGTGTGGTCCGTGTGCAGGGCAGGGAGTGGGGGCGAGTGAGGGGAGGCGAAGCTACAGGGGCCACAGGAGTGGGGGTCACACTGCTGGAAGGAGCTCTGACCGGGCAGGAGGCCAGGCGGTCCAGCCGGGGAGGGGCTGCCGAGCTCTGTGGCCAGTGCGGGTTCAGGGCAGTGCCGGCCGCGTGGCCTCGGGAAGGAGCGGGCAGGCCGGCCGCTCCACGCCCCGTCAGGATGGCACTTTGACGCCGAAGTGCTTGCGAAGCTGCTCCAGGAAGACGAACGTGAGCACGGTGTGCGGCATGAGGCGGATGCCGGCAGGCACGAGGCCCTTGTAGAAGGCCAGCGGCCCGAGCTTCGCTGTCTCCATGGTGCAGTGCAGCACGCCCTGGTACTCGCCCTTGGAATTCATCAGGCGGTCTTCAGCACGTCCAGGGGCTGGCACAGGACCGTGGCACACCCACCGGCGATGAAACTGGTGATGAAGTGTGTGAAGATGCCATCTGACAGGTACCCCGTGCCCAGGACCAGCTGCTTGTCCGGATCGTAGCAGGACAGCTGGCCCACAGTGACCAGCATCCCCCGACTGGAGGCCACGGTTGCACCCGAGAACAACTTCCTCAGACCCTCTTCACGGGCCACGCGGTACAGGCCGTCCAGGGCGTGGGCGTAGTTCCGGCGCTGGCTCCGGGGCAGCTTCACGTCGTTCTGCATCCTGACGTTGACCCTGTCGGCGGGAGTCCCCATGAAGCCTCCGACGCAACCGCTGACGGCGCCCAGCAGCACCTTCTTGTAGAAGGGCAGGGGCCCCTCGCTGCCCTTGGCCACTCGGTCCCGCACGGTCTCGTAGATAGCGAACCGAGTCAGGGAGTAGGTCATCTGTCGGCACAGCGAGGCGCTCAGGCCGTTGTAGAGCGCCAGCACTCCGTGGGAGCGCACCACCTGCAGCGCCATGCCCGGCATGCGCATCCTCACCTCCTGCTGCGTCTGCAGGTGCACCTTGAGCAGGTCCAGCGGGTGCGTGCAGCAGGCGGCCCCGGACGAGGCCAGGCCCCCGAACTACCAGCGCGACACGCGCGCCTCGGCCGCCATGCCCGCCGCAGCGCCGGTGGCCCGACCCGACCCCGCCCGGACCCCGAGCCCGGCCCGACCGGCCGCGCCGCCTTCAAAGCGCGTCCACCGCCCGCGCCTAGTTTCGATTTTTTGCATGTGTATGTCCAATTTCCCCAACACCATTTACTGAATATGTTTAATTTTTTAAGAAATAACAAATTGTTTTTCAAAATGATTATACTGTTTTACATTCAACCAGCCGTGTATGAATTCCCATTGCTCCATATTTTTGCCAACACTAGGTATTGTCAGTCTTATTTTTGTTGTATTGTCAGTCTTTTTAATTTTAATTATTCTAGTGGATATGTTGTAATTTTAATTTCCCTAATGTCCAATGATTTTGGAGCATCTTTTCATATGCTTTTTGGCCACTGTATATTTTTTTTGAAGTGTCTGATCAAGTCTTTTCCTATTTTTTAGTTTTAAGAGTTTTTTAAGTATTATAGATACAACCCCTTTGTCAGATACATGTGAATATTTTTCCCCACTCTATGACTTGTCTTTTTATTTTCAGCAATGTACAAAGAGGAAACGATGTGTTTAAACTTCATAAAGTCCAATTTAATAATTTTTCTTTTATAGTTCATGCTCTTTGTGTCCTTTAGATTTTGCATTTAGGTCTGTGAACCATTTCAAGGTAATTTTTATGTATGGTATGAAGTAAGGATTAATGAATTTTTGTTTTGTTTGTTTGTTTTTGGAGTTTGGGGGGACATAGGCAGCCAGTTCTTTCAGCATGGTTTGTTAAAAAGGTTTCCTTTCCTGATGTATCAACTTTTATTTAAAGAAAGAAAAGAAAAAAACACTACTTCTAAATACTCAAAACCACTGCTATTCCCACCTTAGAGGCCTGAACAGCAAGGTCTGTACCTTCCCTCCTTAGAGAGCATAGGCCTGAACAGCAAGCTCCAATGGTTCAGAGAAGCAGCAGCCTAACTTCTAGACAACAAGTAAATGTCTTTTTCTGAAGCTATTACATGAATTCACACAGAAAGGAAAGAAGAGAATAAGCTCCCACATTTTACCAAGATGTTGTGAGGTGTATCTATATTAATCTCACACATTCTGTATGATTTCAACCAATATCAACAAAAGCAACTAACATTATGGCCTTTAGCAACACAGAGGGGTAACCTTGGAGGTACAAAGAGCAGTACTTTGAAAATCAGGACATGGGTAGTCCAAGCTATGTGATCTTAGGTAAGTCACTTAACATTCCTAGTCCCCAGTTTGTTCATCTGAAAAATGAAGGTTTTGCATCAGGTCATTTCGTACGATCCCTTTCCAATTAAACATTCCAGAATGCCAAGAAGAAGCCTATTCTTTCTTCCAAAAGTCAAGAAAAAAATTACCCCCAAAAGATGTCAAAATTGCGAACATTTGTCACATGGTGAATACTGTACTAAGAGCAAGTTTCCTTTTTTCTGTTTCCTATTTTATCCAATGTTTCCATAGTAATTAGACATATAATCTTTCCAACCATTGTAGTTCTGATTTTTATCATTTTGAACAGTGCTCACTATACTCAGGAAATACATCAATATATCATCTTCATTTCACCTGTACACCTCAACAACAAAAAAGTCAATAAAATATCTGTTGGAACAATACTTCTCAGCTTTAATATGTACCTGAGGATCTTGTTGAAGTGAAGATTCTGATTGCACGCCTAAGGTGGAGCCTGAGACAGTGCTCCCAAGTGATACAGATGCTGCTGGTCCTTGAAACACACTATGAGTAAGTAGCAAGGTGGTAGAATACTGAGGTCAGAGTATCTGTTTGGAGAGCCTAATTAATATTAATACTTCAAGTTTCCAATACTCTATACAGCCAAATATTTTATAAATTAGCTTTATGGCACTGATTTGAGGAATATAACCTCATTGATTCTCGAGAGAGCACACTAAATATAACAGCTTAGAAAGTCAAGGTCAATTTAGCTCTTTTGTTGTTAATATTTTTTGCATTGATTTTTAGAGCGAGTAGGAGGAGGGGAGAAAGAAGGGAAGAGGGGTTAGGGGGACAAAAAGAGAAATAGCAATGTGAGAGAGACACATCAATTGGTAGCCTCCCACTCATGCCCTGACCAGGGCCGGGGAATGAAAGGAACCTGCAATCCAGGTATGTGACCTTGACCAGGAATCAAACCAATGGCGCTCAGGCTGATGTTCTACCACTGAGCAACACCAGTCAGGTTGTTTATAAAGCAAAGATGAGGCAATATGAGTTATGGCTTTCTGATAAAGAGTAGATGGGTTGTTATAAAGATTTTCAACCTATCCTCAGGTCAAAGAACAAAATATATTACAGAAATTTACTTTCAAATAATTTTAAAAAATTTATACTAACATCACTATTTTATGCCTAAGAGATCTCAAATTATTCTAATCCATCAGAAACAAACAAAAAAAATAACTTGGTGTGTTTTTACTTTATAAAAACATCTGAAAGGTTCAGCAAATTGAGAGTAAGTTAGTGTGCATAGGAAGGATCTACAGCTCTGCCAAGAACATGGCCTAATACAAACACTGCAAAGATAAATTTCAATAAATCTTACAAAATAGAAACAAAGGGAAAAAATGAAAAAGGGATTTATACAAACTAGACTGTTAGAAGGAACAGCTTAATGGGATGAAGTGCCTCTTTATCACGCATTGTTTGGTCAGTGGAGTGCTTTGACTGCAGAGGTTCCAAACTAACAGTTCTAGCTCCTAATCCAAAATACTATGTTTTCAGCCATTTTCTCTCTCTTTTATCCATACCTACAACACACACACAGACACGCACACACACACGCACACATGTGTGCGTGCTCTTTCTCCTATTTAATATGGGTTTCATTTGAATACAACAGAAATAAATGTTTATGACAGAAAATCATAAAGATGCAGCAAAACTCAAACAAAGAAAAAAATTCCCTAGAAACCCCACTTACCCAGAGGTGGCTGTTAATATTCTAGTGTACAGTATATCCTTACAGTCATTATTTTAGGATTATATAGATAAATGGTAAACATTTTCCTACATCTTTAAATAATATTAGTATCCAAGTATCTGAATGTACCACAAGTTACTTAATCTCCTTGTTAAAATTTAGGTTGTTTCTATGTTTGTTTTTATTATTTATAAATAATAATGCATATATACACACATACATACAAACACATATGTACATATATATAAAATCTTATATACTTTTTATAATTTCCTTGGAACAAATTCCCAGAAGTATTTCATGGTTACATATATATTTTTAATTGTTATGAGTTGCCAAATATCAAGAGAGTTGTGGCAAATTATAAGAATATCCCGGAAAAAATTTTTTTAAAGCGCAACTATCTGCATCTAATTGTATTCAAAATCCTAAAAACAAAACAAAAGAAAAACACCAAAAAACACCACCACCACAACAACAAAAACACCATAAAGCACTTACTATGTGCCAGGAACTGTTACAAACATTTTACATGTATTAACTCACTGAACAACTTCCTGAGTTGGCATTACTACTATTACTACTACTACTACTACTACTACTATTATTATTATTATTACTGTTTTACAGATGAAATAACAGGTACAGAGAGGTTAAGTAATTTACCCAAGGTCACAAAGCTAATTAATGGCAGAGCTAAGAAACCTGGAGTCCAAAGTCCATGCTCTTAAACACTATCCCTACTCTTCTCAAACTTTTTAATGTCAGGAATCCTTTACCCTCTTATAGTTACTGAGAACTTCAAAAAGCTAAGGTATGCCCTGACCCGTTTGGCTCAGTGGATAGAGCGTCAGCCTGCGGACTGGAGGGTTCCCGGTTCGATTCCGGTCAAGGGCATATACCTTGGTTGCGGGCATATACCCAGTAGGGAGTGTGCAGGAGGCAGCTGATCAATGTTTCTCTCCCACCGATGTTTCTAACTCTCTGTCCCTCTCCCTTCCTCTCTGTAAAAATCAATAAAATATATTAAAAATATATATATTACAAAAAGCTAAAGTATAACACACTTGTTTATGTGGGTTATACATGTCAATGTTTTTCATGTAAGAAATTAAAAATAAAAATGAAAAACATTGAAAAGATTTACTCTTCTTTTAAAACTAGCAATAAACCCACTTCATGTTACATATTTTTATGAAAAATACTATTATTTTCCAAAATGAAAAGACAACAGGGAAAAGAGTGCCACTGTTTTATCATTTTTGCTAATCTCTTTTGTGTATAATTTACTAAAAGACAGCTATATTTTCACATGATACTGCATTCCATTTGCTGGGATATGGAACATCATGTACCTCTAGAAAAATACATTGTATACACTCATAAGAGAACTGGAAAAAAGACAAATAAAATTTTATTATAAATATATGAAGTTTTAATCTTGCACCCACTGAAAAGGGCACCCAGAGGGGTCCCCAGACCACACTTTGAGAACCACTACATTAGCTAGTGCAATGCATGTGATACAATGTTGAACTGCATGGTCTCAGGAACATACTTGCCTAAAACATATTCCACATTTTTTGGTAAATAATTTATTCAAGAATTACTATTAAGCACATATTATGTGCCAGGTACCCTTACAGGCACTGGAAACAGCAGAAAATGAGAGAGAAACCCCCTACTTCAATGTATTTATATTCTAGTCGGAAGAGAGCAGTAATCAATAAACAAACAAATAAATAAATCACATATTCTGTCAGATAACTAGCATGAAGAAAAATAAAAGCAGGATTTTAAAAAATAGGGTGGGTCAGGGAAGGCCTGAGAAAGTGACATTTGAACAAAGATCTGAAGAAGGTGAGGGAGCAAGCCATGAGGCTACCAGCAAAAAGTGCTCCAAGTAAAAGAAACAGCAAGTACACAGCCCTGAAACAGAAGCATTCCCTAAGGGGCACAGGGGACAGCAAAGAGGCCACTAGGCTGGGGTAGAATAAACAAGGAAGAGGAGGAGATGCAGGCAGAATTATAGGAGTAGGGGCAGTTCTACATGATCTGGGGGGAATTGAGCTTTTTCTGTGAATGAGAACCACTGGCAGGTTCTGAGTGAGAAGGGATATGATCTGACTTTCATTTTAAATGAACATATGTCAGCAGTGGCTGCCATGAGATGAAGGATGCCCAAGACCCCTGACACCGTGAGCTCAGCCTGAAACTGCCCTTTAGTTTGTTGAGAGCAACACAGAGAAAACTGGTTTTTGTTGTTGATGGCAGAGTGGGGGTTTTTAGTATTTTTCCCTTGTTATTATACAGAAAATCCTTTAAAAAATAATGCATGTGGTAATCATAAAAATGAAGCTCAAAAAACAAACAAAAAAACCCCCACAAGACTAGGAGACTCATCTTTATTTAATTTGGCACTGTTCTAATAAAGCTAAAACTGTGGTTCATGGTCTTGACAGCTTGCCTTATCCAAAAGGAAACAAGAAGGAGGAAAAAAAGATAGAGACAGACAGATGAATTCAGATTCCTTTGATCTGGGTCCTAACTATTAAGGGGATCCCAGATAAATCAATGAGTCAGAGAAAGGGGAATAAGATGTAATCCAGAACACTGATGACAACAGCTGTCTGTCTGCCTACCTGTCTTCTGAGATCATCATCAAGGTATGAGATCATCACCCAGGCCAGAGAATGCAGTGCAAGATGGAAGTCCACCATAGAACTATGGGGCCTGTAGCATCTGACTCCAGTTCTTAGGGGCAGGAAGTGGACACCCAGGTACTGTTTGTATGTTTTTTTAATATGTTTTTATTGATTTCAGAGATGGGGGGGGAGGGGAGAGGGGAGAGGGGAGAGGGGAAAGGGGAGAGGGGAGAGGGGGAGGGAGAGGGAGAGAAATATCAATGATAAGCGAGAATGACTGATCAGCCACCTCCTGCACACCCACACTGGGGATGTGCCCCGACTGAGAACCGAACCATGACCTCCTAGTCCATGGGTCAATGCTCAACCAAAACGGGGGGAGGGGGGATTAACCAAAGAACTTATATGCATATATGTATAACCTATGGACACAGACAATAGTGTGGTGAAGGTCTGGGGAAGGGGGTCAGGGTAGAGGTGGTCAATAGGAAAAAAGGGGGACATATGTAATTCTTTCAACAATAAAGATAAAAAAATGTTTTAAAAGCAAACAAAACTGTTTCTAAGGGATAAATCAAAGAGGGCACTTAGAGATTTCAGTGTATATTGTACTCTCTTTCTTAGGTTGTACTCTCTTTCTTAGGTTGTTGGACTCTATTCTTTCACATTTACAGGGTGTTCCATAATCATAATAAACTTAAAAGAAAACTCAATTGATTTGTGGGACAAAAATGCTCTCCTATTCCAACCCCATGAGGTAGTCACTGTTTCTAGCTTCTTAGGGTCCTTGCAGAGATATCCTATACATAGATAAGCATAGGGTTGGAGGGTAGGGTGTGGGTAGTGTGTGTATCTGGGTGCAGTGCATGAGAGTAGTTGGATGTGTGCATATATGTGCACAAAAGAGACAGAAAAAACAAAATGACTCCCTGCCTGCGCCTCATCAAGATCAGGTGTATGTCAGGGACCAAAGCATACCTAGGGAACTGCTTCAGTACTTTTCTCTACAAGGCAACTCTGTCTCACTACTAGAGTTATCCTATATAATAAAAGGCTAATATGCAAATTGACCGAATGGTGGACCAACCAGTCGCTATGACACACACTGATCACCAGGGGGCAGATGCTCAATGCAGGAGCTGCCCCCTGGTGGTCAGTGCGCTCCCACAGGGGGAGCGCCGCTAAGCCAGAAGCCGGGCTCACAGCTGGCAGGCACAGCAGCAGTGGCGGGAGCCTCTCCCACCTCTGAGGCAGTGCTAAGGAGCAGCAAGCGGCTTCTGGCTGAGCAGTGCTCCCACAGGGGGAGTGTCACTTAGCCAGAAGCTGGGCTCAGGGCTGGTGAGCACAGCGGCGGTGGCAGGAGCCTCTCTCACCTAAACAACAGCGCTAAGGACCCCTCGGGGGTCCCGGATTGTGAGAGGGCGCAGTTCAGGCTGAGGGACCCCTCCCCCCCAGTGCACAAATGTTGTGTACCGGGCCTCTAGTAAATTAATAAGACTGCACTGGAGGAATGCTGGGACAAGGCCTGCCTGGTCAAAGCCTTACATATTAGCTGAGAAGAGCTGAACCCCAGAATTTCTCGTTCTAAAATACATGAGACATAGTACTGTGTCCCAATATTTCCTTAGTGTTAGCTTCAGAAATCCCAAATACCCATCTAAGATCATCAGTTTTCTAATCACAAGGATCTAGATAGGTTTCCAGAATGGTAATAAATGCTTTAATCCTGTAACTGTGGCTTGATCAGAACACTTAGATTTAGCAGTGTGCCCTGTCTTCAAAGGAAGACAGACAGGGCACACTGCACATCCAGAGATGTGGAAGAATCTCAATTTTGAAAGTCCTGCTTTCAACAGCGCCTGCTTTGGACAAGGATTGGCAAAGTACAGGATGGTGGTTAGAAATGGATTTATTTCTTAATACAAAAACAGATCCCAAAACACTTCAATAAATTCCTGATTTAAAAGGCTTATGCCTATTAGGGGAAGTATGCCAAACCATTTTTATTCATTTAAAAAAATTTTTTTTCTAAGGGTCTATGTGTGCCAATGTCAGGAGCCAGTATACAGATTAACATATTGCCTTTGAGAAGTCAATAATTTAATTAGGGAGGCAGGTAAAAAATGATACTCTACATTGTGAAGGTGGTACTAGGGAACAAATAGGAGGAAGGGCTGACTCTATTGAGTGAGGTTTCATAGAAAGGCAGTATCTGAACTGGATCTCAAAAGATCAGTAAGAGACCACTACCAGTAAGCAAGATGAAAGTCTTTACGTGCAAATATGCCTCACCAAAATCCCCAAGCTCCAAATACTAAATGAAAACTGTCAGTGTGTGCACAATGTACCCTGGAACTTTGCTATATAATATTCAGAATTCTAAAGTTTAATGTAGGGTAAAAACTTTTGCATCTTGAATTTTGTCTTAAAGAGGTTTAATTACTTTAAAATCTTATTAAACAGTAGTTTCACCTCAAAAGCATATATTAATGGAGGTCCCAAATATTTTACTGCTAGAAAACCTATGGCTCACACAATCTAAATATTGACTTTAAAAAAAAGTTGGCTTTTAGTTTATTAAAGCTTCATAACAGATGCCTTTTCACTTTCCAACATAAATATAACTGTCAGATTACTATTATATTTCATAACTTCTTCTGAAGGGTAGAGCTTCAGAAGAAAACAGTAACAATTTCACAAAACCAACACATTATTAAAATTTTTGAACATTTAGGAATCACAACTATTATAGAAATAGGTTTCCTATTATTCCTTCCTATACCATTTCTCTACTTTTACACACAGGCAAAAGAAAGAGGTCCACATACATGCTGTTCTCTGCAGATTTTCATTCTACCTGTTTCCAATACCCTTGTCAATTTCATCTATACTTGTCTTACATACTATTATCCTTTGAAAGTTTTATGAAGTAGTTGGGCCAACAGATGGGTGGCTAGCTCTGCCCAACATATGTCATAGGAAAAAGAGCTCTTAGGCAAGACAAGAAAATAAGTAAATCCCTTTCCCTTATCCAGCTGGGAAGAGTGAGGCCCCTTAGAACAGTGGTTCTCAACCTTGACTGCACATTAGAATCACCTGGGAGTCTTTTTAAAATCCTGATTTCTGGGCCTCGTCCTCTGGAAAGTCTGTTTCTTTGTTATGGGGTGAGGCCACAACATTAGTAACAAAGAAACAGAATTTCCGGAGGATGAGGCCCAGAAATCAGGATTTTAAAAAGATTCCCAGGTGATTCTAATGTGCAGCCAAGGTTGAGAACCACTGCCTTAGAAGAAAGCAAACAATCTTTTAACCTTAATTAAGAAAAGTGACTAGACTGAGGTGATCTGTAAGTAAAAGATGATCAAAGAAGGGAGAGAGAGTTCAAATGCTAACATCTACTCCCTAAGATGAACCATGCACTTGCCCGCAGACAGCAGAGAACTAGAATACAGAGAGGAAAAAATAATTCAGTCAGTGTTACTGGGAGCTATTTCATCAAAGACAGATGGGAAACATTCAGATAAGCACATTATCTTGTTTAGAACATAGAGCTCAACAGATTTGGGGGAGGAAAAGGAAAGGCAACGTGGAACACATAGCATATTATAAACAGAAAAACTCAATTAAATGACTCATCATAGTCTTCTTTGTAAAAACCAGAAAAGAAGAGAAAGAATAGCAGTATCTTTTCTCTTTGCCCCTTACCTGTCCATAAGCTTAACCAGACAGCATCTGATCCTATCTTTAGATGGATATCTGTGTCTTTCAACATACTATCTAAACACTCCCCAAGGAAAACAGTGAGACCAATTCTGCCAGAGACAGTATCTTCCAGAACCAAGGAGTCTCATTCTCCTTTGAGTGAAGGCCAGTGGATGGGAAGAGATCCTCAAATGCCACTTGTACGAATCTATCAAGATATGCTATAAAACAGGAAAACACTAGACTACATTTTAGCAGAAGTCTAAAAATAACAAAAGAACATTCCCTATTTTTAGATATCTAACTTACAAGTTTAAAAACACTAAAAGTAAAACAAACCATTAAAAACAAACTGGAATTTAAAATGTTTTAAGATACTTTTGAGTTGGGAAGACTGTTTTTAGAGAATTTCAAAAATTCTTTGTTTTCTGTCTCCTTGCTCAAACTTTCCCATCTCCAAAACTTAAGAGTCTCAATCCTATGTGTTATCACGAGCATTTCCCAAAAGATGAAATAGAAAGGTTATACCACAAGAGAAAAAGAACAGCTAGGAAAAAAATTTTAAATATGCATTCACATAAAGACATAAAAATAGAGTATAGATTATTGCCTAAAGACAATAATTTATAAAACAACAAAAACAAGTTAATTATCTTATATTAAAAGCAGTGCCACAGATGATAATTGATTAAAGGAAAATAGTTATTTTTTCCCCACAGTCTTCTCACTGAACAGTTTTAAGGTCAGTAAACATCTATTTCAAAGTTATGTCTGAATAATCAGAATTTGCAATTTGTTATTGCAATAAGAATCTGAAAACACATACATTTACTGGAACATTAATCTTAACCCCTATCTTCCTCCCCATCTCCATCCAATCCTAGCACACAAATATTCCCAACCTTTTTTAAGAAACCTATGGCAAATAGGATTTGCGGGAAATTACCAGACTGCACAGCCATCATTAACATCTCAGGTTCCAGTAGAGTCATGACAAATTCTTCTCAAAAAACAACAGTCCACAAATATGAAAAAATTCAAAGTCGCAGAAGAAAGATGTTTTGAGAAGCTACCGAAGCTTTCATAAATTCAATCTCATGCCTTATGCTCAAAGCAGACTGTGAGAACTCCCCTTCTCAGTGCAGTTACCAGTTTGTCCACCCTTCAGGCAAGTTAAGATGACACAGAGTTGAATTACTGCCGACAGGAAACCAAGAAAGCTCTCAAGTTAAGACATACGAAGTGTGGTTAGAACAGTGAATGAGCTCCTCCCCTTGCTATTTGTCGCTGGGGGGAGGAGAGAGAAATACAGAAAGAGGTCTTCAGAAAACCAATTAACTGCTTTTTCCCCTCTCTCTTTTTAAAAAGGGAAGTTGAGGTTTTATTCAAAATCTTAGTATAAGAGACTCTGCTTCTATGCAATTTAGAGCCACAGATTAAACAGAATCCCTCAGTTTTGTGAAAGAGACAGCCCAATTACTGACCACTGATAGGAGGTGAGGATGAGGATTAGGTATATAGAAATATATACATACATATAAATACATACATATAAATATTCATGTATGGAGAGTTCGTTTTCTGAAAAATGGTTCCAATGGCTTTTTCATCTGTGATATTTATAGATAACAGGCTAAGGAACTTGAATATTTAACTACAGAAGCTCAACTATTTCTCCACCCCCACTCCAATTAAAATATCTGTTTCAAAAAGTCATCTGAGGGGACATAAGTAATACTTTCAACAATAAAGTTTAAATTTTTTTAAGTCATCTGAATGCATTCCAAAGCTGTAATCTGTCTTTCAGATCTGCCAATCCCACAGAAGAGCCTCTGACTTGTTCCTATGTGAGAAATGTGATCTGTGACTAAACAGCTTACTGATATTATTTGACTTTTCTAAAGTACTTTGTGATCTTGCTGTATATATGGAACACATAAGAAGGCAGTCTTAATACATAAGAATTTCCTTTTCCTGATAAAGAAACTTCAATTCTTTTTCTACTAGCACAGTGGTTCTCAACCTTCTGACCCTTTAAATACAGTTCCTCATGTTGTGACCCAACCATAAAATTATTTTCGTTGCTACTTCATAACTGTAATGTTGCTACTGTTATGAATCGTAATGTAAATATCTGATATGCAGGATGGTCTTAGGCGACCCCTGTGAAAGGGTCGTTCGACCGCCAAAGGGGTCGCAACCTACAGGTTGAGAACCGCTGTACTAGCACAAAGCAGGATCTTCTGAATAAGAACAAACATGGACACTTTACCTTCCATTGCAAAAATACAAACTGAAATCCTTTTAAATTATAGCAATTTTCAGTTATCCAAAATTAAAAGCTCATTCATTCCCTTCATAATACTCTTTACTAATAGATATTCAATAAGAATAGTCAGCTGCTTTTACCATATTTAATTAAGTTTTAATTAGCTCAAAACTAGAAATCCACGTTTAGGCCCTGGCCGGGGAGTTCAGTTGGTTAGAGCGTGGTCCCAATATGCCAACATTGCAAGTTTGATCAGGGCAAATACAACAATCAACCAATGAATGCATAAATAAGTGGAAAAACAAACTGACGTTTTTATTCATTCTCTCTCTCTCTCAGATAAATTTTAAAAATGTGTATAGAAATCCATGTTTAGTATGTTTACCTAGAATTCCTCCATCTTTCTGGTAAAGTATCAGCCTGTATTTTGATAGCCTACTGCTGCAAACTCAGCCCAGTGAATGCCTAAATGCTCACATAGTCAAACAAATGATAAATCAAAGTACCAAGACACTTTAAAAGAGAAAACTTTCAGAATGACTGAAGGCAATATTTTGTTATTAGAAAAGAAAAGCAATGGAGATTCTATGGCGGAGAGAAAAAACTTCCTTTCTTTCTCACTCCAAGAACATCATGTTTAAAAGAAAAGCTCTATATAGAACTGTGGGAATGACTCAACAGGCAACAGAGTGGCAGCCAGTGTGGGCTAAATGCTGCTCTGGAAAGACAGAATCATTCCCTCTGGCCCCTTCTGGCTAACAAGCTAAAAAACTGTCTTACGAAAAATGGGTAAATTTCAACTCTCATACTACATGGATAGTCTGGTCAGAGGTTAGGAACTAAAGGAAAAACATCCCTAAAAGGTTGAGTCATTCCTTTGTCCCTATGTGGGCTGTAAAATCTGCTGTATGAGGGTTTTTCAAATGAAACAAGTTCTTACAGCTCTGTACTTACATGAAAATATATACAAACTAGAGGCCTGGTGCACGAAACTTGTGCATGGGTAGGGTCCCTAGGCCTGGCCAGCGATCAAGGCCGATCAGGTCCCCCTTCCCGCACACTGCCACCATGCAGTTCTCCCCACCTCCCTGCCTCCCCCTTCCCTTACTCCCTCAGTGCCCTGCCTCCACCGCTGGTCACCCGCCATGTTCTGTGCCGCCCCCTGATGGTCAGCATACGTCATAGCGAGTGATTGAACTCCTATTCTCCCGGTTGAACTCCCGAGGGGACACTTTGCATATTAGCCTTTTATATATAGAATATTGTAAGATTATTGCACAGAAGGTGGTTGGAAGGGCAGAGGGCTGTTTCCCTCCTACCAAAACTTCTCCCTTTGCGCTGTTTAAGAGTGTTGGGAAAGCCACATTATTTCAGCCCTAACACAGATACTGATGGTCATATAGTGGGAGTAACAGTAACACCTTACATTCCAACTGACTTATTAACTTCTTCACAGCAATTCCACATCCATTATCTATTTCATCTGCCCTTTGAAATAAAAGGAGCTGCCCTAGCTGGTTTGGCTCAGTGCACAGAGCCTCAGCCCACAGACTGAAGGGTCCTGGGTTTGATTCTGGCATGTACCTCAGTTGCAGGCTCAATCTCAGTCAGGGCATGAGTGGGAGGCAACCAATCTATGTGTCTCTCTCACATTAATGTTTCTCTCTCTCTCCCTCCTCCCCTCCCTTCCACTCTCTCTAAAAAAAAATCAATAGAAAAATATCCTCAGGTGAGGATTAACACCAAAAAAAAGGAGCTAAAGAAAAACAAATTTTAAAACAAAATTCTAAAAAATCAATCTTAAAAAAAAGGGAAACAACAAGCAACATAATCTTTGTCTACTGCTAAGATTGTGTTTGCATTTACCCTGGAGTATCAGCACAACAGGTTTCACAATTACAAAAACCTGAACTATGGCAGCTTCAGTTCCACTATTTTTTGTGCAAATTGACAAAATTTTCATAGATAGAGAAGTAAAGTGTGACAATGCTTCTGCACAAGTGAACATGATTTTCAAGTTAATGGCACCAAGGGAATGAAGGATAATGATCTTAATTGCTAATAAAATAAAAGCTATCTTGCTTTTTTTTTGTTTTTAAGAGAGAAGGAAAGGAAGGGAAGAGAGGGAGATAGAAACATTCAAGCTATGAGTGAAACATTAGGGTTGCCTCCCATATGCCCATATGCACCCCTACTAGGAATGAACCCACAACTTAGGCCTCTGCCTTGACCAGGAATCGAACCCGGCAACCTTCCTGTGCACAAGACAACTGAGCCACACTGGTCAGGACCAAAGCTCTTTTGCTTTTAAATCATAACTCTCTAGCTAATCAACACAAGTTTAATTTGACTTACAGTCTCTATTAATCTACTCTAAAGAGACTTGATAAATGTGGGATATCAATAGTTTCCCCACAGAGCTTTCTCACCACAAACATGCCCCCCCCCCAGCTCCTCAAAGGACTTTAATGTTCATAATCAAGAGGAACTAAACAAGTTCTAATCCTATTTGACCTTCCTACTGGATTTGTCATAGTTTTCATACTCTTCTGAAAATTTATATCCTTGATTTTCTTAAAAATCCTACTTTCCTAACTCTGACCTTTCTTCTCAGAATCCTAAGTGGCCCCTCTTTCTCTGTCCCTCTCAGGGACACTCCTTTTACATATTCTCCCTGGCCAGTTTCATCCTTTCTTAAAGTTACTACCACCTACATACTGATCCATATCTAGCTCTGACTTCACCTAAGCTACCAACTATGCACCTCTATCCAGATTCTTAAAACTCAGTATTTCCAAAAGCAAACTTCCAATATCATCACCCTGTTCCAACCCCTCAAATTACATTGCTTCCATTTTCCTTAGCTTAGATAACAGTACTCAGGTCTGAAGCCATAAACTTAGACTCCTGTCCCTCCAATCCCAAACATCTAAGTATAACTAATTATCACATAACTTACTCCTCAAATCTATCCTTTTTGTTCCATCACTACAACCAGTACTTTTTATTTCAGGTCCTTAATTATTGTCTGGAGTATAGCAACAGCTTTTTAAAAACATAAAAGTTCAAAAATACACAAAGGTAGAAAGAATCGCCCTGACTGGTTTGGCTCAGTGGATAGAGCGTCGGCCTGTGGACTGAAAGGTTCCAGGTTTGATTCCAGTCAAGGGCATGTACCTTGGTTGCGGGCACATTCCCAGTGGGGACTGTGCAGGAGGCAGCTGATCAATGTTTCTCTCTTATCGATGTTTCTAACTCTCTATCTCTCTCCCTTCCTCTCTGTAAAAAGTCAATAAAATATATATTTTTTTAAAAAGGTAGAAAGAATCCTATCTAATAAAGAGGTAATATGCAAATTGACTGCCACTCCAACACACAAGATAGCCACCCCCATGTGGTCAAAGATGCCATCCCCATGTGGACACAAGATAGCCAGCAGGGGAGGGCAGTTGGGAGGGACCAGGCCTGAAAGGGAGGGCAGTTGGGGGGGACCCAGGCCTGCAGGGGAGGGCAGTTGGGGGGACCAGGCCTGCAGGGGCGGGCAGTTGGGGGGGACCCAGGCCTGCAGGGGAGGGCAGTTGGGGGCAACCAGGTGGGCAGGGGAGGGCATTTAGGGGTGACCAGGCTGGCAAGGGAGGGAAGTTAGGGGTGACAGGGCCAGCAGGGGAGAGCAGTTGGGGGCGACCAGGCCAGCAGGGAAGGGCAGTTAGGGGTGAGCAGGCAGGCAGGGGAGCAGTTAGGCATCAATCAAGCTGGCAGGGGAGTGATTAGGGGATGATCAGGCTGGCAGGCAGAAGCTGTTAGGGGCAATCAGACAGGCAGGCAGGCAGGCAGGCAAGTGGTTGGGAGCAAGCAGTCCTGGATTGTGAAAAGGACCCCAGTTTGGAGAGGGTGCAGGCTGGACTGAGGGACACACACTCCCTGCATGAATTTCGTGCGACAGGCCTCTAGTGGTAAAGTAAGTTGTATGTACCCCAGCACCCAGCTTCAAAATGTATCAACAAATAAATGCCTCTCCTCCACACACATAGCACCCAGCTAATACTGGATCTCTCTGAATCCAATTCTAAGCATCATCTCATTTCATCTTTAACACACACACACACACACACACACACACATATATATACACACATACACACACTAGAGGCCCGGTGCATGAAATTTGTGCGGGGGGGCGGGGGTGTCCCTCAGCCCGGCCTGCACCCTCTCTAATATGGGACCCCTCAGGGGATGTCTGACTGGGCCGATTGGGCCTAAACCTACAGACATTCCTCTCGCAATCCAGGACCGCTGGCTCCTAACCGCTCACCTGCCTGCTGGCCTGATCCCCCTAATTGCTCTCCCCTGCCAGCCCGAACACCCTAACTGCTCTCCCCTACAGGCCTGATCACCCCTAACTGCCTCTGCCTTGGCCCCGCCACCATGGCTTTGTCTGAAAGGACGTCTGGTCTAATTAGCATATTACCCTTTTATTAGTATAGATAAAGGCCTGCTGCATTGGTGGGGGCCAGCTGGTCTGCCCTGAAGGGGGTCCCAGATCAGGGTGAGGGTCCCCTTAGGTAAGGGGCTTGGGGCAGTTTGCAGGTCAGCCACGCCCCCATCGGGGTGGGGGTCTCCACTGGGGGCAGTGCCTGCCTGGGTGAGGGGCTGGAGTGGTTTGCAGGCTGGCCACACCTCCATCGGGGTGAGGGTCCCCACTGGGGGGCGTGGCCGGCCTGGGTGAGGGACTGAGGGCCATTTTGGGGCCGTTTGCAGGCCGGCCAGGCCCCTGCCTTTGTCTGGAAGGACGTCCAGAAGGTCTCCCGGTCTAATTAGCATATTAACTCTTTTTTTTTCAAATATATTTTATTGATTTTTTACAGAAAGGAAGGGAGAGGGATAGAGAGTCAGAAACATCAATGGGAAAGAAACATTGATCAGCTGCCTCTTGCACACTCCCTACTGGGGATGTGCCCGCAACCAAGGTACATGCCCTTGACCGGAATCGAACCTGGGACCTTTCAGTCCGCAGGCCGATGCTCTATCCACTGAGCCAAACCAGCTAGGGCAGCATATTAACTCTTAATTAGTATAGATATATGAATTATTTAACAGAAGCACAATACCATTACTACACCTAAGTTTTTTTAAATCCCTTAATATCATAAACTATTCAATCAATGCTCAAGTTTTCCCAACTGTCTCATACATTTCTTAAGGTTAATTTATTCAAATCAGAGTCCAACAGGGAAAACACATTACATATTCATTGATGTGGCTCTTAAGTTTCTCTTAATCTATAGATTTTTTCCCCTTCCTCTCTTCTTTGTTGAAAAAAAAATTGTTTTCTCACATTTTGGATTTTGCTAACTGTATCCCCTTGATGTTATTTAACCACGCTCCATATCCTATATTTGCACAGTAAATTACTAGTTAGATACAGAGGCTTGGTCTAATTCAGGTTAAAAGTTTTTCACAAGAATATTTCATAGGTGGTACTTCAGCAATAAGCTTCTTAACTGTGCTCCTTTCTCTCCACCCTTACCTCAATTAAAACTTATCCTTGTTACCACCCAATTCTTATTCATTCTTCAAAGCCAGTTTAAGTGTTGCCTTCTTCAGAAAGCCTTCCCTGATCCTGGCACTTTCCCCACCCTCCTCACACTCTCCATGAATATGATACATATCCCTCATTTTTGCTCCTCCAGAACCTGTGCCCACCTATATATATTGCTTGTTACCACATAACTTAATGCCTCTGCATTAAAAGATTTAGCACAATGTCTGATGTGAAAACATTCATAAATGTATGCCAAATGAAATGAAAAGCCCTATTTATAGCAGAAAATTCTAACAGCATGGCAAAAATTCATAACAATAAAAGAATCCCTACCTTCTCAGAAAAGACAGGTAGTTTGCTACAGTTTTCATTAGAACACATTCTGAAGGTGTTATTCAAAACTACTTGAGGAAGCCAACTTATCCATAGCAATGAAGCATAGGGTTAACATAAATAGAACATCCACAATAATGCCCTCAGCAATATTAAGTGCTAATGACAATGAAAATGCCCAAATTGTAGGGCAGGAGTAAGAGAAAGCAGAGAAACGGAAGGCCTATCTCATCCACAAAAGAAGCAATCCTTTAACCTTTGAAAGCTGTCAACCTCACTAACAAGTGATATCAATTTCTATGATGGACTGTAGTATAAACAGGTATACACAAAATAACAAATGATCTCTGTGGGATTTCAGAACATTGAAGTGTAACCTTGTTCCTATGTCCATTTCTGATTTGGGTTCTCACAAATACATATATGAATTTACTGATGTTCAGATCTATAAAAATCTAATCATCATATTGAAATTTTACAGGCTCTAACCAATTAAGTCTCTCCCCTAGACACCAAGTGTTGAGCAAAGTTAAAACACCCAAAAGATAACATAACCCAACACCCAGGTGAGTTGCTACAGATTCAAGGCAGCTTCTATTTCCTGTGACCACAACCTACTACTGAGAAACCCTGTCAAGACGAGCAGTCCCGGTTTTGAGTAATTTACTGCAAATATAGGGTATGGAGCATGGTTAAATAACATCAAGGGGATACAGTTAGCAAAATTACTCTAGGTATGCTCTTCCTTGGCCTCAAGATAGATGAAGGCTGTATTTTCAGCTAACTTTTCAAAATATAATAAATGTTAAGGGCTATGATAGCCATAAATATAAACAGCCAACTCATTCATACTGTATGTCCGAAATATTGTCATTATGCACAATGGCAATGCCAATGGGGGCACAAAGACAGATGGAACCAGACTGACACTGTTTCTGCTCTAAAGGGCCTTATTATGAAGTAGGGTAGAAAATCTCTAACCAACAATTTAAAAAAAAGAAAAATGAAGTGCTAAATAAAAGTATAATCAATGAACTAAACAAATATAAAAGCAGCAGCAATTCATTCTGGGGAAGAATGATGTGAGCTGCCTCTTAAAAAAATAAAGGCACCAGAGTTCATCAGTTTCTTTTCAAAATTCCAACTCCATAGACGTGTATACTTGTATACCCAATAACAAAGCCAAAAGAAATCCAGTCTTGACCTAATCCAGCCCCTTATCCAGAGTACTAAGAGTGAAATACATGTAGGAAACTCTTGTACAAATTCCTGACATGTGGTTCCCAGTCTGTTACTAGAGTACTTGTGGAACAACCTTAGAAATAAGATTTTAGTGGGCAAGGAAATGAACTGAATGGTCAGAAACAATGAAACACCCACCAGCTACAAACATTCAGGGTAAAGTTCTTCCTCACTACTAATCAAAGAAATACAAATTGAAATGAAAACATTTCATCTATCACATCAGCAGTCTTTTATAAATGACACTATCAATGTTGGTAAGTGAACCAGGCACTCATACAGGATTGACAGAAATATAAATTGGAAGGCCACTATGGATTGGAACCGGACAATGTATTTCTAAAGAACCTCAATTCTTAATAAGGCCTACAAAGGAGAGTGTGATTTGGCCCCTATATACCTACTTATTTCACATCCCTCTCTCTCAACCCCTCCACTGACATATTGGTATTCTCTTAGTTTTGTTATGCCAAGTTTTCCCCAATAAGTCTTATTTTTCCGTTTCCTTTCCCCCACCCCCTCTTTCCCCTAGTCTTAACATATGCTAGTCCCTCTCTCCTTTGTTTGCCTATCCACTCCTTGTGCTTTGACATCAGCTTAAATGTCTATTCCTTCAAGAGGCCTTTCCTGACCAACACCTCATTACCTAAATTAGAACCATCACTATTAAATCTGTTATAACATCTTATGCCCTGCCCCCCTCCAAGTTTTAACTATAAATTGGCTTGTATAAATCAGTTTAATCTTTCTTTCATTAACTGTAAGTTCTGTGACGATGAAAACCTTATCTGTGTTGTTCCTTACTGTCTCTCCAATACTTAGCACACAGATGATGCCATAAGTCACTGAATAAATTTTCAACGTTAAAATGGTCAAATTCTTTAAGCCAGTATTTCTACTTCTAAAAAAATAATTTAAAATACCAAAAAAGAAAGCTTCAAAAGATGTTCATCAAATCTCTGTAAAGTGTGAAAAACAGAAAATGATTCAGTGAGTGGGGAGGTGGGGGAATTGAATAAATGATGGCACAGAATGGAATGTCATACACCCATTAAAAAGGCTACTTATAAAACTTTCAGTGACATCTGAAAAATCTTAAATTATATAATGCTAAATGAAAAAAAAACACACATAGTATTAGATTAGTTATTTTTAAAACATACATTTGGAAGAAGAGGGAAATAAACCACATACTATAGCAATTTTCTCTGGAAGATGGAATCCATTGGGAGGTTTTTGTTTGTTTGTTTTGTTTTTTAAAGAGGGAGAGTCTATCTGGCATCTGTTCTCTAGGAACCTAGCACATTTGACAAATGCATGAGAATGGAAAATTGATTATCTTTAAGTACTGAAATGAAGTAGGTTATGAAATTCTATCAATCACATCATAAACAGAATCAATGAGCTGACATGTTTAAGATTTGGGCATTTTCACTTTGGCTGGGAGACCTAATCTACAAAATCCCTGACAACCAAGCTTCCTGAGGAGCATAAGTAACAAAGCTCTTTCCTTTCCCAAAGAAAATATTGTAATTTGAATCAGAAACTGCCTACTCAAAATTTTTACTTTTCACAGCAGTTAATTAGTACCTCCTGTGAAACACTAAAGCATGAAAGGATACAGTGCGTACCCTTACAGAAAAAAACTGCATTATCTGCCCTTTCTTCTACAGGCTACACATGTGGAAAACAAATGAGTACTTCCTAAGTTTTACACAAAGAAAAGAAAAGCCTATGAAAGGGGAACAAGCATGCCCTTTTCACTTCCATTTTCTCCTTAATTCTCTTTACATAACTTCTCATCCCAACTAGCAGAGCAGATAACTGTACATTGTTTCAGACAAATATTTGGGATCAAATCAAGAACAGTTATAAAATAATTTTTTAAAGTACACAGCATTAAAATATATGAAACCTTTAAAATAAATCTAATAGATGTATAAGACCACCACAGAAAAAACTATAAAACCTCTTTGGGAGATCTTACTGAAAATATAAATAAATGAAGGAATATACTACATTCACAATACAATATTCTAAAGATGTTAATTCTCCACAACTTGGTTTACAGAGTTAGTGTAATCCCAATCAAAACCCCACAGTAACTTAAAAATCCATATGGAAAGACACTCTTGGAAAATAAATAGGTGGGAAGGAAGATTGACGTCTCCCATGTAAACAGGGCTTATTACAATTATCATTAACTAGTAGCCTGGTGCATGAAATTCATGCATATTGAAAGGAAATTAATTAGAGGAACGTAATTTGGACTCACTATCTCTAATATCAGTAATATGTGAGCGTGAGGCAGTCCGCGTTTCTGAAATTCAATGACATGAATTTTAGCTATTACTTTGCCAAATAAATGGAATTTACAGATATCATTTCCAAGAGCATTCAGCTTCATATTAAAAACTCTGGCTACCAAGTCAGGTCTGTTTTCAACTTTTTGCCAGCGTTGTAAATTGTTTGCAATATCTGCCCATTTGGGGTTGCATGTCATGGTTATGAATAAATCGGGCTTGCCATACCTCGTTACAATTGCCATAGCATCCTGATATCGATGCTGCATATTTCTGGGACTACCCTCAGAAGATGATGGAAGTATTATCATTTTACCAATCGGCACATTGTCATTTTCAGATCTAGATCTGAGATAATCCATCAAACCACTATATTTTTCAACTCTCAACTTAGATTGGTTTGCTTTGATGAAATTTATCTGACTGGCCTCCATTTTTGAATACGAATCCACGATAAACTGTTGAGTTAATTTTCCTGCATTTAAAATAGGATTGAACATGTCCCGCACAGAGAGATGAAATCCATAATACTGCATTTGTGTGACTCGTGTCCTTACATTTTGTCTAGTATTATTGTCGATTACACTGTTGTCTCTGCGACTTAATGCAATATCTGTTCTCCAGCCTTTTCCACCATGTGGAAAAGAATAGGATATGTCATTGCATCTAATGTAGGAAACAGGATATTGATTTGTTTCATTTTAGTGGCATTTGAATTATTGGGATCTGGTTTACAATGAATGAGCAAGTCCCTTTCAAAAGGAGGTTCTCCGTCTTCATTTCTGAATATGACAGCAACCTCGGTTACACAGGGAGAATTATATCTACCCGGGTTACTGTTATGATCGTATTTAGGTGCCACTGTTACTTCTGTGGGAGCAATACCTTTTGCTGCTGCTTCAGATTGGGCTTCCTTTTCTACCTCATGTAGCATCTTGTACAATTTTGTTAAATCATTTATTTCATGCATGAGGTTGTTGAGGTTGATCAGGAGTCTTTCTGAGCAGGCCTGGTTTTCTGGCATTGCTAATCTTTTACTCGTAGCTTCGGCTGTATCCAAAATATAGAATTGAGCAAACTTCTGAGAAACACCATCCGAAGGATGTAAAGTTCCAGTATGGTAATAAACTTGTCCATGTATTCTAAAACAGTATGGCCCATATCCTGATGGCGATGCAATATTTGCACCCATGGAAGCAAAAGCAAAAGAACTATTTATGGAACGAATATTTTCCATGAAATTTTTACTGTCAGAATCTTTGTCATTAATCTTTTTAAATATGCCGGGTAATCTGGAAAATGTGTATCATTTGGACAGACATTCCCTTTGCTACAACATCGAGTAAATTTCCCATCAGATGGTTTTTCATCCGAGAAATTTAGTGATAGGCAAAATTCACATCGAACAGTCATTCCACCACAACTATGTTCGAGGATTGCATCCTCATGTACTCCATTTTCGCTGAGAAGGCAGTTCCTACCGGTATTGGTAGTACTTGTTGATTACTGTTCTCTAGACATATTCTGTCGTCGCCACCGCCTTCTTTCAACTTCAAAGGCACGTTGGTCTTTAGACATTTTCTGTTGATAATGCTGGTGTTTTTTGGCATCAGAGCAACGTTTTTCTAGTAGCTGGTATTCAAATACATCCTGTTGCAGGCACCGCCTTCTTTCAAGATCAGACGCACGCTGCTCTGCAGACACTTACTGTCGATAACGCCGGCATCTTTCAGCTGCAGAGCTATGTTGTATCAACAGTTGTTTTTTAGACAAAGTCCCACCTCTCTACTGTCACGGTCTGAGATGCAGGTGAATGAGAGTCCTGACTATCAGGCTGCTGACAGCTGTCTGACCATGGCTGATTCTGGCTGATTCTGTGGGGGTGGGACTTCCTCCTCCCTGCTGTCAGTTTCCACAGCTGTGATGAAGAAGCTGGGGTGACAGAGGGAGCCACGCCCTCCAAGCCGCCCCCTCTCTCACTCTGCTCTATGTCCAGCGGTGTCCTGCTCTGCCAACTCTTCCAAACCTCCCCCTCTCCGCCTGCAAGGACCCGAGAGCCCTTGGGCATGGCTAGGCGCGGGTGGCCTCGCCTCCCCGACCAGTGAAAGTCCCAGGAGCCCATGGGCGTGGCTACGGCCTTGCCTCCTGGGCCTGCGAAGGTCCCAGGAGCCTGCAGGCATAGCTAGGCATGCCTCCTGGGGCTGGCAAAGGTCCCGGGAGCCCAGAGCCACGGCCACCGTCGCCTCCTGGGGCACTTGATACTTGTGTATGCAAATCAACTGCCATCTTTGTCAGATTAATTTGCATAGTCACTCTGGCTGGTGGGCGTGGCTTGAGCGTAGCGGAGGGATGGCTAATTTGCATGTTTCTCTTTTATTATATAGGATAAGACTGTGAGGTACTGGTGGAGGTGTAGACAAATAAGACCAATGCAAACAAATAGTGAGCTCAGAAACACATCACATGTAGGTAGGTCCTTCATATATGAAAGAGGTAGCTCTGCTGATCAGTGGGGAAAGAACAGTATTTTCAATAATGAGAGTCCATTTGAAAAAAAAATTGAACTGGAGCGTACTTTACCCCCATAAGAAAAATTAAGACACAAAACTCACTAACTATAAAAGACTCAGAAATCAATTACATTAAATTTAGGAATTCTTAATTGAAAGATACCATAAAGAGAATGATAAAGACAAATTACAGAGTGGGAGAAACTATCTATACCAGATTTAAGAACAACAAACTAGTATTCCAAACATATAAAGAACTCCTATTGGTAAGCCAGGCTGATGGAAACTCAAATATGGTGCCTGCCAGTCAGCTCTACAACTGGGGCGGTTTCAGCATAGGAACAATGACCTCTGTGAGTACTTTTGTCTGGGAGAAAGCTGACCCTGAGTTCTTGCCCTGATGCCAATTTAGTTCCTTCCTGTATGTCCCTGGATCCTTTCAAGTTGCTGCCCCAGCACTGGAGCTCAGAGGGAGTGAGTCTCATCATTGATGTTTCTCTCTCTCTCTCTCTCTCTCTCTCTCTCTCTCTCTCTCTCTCTCTCTCTTTCTCCCCCTCTCCCTTCCTCTCTGAAATCAATAAAAATATATACTTAAAAAAAAAAAAAGAACAGCAGCTACTCCTAGGACAGTGATGGCAAACCTATGACACACATGTCAGAGGTGACACTAGAACTCTTTTGGTTGATTTTTCTTTGTTAAATGGCATTTAAATATAAAAAATAAATATCAAAAATGTAAGTCTTTGTTTTACTATGGTTGCAAATATCAAAAAATTTCTATATGTGACACGGCACCAGAGTTAAGTTAGGGTTTTTCGAAATGCTGATACACCGAGCTCAAAAGGCTCGCCATCACTGTCCTAGGAAGAAGAGATGGGGTTGTCATCAAAGAGGAGCACATGGGAGACTTCCTTGGGCTCACAATGAGCAATTGTTGAGCTGAGTAGTGGTTACATAGCTCTTTGTTTTGTGATTATTCTGTAAATTATCATATGATTTATGTACTTTTCTGTATATACTAGAGGCACAGTGCACGAAATTCATACTCTGGTAGGGTCCCTAGAGGCTGGTGGCAACTGGCCGGGTACTCCCTCCCTTCCCCCAGCCAGCCCTGCCCCCTGGTTGAACTCCCGGAAGAACTCCCAGTTGAGGGGACAATTTGCATACTATGCTTTTATTATATAGGATGTTATTATTTCTTCCCCCTGTCCCAAGATAAAAGAAAACAAGACCTGAATAGTAAAATATATATATCACCAATCTAACTTCAAGGAAGGTGTTTAGTACAAGAAGCTTTTTTCAGCATTGCCAACCTTATTGCAAATATTCCTTTCTATTGCTCTGTAAGTATATTCATAAGTGTTGGACCATGAACAAGCTGTTTCAGAAGTTTCCTATACATGTAGATATAAGCAATTTTTAGTGGGTGACATGTCAAGTTTTTATTTATTCAATCACTGGTGGGTTGGAGAAAGGCACTTTCTCAATAATAGGACCGCCCCCTTCAAAATGCAAAAATCCTATATAATAAAAAGGGTAATATACAAATTGACCCTAATGGCAGAACGACCAGAACGCCTGCTCAACCAGCCACTATGAGGCGCACTGACCACCTCTTGGTTCCTTTCCTTGACCGGCAGGCTCTGATCACCTGACGGTGAATGGGGACCCAGGGGTGGGTGGTGGGGGACGTGGGTGGTGCCAGGCCAAGTCCCCTACCCCACCAGTGGCCCCACACACAGAGGGCAACCTGCGGCAGGGGTGGGGCCGGCGAGCAGGCAGGAATGGCCAACCTCTCAGTCCCTTCCCCGGGCCAACAGGCTCTGATTGCCTGATGGTGAATAGGGGACCAGAGCTGGCTGTGGGCAGCCAGGGAAGATGGCCCTGATCGCAGGCCAGGCCTAGGAACCATATCTGCACACAAATTTCGTGTGCCAGGCCTCTAGTCCAAGTCATAGTTTAATATCCAATCAAGGATTTGTTAACCAGAACACAAGAAGTGCAGGGCAGCTATCAAGGGGGACACCTAGGAAGGCGGACTAAGCAGGAAAGAGGAAAGGTAAATCTCACCAGCTTAAAAATGTTGCCTGATATTCAACCTCAATCCATGATCCAAAAAATTATCCCCCATAAACAGATCACTAGTCCCAAATTTAGTTTGTGTTACCTAAAATGGAAAGTAAAAACAAAGAAATTTGGTATTTATTAGATCTGATCAAAGAGCTAATGGTTTGTTCGTTAAAGGAATAGGAGGGAAGGAGGCAAAACTAGTTGCTGTAGTACAACTTTTTGAACCTTTCAATGTCTTCCTCAGTGTCTCATTTACTATAGGTACTTTATAAATATCTGCTGAATACTAATTTCCATAGTGATCACACCAGTAAATAGAACTGCAGGAAGGCACAAATGACTGTCCTAAAATAAAATTTTAAAAGTCAAGGACAAAATAAGAGGTCAAGAATATAACCCCAAAAATGACATTTTTCTCTTGGAAATCTTTATGAACTTGTCATCCATTAATTTATCCAACTTTTGTCTGTAATGCCTTCTGAGTAATGCATTCCATGTAATTACTACTCACTGTGTCACAACTCTATAATTCCCAATCCTAGGCACATCTCTTAGGATATAAGCAAGTCTCCAACTTATAAATGGATTATACTCCAAAAGCTCATTTGTAATATGATCATTTGGAATATAGAATGCACTTTCCCACAAAAGCCATGAAATATGAATTATGGTAAAATTCCCAGACTTTCCTATAAAAGCCTACAGGGTAACTAAAATGCCATATATTTACAATGAGAAAAAAAAGCAAACAGTATTTCAGCTCCCATTCTAGAGTCTCCTGAAATAGCTTTATGCAGTCTCAGCCAGTTCTAAAACTTATTCATACTTAAAAGACTGACCTCAGGTTATTATGAAGAAGGAATAGATATGTAAGGAAAAGACAGCTAAATAGCACTACACCATTAATGGAAGAAGCAAGATGAAACTTAAATTTTCTAGCATGGCACATTCATTAAATGTGTGCCAGAACTCCTTTAGGTGGAGCCAAAGAGGATGGGGTTAGATGATTACTGAGGTCTCCAGGCTTCTCCCAGCTCAGGCTAGACAGAATCCACAGTTGGATCAATTAATCTTTTAGACCTAAGTGCTCAGCTTAGAAGAAGACAGAAAAGTAATATTTGAAAATACACCTTGAAACTTTATCAACTTTTTCCAATTAGACCAAAGGCATCTTCTCTCATTAGGACCCCAACTCCTCTGTTTAGGATAGAGCTATCAAGACCTTGACTGCCTATTACCTGCAAGGACCCTTGCTAACTCACTGAATTTCTATATAACATAAGCTTTTATATAAAAGATAGAAAAACAATAAATTTCTCACTCCACCCTTTCAACACATGGTACACTATCCATAAAAAAGCAGCTCCACTAACTCCAGAAATCATTCTGCTCTAAACTCCCCACTTTCCAATTTTACTATTGTCTCAGGGATTTTCCATTTCTACTCCTACTTTTACCTCCCTACAAATAACCATGCAAAGAAGACTTAGTGTAAAATACAATAATGATTTTCCAGCCTTCTTTCCCTTTTGACAGGAAGAAGCACCATCAAGGTGCACAAACAGCAGACCCAATTATGGCCCAAAAAGCCCTGCAACTAGACAGTAATATTGCCCCTGTCCAGACATTCACCTGATAGTTGCTGAAACAATATGCATGTTTCACCAAGATAATAGCTACTCTGCAACTTCCTATTCTCTTAACTTAATAAACATTTTCTATTTTCTCTATATAACAGAATCTGATTTTTGACAGTTACTTTTTGATTTTTGCTAAGCAATTAGTATTTCTGATCACTGGCCATCAATGAACTGAGTAATTATGAGGAAATTTTTATTTTCTTTTTTTTTTTTTTAAAATATATATTTTATTGATTTTTCATAGAGAGGAAGGGAGAGAGATAGAGAGAGTTAGAAACATCGATGAGAGAGAAACATCGATCAGCTGCCTCCTGCACATCCCCCACGGGGATGTGCCCGCAACCCAGGTACATGCCCTTGACCGGAATCGAACCTGGGACCTCTCAGTCCGCAGGCTGACGCTCTATCCACTGAGCCAAACCGGTTTCGGCTCTTTTTTCTTATACTTTGATTATAACACAAAATATTTCGTTTTCATATAGGAAGAAAACAAAACAACCCTCTGGTTTGAACATCTGGGTGCATGGAGGTATGGTTTCCTACAATGGAGAATTCAGTAGGAACTGCAGGTGAGGTAGTAAGTTTAACTCTGAGAATACTGAGGCCAGTGGAGCATTCAATGGACAGCCAAGAATATGAGTCTGAAATTTAGGGGAGAAACTTGGCCTGGACCTACAAGGTGGGCAAAAATAAGCTTACAGTTATAAATGAAACAGAGTTTATTCTTATATTAGAGGCCCAATGCATGAGATTCGTGCACAGGTAGGGTCCCTAGGCCTGGCCGGCAATCAGGGCCAATCTGTGGGGCGACCTACGGGGCAACTGGGGCCCCCGCTGGCACCCGCCTTGGCTGGCCTAGCGCTGCCTGCTCACCAGCCCCTCCCCACCACCGCTGCTGCCACTGGTCAGGGCCTGTGGGCTGAGGGCAGCTCCTGCGTTGAGTGTCTGGCCCCTGGTGGTCAGTGCACGTCATAGCAACTGGTCATTCAGCTGGTTGTTCTGCCGTTCAGTCAATTTGCATACTAGGCTTTTATTATACAGAAATTATTTATTATATTTATTATTATTATTATTAACCTACTATGCCCACCTCTGTATAAGATGGGAATCAACAGCATATGATGATGGTTAAAGCCAAAGTTTTGGGGGAAATCATTCAAGGTAAAGATATAGAATAAGAAATAAAGAAGCCCTAGAAGTAACAAAATTTAAGGAGATGGGTAGAGAAAGATAGCAAAAGATCTGAGCAGAAAAGAGAGTGACTGGAAAGGCAAAGCTTAAAAACTGCTTAAAAAGCCAGGAAAGAGTAATGTCACAGAAGTCAGTGGAAGAAAAGTTTCAGGTCAGAGGAAGTGGCCACCATATCAAAAGTTGCAGAGAGATCAATAGAATAAAGAGAGCCTATCTGATCTACAATGAAAAGAACACTAATGGCTTTGGCAATGGTAGTTTCTGAAGAGAGGTAGGGACAGAAGCCAGAATGCAGTGAAGTCTCTAGAATGTGGGAAAGTAAACTACTTTTAGGAGCTTGACTCCAAGGGTTAGAGAGTTATTTTTCAAAATGGAGAAAAATTCAGATTTATATACCAAAGAGTTGAGAAAGAAAGGCTGAAGATACACCAACACCTCTGCCCCAACAGCAACAGCTACCTTCTACTCCACTGAGACCAACACATCTGTCGGCACCAATTTTCTCCACTCCATGCCCAAAACATAGGAGTTTGTTGTTTGTTGTCTGTCATCACCTTCACTGCCATTCTCCTATCCCTAAAGAATGCTGGTCTTCACTCTTGCTCAAGACAAAGCCAATACCTTTGGATCCCATTCTCTCCTATCTCCACAAGAACCTTGCTCTATCAGTTATCCTTTCCCTTTTTCCGTGTTCAGCTTTTCCCTCTGGACTAACTCTTTCCCCTTAACATATATAACTAAGTTAAAGCCTATGCAATATGGGGGTAAAAAAGTAGAAATTAGGAATGGGAAAAGAACACACAAAAACTGCTTGAGTATCCACTATTTCCCAAAATAAAAACTGCTTGAGTTTTCATTACTTATCCCACTATGAATGTAAAAATACAAGTAAAGCATTCATTTATTCATTCAATTAATATTTATTTGGTGGCCACTATGAGCTAGGAGTTGAATATACGCCTGTGAGCAAAATAAAGTTTCCGGTCTTCTGAAATTTATCAAAGTGGGGGTGGTATAGATAATAAACAAATACACACATCATAGTAAGTGCTTGGAAGACAAAGCAGGACAGAGAGTAATGGGAGGCACTGTTTTATAAAATAGGCAGGGAAAGCCTCCCTGAGGAAATGACATTTGTGCAGGAACTTCAGTATAGGCACAGCAAGTACCAAGACCCTGCGACAGGAGCATACTTGATATGTTCAAGAAACAGAAAGTGTGCCCTGACTGGTTTGGCTCAGTGGATAGAGCGTCGGCCTGTGGACTCAAGGGTCCCAGGTTCGATTCCAGTCAAGGGCATGTACCTTGGTTGCGGGCACATTCCCAGTGGGGGTATGCAGAAGGCAGCTGATCGATGTTTCTAAGTCTCTATCCCTCTCCCTTCCTCTCTGTAAAAAAATCAATAAAATATATTTTTTTAAAAATACTACACTGTTTAAAAAAAAAAAGAAAGAAAGAATAAAAAGTGTGGCTGGAACAGAGTAGAGTGAGTTAGAGAACAAAGGTAAGAAATCAGGTCAGAGAGGATACCAGTGCCTCATCGTAAGAACTATAATTTCATCATAAGTCTTTAGGAAGATACTAACGGGTTTTGAGAGGAGTGTAACAATGTCTGATTTCAGTTTTCAAAGGGTCACTCATGTTGCTGAGTGGATAATTACCATTATAACATCGGGTGATAAAGTAAGATGATAAAGGGCAACTGAACAAACCAAAAGAGAAACACTTAACAATGAATGTAAGTTAGGACAGGCTTTGCAAAAGGAGTGATGCATGAACAAGCAAGAAAGGAGATGGGGGGTGAGAGTAGGGGGGTGGTCTATGCCAAGTAGCTGGCATAAGTGTAGAAAAGCCACAAGAGTTTTGAAAAGATTTGGTATTTCAATTCCCCAGCACCAAACAGTCCAAAATATTTTATAAAAACATATCTTTTATAATGTCTACAAAAAAAAAAAAAAAGACCTATTAAGGTATTTGCATGGCCTTTATGTAGAAAATTATAAAACTATGGAAAGACATTAAAGGAGCTCTAGCTGGTTTTGCTCAGTGGATGGAGCGTAGGTCCATGGACTGAAGGGTCCCGGTTTCGGTTCTGGTCAAGGGCACGTACCCCGGTGGCAGGCTTGATCCCTAGCCCTGGTCGGGCACAGGCAGGAGGCAACCAATCTATGTGTCTCTCTCATATTGATGTTTTTCTCTCTCTCTGCTTCTCCCCCTCCCTTCCATTCTCTAAAAATTAATGGAAAAAATATCCTCGGGTAAGGATGAACAAAAAAGAATTTTTTTAAAAAGGAAAGATATTAAAGGAGGCCTATTTTATTGAAAGATTCAACTGGTTGGGAATTCCCAATATTTAAAATGTGGCCCCTGGCCGGGTAGCTCCGCTAGTTAGAGTATTGCCCCAATATGCCAAGGTTAAGAGTTCGATCCCTGGTCAGGGCACATACAAGAAACAACCATTGAATGCATAAATAAGTGGAACAACAAATAGATATTTCTCTCTCTCTCTCTAAACTCAATAAATTTAAAAATGTTTTAAGTGTATATTTTCCCCATTAACCTATAAGTGATATATTTCAAATAAAAATCCAAACAAGTATACCAAAAGACATGTACAAAAATTTCATAGGACCATGACTGATAATAGTCCCAAATGAAAACAACCCAAATATCCATCAAAAGTAAAATGAACAAATTACAGTATATTCATAAAATGGATTTATTATAAAGCAATGAAAATAAATTACAGCCACACAACTCACTCCCTAATTTAGCACAGTTTATAATACAGTGATGCTCAATAAATATTTCCTGAATTAATGAATATATGGAAGGAGTGAGGAGGGAGAAGCAGAAAAGTAGGAAGACAAATTAAAAAGCAATTATAATAACCCAGAAAGAAGATGTTGGGTTCACAATGATCACCTAAACTTACTATTTCTCTGTTTTACAAGAAAGAGTATGATTATAAGAAACTTTTAAGAGAAATAAAATAAAATAAGACCCTGAGTCAAACCAGGCAATGCAATAATTCCCTGTCTACTCACCATTCTTCCGCTCACTAAGTGGAGGCAAATTGGGATTCCTGCCAGGGTGGAGGCCAAGGGTCAGCTCGGGCTGCAAGGAGAGCTCCTGCAGCTCATTGGCAACAGCTTCACTCTGGGGGCTGGGGGCCGCGGACAGGGACACCAGCACTGGTTCATCATCATTTTCGCCAGCCCCTCCTCCGTCCAGCCCATTCACAGCAATGACGGAAGGGGGCAGGCACACTACACTGGAGAAATCCACTTTGGCTTTCGTGATGGCAACCTGGAAATGGAAGGAAAAACAAAAAGTTTAGATGTCACTGTAAATAGACTATTTTACTGAGAATAAGCTGAATACTAATATTATTAATTATGTTATTAGTACGCTACCATTATTCTTTAAAACTTTGGGTAAAATAAGATAACAGCATTATTAAATTAACTATACTCACAGAGTGCATAAGATTGAAAGTCTGATACTGTCCTCAATGACATCACTCAGGAGGACAACATACAATTAAAATAAAGGTAGCATGCACACACACACGTACAACGAAATAAAAGGAAATAGTGGCTAAGGAGAAATAGCTGAGATCAGTGTTACCTTCCAATTACTATGGGAAAGTATCCTGAGAAATAACACTTAATGAGCATCCACAAGGTATGAAAGTGTCATATACTACCAACACAATTTGGGGGAGAAAATTTCTTTAACAATTCCCAAGCCATTAGATACCATAAAGAAATATAAATATAGAGATGTCTGTTTGACGATGGGTAGTAGCTTACATGAATATTTAATCATAGTACCCAGGAATAGGATAATAAAAACAAAATACCTGGCAACATGGAAAAGGACAAGATTTTTAAAAATGAAAGAGCCTGGCCTGCACGGCTTCGGGGTTGAGCAGCAGTCTATGAACCAGGAGGTCATGGTTCGATCCCCAGTCATGGCACATGCCCAGGTTTGGGGCTGGATCCCCAGTACGGAGCAAGCAGGAGGCAGCCAATCAATGATTCTCTCTCATCATTGTTGTTACTATCGCTCTCTTCCTCTCTGAAATCAATAAAGATATATATTTTTAATGACAAAGTACTTACAACAGGAAAGTATTTTCAACAATATGGGAATTAATGGTTAAGTGGATTAAGAATGTATTTATACACCAAATCCTATGCAGTTAAGAATAATTTCTATAAAGCATTTAAAATCTACTTATACAAAAACCCTGAGTGTAACATCACGTCCAGAAGCTCTAGCAACCAGAAGGAAGTCAGTCCTGCAGGGGTCGTCTTGGAAAAGGCTGCACCCTTCCCCAGCTGTTTCCCCTGAGGGCGAGGTTTCAGGCAGGAACCCGCCCTCAGAGCGGAGCGTGTAAGTACTGAGTTCCGGCCTTCAAACCAGACCCTGACAGTAGGGAGGAGGCAGCCCCATTCCTCACAGAATCTGCTGTTGGATAGCTTGCTGTCAGTGGCCTGCCAGCCAGGAACCCCATTCACCTGCACCCCAGACCCTGACAGGAGGGAGGAGGGAGCCCCACTCCTCATGGAATCGACAGGTGGCCAGCTTGCTGTCAGCGGCCTGCCAGCTAGGAATCCCATTCACCTGCATATCTGTATAAAGTTTTAATACATTATATTAGAGGTCGTGGTGGGAGCTGTTTCCTGGGAGGGCGAGGTTTGGGCCCTCGGAGCCTGGAGGTATATCTTTAAAAAGTTTTAATACATTATATTATAGGTTGTGGTGGTACTGTTTTACCCACAGCACCTACAGGAATTGCTGTAAATTTAATTCTTGGTGGAAGAACCTTTCATTCCCAATATAAATGACCAATTCCATTAAATGAAACTTCAAGTTCTAGACTCGATATAAACAGTGAGGTTGCTAAAACTATTAAAAAGGCCCAACTTCTCATTATTGATGAATGCACCATGGCATCCAGTCATGCTATAAACGCCATAGACAGATTACTAAGAGAAATTATGAATTTGAATGTTGTATTTGGTGGGAAAGTTCTCCTTCTTGGAGGGGATTTTCGACAATGTCTCAGTATTGTACCGCACGCTATGCGTACTGCATGCTATGCGTACCGCATGCTATGTGATCGGCCACAGTACAAATGAATTTAAAGTACTATAATGTTTGGGGATGTTTCAGAAAGCTGTCTCTTAAAACAAATATGAGATCAGAGGATTCTGCTTATAGTGAATAGTTAGTAAAACTTGGAGATGGCAAACTTGATAGCAGTTTTCATTTAAGAATGGATATTATTGAAATCCCCTGTGAAATGATTTGTAATGGATCTATTATTGAAGCTACCTTTGGAAATAGTATATCTATAGATAATATTAAAAAAACATCTAAATGTGCAATTCTTTGTCCAAAAAAATGAGCACGTTCAAAAATTAAATGAAGGAATTTTGGATATACTCAATGGAGATTTTCACACATATTTGAGTGATGATTCCATTGATTCCACAGATGATGCTGAAAAGGAAAATTTTGCCATCAAATTTCTTAATAGTATTACTCCTTCGGGAATGCCGTGTCATAAGTTAAAATTGAAAGTGGGTGCAATCATCATGCTATTGAGAAATCTCAGTAGTAAATGGGGTCTTTGTAATGGTACCAGATTTATTATCAAAAGATTACGATCTAACATTATCGAAGCTGAAGTATTAACAGCATCTGCAGAGGGAGAGGTTGTTCTGATTCCAAGAATTGATTTGTTCCCATCTGACACTGGCCTCCCATTTAAATTAATTCGATGACAGTTTCCTGTGATGCCAGCATTTGTGATGACTATTAATAAATCACAAGGACAAACTCTAGACAGAGTAGGCATATTCCTACCTGAACCCGTTTTTGCACATGGTCAGTTATATGTTGCTTTCTCTCGAGTTCAAAGAGCATGTGACATTAAAGTTCTAAATACTTCAGCACAAGGGAAATTAGTCAAGCACTCTGAAAGTGTTTTCACTCTTAATGTGGTGTACAGGGAGATATTAGAATAAGTTTAATCACTTTATCAGTCATTGTTTGCATCACTGTTGTTTTTATATATTTTTGTTGTTTTCATATCATGTTTTTGTCGTTTTTATATCATGCCTCTGTTGCTGTTATATCCTTTTGTTACTGTTTGTTTATTAACTAGAGGCCCAGTGCACAAAAATTTGTGCACTCGGGGGGAAGGGGGGGGTCCCTCAGCCCGGCCTGTGCCCTCTTGCAGTCTGGGACCCCTCGGGAGATAACGACCTGCTGGCTTAGGCCTGCTCCCGGGTGGCAGAGAGCAGGCCCAATCCCTAGGCACAGCCCCTGGTCGGGCTCAGAGCAGGGTCGATGGGGAGGTTGCGGTGCCACCCCGTCACTCACAGAGCAGGGCCCATCAGGGGGGTTGGGGCTCTGTACCCTGTCACGCACAGAGCAGGGCCCATCAGGGGGTTGGGGCGCCACCCTCTATCACCCACAGAGCAGGGCCGATCAGGGGGTTGGGGTGCTGCCACTCTCACACTCAGGGCAGGGCCGATAGGGAGGTTATGGCTCTACCCCGTCACACACAGAGCAGGGCCCGTGTGTGTGTGTGTGGGGGAGTTGGGGCGCCGCACCGTCACACACAGAGCAGGGCCGATCAGGGGGTTGGGGTGCCGCACCCTGTCACACACAGAGCTGCAGGGCGATCAGAGGGTTGGGGAGCTCCCCCCTATCAGGCACAGAGCAGGGCTGAACTGGAGGTTGGGGCACCTTCCCCTGTCACGAACAGAGCAGGGTGGATAGGGAGGTTGTGGCCCCGCCCCCTGTCACACACAGAGCTGCAGGGCGATCAGGGGGTTTGGGCACTGCCCCGTCACGCTGATCCCGGTCCCGGGAGGCCTCGTGGCTCCACTGATCCCAGTGCTGGGGGGCATATTACCCTTTTACTATATAGGGTAGAGGCCTGGTACACGGGTGGATGCCAGCTGGTTTGCCCTGAAGGGTGTCCTGGATCAGGGTGGGGGTCCCCACTGGGGTGCCTGGCCAGCCTGGGTGAGGGGATGATGGCTGTTTGCAGCTGGTCACACATCCTTCAGGGTGTGGGTCCCCACTGGGGTGCCTGGCCAGCCTGGGTGAGGGGATGATGGCTGTTTGCAGCTGGTCACACACCCTTCAGGGTGAGGGTCCCCACTGGGGTGCCTGGCCAGCCTGGGTGAGGGGCTGAGGGCTGTTTTCAGGCTGGGGGTGACTGAAGCTCCCAACTGCTCCTTTTTTTCTTTTTTTTTTAAATTCTGGGCCAGCTTTAGCTTTGAGGCTTGGCTCCAGCTCTTAGGCCTCTGCTGCTGAAAGTAGGTTTCTGGCCTTTGCTTACAATGTTGCAATCCTGCTGGCTGAAGCCCGGCAGATTCTGGCCTTTGCTTACAATGTTGCGATCCGGCTGGCTGAAGCCCGGCAGACTAAAACAGGTTTCTGGGGTTTTGTTTAGCTTCTATATTTGTTACATAGTTGCTTAGAGTTGCAGCTCAGAGGCCTGCAGCGGCAGGCGGGGAACGTTGTAGTCCTGTGTCACTGAAGCAAGCAAGCCTCATGTTAGTTTCAAGCTGCCTGGCTGCCGGCCGCCATCTTGGCTGGCAGTTAATTTGCATATTGCCCTGACTAGCCAATGGGAAGGGTAGCGGTCATACGCCAATTACCATGTTTCTCTTTTATTAGATAGGATAAATTTATATATTATTTTCATATACATTTTACTAATTTCCTTTCATCTCTCACACTTCTATTATAGAGAAAGGGCAAATAGCAATATTAAAATATTTCCACAATTAATTCCCTTTTAATGTGCACGAATTTCGTGCACCGGGCTACTGGTGCATAAATTTTTATCTAAAATTAAGTGTAAGAAAAGATATAAAATGCATACTAATATATAAAAATATTATATGGGTTAAAAAGACTATAAGGAAGTATACCAAAACTCAAAACAGATTGTTTCTTTTTACTTTCTTTAGTTTCCAAAGTTTCCCTACGACACTTAAATGCTCTTATAATAAATTATATATTGCTTTTATAATGAAAAAGGTAGAGTTCTTTAGAAAGGAAGATCTAGGAGTCAGCTCCTGTAAATTTAGTAAAGGCTTTAGTCTAATTTGCTTCAGATGGAGAAACCAAGATATTAGAAGTCTTAAAAGGAAGAAAAGCATTAAAAACTAAAAAAGACCATCACATTGCTCTTCATGTAAGGCTTTTGTGTGCCCAAACCTGAGTATAGTTCTGGTTGATAAATTGCATAAAATAGAAAATGAATTGGAAAAGTTCCAGATAAGAGCAATTAAGATGGGGGGAAGTGGCATTAAAAAGAATAAAGATAGTCCTAGCTGGTTTGGTTCAGTGGACAGAGCATCAGCCTGCGGACTGAAGGGTCCCAGATTCAATTCCAGCCAAGGGCACGTGACCAGGTTTTGGGCTTGATCCCAGTGGGGGGCATGTAAGAGGCAGCCAATCAATGATTCTCTCTCACCATTGATGTTTCTATCTCTCCCTCTCCCTTCCTCTCTGGAATCAATAAAAAAATTTTTTTTTAAAGAATAAAGATATTGCCCTAACTGGTTTGGCTCAGTGGATAGAGCGTCGGCCTGTGGACTCAAGGGTCCCAGGTTCGATTCTTGTCAAGGGCATGTACCTTGGTTGCGGGCACATACCCAGTGGGGAGTGTGCAGGAGGCAGCTGATTGATGTTTCTCGCTCATCGATGTTTCTAACTATCTCTCTCCCTTCCTCTCTGTAAAAAATCAATAAAATATATTTTTTTAAAAAAGAATAAAGATATTAAGAAGAACTCTGCTCAAAAAAAAAAAATCTTGAAGAAGACATAAGTGAGGCAAGTTTAAAAGAAAAAATATTTAGGAGCTCAATACTCTTAAGAGGAAGTACACGCAAAATTGGGAAATGGAATTTTTTTAAGGACTTGAACAATTTTAGGAATAAAAAACAACAAACGTTGACTAAGAAAATCCAGACTCTAACCTTCAAAGAATTTTTTTCCATCTTACCTATGACTTACCATCATGTAAGCCATATCTCTGTGTGTACTGAAAAAAAAAACAATTGTTATACATGATTAATCCATCTGGCTCATTATTCTTTGCCAATTACCCTTAAAGAACATGTCTGCTTTCCTTAATAGCAGCCTTGTAAAACTAAACAGATTCAATTTTATGATATTCAAAGGATTCTATGAGACCTGAACTCCTTAGGGCAGTAGTCCTCAATACCCTTCCACACGCTGATTCATATGTGACCACGCGCACGTGTGCACATGGATGACATACTAACATGTTCATTTTAAAAACAACAAAAACTCTTAAGTGAGCTATAGAAGGACAGTATCAAAATTTCAGCCCTAAGACACAGGAAAGGTGGCTTCACATACAGTAACAGGTTTTCAATAAATAGTTATTGATATTCAATGGAATATTATCCATTCATAACAAAGAAGGAAATCCTGCCATTTATGACTACATGGGTGGACCTTGAGGTCATTATGCTAAGTGAAATAAGTCTGACAGAGAAAGACAAATACTGTATTATCTCACTTATCCAGTATATGGAATCTAAAAACAAAAAACAGCCCCCCCTTGAAAAAAAAAAAAGAAACAAACCCAAACTCAAAGAAATCAGATTTGTGGGTACCAGAGGCAGGGAGTGGGAAAATTGGATAAAGGTAGTCAAAAGGTACAAGCTTCCACTTTGTAAGATAAATAAGACCTGGGGATGTAATGCAGAACTTTACATCAGGTTGTATGCTTTTTCTGAAAGTTCTTAAAATAGTAAATCCTAAGAGTTCTCATCACACAAAAAAGATTGTGTTTTTTGTTGTTGCTTTTTTTGGTTTCTACATGAGGTTATGGATGTTAACTAAACTTACTGTGGCACAATATGTATGTTAAGTCATTATGCTGTGTGCCTTATACTTACACACTGCTGTATGTCAATTATATTTCAATAAATTTTGGGGGGGAAAGTTATTCAATCTGGATAATATGAGTTCATTCCTCTCATTAGAAACTGAGACAGTAATCACTGTAGAGAGACCCTGTAGATAGCATTTGCATATTAAGGGGCACTCATAAATACTTGTCTGAACAAAGACAGAAGCAAATGAAAGACACATGAAGATATTCTGGGACCCAAAACAGGCACATCTTGAGGAAAATCTGAAGGAATTGGAAAGACTGCATGAAACATACAGAAACACTTAAAAAAAATGTTTAGTTGAACACCTAGTTATGTAATGTCCAATCACTAGGGTGTACACCTGAAACTAATATAATAATGTATGCCAAGTGTAATTGAAAAATAAAAAATGATTTTTTTAAAAAGTGGGAAAAAAAATGTTTAGAAAAGTCAAAGAAAAGAACCAGTAAACTTCATTCCATGTAAGTACACTAGTTAAACTGTTGAGCTAGAATCATCAATATTATCAAAGGCCTGTGGCCCTAACACCAAAGACCGGCGTGGGTCGGTGGGGCCGCGCAATTTCGCATGCTGGGCTTCTAGTAGTTTATAAAAAGTTCTTATCCAAACAGCAAAACCCCATTATTTCAGACTTACCTGGTATCTCTGGTACTATAACTTAGTCTGAAATTAAGTAAAATGTGCTACAGAGGGAGGAGGGGTCTATCAAGTAAAAGAGTACCAGCAATTTTATGGTGTTTACCAAATTAAGAGAAAAACTAAAATACTGCCACAGAATTCATTTTTTACATGATTATAAGAGAGACTAACATATTCAATGTTAATATGTAAATAAATATTTCTCATTTAAAATGAGCTATTTTTCATTAAAAATGGTCTGGCAATAGTGTTTACTGGGTATAAAGTTTCAGTTTTGCAAGATGAAAAAGTTCTAGAAATATGTTGTACAACAATGAATATACTTAACACTACAGAGCTATATACTTAAAAATAGTTGAGATGGTAAGTTTAATGCTGTATTTTTTTTTTACCACAATAATTTTAAAATGGCCTGGCAAGATTTCTTCTTCTTCTTCTTCTTTTTTTAAATATATTTTATTGATTTTTTACAGAGAGGAAGGGATAGGGTTAGAGAGTTAGAAACATCAATGAGAGAGAAACACTGATCAGCTGCCTCCTGCACACCCCCTACTGGAGATGTGCCCGCAACCAAGGTACATGCCCTTGACCGGAATAGAACCTGGGACCCTTCAGTCCGCAGGCCGATGCTCTATCCACTAAGCCAAACTGGTTAGAGCAAGATTCCTTCTTAAAAAGATAATTTACTTCCCTGGCCGGTGTTGAGCTTCGGCCTGCACACTGAAGTCTCAGGTTCTATTCCCAGTCAAAGGCATGTATGTACCTGGGTGCAAGTTTGTTCCTTATCCCCAGTAGGGGCATGTGTGGGAGGCAACCAGTTAATGTGTCTCTCTCACATCAATGTTTCTCTCTCTCTCTCTCTCTCTCTCTCTCTCTCTCTCTCTCTCTCCCTCCCTCCTTCCCTCCCCCCACCTCCCACTCTGAGGAACAATGGAAAAAATATCCTCATGTGAGGATTAACAACAAAATAATAATTATTATTATTTACTAAGCTAACCCACATTATTCATCAAGCTTGAAATAAGTTTCTTCTCTTTAAAATATTCTTTAATTTACTTTTCACTAATTCAGAACATACTAATTTACTTTTTACTAAGGACCTCTTTTGAATGTGATTATTATTACTACCAGAGGCCCGGTGCACAAAACTTGAATAACTCTCGTAGTCTGGGAGCCCTCAGGGGATGTCTGACTAACAGCTTAGGCCTGTTCCCCATGGGGAGCGGGCCTAAGCCAGCAGTCAGACAGCCTTAGCCCTGCCACGGAGGCAGGAGAGGCTCCGGCCACCACCGCTGCGCTTGCCAACCATGAGCCCGGCTTCTGGCTGAGCAGCACTCTCCCTGTGGGAGCGCACTGACCACCAGGGGGCAGCTCCTGCATTTGAGCGTCTGCCCCCTGGTGGTCAGTGTGCAACATAGCGACTGATCGTTCTGCCGTTGGGTCAATTTGCATATTAGTCTTTTATTATATAGGATTTCTGAGATTCAGAGATTTGACATTCACATTTGTTACTACTCCCAAAGAGACAATAAAGATCCATCACATGATATCATGATTTTTCTAATGAAGCATGAAGTTAAACTGCTAGAGTCTATAATCCTGGTATGCACTTAATGCATATAACCAGTATTCTGGAAAATGATTTTTTAAAAGAAGCTGTGGAAAATGGCCCCCAAAAGAAAGTCAATACAAGCCTAGTGCTAAGCATGAAGAAGTTTAAAAGTAATGTTCTTTAGAACACATACATTTTTAGTAGATTAAAGAAAGGAGTATCAAATTCTGTAGTGACTTGGATCACAATTGTGCCTGTCATTGCCTGTAATGAAAGAAAAAGCAATTCAAAAAACTATTTTAGTGAGTGTTTCATTCAGAATTTATTTTAATAGCTTAGTAACAAATTGGGTTCCATGTTTATAGGATCATTAAGGGCTTGAAGAGACCACTTAAAGATTTTATATATATATGCTACCACATGTTTTTATTGAGTAAATTATATGCTATGGTGATACTTGTTAATTTAGAAATTTCAAAAGTTTCAGGATGTGTCCTTTAAAAATGCTAATATTAAACTGTATTACAATAAAATTCTTTCATAAAAATTGGGAGTAGGGGAAAATGAAAGAAGGGTGGGAAAAACATTGATAAATGTTGACGCTAAGTACTGGGTATAAAAGATTCATTATACTATTATTCTCTCTACATTTGTGTATGTTTGATAACATTCTTATAATTTTGTAAAAAATAAGATTCTCCCACAGAACAAAGTGAAGACTTGGTGAAACATACAGGAAGGTCTCCTTTATCTTGACCTCAGAAAATGAGCCAGCCGAAACTGGTTTGGCTCAGTGGATAGAGCATCGGCCTGCGGACTGAGGGGTCCCAGGTTTGATTCCAGTCAAGGGCATGTACCTGGGTTGCGGGCACATCCCCAGTGGGAGATGTGCAGGAGGCGGCTGATCGATGTTTCTCTCCCATCGATGTTTCTAACTCTCTATCTCTCTCCCTTCCTCTCTGTAAAAAATCAATAAAATATATTTAAAAAAGAAAATGAGCCAAACAAAAGACAAGTACAAGCACTGACAAAAGAGAGAATATTTAGCATAAAATATATATACATTGGGAAGATTTATTTCTCTAGCAAACACACTACTTTCTACTCATTGTTAAATAACGCACAGGAGAAAATCCTAGTAAACTCTGGCAATCTAGAGACAAGATCCAAAAATGTGAGGTACAGCCACCGTGTATTAAGTCTCCTGTACTAATTCCTGAACACTACTAAAATTTTACTTACTGTAAAACTTGCATGAACAAGAAAACCTAAAAGAGTAATATTTATCTCAGAATCTAGGTATCATATTATTTAGAAAAATTAAAGTTTTATCTTGAACAAAATACTTTCTGAAATGTTTCAAAGGAAACATATTTAAAATAACCAAAAGAAAAAAAAATCTGCACCATGTTTTAGTCTAATAAATTTATAATTCTACTGAGTCAAGATCAAACTTTATTTTTCATCTTAGGATCACCAACTCCAATTTCTTGGCTGCTGATTCACATAGATCAGTAGCAGCCAGAACAAAAATGACATGGGGGCAGGGTCATCTCCCACAACCCATCTGCTTCCTCTCTTGGTGGTCTGATTCTACTTCATCTTTTCTCCACCCCACCCCCTTTTGGGGCTGCAAGCCTTCTGCTTGTGCTGAGCGCATATGCAACTAGAAGCAACAGTACAAATTGTTGTTAGAGAAATGGGAGACAGCTGATAACTCAAAGTATATACTAGCAAGATTCTTTATTATGACCCATGACAAAGAGTTAGTTACATACAATCAAATTACATGACTCTTGCGGAAAAAAATTGCCTGTATTAAAATCATTGTTAATCAATTAATGAACTTTAAGATGGACAGATATTTTACTTTTATTTTCCTCAATTTATCTTCAACACAGTAAATAAACTAAAATATTTAAAACTCTTCCTAAGCAGACATATATATAAAACTAGACACAAAGGAATTCGAGAACAAGTATTTTCTGAGAGCTTACTAAATATGTATGTACTAGATATTAGCCAAGACTTGATATTTTCCTCACAGAAGGACTAATTAGCTGCCCTTATCTCCATCACTAACACCCTCATTATCTTCAGATATCTTAAAAACTACTCAGGCTTTGTGACATGGCAAAGAACAGGCCTCCCTCTTTCATCTTAGAAATCATCCAAAACCAAGAATATGAGAAACAGAAAAATATAAAATTGACCACAAAAAAATGGAAAGCAATGAGAGTGGTACGGCAGATTAAAGATGACCACAAATTTGCTAATGCTTCTCTTCTCCCTTTGATAGGTGAGATCTGTTTCCACTCCCTTGAGTCTGAGCTGGCCTGTGAATGCCTTGACCAACGGAGCACAGTGAAAGTGATGCTGTGCCAGTTGCAAGTGTAGACTTTAAGAGAGCTGGCAGTTTTTACCTTGCTTCTCTCATTGCTTACTTTCACTACTACTTTAATGGATTAATCTTCCACTAAATGGTAAGTACATTGAGGAAAGGAATTCCATTCTATTGTCTTTTTGACTCAAGTACCTAGATACAATACTTGACACAGAATAGGAACTCAATAAATATTTGTTAATTTACTGACTCTATTATCCTCACAGCAGCCACAGCATATATGCAATCAAAGTCAGCACTGATTCAGAAAAAAAGAGGGAAGATGGTTCTATCACAGGTAAATATTTATGTTTAAACAGAAATACACAGAAGATCAGAAAAAGCTCCTGAGGTAGGTAACATTAATATTTAAGAACAATAATTAAAAATGGTTAGGATTGACAGGATTCACTTATTTTTCATTCATTCTTTCAATAAATATAGTATATTAAGTAGCTAGTAGATGCCAGATACTGTTTGGGGTGCTGAGGATAATACAGTAATTAAAACAAAGTTCCTGTCTTCAGGAAGTTTATATTCTTCCAGGAGACAGAACATCATGAAGAAAAACATTGATGTGAGAAAGTGCAGAGAATGTTCTAAAAGGGCAATCCAATTTGGTAGGTGACATGACTCAAGTACAAGTTACATGAGATGCACCTAGAATGGCAACCTGAGTTTAGCTCTAGAAAGCAGGGAATGACATGGTCAAACCATGCTTTAGAAAATTAATCTGACAGTGGAGTAAATACAATACTGGGTTGGAAAAAAAGGAATATGAGGTTGGAGAGAAAGTTACAAAGCTACCTCAACAGGCAAAGTATAACATGTTGAGATCCTGAATTTGGGTAGTAAATGTAAAAAGGGAACTGCCACACAACATAACCTGGCACAGAGCAGGAACTCAAATTTTTGTTGAATTAGTGTTGAATGAATGAGACAAAATGTATATGTGATAGGATGGGTCTGTATCTGGATATGGAAGTAAAGGAAAGGGAAGTGTCAAAGATGATACCTACAGTGACTGTCAGAATGATGATTCTGCTAATAGAAACATGGGGAAAAGGAGAAGGAATTTTATCTGAGAAGATGATAAATTTGATTTTGGATGTTGGGTCCAGGAGCCAAAGCCAAATCATTTACCTAATGTCATTTGAGTTTTCATTAGGTACATGAGAAGGAAAAGAGGGAAATGAAGGTACAATGACAGAAACAAACAAAAATACACAAATAGGAAGAGAACAACAGAAAAAAGTTGGAAGAGAAAGAGACAGAGGTATTAATATAAGGGAATAAAAAAAATGCTATCAAACCTGACTGTTCATAACTCAGGAATTCCCAGTCTCAGATTGCCTACTCTGGATCTTAAACCATCCCTCTGACTCCTAAAATTATCATATACAGCTGAGTATCTAATTTCGTATCAGTACTTTCTACTCACATTATTTTAGAAGCTCAATAAAGCTGTAACTTTATAATGCTGAGGGGCAACCAGCTGTCCCCAAACTTAAAGACACAAGAAAGCTCAAGGGCTCATATAAAAGGACATGAACTTAACAGCTGGAAGCAGGCAAAATAAATAAAAACAAAAGAAAAGTAAAATATATACTTTATCTCCAGGCTCAATTCCTTCTCTATTGATTACCTCTACACCATCTTGACAAGCCCCTACCAGATATCCATAACTTAGAACAGCGATTTTCAACCTTTTTCATCTCATGGCATACATAAACTAATTACAAAAATTCTGCAGCACAACAAAAAATATTTTTTTAATCTGACAAAATAAAAGTATTATTTTGATTCACTCACACCAGATGGCTATGGTTGTATTGGCTGTTGCCATTTTTTTATTTGATAATCTAAAGGAAAAGAGTCAGTGCGCCCCTGACTAAACAATTAGGTATTGCATGTTCCAAAAATTCTGCAGCACACCAGTTGAAAATCACTGGCTTAGAACATAACCTAATGGTTTTGGGTACACATGGGAACATCTTCTCTTAACATCTCTTAACTTTCAGTCTTACATCACCTAAGATTTTATGGGGTGGACCTGACTTCCATTAGTTCACTCAATAAATAGATATCTATCAAGCATTGTTCTAGGCACTGGGAGTGCAATAAACAGAAAATACCCCTGCTTTCATGAAGCTTACATGATAGTGGGAGACACATGTAAATAAAAGTAAATAAATATACAGTAAAATAATTTCAGGTAACTATATTATGTGTGTGTGTGTGTGTGGGGAAGGATGGCTAATTTAGATTAAATGGTCAAGAAAGGTCTCATTGAGGATGTGGTATCTGAACTGAGATTGAATAATAGCCAACACTTAATGAACACTTCCTATAAGTGAGGCACTTTATGTGTATGAATTCAATCTTCACAACACTGAAGAGATATATACTTATACAGGGTGTGGCAAAAGTAAGCTTACAGTTGTGAGTATGCAAAACACAAGAGTTTATTATTGTACTAGAGGCCCGGTGCACAAAAATTTGTGCACTCGGGGGTAGGGGTCCCTCAGCCCAGCCTGTGCCCTCTCACAGTCTGGGATCCCTTGGGGGTGACCACTTGCTGGCATAGGCCTACTCCCAGGGGGGATTGGGCCTAAGATGGCAATCAGACATCCCTCTGGCAATCCGGCAGCCCTCGGGGGATGTCCATTTGCCAGCGGGGAGCAGACCTAAGCTGCAGTCAGACATCCTTAGCGCTGCTGAGGAGGCAGGAGAGGCTCCCACCACCACTGCTGTACTGGCAGCCATCAGCCTGGCTTGTGGCTGAGCAGAGCTCCCTGCTGTGAGAGTGCACTGACCACCAGAGGGCAGCTCCTGCATTGAGCGTCGGTCCCCTGGTGGTCAGTGTGTGTCATAGTGACCAGTCATTCCCAGTCTTTCTGCTGTTAGGGTCAGTTTGCATAGTACCCTTTTACTATATAGGATAGAGGCCTGGTGCACAGGTGGGGACCGGCTGGTTTGCCCTGAAGGGTGATCCGGATCAGGGTGGGGGTCCCACTTGGTTGCCTGGCCAGCCTGGATGACGGGCTGATAGCTGTTTGCAGCTGGTCACACCCCCTTCAGGGTGGGGATCTCCACTGGGGTGCCTGACCAGTCTGGGTGAGGGGATGAGGGTCGTTTTCAGGCTGGCGGGCGACTGAAGCTCCCAGCCTCTTTTTTTTCTTTTTTTTATTCTGGGATTTATTTACCTTCTATGGCTGTCACTGGGGCTGAAAGCCGGCTCCAGCTCTGAGGCCCGGCTCCTGCTCTGAGGCCGTGGCTGGCTGGAAGCAGGTATCTGGGTTTGTTTAGCTTCTATAATTGAAACTCTGTTGCCATCACTGGCACTCTAAGCTCTGAGGCCCCAGCTGGCTGAAAGCAGGTATTTGGGGTTTGTTTAGCTTCTATAATTGAAACATTGTTGCTTCCGGAACTCAGAGCTGGTCCGCGGCAGGCGGGGAACCCTGGCTTCCTCCATCACTGGAGCAAGCAAGCCTCATGTTTGCTTCAGCTGCCGGCCGCCATCTTTTGTTGGCAGTTAATTTGCATATCGTGCTGATTAGCCAATGGGAAGCGTAGTGGAGGTATGGTCAATTACCATGTTTGTCTATTATTAGATAGGATTATTATTTTTTAATTATTGTATTATTTCCCCTATAAACAACTGTAACCCTACTTTTGTCCCACCCTGCATTACCCTTTTTTTTTTTTTTTTTTACAATTGAGGAAACAAAGGCATTGTGAAGTTAAGTAACTTAAAAGTGGTTAATCAGGAATATGATTAGAATCCATGTCCATAACACCACATAATCTGACTCTACCAGAGTTTGACAAGAAGCCAGCCATGCAGAGGAAACAGCATGTGCAAATTCAAGGGCCATGAAGTGGGAATGAGTTTGGCATCTTCAATGAAATGAAAGACCAGCACAGCCAGAGAATACAGCAGTGGGGGAGAAATATATAATAAGAAAAACTGGATTCCACTGGGTCAGTGGTCGGCAAACTCATTAGTAAACAGAGCCAATATCAACAGTACAACGATTGAAATTTCTTTTGAGAGCCAAATTTTTTAAACTTAAACTATATAGGTAGGTACATTGTTATTAACTTAATTAGGGTACTCCTAAGGCTTAGGAAGAGCCACACTCAAGGGGCCAAAGAGCCGCATGTGGCTTGCGAGCCACAGTTTGCTGACCACAGCACTGGGAGGTTAGAAGCAATGGAGTGATATAATCTGACATATGTTTTTAAAAACACTTTGGCAGCTGTGGAGAGAAGAGATTGTAGGGGAACTTGTTCACCTCAGTCTTCAGCCTGACTTTGAGTTTGGTGTAATTTACCATTCTGCCTGGCCTTCTAGTAATAACTGCAATAATGTTTTGGAAAAAGTTATGATATGTGACTCATATCTCAATACATCATATAACCAAATTTGGTAAATATGATCTTGAGCAAGTCACTTTGAATAAAATTTGTTGTTACTATCTTAAAGGATCTTATGAAAAGTTACTGTAAAAAGTACACAGAGTTTAACTATAAGGTGGTATTGTGTTACAAACATTTAACAGAAATTTGACAACTTTGCCTTAACCCCCTTCTCCCCAAACTCCCCCCTTCCTAAGAAAAGGCTGCTTGAGCCCTAGCCAGTTTGGCTCAGTGGATAAAGCGTCAACCTGCAGACTGAAGGGTCCTGGGTTCAATTCTGGTCAAGGGCACATGCTCTGGTTGCGGGCTTGATCCCCAATAGGGGGACGTGCAGGAGGCAGCCAATCAATGATTCTCTCTCATCATTGATGTTTCTATCTCTCTCTCCCTCTTCCTTCCTCTCTGAAATCAATAAAAATGTATTTTAAAAAAAGAAGAAAAGGTTGCTTGAAATGTAAAGCATTATTTTGGAAAAATGACTTGGTTACATTCCTTGAATATATTCATACCCACAAACATTACAGACATGCTTTCTTTATGATTTCTAATCCCTCTTCTATGATGTTCAAATGCATTCCAATTTTTAAATGTGGAATTCTGTCTTTTAGAGATGTCTTCTCTAAAGAATGGATGAGGGATATTTAGAAACCCACATGCTATGTATAAAAAACTAAATAAATTTAAATAGGATCTAAACATATTTTGTGTATTCACCTACAAAATTATGTAATCTGTTGTGAGATAATTTTTAATTCTTCTGTCACTTTCACTCTTACACTAAAACCTTACATTCAATAAGCCAGGACAACCTGAAATGTTGACAAGCCACAGTATAGAAATCTGCCATAGTGATCTTGTTCAGGAATGAATAGTATGAAATATTTTGAACATACTAACTTTGGAATGAAAACGTGTTGAGACGAACCTCACCTAGGATGCAGTTAGGGGAAAGGGAAGACATTTACAGTATTGTGCTTTGTTTCCACACTACAATGAAGCATTTGAAGAGAAGCCCTATTTTCCGGTGGCAGAGCCTCATATCCTTAGGTTTCTCAATGAGCTCTCTTTCCATATCTTAAAACTCTGCTCCCTTTTTATAAAAGGAGCCATGAATATTTTCCTAAATTCCTGATCAAATATTTTAAACCACTGGAATGAAATATCTTGCCATAAAAAGAGAAAAAAAGTCCAGAAACTGTTGCAATTTTGTAGAACACCCAAATACAGCAACCCACCCTTGTACATTCAAGACAGAAGAGGCCAGGCAACAATGGGTGCTACAATGAGGGACCCTCAGGGCAACGTACACACCTATGACAGCACTGAAGCATTAGAGCTGAAACACCTCATTATATCACCGTCAAACTCACCAATTATTTTTCTGATTACACTTTAATTACATAAGCTAACTTATTAATTAAAACAATCTACTCAGGCAAGATCAGTTACCATACAAAAGCACTGGCTCTTCACATTACCTTCACAGCATACAGGTATAGAGTCTGTGCTTTAAAATGCATTTTCAGTTTTTTATTGTCATTAAAGGTTTCACTCAACATAGAACCTCTGGAAACATAATGAATCTCAGCAAATTAAATAAAAACAGCTTCTAAGTCATGGCTCATTATTCTCCCCTTCTCATGGCCTCTTGTTTCAAATAATATTACTCTCAGCAAATTAATATTTCTTAAAAAGGTGCTGAAAATTTCTAATAAAGTAAAATGTAAGTAATATCGGTTACATTTTACTTTATTAGAAATAATACAATTTTAACTTTATTACAATTATACTTAAAGCTTCAGAATAAAAAAGGAAGAGAGAGTAGAAGCAAAGAAACCCATTTCTCAAACAAGGCAAATAATACAACAAAGTGTTCTCAACACTGCAGGAGTTTCCACATTACACCTACATTAAGAGCAATTAGTATAGAATTTATAAAATGCTAAGACATAGCTGCAGCACTCAGCAGTCAGTGCAGTGCATATTGAAGTCATCTGTGTAGGCAACAAGTATAATAAGAATAGCAAAAAAAAGGTAAATGCACATCAGCATGAAAATTTTCAAATAGCTTGGTGGCATATCTTAAAGTGAAAAGGTTCTAAATTTAACCAAGGCGAAGGGAAGCACATTTATGATCTATATCTAAAAAAGAAGAAAGCATCTAAAGGTAATAACTCAAAAAGCCTTAGCATGAAGAAAAAGAATACAATGGGAAGAAAATTATGAACAGTTTTAAAAATTAGAGAATATCAATAAGCAGGAAGTAAAAGAACCTCATCTGGATCACATGGCAGGTACTGGAGGTTGTTGCCCAAAGTCCACTTTCCCCTTCTTCCTTAGTAACAGAACACCTGAGCTTTAGCTAATTGCATGCCAGAATGAAGACTGCATTTCCCAGCCTCTCGGGCAGTTAGGTGTGGTCATGCCAGTGGGACATGAATAAAAGTATAAAATGTGATTTCAAAAAAATGTCCGTAAAGGAATTGGGTACATCATTCTTTGGACTTCCCTCCTTCCTGCTGGCTGGAATGTGGATGAGGTGCTGGAGGGCAAGCAGCCATCTTACACTATGAGGAAGAAGCCACATGTTGAGAATGACAGAGTAAGAAAAATAGAAAGAAACTGGTTCCCTGACATTGTGGAGCACCACGCCAGCCTTGGGTTACCCATCTCTGGACTTCTTTAATGTAACAGAAAAATAAATTTATAGCATGTTTAAGTCACTATTTATTTTATATTTTTTTGGTCACAAATTGTTGAATATAATCCTAATACAGAACTTGGTGCCAGGAGTAGGCTGCTTCATGAGAAAGAGCATAACATATGTGGCATTGGCTTAATAAAGTGGGAAGTGGTGAGCACTTACACTTACACACACACACACACACACACACACCCTGCTCTACTATGGAAGTCAGAGTAACTTTGATTCATTTGGGAAAAGACACAATTTGTTCACAAATCAGGATAAGCCTACCTAACAACATGAATACAATTAGCTTCTTTGAGATTACAATTGTACTTGCCCAAAAAATTCATTTTGTTATAGAGACACCCAGTACCCACATCCCTGTTCTTTCTGTTTGAATACAAGGCTGATGGCAATCTGGTTAGGATTACATAGGGTCGAACTGAACACAGTGACCTTAGTTAGGCACCATAATGGTAAGTGCCTCACTGGACTGAAGCAGCTAAGAGATTTTAGGGCACATGTTCTATCTCTTTCACTGAATGAGGTAAAAAGCATTTAACAAATAGTCTGAAGAATCTGAGTGCCACCAAACAACTCTACCTGATTAAAACGTCAAAGCCTTGTTTTACCTATTTTCATAGGACTTCAACAGATATCTACCAATCCTCCCAATAACTTGAAAGCAAATATAGGTACAGGACAGCTCATCAGCATCTCAGAGAAAATGTTTAATGAAAAAGAAAATATATAATAAGGAAACCACAGCTCCCTATGTGACACCAGGGACTCTGCTCACAAACAGGGCAGTCATAACTTTAGTAACCTTATCTTTTCTGGTGTTAAATTCTCCTGCAAAACTGCCTCAAGATGAAAGAGGAGAGAGATTCCAACCCTCAAACCAATGAACTTCCCAGCTTTACCTCTGGGTGAATAACACACATTCAAGGCACAAAACAAAGAATGCTGCAAGAAATTAGCCTTGCAACTCAAGGAAAGTGTAATAAAGCATTGCCCAAAAGGCTTTCTAGGTGGACCATACAATCGTGACCACAGACCAGTTCACAGAAAGTGTACATGAAGTGACTGCCTATATCCATTTTTTACACCCTCCCCCCAGTGGTATATATAATTATTTGCCATCTGCATAGTACTTTATATGTCCAGACTATTTATCATCACAATTCTGTAATTATTCTATCACAATAATTGAGTATGATCAATTAAAATTTACTTTCTTCTAGGCATTCAGATTACAACAGATGAGAGAAAATCAGGATGGCAGAGTAGAAAAATAGACTCTTCCTTTGTCTCAAAACCTCATAAAAAAGATAGCAGAATTGCTGAATTTTAGGGTTTGAAGAAATCTACAGTATCCAATGATTTCAGCAGATTAAGAAACTAAAGCTCAGAAAAGTTATAAGCAATTTGCTCAACGTCACCAAATGAATTAAGTGGCAAAGCCAGGAGGAAAACCCCGACTCCTGACTCTCAACTCAGCATTTCAACATTACCATCTTCCTTTTCTGTAAACAAATAATGAAATAGGTGTGGAGGATTCCAGGCTGTCTGGCTCAGCAAACTAGCTTGTCTTTTTTTTTTCTTTCAAGAAAAACAATTTTAAATATGTTACATGCAGTAAACCTTAATATTTCAAGAAAAACAATCTTAAATATAATGTTACATGCAATAAACATTAATGTCTCAAGAAAAACTATTTTAAATATGATGTTACATGCAATAAACAATTATTCAAGAAAAATGATCTTACATATATTACATAGAATAAACATTAATATTTCAAGAATAAAAGGGTTTTAAGTATAATAATATTACCCAAACTGTACTAACATAGTATGATACCACAAAAATTGTAGGAAATATTAAAAATCTGCAAATAACAGGATTACTTCTATTATATTCTAAAATATTTTCCCCCCTCTGGCTCTATTTTTGTTCATTAGTTTATGTTGTTCATTGTATTCTACAAATGAATGAGATCATATGATATTTATCTTTCTCCAACTGGGTTATTTCGCTTAGCATGATGCTTTTAAAGTCTATTTTGTCAGATATGAATATTGCTACTCCAGCTTTTTTTTCTTTTCCATTTGCATGCAAGATTTTTTCCCATCCCTTTACTTTTATCCTGTGTGTGTCTTTTGTTTTGAGGTGGGTCTCTTGTAGACGGCATTTAGTTGGGTCATGTTTTTGTATCCATTCAGCTACCCTACACCTTTTGATTGGAGCATTTAATCCATTTATACTTAGGGTTATTATTGAGAGGTACTTATGTATAGCCATTTTAATTCTGTACTGCTAGGTTTCTCCCTCTGTTTCTTCTTCTCAGCAATCCCTTACAGCAATCCCTTTAGCTTTTCTTGTAATGCTGGCTTGGTGGTGAGGAACTCCTTTAGCCTTTTTTTGTCTGGGAAGGTCTTTATTTGACCATCTATTTTGAATGATAGCCTTGCTGGATATAGTAATCTTGGTCTCAGATCCTTGCTTTCCACTACTTTGAGTACTTCATGCCATTCCCTTCTGGCCTGTAGAGTTTCTGATGAGAAATCAGGTGGCAGCCTTATGGGAACTCCTTTGTAGGTAACAGTTTTCTTTTCTCTTGCTGCCTTTAAGATTCTCTGTCTTTAATTTTTGGCATTTTAATTATGATGTGTCTGGGCATGGGTCTGTTTGGGTCCTTCTTGTTTGGGTTCTCTGTGCCTCCTGAACTGATGTAACTGTTTCCTTTACCAGGTTAAGGAAGTTTTCTACCATTATTTCTTCAAACACCTTCTTTATTCCTTTCTCCCTTTCTGCCTCTCCTGACATACCTACTATTCTAATATTGTTATATTTCACATTGTCCCACAGCTCCCTTAAGCTGTCCTCCTGTTTTTGTTTTTTCTTTTTGATTCTCTAATTGAGTGATATTTTCAACTGTCTTCTAGTTCACTGATTCAATCCTCAGCTTCCACTAATCTGCTGTGTATTCCTTCCAATGTTCTTTATTTGTGTTATGTCATTCTTTATCTCAGACTGTTCTTTTTTCATAATTACTATATGTTTTTTCATACTGTTGAGCATTTTTAACATCATTACTCAACTCTGTTTCAGATACATTTCTTATCTCTGATTCATTTATTTCTTCTGGAAAATTCTCTAGTTCTTACATTTGGGGGTTGTTTCTTTGTTTCCTCATTTTGGTTGTCTGTTTGGGTTTGCGATCCCCTGTCTATAGACCAGGGGTTCTCAAACTTTTTAAACAGGGGGCCAGTTCACTGTCCCTCAGACCGTTGGAGGGCCTGACTATAGTTTAAAAAAAAACTATGAACAAATTCCTATGCACACTGCACATATCTTATTTTGAAGTAAAAAAACAAAACGGGAACAAATACAATATTTGTATTTGCATGTGGCCTGAGGGCCGTAGTTTGAGGACCCCTGCTATAGACTAATAGGATTCCAACTTGAATTGCCCCCAGGGAATCGTCCTCAGATGTGGCCAGAGTTTTTTCAACAGGGTGGGGCAGTTGCTCCTGCCTGGAGGCTAATCATTACTTTTAATCTCTTAAGTGGCCTCAGGGCAAGGTGCTTTCGAATAAATGTCAACTGTCTTCCCCCCAGGCAAGGCAGATGTCTATGTGGGAAAGATGTCCTGCACTGTGTGAGGGAATGACTCAGCCCAGGAAACTTGGGATATCTGCCTTCTGGGCTCTATTCCCCAAGTCCCCAGTCCTGGGTTCTGCTCTCACCGCTCCAGCAGTCCACTTCACCCTCCCTCTGCCAGAGCACAAGGTGGGTGGCTCCACAGGGAATTTTTGTGCATTGGCCCTTTAAGAGGATGCCTGAACTTTCAGCTGCCACTCCCTGGCAGATAGCACTCCACTGCTTTTCACAGCTAGATGTTATGTGGGTACCCTCCTCAGTTTGGTGCTCTCTGCTGGGGAGCCCAGCTTCGGGATTAAATCCCAGAGTTCTCAGTGGCACCATCCCACAGCTGAGATATCTCTTGGGGACTTCAGTTGCCGTCAGTGGGTGCCCAGCCAGTCCTTTCGCGCCTCCGCCCCTCCTACCAGTCTCTATTCAGTCCTTGGGTATCAGGGTTCTCTCCTATGAGTTTTCCGTTGATTATTCAGGAAGCCTTTTCATATTTCAATTGTAATTCCAGCTTGTTCCTAGGAGCAGGTCCATGCAGCATCCTCCTACTCTGCCGCCATTTTTAAGCTAAACTAGCTTGTCTTTTAAAATGACAAACATCTCACACTGGCTTATAAATAAGAGTTACAATAAAATCCAGCACAGCTATCATTTCTGCCAATCTGAAAGGAAAAGTAGATCAATAAAATGGGCCAAGAAATGCACTGGAATTAAAATGAGTATAGCAGGATTGTGAGGATAACAAACAAGAAAACAGGGATGAGAAGACTGTTTAGGCCTCAATGCTACTGAGTAAGAGGAATCCATGGTATAATTTGTTCTAGATACCTAAGGTCAATAATTACTACTTTAATTTTTAATTCTTTAATTTTTATTAAAACATTACATAAGGTTTTAAAAATTGCATAGGCTAGATTTATAACAAAAAGCAATAATCAGTGAGATATTATGACCCAAAAACCATTTTTTAAATTATTAATTGATTTTAGAGAGAAGAAGGGAGACAGAAACATCTATCAGTTGCTCCCGTAAGCACCCTGACCAGGAATCAAACCCATCACCTTTGGTGCATAGGACAACACTGCATCCAACTGAGCCCCTTCACTCAGGGCTGATTAATATTTTTAAATCATCATTCAGACAGCAGAAAGGAGAAGAGAGCTGGGTGGCGGGAACAGGAAGTACAATCAGGAGGCTATTGGAGAAATTTAAGAGAGATGAAGGTGGCTTAGCCAAGGGCAGTAGTAAAGCAGACAGATTATACCACTTTTGTAGTAAGTATAATTTTATGAAACTTTTGTTTCAGATATCTGTATACTTATGGGTCCTAATATAAAATGTCTCCAATTATAGGTCACAGCAAAATAGTTTGAGAAACCCTGCCCTAGGACAGCAATTTTCCACCAGTGTGCTGCAAGAATTTTTAAACATACAATACCTGACTGTTTAGTCAAGGGCACTGATCTCTTTTCACTTAGACCAGTGGTCGGCTAACTCATTAGTCAACAGAGCCAAATATCAACAGTACGAGGGTTGAAATTTCTTTTGAGAGCCAAATTTTTTAAACTTAAACTATATAGGTAGGTACATTGTTATTAATTAGGGTACTCCTAAGCTGGCCTTTGCTAAAAACACCCTCAATCTGATTGAGGTACGTTCGCTGAGGTCGACCCCTTCCAACTCTCCCATCCACACTCGTCTTGTATACTTGTCTATCTCCTTTCCGAAAACCGACTTCTGCGCATGGGCAACGAAGTTTCAATCACACTGTACGTGCGCGCCTGCACGTGGTATTTTGTGGAAGAGCCACACTCAAGGGGCCAAAGAGCCGCATGTGGCTCAAGAGCCGTGGTTTGCCAACCACTGCCTTAGACTATCAAATTAAAAAAAGACAATAGCCAACACAACAATAGGTTCGGTTCCGGTCAAGGGCATGTACCTTGGTTGCGGGCACATCCCCAGTGGGAGGTGTGTAGGAGGCAGCTGATCGATGTTTCTAGCTCTCTATCCCTCTCCCTTCCTCTCTGTAAAAAAATCAATAAAATATATTTTTTTAAAAAAATGTTGAAAATCACTGCCCTAGGAAGCTGAGAATACTTATGTTCCCTTTGTTGAAGTCCTAAATTAAGTTCAAGTGAAACAAGCTACAACAAGTTATAATTACATACTAAATATAATCTTATTAATCTGCCAAAAGAATACCATTTGGTCTTCAAAAAGAAGAAAAAGAAAGAACAGTACAAGCAGTATTCAAAAATCACTGGAATGCCAGGCACAAATTATGTTACGTCTGCCAACCAGGAGATGCACAAATTACTAAAGAAATATAATACCAATTTTTTTAAACTACTAAACCATTCAACTAATGGTTTAAATCATTCAACTAATACTAATTTTAGAAATTTAACACTACTAACACATATTCATAATGGCAATGTTTTCAGCATTTTCAGGAAAATACCTTACTCTCCCAAATGAGAAAACATGGCTTAATTCTCCTTGAAGAATTCAGAGATTATATACTACAGGTTGAGAACCACTGCTCTAGAAGGACATCAGCTGTGTTGCTGTAACAACCTGTCCTCTGGAGAAGTCCATCTGGTAAGAAACTGAGGCCTCCAGCCAAGAAAGAGTGAGGAATTGAGGCCCTCTGCCAACAGCCATATGAGTGAGCCATCTTGGAAGTAAATCCTCCATCCCCAGTCAAGCCTTCAGATGACCACAGACCCAACAGTCTTTATGAATGCAACCTCATGAGCCAGTATCACTCAGTGAAGATGCTCCCAGATTCTTGAGCCACAGAAACTGTGTGAGATAATGTTCAGTATTATTTTTAAAGCTGCCAAGTTTTAGAATAACTTGTTTTGCTAAAATAGGTAACTCATACACCAATAAAACTTGTAAAAGCTCAAGTGTAGTTCAGAATATCATTTATCTTATTTACTAAGCATCTGTACCGAGCACAATTCTCCAAATTAGCAAATTTCTAATCTACATATATCCACAGGTAAATAACCAGATATATGATTTCTAATGAAGTGAACAGGAAACCAAGAATAATGCAAAAGCTTTTATTGAGAGGCCTGAGGCATTATAGAATAAAGTCTTCCAAGGAAAAAACACACATAACTTTGAATAAAAGCTGAAGCTCTTTTTTTCAAGAAAGGCTGCATTTTTTAAAAAGTGGTGAAAGAATGGAATAAAAATGACAAAAGAGTGATATGTTTGTCTTGTAATAAGAAACTAATATATAAAAATGAGGGGAGCACAGCCGATGTGGCTCAGTGGTTGAGCATCAACGCAGGAACCAAGAGTCGGGGTTCAATTTCTAGTCAGGGCACATGCCCAGGTTGCAGGCTCCATCCCCAGTAGGGGGCATGCAGGAGGCAGCTGATCAATGATATTTCTCTCTCATCAATATTTCTCTCTCTATCCCTTTCCCTTCCTCTCTCTCTAAAAATCAATTTAAAAAAACACATTTTAAAAAATAAAATGAAATCGTTTTTTAAAAAAGAGGGAAAAGAGGACATGCAATAGACAGAGTGGTGGGAATTTTGTAGGAAGATTAAATTTGATGCAGAACTTAACAAAATTTGTGGATGACTTTAAAGAAAGTTAAAAAGTGTTTACAAGGGATCTTTTTGAGGTGCTGAAAATGAAACAGTGGAGTGTGGCAACAGTTCTAAGGGTCCTCAAACTTTTTAAACAGGGGGCCAGTTCACTGTCCCTCAGACCGTTGGAGGGCCGGACTATAGTTTAAAAAAAACCTATGAACAAATTCCTATGCACACTGCACATATCTTATTTTGAAGTAAAAAAACAAAATGGGAACAAATACAATATTTGTATATGCATGTGGCCCGTGGGCCGTAGTTTGAGGAACCCTGGGTTACACAATTCTACTATTTAGTAAAAAGTCACTGAACTTTACACTTCAAGTAGACAAATTTTACAGTACATAAATTATACCTCAGTAAAGCAGTGCTGTGTTTTTTTAAAGTGGTATAGGCATCCCTCAGAGATATTGCATGAAGGATTCCAGATATCACATTAATGCAAGTCGTAATCTTTTTGCTGGTGGAGGGTCTTGCCTTCAATTTATAAAACATGTAACATCTGTAAGGTGCAATAAAGTGAAGCGCAATTAAACAAGGTATGTCTGTGTTTATCTGTTCACTGAAGCAAGACAGAAAAATTACATTAGGTTTCTCTGATTAAAAAAATAAAGCAGCCACCCTGGTTGGTGTGGCTCAATTGGTAGGGTGTCAACCCATGCACTGAAAGGTTGCCAGTTCGATTCCCAGTCAGAGCACATGCCCAGGTTTCAGGCTCAATCCCTTAGAGGGCATGCAGGAGGCAGCTAATCAGTTTCACTCTCACATCAATGTTTCTCTCTCTCTCTCTCTCTCTCTCTCTCCCCCCCCTTCCTCCCTCTCCCTCTCCCTCTCCCTCTCTCTCCCTTCCCTCCCTCTCTCTCTAAAAATCAATTTTAAAATCTTAAAAAATAAAAAAAGCAGCCAAGAGGAAAAGTACAGTAATTTATTCAACAGACAAGAAAAGAAAAGAAAATGGAAGTTTTCACAGGTTAAGAAATAGTAATGTTTCCATTTCAGCCCAATACAGGACAGCATTGTGTCTCTGGGTAACTCTGTATATCTTGCTAAGACCACAAAAGCTTACTATCTTAAGAGTAGAAAGACAATAGATTTGGAAACTTTAACTGTAAAATAAGGAGAAGAAACACTTCAACTTAATTTCCTATTTTAAAATAATGTATGGTAATTTCTTTACAAGCATGATGACAACACCCAAAACATTCAAATGGGGGATTTGGGAGTATTTTTGAAGTAGATTAATTTGCATTGGTTCAGGGACTTTCGCAGTTTCTTAAAAACAACAGTACTGCATTTTATTTACTCCACCTGCACTAGAGATCAAGCAAAACTTCACCTATAAACAACTACAATTCACGTTTGTTTTGAACTATGAAAATATTAACCTACTCTGACCTCCCCTGCACCAACTTCAGCAAACCCTGGGTCAAGAGTCTCAACTTCCCAAAACAGCACAGGTGTCTCTAATTTAAGACCTGCTAGTCTCCTCTCTGCCTTTGGCTAAATCAGTAACAAGCCCAGAAAATAAAAACAAAAACCTCTACTAATTCATGTAGGTATTTTCTTTCTTTCTCCATAAAAGAATGTACTAGCAGACACAAATTAAATAACATATACCAATACATAATTCTATTTTCTCTAACTGGCTATAATAAAGGTCAAAATAGTTTAAGATAGTGATATTCGCTTATTTTCCACCTAGACTCGAAAATTTGTAATATCAATGAACTTTATATATTTCAATAAAACAACATATTGTGAACGTTTACAGTACCATGTCTAACCCTTAGTAGGCATTCAAGAAATGTTAGTTCCCTCTCTGTCCTTTCCATTAATTCTTATAGTATTTCCATGAAATATTTCCTGTTTATTATTACCCCAATATTAAGCAGGAGAACAGACCCCGAAAATTCAGGCTGCCTGGTTGTGATAAAGCAGCGGTTCACAACCTGTGGGTCGCGACCCCTTTGGCGGTCGACCGACCCTTTCACAGGGGTCGCCTAAGACCATCCTGCATATCAGATATTTACATTACGATTCATAACAGTAGCAACATTACAGTTATGAAGTAGCAACGAAAATAATTTTATGGTTGGGTCACAACATGAGGAACTGTATTTAAAGGGCCAGAAGGTTGAGAACCACTGTGATAAAGGGATTCGTTTGCAGAAATTAAAATTTAATCTACCTTCTTTGTCTCCCTTCCTAGGAAGTCAATTCCAAGGACCATGTTCCTTCTGCTATATAAATGGCTCATCTGTTTTTCCTTATACATCTACGATTAGATGTAGCAAGAATCCAAAGATTATCATCAACCCATGGAATCCCATGTACAAGTTCATGGGATTCCAGGTTGGAGGTTTGGGGGGAGTACTGTCATGTTGTTGGGGTATTTTTATTTTTATTTTTTTTGCTATCAAGTTCACTCTCCCAGTAATCCAAGTCTCCTGCACCAATAAGCAATGGTGTCTTCACATATCTACAATCATGGAAAACTAGAACTACATGAACTATCACTAGCCCTTACTTTGACACAAAATGCTCTGACAGAAATAAGTTTGCAGAGCTGGTGAAGCTGCCATCTATAGCTCTTTTTTTGGACATCTGACACAAGATAGATATATGATCCAACGCTATATCCGGTGTAGTTTTGTTCAGGCTCTGATACTTAAGATAGGAACACAAGCATGTTATGTCAAATTAAACTCCAGTGGTTAGAGATGGACAGATTATGTCATCAGTAATAAAATTTATAGTTGTCAGTGATGGCCTGGCTACTGTCAAGATAGGCCCTTTGTTGCATTTAGCCTACCATTCACAGAAGCTACCGAATTTTAGAATGGCCGGAAGAATTAGTTAGCCTGTCACTTCCCACTACCCCATGCTGGTTTATAAACATAATGACTCCAATACAAGAACTATGCTTTCTAAGGTTTAATCATGGTATGTAAGAGTGTGTGTGTGTGTGTGTGTGTGTGTGTGTGTGTGTAAATTTATGGTTCTGTTCTGTGGTCACCAATATTTTATATTGGTCGGGCTATTTCTTTGACATTTAATACATTCTAACAATATACTAGATGTAGTCCACAATATTAGATAAACCATAGGACCATGATGAGTATTTCCCTAAACAATCAAATCTGATCTCTTCTAGTTCAGTGGAATTGAAAATACTAACAAACAACACCTTGGGCAGGAAAGAGTAAATAAACCCAGGACATACCTTATTTACAATTCCCACAGACAGAAGAAATTCAATTCCATGCCAATCACACCCTTCGGTCACTAAAATACAAACAGAAAAATAAATGTTCACACACTATTAAGCAGTTCTTTCAGTTCCTAAAGGGTATTTGGTTTCAAAGGTAATAAGCTGTTTCTTATCTCCTTTCTATGGGTGAGCTCTGTCACTGGCACAAAGGTCCAAAGAGGTAGAGGGAAACAATGGGTAACACTAACTGAGCACTTACTATATGCCAGGCACTGTTCTAAGTGCTTACATGTATTAATTAATTTAATCCTCACAGCAATTCTGTGAGATACTCTTGTAAACTCTTTTTACATCCAAATAACAACTGACCTATACATCTGAAAAGTGTTCTCACTGGTGTTAAAAATGCCTTTTAAATAAACGTAGGCAATTTCAAACATTGTAGCTGGACTGTCCCAATGGTTGATATCTGTGTTCCATATTCATCTACTCATTGTGCATTTCTTGAGCACACACCAGGTGTTAAAGAGGATTCATTCTCTGCCCTTTAGGAATTGAGAAAGCAGTTGTGAAGATCAGACTAAACTACAAGAAATGATTCAAGAAATGAAATGCCCTATTATGAGGCACATTCTCTTTATACAACCATTCAGTTTGAAAAAAAAAAAAATAATCAATGACCTTTGGTAAAAAGGGAGAAAAGCTGCACATAAAAGGTACCATAAACCTAGATCTTTAAAAATAGGTTACATTGCCAAAGTAAGGAGAAAGGCTCTTTAGCTAAGAAAATAAGAACAAAAACATGGTGGAAGGGACGTAGTGTACCTAAGGTCCTTCATAATCTGATCCCACCCAGTTTTACTAGCCTTTGCTGTGGCCACTAATCTCCCTCCCACTTCCCATTAGCCAAACCAAACTTCTTACTTCTAGGACATACAATCTCTAATAGTTCCACTGTTTCTCCTACTATATTACCCCTTTTCCTTGGTAGGTAACTAATCCTAGTATACAGTAGGTACTCAATAAAATATAACTATTGTTGTAAATAACTTTTATTATTTAACTAGAGGCCTGATGCATGAAATTCATGCACTGGGTTGGGGAGGGGGGGGCGGTCCCTCAGCCCAACCTGTGACCTCTCACAGACTGGGAGCCCTCAGGGTATGTCCGACTGACCAGGAGGCGGGAGAGGCTCCCACCACCACCACTGTGCTCACCAGCCATGAGCCCAGCTCAGGGCTTCTGGGTGAGCAGCGCTCCCCCTGCGGGAGCGCACTGACCACCAGGGGGCAGCTCCTGCATTGAATGTCTGCCCCCTGGTGGTCAGTTCGCATCATAGCGACCGGTCATTCTGCCACTCAGTCTATTTGCATATTAGCCTTTTATTATATAGGATATCCACTTGAAACATTTTTCTGAAGCCTTTTCTAATTCCCCAGTTAATCTACTCAGTGCCTCTCCACCACACTCACATGGCATTTGTCCATTTCTCTGTTAGAATGGTAAAACATTTTATTGTCCCCAGGTTTCCTTTTTTCTTTCTCTTCCTTGTCTGAACAGGAAACATCTTTTATACAATTTGATATCCCCTGAAACCGAGCACAGTGTCTGTCTGGCACATAATAGGTACCTGTTATGTACTTGTTCACTGAAGACCCAACTGACTTGAATTTACAAAACGAAAGAATTCTTCTAAATAGTCAATTCCTTTAGTACATTTAAACAATTCAGTGTGTCAAAAATCTAACCCACTTTTACATTTTCATGAATACCAGTATGTCTGCTACATAATTATACCAACAATTCATGCGCAACAAAGTCAAAGTAGATTCGCTAAAAACTACCAGCTGTCTACTTTTTGCTTTACAACAAAACAAGATCCTCATCCAGGCCAACTGAGATAGGAGAAATTAACAGAATTGATCACGTAGGTATTGTGCTGTGACCTTTCTCACTGAAACAGTGCCACAGTTCTGAATGTAATATGCATGTTTAAATAGGTATTTATATTGGCTTTAGTTGAGGTTACAAATTTAGAAGTTCAATCATAAATCCAAAGTTTATTTATAGAAACTTTCCATATGGTAAGAGTTTAAGAAGTAAAACATCAGCCTTTTTCTCTGCCGAAAGCAGAAGGTAGCGGAGTGCCAAAGGAGCAAACCCTCTCTTGACTCTGTTCTTGGCTCTGCTTAAAGCAGAAGAAATAGGCTTGGAAAGCAGGAGCCTCACTAAAAATCACTTACCCATGACAATGGGCATTTTCAATGTTTGTGCTATGCAAGACTTAAGTATTAATTTCATACATGCCCATGTTCATTTGAAGCACAATTTGTGGCTTGGACTTAAACAATGTTCTAATGTGCTAGTTTGTCCACATTATTAATCCAGTCAGCCAGGTTTGAACATGCCAAGCTTAAAATACTCTAGATCATTATGCAAAGGTATGAGCTCAATCCTTTATTCTCAGGAAAAGGAACTTAGGGAAGAATGACTAAAGCAATAGTATTTCAACAGTATTTCTAATACAAAAAATCAACTCTTAAATAGTGATGAGTAAATTTTTTAAAATACCTAAATGGAAATAAGAATCAAGCTAATAACAGATTTCTTATAATTATTAATCTCAAAATGAGATCCTACATTTTTAGGTCAAAGTTGTCATAGAATGTATTTTGAAACTGATTTCAAAAATTTTTTACATGAGACCATCTTATAAAAAGGTTGTTTGTTTTAGCCCAGCCAGTGTGGCTAAGAGGTTGAACATCGACCCATGAACCAAGATGTCACTGTCCAATTCCCAGACAGGGCACATGCCTGGGTTGCAGGCTCGATCCCCAGTAGGGGGCATGCAAGAGGCAGTAGACAGATGATTCTCTCTCATCATTGATGTTTCAATCTCTCTCCTTCTCCTCCCTTCCAAAGAAGTTATATGCATATATGCATAACCATGGACACAGACAATAGTGTGGTAGGCCTGGGGGTGGGGGGGCAAGTGCGGGGTGGAGAGGGTCAATGGGGGGAAATGGGGGACTTCGGTAATACTTTCAACAATAAAGATAAATTTTTAAACATTAGATGTGTGTGCCCTGAAGATTTAGAAATGCTGTCCCTTAAAAACTTGGGTAGCAGGCCCTGGCTGGGTACCTCAGTTGGTTAGAACATTGCCAGATACAGAAAGGTGTGGGTTCGATCCCAGTTTAGGAGAGATGCAAAGAATAAAAGGAAAATAATAAAAAAATGGAATAGAAGGGGGGAAAGGAAGAAAGATAATTAATACAAAGTTTTGACTCTGTTATCGAAAAAAGGAGAAAAAACAATTCTCAAATTGAACTGTGGTTTTTAAGCAATCAACAGCATATGATTACGTATCTCCTCAAACTGAACACCTATGAAAAAAAATCTCAATCTCATTTTGCCTGAATCCTCTACTTGTTCCTTCACTTCCAAAGAGAATAGCATTAAGTGAACTGGGCCCCCTGGAGAAAATAGGGGTCAGAAATGTCAGTCCATGTAGCCTGTCAAAGTACTGGTGCTGGCTGGAGCTATTAGAGAGTCTCAAAAGTAGAGTCAAGAGAGACCACTGTGTTCCCAAACATGTCCCTACCACTTCTAAAAGAGACTGGAAACTTGCAAGGAACAATATACTCTGCTCCCTTTCACATCCACAAAACCTTTCCTTTCTGATTATCAATTTAACTTGTATAGAGATTTTAAAGAACAGTTAACATAACATTGATTAAGATGACAAGGGTTTGAAAAGGGAGGCAATACCATATACTGTATATTATAGATGAAGGAAGGGAATAAGGAAGACATATGTAGTCCTACTGTCAATCCAGCTGCAGCATTCGACTTAACATGCTTGGTAAGGTACTAGAATATACATAATACTTCACAAATCAAACACTAAAATGTTGTGACCCAACCATAAAATTATTTTCATTGCTACTTCATAACTGTAATGTTGCTACTGTTCAATCGTAATGTAAATATCTGATACGCAGAATGGTCTTAGGCGACCCCTGTGAAAGGGTCGGTCGACCGCCAAAGGGGTCACGACCCACAGGTTGAGAACTGCTGCTCTAGTATAAGTGGAGTCCTAGGAGAAGTGGCCCATTTGTCTATCAGTGGTCTAAATAAAAGAGACAGAGAGAAAGAGAGACACATCAATTTGAGAGTGAAACATCAACCAGTTGCCTCCCGCACTCGCCCCAATCTGTGATTAAACCTGCAACCTGGGTATGTGCCTTAACTGGGTATGTGCCTTAACTGGGTATGTGCCTTAACTGAGCCACACCAGCCAGGGCCCACACATTGCCAGTTTAATCAAAACACTCTAATTTCTGGAAGAACCTACTATTCACAGCACTTTGGGCTCTTTTAAATCTTAAGAACTGTCAACAATGCTCAAAAGTTCTTGCTTAACTATCTAAGGCACTTGCTTTTCTTTTTCTTGGTTTTGGGTTCAACATTCTTTAGATGACAGCAAGCTGGTCTCTGGATAACCAAAGTATTAACATAGGCATTTTCATGTCTATGTCTACCTGCATTTAAGCAGAGCTTGCAGATAAAAATAAACACATTAAAGTTTTCACTTCTCAAAAACACAACAAAGATGATAAAATTAAAAATACTTTTTTAGTAGTCCACAATAATTTATTATTCAACTGTGAACAGTGCCTGGAACATGACAGACACTTAATACTTTTTGAAGTAATGGTTTAAGAAGATAATATGGCTCAGTGGTTGAGCGTCAACCCATGAACCAGAAGGTCACAGTTCGATTCCCGTCAGGGCACATACCAGGTTTTAAGCTCAATCCCCAGTAGGGGGCATACAGCAGGTAGCCAATAGATGATTCCCTCTCATCCTTAATGTTTCTATCTCTCTCCCCCTCTCCCTTCCTCTCTTTGAAATCAATAAGAATATATTTTTCAAAAAAGAAGAAGATAATATGGCAGCAGAGAAAAGGTGTTTGTTTTGGAGTCAGATCTGGACTTGTAACTCATTTCCTATCTTTACTAGGTGTACCAGTTAATAATGGCAGATCTTGTAATCAAAGAAAACACAATAATTTCAAGAGAAACATCAAAAGTGCTTTATTTAAAGTAATGTCCATCGCTAGCAACACATTTCCCCCATCTTTCAGGCAATTTGTGGATACCGTCCCAATAGAACTTTTCTTGTTTTGAGGCAAACCATTCAGAGACCCAATTTTCTACTTCTTTGTATGTTTTAACGTGCTGCTAAGAAAGTGCATGTGCCATCGATCGGAACAAGTGGTAATCTGAAGGAGCAAGGTCTGGTGAATACAGTGAGTGGGTTAATACTTCCCAGGCAAGATCTGTTAACGTGTCTTTAATTGGTTTTGAAGTGTGTGATGGTGCGTTATCATGAAGCAAAATTATTTTGCCGTGTCTTCTGGCAAATTCTGGTCGTTTCACGATCAAAGCGTGGTTCAAATTGATTATATGTTGTATGATCAGTATTAACAGTTTCACCTGGTTTTAGAAGCTCATAATACACCACACCTTCCTGATCCCACCAAATGCAGAGCATTGTCTTTCTTTTTTTAAAAAAAATTTTATTGTATTTTTTTTTTGTTTTTTAAGATCTTTTTTTTAATTGTTTTATTGCTTAAAGTATTACAAAGAGTATTACCTATGTCTCCTTTTTTCCCTGCCCTTGACAATACCCTGGCCTCCCCTACCCCCCACCCCCCATGTCTTATGTCCATTGGTTATGCTTATATGCATGCATACAAATCCTTAGGTTGATCTCTTACCCTCCCCTCCTGCCCCTCAACCCTCCTCGGCCTTCCGCTGTAGTTTGACAGTCTGTTCCAGGCTGCTCTGCCTCTGTATCTATTTTTGTTCAAAAGTTTATAATGGTCTTTATTATCCATAAATGAGTGAGATCATGTGGTATTTTTCCTTCATTGACTGGCTTATTTCACTTAGCATACTGCTCTCCAGTTCTATCCATGCTGTTGCAAATGGTAAGAATTCCTTCTTTTTTACAGCAGCATAGTATTCCATCGTGTAGATGTACCACAGTTTTCTAATCCATTCATCTACTGATGGGCACTTAGGCTGTTTCCAGATCTTAGCTATGGTGAATTGTGCTGCTATGAACATAGGGGTGCATATATCCTTTCTGATTGGTGTTTCTGGTTTCTTGGGATATATTCCTAGAAGTGGGATCACAGGGTCAAATGGGAGTTCCATTTTTAGTTTTTTGAGGAAACTCCATACTGTCTTCCATAGTGGCTGCACCAGTCTGCATTCCCACCAGCAGTGCACGAGTGTTCCTTTTTCTCCACATCCTCTCCAGCACTTGTCGTTTGTTGATTTGTTGATGATAGCCATTCTGACAGGTGTGAGATGGTACCTCATTGTTGTTTTGATTTGCATTTCTCGGATGATTAGTGACTTTGAGCATGTTTTCATATGTCTCTTGGCTTTCTGAATGTCCTCTTTTGACAAGTGTCTATTTAGGTCCTTTGCCCATTTTTGATTGGATTATCTTCCTTTTGTTAGGTTGTATGAGTTCCCTATAAATGGTGGGGATTAAACCCTTATCAGTGGTAACATTGGCAAATATGTTCTCCCATGCAGTGGGCTTTCTTGTTGTTTTGTTGATGGTTTCTTTTGCTGTGCAGAGCTTTTTATTTTGATGTAGTCCCATTTGTTTATTTTCTCTTTAGTTTCCAATGCTTTAGGAGCTGTACCGGTGAAGAAATTGCTTCGGCATATGTCTGAGATTTTGTTACCTTTGGATTCTTCTAGTATTTTTATGGTTTCCTGTCATACATTTAAGTCCTTTATCCATTTTGAGTTTATTTTTGTGTATGGTGTAAGTTGGTGGCCTAGTTTCATTTTTTTGCATGTATCTGTCCAATTTTCCCAACACCATTTATTGAAGAAACTATCTGTCCAATTTTCCCAACACCATTTATTGAAGAAACTATCTTGACTCCATTGTATGTTCTTGCCTCCTTTGTCAAATATTAATTGAGCATATTGGTTCGGGTCGATTTCTGGGCTCTCTATTCTATTCCATTGATCTATATGTCTGTTCTTGTGCTAGTACCAGGCAGTTTTGAGAACAGTGGCTTTGTAATACAGCTTGATATCTGGTATTGAGATTCTACCTACTTTATTCTTTCTCAGGATCGCTGCAGCTATTCAGGGTCTTTTTTTATTCCAGATGAATTTTTGGAGAGTTCATTCTAGGTCTGTGAAATATGCCATTGGTATTTTAATGGGAAGTGCATTGAATTTATAGATTGCTTTGGGTAGTATGGACATTTTAATGATGTCGATTCTACCAATCCAAGAACATGGTATGTTCTTCCATCTGTTTATGTCTTCCTCTCTTTTGTCAACGTCCTGTAGTTTTCTGAGTAGAGGTCTTTTACCTCTTTAGTTAAGTTTATTCCTAGGTAGCTTAATTTTTTTGGTGTGATGGGAAATGGGATTGTTTTTTTAGTCTCTTTTTCTGTAAGTTCACTATTGGTGTATAGAAATGCCATAGGTTTCTTGGTGTTAATTTTGTATCCTGCTACATTGCCAAATTCATTTATTGAGTCTAATAGTTTTTTGATGGAGTCTTTAGGGTTTCTTATGTATAATATCATGTCATCTGCAAATAAGGACAGTTTTACTTCTTCTTTTCCAATTTTGATGCCTTTTATTTCTTCTTCTTTTCTAATTGCAATGGCTAATACTTGCAGTACTCTGTCGAACAGGAGTGGTGAGAGTGGGCATCCCTGTCTTGTTCCTGTTATTAGGGGAAATGGTATTAGTTTTTGTCCATTGAGTATGATGTTGGCTGTGGGTTTGTCATATATGGCTTTTATTATGTTGAGGTATGATCCTTCAATTCCCACCTTGCTGAGAGTTTTTATCAAAAATGGGTGTTGAATTTTGTCAAACGCTTTTTCTGCATCAATTGATATGACTATGTGTTTTTTTTCTTTCAATTTGTTTATGTGATGTATCACGTTTATTGATTTGCGGATATTGTACCATCCTTGCATCCCTGGGATAAATCCTACTTGGTCGTGGTGTATGATCTTTCTGATGTACTTCTAGATCCGATTTGCTAAGATTTTGTTGAGGATTTTGGCATCTATGTTCATGAGGGATATTGGCCTGTAATTCTCTTTCATTGTGTTGTTTTTATCTGGTTTTGGTATTAGGGTGATGCTGGCTTCATAGAATGAGCTTGGAAGTGTTCCTTCCTCTTGAATTTTTTGTAGTAGTCTGAGGAGGATAGGTTTTAGTTCTTCCTTGAATGTTTGGTCAAACTCCCCTGTGAAGCCATCCGGTCCTGGGCTTTTGTTCGCTGGAAGCTTTTTGATGACTGCTTCAATTTCTTCCATAGTTATTGGCCTATTGAGATTTTTAGATTCTTCCTGATTGAGTTTTGGAATGTTGTATTTTTCTAGGAATATGTCCATTTCCTCCAGGTTGTCTAGTTTGTTGGAGTAGAGTTGTCCATAGTATTTTTTAACAATCATTTGTATTTCTGTGGGGTCTGTTGTTATTTCGCCTCTATCGTTTCTGATTTTGTTTATTTGGGTCCTCTCTCTTTGCTTCTTGGTGAGCCTGGCTAGAGGTTCATCAATCTTGTTTATCCTTTCAAAGAACCAGCTCTTGGTTTCACTGATTTTATGTATTGTTTTTTGGTCTCTATGTCATTTATTTCTGCTCTAATCTTTATTATCTCCTTCCTTCTGCTCACTCTGGGCTTTTCTTGTTGCTCTCTTTCTAGTTCTTTGAGATGTAGTTAGATGATTTACTACCATTTTTTCTTGTTTTTTGAGATAGGCCTGTAGAGCTATAAACTTCCCTCTCAGGACTGCTTTCATTGTGTCCCATAGGTTTTGGGTTGTTGTGTTTTCATTGTCATTAGTTTCCAGGATGTTTTTAACTTCTTCTTTGATCTCATTGGTAACCCAATCAATATTTAATAACATGCAATTCAGCTTCCAAGTGTTTGAGTATTTTGTGTTGTTTTTATTGTAGTTTATTCCTAATATTATGCCATTGTGGTCTGAGAAGATGCTTGGTATGAGTTCAATCTTCTTGAATTTGGGGAGACTTTGTTTGTGACCCAATACGTGGTCTATTTTTGAAAATGTCCCATGAGCACTTGAGAAGAATGTATATTCCGTGGCTTTGGGGTGAAATGTTCTGAAGATGTCAATTAAGTCCATCTGATCTAGTGAGTCATTTAGGATTGCTGTTTCTTTGCTGATTGTTTGTCTAGAGGATTTATCCAGTGATGTCAGTGGTGTACTATGATTGTATTATTGTCGATCTCTCCTTTGATATATTACAGGAGTTTTTTTATGTATTTGGGTGCTCCTGCATTGGGTGCATATATGTTTATCAGGGTTATATCTTCTTGATGTATTGATCCCTTTAGTATTATGAAGTAACCTTCCTTATCTCTTGTTATGGCCTTCACTTTGAGGTCTATTTTGTCAGATATAAGTATTGCTACCCCAGCTTTTTTTTCATTTCCATCTGCCTGAAAGATATTTTTCTATCCCTTCACTCTCAGTCTGTGTGAGTCCCTTATTCTGAGGTGGGTCTCTTGTAAACAGCAAATATATGGGTCATGTTTTTTTTTTTATCCATTCAGCCACTCGATGTCTTTTCATTGGAGCATTTAGTCCATTTACATTTAAAGTTATTATTGTAAGGTACTTGTTTGTAGCCATTTCTATTTTTTGTGCCTGTTTTCTTTCTGGGCTTTTTATTTCTTCTTTTTACACCAGTCCCTTTAGCATTTCTTGCATTGCCGGCTTGGTGGTGGTAAACTCCCTTAGCCTTTTTTTGTCTGTGAAGCTTCTTATTTCCCCTTCAAGTTTGAATGATAGCCTTGCTGGATAGAGTATTCTTGGATTCAGTCCTTTGCTTTGCATCACTTTGTAAATTTCCGTCCATTCTTTTCTTGCCTGATGTGTTTCTGTTGAGAAATCATTTGATAATCTAATGGGAGATCCCTTGTATGTAACTTTCCGTCTCTCTCTTGCAGCCTTTAAGATTCTCTCTTTGTCCTGAACATTTGCCATGGTAATTATGATGTGTCTTGGTGTGGGTCTTTTCGGGTTCACCTTGTTTGGGACTCTCTGGGCTTGTGTGACTTTTTTCTTCCCCACCTCAGGGAAGTTTTCTGATATTATTTCTTCAAATAGGTTTTCTAACGCTTGTTCCTCTTTCTGTTGTTCTGGCACCCCTATTATTCGTATGTTGTTTCGTTTCATGTTGTCCCATAGCTCCCTTAGGCTCTCCTCCTGTCTTTTAATTTTCTTCTCCAATTGCAGTTCAGTTTGGGCGTGTTTTGCTTCCCTGTCTTCTTATTCACTAATTCGGTCCTCCGCTTCTCCTAGTTTACCGTTGAAACTTTCAATGGTGTTTTTTATTGCAGCTATATCACTCTTCATTTCTTCTTGGTTCTTACCTAAGTTATTGATTTTTTCATCCATTTCTTTTTGATTCTTACATAAGTTGTTGATTTTTTTTTCTCCATCCGTTTTAGGCACTCTAGGACCCTTAATCTGAATTCTTTTTCTGTCATGTTGCATGCCTCTGTTTCACTTAGCTGCTTTTCTGTCAAGTCCTCCTTTTCTTTCCTTTGGGGGTTTATTTGTCTACCCATGTTTGATCTCACCGACATATCTAGATATTGAGTCATTCAGTGGCTGCTCCTTGGGTGGCAGTGGCTCCTCTGGTGGGTGCTGTTCACAGCTGTGTTGGCTCCTCTGGCTGGTGGGGGGAGGCTTCACACACAGCTGCTGTTCCTCAGACCCTTGTCTTCTTTCTGAAGCAATTTGGCCTTGCTGTTGATGTTGATGGTTGACTTGGATCAACCCATGATTTTGTGCATTTGGGATTCTCAAAATAAATCCACTTTTCATTGCCAGTCACAATTCGATGCAAAAAAGACTTTCTTTCATGCCACTGAAGCAACCTTTTACTGATGACTTTTCGGTTTTCCACTTGTCTTTCGTTCAGTTGCTGTGGCACCCATTTTCCTTCCTTTAAAATCTTTCTGATTGCTTGTAAATGATCGGAAATTGTTTGCTGAACGTTTAATCTTTCTGCAAGTTGTTTTTGAGACTGACATGCATATTCATCCACTAATGCTTGTAATTGTTGGTCTTCAAACTTTTTCGGTTGACCTGGACGTTCTTTGTCTTTCACATGGAAATCATCACTTTTAAAGTGTTTAAACCAGCGTTCACAAGTATCTTGAGATGGAGCATGTTCACCATAAGCTTCCTGAAGTAGATGATAAGTTTTTCTTCAAAATAATTAATTAAAACTTCCTGCAAATGCTTTTTTGGCATGAAATTCGACATTTTTAAGCGTAAAAATATCTATGATGTTAACATCTTCAGCAAATTTGACATATGAAGTTTTAAAGCTTGCTGTCAATACAACAAAATAGCGCACATATCAAATCACATATATATCAACATATGTGTAACTCCATCTATTGAAAAAAAAATCCACATTATTAACAGGTACACCTAGTATTAGTCATATGATCTTGAGCTAAATTACTTAGTTTCTCTGAGCCTCTATTTCCTCACCTAAAAAAACAGATAGATATTACCACCTATCTTGCAGAACGACCATGAAAAGATGTTACTGGTGGCATATTCAAACATATAAACTGCTTTGTTGGTCTTGACTCTAGGTACTGTAAAAGCATGGATTTAAGCGAAAGAAACAGTTCAATAGTTCGCAATTCTTTTATTCATTTATTCAACAACTATTTGGTGAAGGCCTAGTATGTGTCAGACACTGTAGTTACAAAAGATAAATCAGTGATCAAGACAGACATCGTTCCCTGCTCTCACGTAGCTTCTCCTTCAGTGTGGGGGAGGGAGATAAAAAATATAGTAAATCTTAAAATATAATGTTTTAGAAAAAAAGAAAAGATAGATCAGAATAAAGGGAATCAGAAGTGTTAGGGACAGAGGAGTTACCATTTTTAAATAAGATGATTAGAGTAGGCTCATTGAGAAAGTGACACTGGAGCAAAGATTTGACAATCATGAGAAAGTTGGCCATGAAGATAGCTAGGGGAGAGCATTCCATACAAAGGCAACAGCCAAGACAGAAGCAAGGCTACCATGTTCAAGAAATAGCAAGAAAGCTAGTGGCTATAGCAGAGTGAGCAAGAGAAATACAGTAGGTGAAGTCAGAGAGGTTAATAGAAGACCAGAAAATATAACATCTCTCGGGCTTTTACTCGAAATGGAAAGGGAAGTCACTGTTTTGAACAGAGAAGTGACATGATCTGACCTAGGCATAAAAAAATGATTCAAGCCCTAGCCAGTTTGGCTCAGTGAATACAGCATCAGCCTGCGGGCTGAAGGGTCCCAGGTTCTATTCCAGACAAGGGCACATGCCCAGGTTTTGGGCTTGACCTCCAAAAGGGGGCGTACAGGAGGAAGCCAATCAATGATTCTCTCTCTCACTGATGTTTCTATCTCTCTCTCCCTCTCCCTTCCTCTCTGAAATCAATAAAAATGTATAAATAAATAAATTTAAAAAGAACGGATCATTCATTAAAGAAAAAAAGGATGATTCAGGCTGCTGTGTTGAGAATAAAAAAAAGGGTAGAAGCTGGGAGATAATCCAGGCAAGAGAGAACAGTGATTTAGACCACAGTGGTAGCAGCAGAGATTGTGAGAAGTAGTTGATTTTGAATATATTTTAAGGAAAGTCCAGTAGATTTTCCTGGCAGACTAGATGTGAGATATGAGAGAAAGATAAGGGTCCAAAGGTTTGACCAGAGCAACTAAAAGAGTAGAGTTGTCATCAAATAAGTTAGGGAAAGCTTCTGGCGGAGGAAACAAGTTTAGAGGAGGAAATGAATAGTTTACTTTTAGTTTTATATATGTTTTTTGAGTCAGTTAGCTTTCCAACTTTCCCAAGAGGTAAATAGGATCAGATTGATGAAATAATGTTTTTTAACATTTCTATTTTATCTTGTAATAGATGATAAACCATAGGTTTTATCTAACATAGGACCTACAGTTTTATAACAAATTAATTTCAATAGTTACAATATACATGGAAAAAGATAGTCATTAGATCATTTGATACTGATTAATTCCCAATGACTGACCATATTTGTAAAGCCTGAAGATCAAGACTGAAATCCATTTCAACTCACAGTTATAGGGTATGGGGTCAAATCTCAATCTAATAAAATAGAATGAGCTCCTGGCATCTGTTACCAACACTGAATTCTTCATCCTGAAAGCAACTGAAGAATTCCAGTGTTTGGTCCTAACATGATCAACTTCAGTCTGACACACTCCTCTTGTCTAAACACAAATTTCTCTCTCCTTGTTTCCTGGAAGATCCCAAAAGAAGAGAATGGCCTAATGCCTGAGAACAAACGCATCTAGGAAGAAAAGCAATAGAGAGAGGAGCCTACCCAGGACCAGCACTATTCCCACACTCAAGGTCATTTGAGAAATCACAAAATCACATTTGAGGGTTGGAAAGGAAGCATCATGTGTCAACAAATATTTTCCAAATAACCATGGCTAAATGCTAAGGGTACACAGATGATTATCATAAAATTCCTATTCAAGGCATTGTGAGTGAAAGTACTTAAGTAGAGAAATTAACTAAGGTTATGGAAGTATAGAGGTGGAAATAAAGGAGATTTTCCAAATAAATTGCAAAGAATTAACTTGAGATCACCACATCCATCACCTCTTACCAATCTGCATTTAGAAGACTCATGTGGTGAATCAGGCTAAGAAGAAAGCAAGGTTGCAGTCTTTGCAGGACTGGGACTTGCAACCTCTTAGAATCAGGTTCTTGTTCTCTTATGTGCTTGGTTAAAGAAAATAGTTAAAGGTGGTCATGATCATTTCCTTCTTTCCTTTTCCACAAGAAAACAAAAAACTGGGATCATAACAAAACTTTGTTTTACTCCAACCATTATTTTCTCAGAGCCAATCTCCAAATTTTGAGATAATACTTAATCCTTGAAAATATTTGCTGGAAGAAAATAGTGCTTTCTCTTCCCATCCTAAAAGGAAGTTTTATTTAACCTAGGCTATTTACAACTTTAACTCTTACAGTAAAACTAACCATAACCATTTCTAATGCCAAGTGACTTTTACTCTGGCTCAAGTTCTAAACTCCCCACCTCCCAAGCTTAGGGGTCTTTCTAGCTTTGAGTCTTCGGCACGCTTGTTTTTCATTGTTACTGCTAATTGTACCCTCAGAAATTCAGCCACAAAGCGCTATGGGTACTTACTCTATTAATTCACAAACTACATTTCATTTTCATTTACCAGACAAAATCTTAAAGGCCTATAATACACAGTATCAAACAGTGTTATCTGTCTTTACACATCTCCAAAAGAAAAAACTTATCTCTGATATGAGTTTTTACTTATTGGTAATCTCGCTAACAGAAACGTACTTCACCAGGGTCACATATTCCAGCAAACTGCTGCTATCTCAGCAATTACAATGGAGTATATGCTTTCAATAGTTAGTCAGGCCTTGGAAGTGGTTTAGCACACTGAAATTCACCAACTGGCGTCTACAATTAGATTCAAGGAGACAAATAAAATTTTTGTATCAGGTTTTTCCAAGACTTAACTAGTTCTTAAATTGGTTATACATTTCTGAAGTATTTACAGATTAAGTGATATAATGCCTGGGATTTGTTTTAAAATACTGAGGAAAAGAGGAGCAAGGTTAATAATCAAGATTGGTTATGTACTGATAATTATTTTTTTAATATATTTTTATTGATTTCAGAGAGGAAGGGAGAGGGAGAGATAGAAACATCATTGATTGGCTGCCTCCTGCATGCCCCCAACTGGGGATCAAGCCCACAACCCGGGCATGTGCCCTGACCAGAATCGAACCTGGGACCTTTCAGTCCGCAGGCCAAAGCTCTATTTACTGAGCCAAACCGGCTAGGGCTGTTGATAATTATTGAAACTGGGTGATAGGTCCATGGTGATGGTTCATTTTATTATTATTATCTTTATTTTTATGTGTTTGAAATAGTCCATAATAAAGATTTAAACTTTTTTTAATTATGTCGTGATCTAGTGAACTTGAGACACAAATAAAGAACAAAGTGATTATTAGGACCAATGAGCTCCATAATCTATCAGAGTAAAAAGTGTTCCTTTCTTTTGCCCTGGACCGTTTGGCTTAGATGGTTAGTAAATAGAGAAATTAACTAAGGGAAATTAACTAAAAGATAGCCTGTTCAATTCCCAGATAGGGCACATGCCTGAGTTGCAGGCTCAATCTCCAGTAGGGGGTAGGAGGGGGTGTGTGCAGGAAGCAGCCAATCAATGTTGTGCTCTTCTCCCTCTCCCTTCCTCCCTAAAAATCAATTTAAAAAAATTTTAAAGACATACCTCGATTCTAACACTTATTTCTCACTGAACAAATATTTATTGATCACAACTACCATGTGCCAGGCACCAACCTTAGTACTAAGGATACAATGATAAACTAAATTCTCTCTCCCTGAAGGAACTGAGTAGGGACTGTCTCATGAAAGAGGCAAATACATGGTGTCATAAACCAAACAAGAGGGAGATCTAATCCAATTCTTGCCAATCAGGAAAAGCTTCTCCAGCACCATCTAAGCTAATTCTGACAGATTCAACCCAAAGAAATGAATTTCTTTTTTTGTCCATGTTGACTTTATCATAATCTCACAGACTGTCAGTTTAATAAGGAAATGCTGGTTTCTTTCTGAAGTATCCATTCCTCTATAAAGCTGAAATTATCAAATTATCATTCATTCAACAAATACTTATTAAATACCTGCCATGCACTAGCATGTGCTAGATAAAAAGAATGAAACATGTTCTCTGCCCTCATGGAGTTTAATCTCAGAGCATAGAAAGGGCAAAAACAAACAAGAAGCTATCAAGCAGAAATATAATTACAAACATCTCCAAGCTATAAAGGAAACGAAGAAGGGACTTTGTGGGCAGAAAGTATCCACTTTTTAGATATGGTGATAAGGAAAGTTGAACAAATACAGACCAAAGGATGATAAAGTAACTGACTGAAGGATAATGGAATTTCAGACCAGGTGGTGAAATCAGCATAGATAAAGCATACTTATAATGTAGGTCATGGGAAGAATCTTGATTTTAAGTGCAATGGGAAACCATTGGAAGTGAAGGTGTTAAGCAGAGAAGTGACATGATTCAGTTTATGTTTTTAAGATCGTTCCTGCTACTCTGGAGAGAATGGATTAAAAGAAAATAATTTTTACCAAGAGGAATTTTAGACGAGTAAAATTGATTTGGGCCAGTTAAAATCATCTCTGCATTCTATTAACAATCCAAGTCTTTTAAATTGCCTATGTAGTCCAGGCTTCAACTAGTTTTGTTTTGTCTTTTGTTTTTAATGCTTACAACCATTAGGCCATGACCTCTGAGAAGCTCTCTGGGAAACTGAAACAAGCCCATATGCCTGAGGGTTAGCATTCTTCTTCTCATTCTCCAATTGCCAAAGTCAGATTAATTTCATTTACTTATCTTCTATTCCACCATCAGCATCTTGACTGAAAGGAAGAGAGAAGGGGACCCCTCGAGTGTTTCATGAGACAATAAACTTTACTGAACATCTGATAAGGAATATGATTGCAAAACCTTTCTTCTCACTGCCAACTGTTTCAGGTGAGAACTCCACTATGAAAGCAATTCTAATATTCCTATCCAAATTATCTCAGAAAGCCATCTAAAAATTTCTTTTAAAAAAAAACTGCCTAAAGCACACCCATTTATTTCTGCTTTTAAACAAGTTTCCTCATTCTAAAGTCAGAACAAGAATAAATTTCTAATAACATTTGTAATTGATATGGAAGGAAAAATATATTCCATTGTCAATCCCTGGGGCATGTAGCTAAGAAATCTTAATAAAGGCACTAACAACACTATGCTCAAGTTTTATTCAGTTATTTGAAAATGAAAGGAGGAACAAGAAACAGTACCAATATCTGTGACATATCCATGAGTTTTACAAACATTATCTCACTTAATCTTGACAACATCCCTACAAGATAAGTATACCCCCATTTTACTGATGAGGACACAGGCCCAGAAGTTGACACTAGCTCAAGGTCAGACAACTATTAAGTGGCTTCTATGGACCAATTAAACAACTATTAAGTGGCTTCTATTAAACAAATGTTTAAATAAAGACCTAGTTTAGAGAAATTCTGCCACATGACCAATGTATTAATAGATAAGAAGTTTATACAAGTATGTGTGTACATGTGTGTTTCATCTGGAGGTCAAATCATCAATTGTAATATTTTTCAGAGGAGGAAATGTTTAAGATCCTACTTGGAGACAGACCACCAGAAATCACCTGTGAAGAGATGAGGGAGTTTAGGGGCAAAATTTATTAGGGTTAAGTTATTTGCTCTTTAATGAAGCCAAAGGAGCTTCTCCTTTAAGTCAGTATATACTTTCTCAGGGCTAGCACCTGTGTCTCCTGACAGAAGGTATGTACAAGGACCATTCTCAAGTCCAGAAATGTCTGTGATGATTTAGGGTGGTGACAATGAGCAACACAAACATGGAAAAACAACTATTCTGTCAACAAATAAAATCAAATAAGACAGCATAAATGAAAGCACCTAATAGCGGCCAGCACATAACAACTACTCAATAAAAACTAGTTTCTTCTAGTCTCTGCTCTGAGTTATCTGTACAAAAAAATAACTGCGCTGGATGAGCCATATCATCTTACTTAGGCAAATTGATGAAAAGCTCTTCCTGTAAAATCCAGTCAGATTGAGTTTGCATATTTGGTCCCACATTTCCTAAGAACAACAGGAGTACAACCAACCACATCTCAGAAGTCAGAAGTCTTCTCTTAAAGGCTTTTTTATTTAAATTCTTTATTGCTTAAAGAATTATGTAAGTTTCCTTTTTTCCCCATTGACCTCTCCCTGGCCACTCCCACCCCCCAAAACATGCCCTCACCCCCCTACTGCCTGTGTCCATTGGTTATGCTCATATGCATGCATACAAGTCCTTTGGTTGATCTCTTACCTCTCTCTTCCCCTGCCTTCCCACTAAGGTTGAACGTCTGTTCAGTGCTTTATATCTCTGACTATTTTTGTTCATCAGTTTATGTTGTCCATTATATTCCACAAATGAGTGAGATCATGTGATACTACTTATCTTTCTCCAATTGGCTTATTTCGTTTAGCATAATGCTCTCCAGGTCCATCCATGCTGTTGCAAATGGTAAGAGTTCCTTCTTTTTTACAGCAGTGTAGTATTTATTCCATTGTGTAGATGTACCACCTTTTTTAATCCACTCATCTGCTAATGGGCACGTAGGCTGTTTCCAAATCTTAGCTATTGTAAATTGTGCTGCTAGAAACATAGAGGTGCAGCTATCCTTTCTGATGGGTGTTTCTGATTTCTTGGGATATAGTCCTAGAAGTGGGATTATTGGGTCAATGGGAGTTCCATTTTTAATTTTTTGAGGAAACTCCATACTGTTTTCCACAGTGGCTGCACCAGTCTGCATTCCCACCAGCAGTGCAAGAGGGTTCCTTTTTCTCCACATCTTTGCCAGCACTTGTCCTTTGTTGATGATAGCCATTCTGACAGTTGTGAGATGGTACCTCATTGTCGTTTTTTGTTTTTTAATATATTTTTGTTGATTTCAGAGAGGAAGGAAGAGGAGAGATAGAAACATCAATGATGAAAGAGAATCATTGATTGGCTGCCTCCTGCACACCCCCTAATGGGGATCGAGCCCACAAACCCAGGCATGTGCCCTTGACTGCAATCGAACCTGGGATCCTTCAGTCCACAGCTAGGGCCCTCATTGTCGTTTTGATTTGCATCTCTCGGATTATTAGTGACTTTTGAGCATGTTTTCATATGTCTCTTGGCATTCTGTATGTACTTTTTCAAAAAGTATCTATTTAGGTCCTTTGCCCATTTTTTTATTGGATTGTTTATCTTCCTTTAAGTTGTATGAGTTCCCTGTAAATTTTGGAGATTAAACCCTTATTGGAGATAACATTAGCAAATATGTTCTCCCATGCAGTGGGCTTTCTTGTTTTATTGATGGTATCTTTTGCTATGCAGAAGCTTTTTATTTTGATGCAGTTCCATTTGTTTATCTTCTCCTTAGTTTCTATTGTCCTAGGACAGTGATGGCGAACCTATGACACGCGTGTCAGAGGTGACACGTGAACTCATTTTTTTGGTTGATTTTTCTTTGTTAAATGGCATTTTATAAATATATAAAATAAATATCAAAAATATAAGTCTTTGTTTTACTATGGTTGCAAATATCAAAAAATGTCTATATGTGACACAGCACCAGAGTTAAGTTAGGGTTTTTCAAAATGCTGACACGCCGAGCTCAAAAGGTTCGCCATCACTGCCCTAACCTCTAAGGCTAGGAGCTGTATCAATAAAGATATAGCTACGACATATGTCTGATATTTTGCTGCTTATGGATTCTTCTGAGATTTTTATGGTTTTCCATCTTACATTTAAGTCCAATCAGCAGCATAGCAAGTAGACAGAAAGGTATTTTTAAAGCAAGGCTCCCTGACTGCTGAGTACAACACAACTCAGCAAAACCACCAAACTATCACTGCAACCTACATTACAACCTACATTCCTTCATTTCTATAATCTCTGTGATCACACACAACCTGGCACATTAATTAAATCATTACCTAACACCTCATACTAGACCAAATTATTCTTCAACTATTTCAATAGTTTAACTTTTGAAATTGTATGATATTTTCTTTAAAAAGTTATTTAAATCAATTCTATCATTTACATGCTTCTGAGATTCAAACTCTGGGATTAACAATCTCCTACTGTAATTAAAGTTGAGATGGTGTGAAGTGGCAATGATTGCTGGAGTGAATATAGTGATAACTGTAAGGATCTAAAGAAAATCATAGGAGGGCCATTAGGAGTCATGTAGCTTAATACTCTTACTTTACAGAGGAAAAAAGTCAGATCGAAGATGTTAGAGAAAACTTGCTCAATACTGTATAGCTTATTAACAACATAATGAGGTTTTTAAAGCCGTAAGCCTACTGATGCCCCGTTGGCCAGCTAATCTCTCTCTAACAATAATAGCTGCTACTTAATCAGTTAATTACAATATCCTAGGTGCTGTACTAAGGATTTTACATATTTATGACCTCATTTAATTTCACCCAATCCACTGAGGAAGGCATTATCAAACCCATTTTATAAATAAAGAAAACTGGATTCAAATCCAAATCTGTCTGATGCCAAAGTCCTTGGTTTCACCCGTTACAATGTATCCCTCTACTTTTCAGTCGTCATTCATTCATCAAATACGTGCTAAGCAGGTACTATCTCAAACATAGGGATATTAGTGATGAAGATGGACAAGATGTCTGCCCTTTTAGAGTTTATGGTAACAAAAAAAAAATAAGCACTTCAGGTATGACCTGTAAGTACTGCAGGAGAGGAAAACAGTCATGTGAAAATAACTACAGAAGCAACATTATGCTACCAATCTTTTTTAAATATGTTTTTACTGATTTCAGAGAGAGGAAGGGAGAGGGGGAGAGAAAAACATCAATGATGGGAATTATTGATCGGCTGCGCCCTGCACGCCCCCTACTGGGGATTGAGCCCACAACCCAAACATGTGCCTTGACTGAGAATCGAACCATGACCTCCTGTCTCATGGGTTGATACTCAACCACTGAACCACACTGGCAGGGCTATGCTACCAACCTTATATGAAAACACTAAAAGTATAAAACACTACCACCTCACACCCATTAGGATGGCTACCATAAAGAAAGAAACAAAACAAAAAGAAACAGAAAATAAGCACTGGTAAAAATGTGGAGGAAATGAAACCCTTATGAACCGTTGGCAGGAATGTAAGATGAAAGTACATACTATAGCCAAAACCGGTTTGGCTCAGTGGATAGAGCGTCGGCCTGCGGACTGAGAGGTCCCGGGTTCGATTCCAGTCGGGGGCATGTGCCTGGGTTGCGGGCACATCCCCGGTGGGGGATGTGCAGGAGGCGGCTGGTCGATGTTTCTCTCTCATCGATGTTTCTGACTCTCTGTCTCTCTCCCTTCCTCTCTGTGAGAAATCAATAAAATATATTTAAAAAAAAAAAAGAAAGTACATACTATAAATTTAAGCTTAAAGATAGTAAAAGTGATTAACCAAGATTTTGAATCCATCAAACATAACAGGTATTTGAAAAAGCATATTCTGAAAGGCAGATAAACGAGTGTCCTCTTTCTTTAGTATAATATTAATACTAATGTGGCCATAAGTAGAAACACTTCTAACCAGAGCAAACTGTCAATGAGGATAATAGATCTTTCCAAATTAAAATAAACTATCAAGATTACACACATATGCAATTCCAATGCCCACTTCTTTTTTCCTCGTTCCCATATTCCTGTTAAATTCTCTGTCAGTTCCTCCGATATCTCAGCAGAGACAAACTCTGACTGCTGTACAGGTAAAGGCACTTCATTAAGCTCTCTTACTAGATTCAGATTGCTGCTGTGGGAAGTGCCTCCTCTTAAATTTCTGGGCTATTATCAGATAGAAGCAGCTCTTAATCTCCCTGGTTTCCTTTTCAGGTGCATGTGCCAAGAAAAGGTGGAGGAGAAAAACACAGGTCCACAGTTATCTAAAGTACTTGCACTTTCATTCATTATGAACTCTGAACTGCGTGTTATTCACCTACAGGCTAGAATGAACCATCCATCTTCTTTCTTTTATTTACTTTACCCTCCTGGTACAGATCATATATTAGATATATGGAGAGAAAATAATATTAAGTGCACCTACTACCTCCCAGAGAACTATGACACTAATGGAAAGAAAAGGTCTTAATGAAAAAAAATGTTAAGTAAAAAAAGGCACTATAGGGAGAGGGCAGTCTGAAAACAAATTTAAGGTTATATTAATCAAGGACAATTCTTCTGTAAAGAAGTTAAGCCTCAAGCTAACTTAAAAACAGGCAAGGACAGAATTTGGAGAATGAGAGGGGGAAGGCTGTTCCGAGAATTCAGAGTAGCCTGATCAAAATCAGGAAAGTAACAACTATCAGTACAAAATGATAACCAGTGCTTTTTAAAGTTCTGGTTGAAAAAAATGTAATAATTCTGCTTGGTGACCTATAAAAGTATCCATTAGCCATTCCCCAGTTTAATGAAGACAGCATATAGCTATAGACTAACTGCAAGACCAAGAAGCAATTTGCTTCTAGCAACCAAATTGAGTCAGTCCACTCATCCCTCATAGACTTTAACTGAAAACGAAGAAATCTGCCATTTCTATAACTATACCAGGTGATATTCTGAAACGTTTGCTTCCTCTCACCTGATAAGTTATTATATACAAAGTCTGTTACTAAGCCTATACTATGCTTCCAGATAGAGTGTAAATGCAGAAGACAAAGAAATGGTAGTTGAAACAGATTCTAAGCTAGAAAAGCTTGCCCAGCCTTTTGTAAATAAAATGTAAATTCCATATATATAATCAACTGTCACTGGTATAATTCCTCACAGCTAGAAAATACTTTATTCAGACAGGGTTTTACACATGATACTCACTAACTACTTGAAAGGAATGACCCAATTTGTACTCAAGACACTACTGCCAGGAGTAAACAAATTAACTCCATAAAATGACTGGAGTTAGAAAACTGCAGGAGGATGAAGGATGGGATATTTTCTTACAATGGAGCTGCAAGAAGGCACATTATACATCCACTCACTCATTCAACAGAAATTTGAAGACTCCAGTAGTGTGTACATGTGGGGGTTTAGATCAGCTGTGAGAAATTAATCTCAACCAAAGTTGGCATGCAAACATGTTTTCTGTAGTCCAGAGTATTGATCTACACAGTATTTCTTGGAGGTATATTTACTTACAATAAAATACATGTAATTTAAGTATACATTTTCAATTACAGTGGGGCCTTGACTTACGAGTTTAATTCGTTCCGAGACCGAGCTCGTTAAGGAGCTCGTTAACTCAAATTACTCTATCAACTCAATGCAAAAAATCGGCAGAGAGACAGCTGGTATCTCCAAAAACTCGTTAATCGGGACACTCGTAAGTCAAGGCCCCATTGTACTTCAATGAATTTTGACAAATGTATATTCTTATGCAGTAACCAAAACTAATCAAGAAAAAAAAATTCCCATTACCCCTCATGCCCTTTTACAGTCAATCTCTATCGCCACCTCCCCACTCCAGCACCAGGCAATCACTGATCTAATTTCTATTACTATTATTATAAATTATTATAGAGCTTTAATATTAATGAAATCATAGAATAAGTTCTCTTGTCTCATTCTTTCACTCAACATGTTTTTGAGATTCGTTCACTTTGTTGCATGTGTCAATAATTGTTTTGTTTATCCACAGTCTGTTTATCTATTCACCTGTTGATGGCATTTGAATTGTTTCTAATTTTTTGGCTATTATGAATAAAGCTATTATGAACATTCATGTGGTCTTTTGTGAATATATGTTTTCATTTCTCATGAATAATAAGTACCAAGGAGCAGGACTGCTGGGATACATAGTAAGTATGTGCTTAATTCCATAAAACTAACCATCATGCGGATACCACACTGGAACAAAGTATGGTGCCTCAGAGTCTGTATGAGACGATGATGAAGTAGAAATAAAGCCTTGACACAATGGCAAAAAAAACACACACACACACAAAAAACCTGACCAATTGTTTTCCAAAGTGGTTGTACCAATGAATTCCAGTTGTTTCACATCCTCACCAATACTTGAAATTGTCCATTTTAAAAAATTTTAGCTATTTTAGTGGAAATGAAAAATATATCATTGTGGTTTTCATTAGTATTTCCCTGGTGACTAATGATGTTGAGCATATTTTCATATGCTTTTGGATATTCAAATATATTTTCTTCTGTGAAGTGTCTATTCAAATCTTTTGCTCATTTTTAACTGGGCCATTGTCATATTATTGAACTTTAACATGTTTTTACATATACTGGATATAAGTCCTTTTATATATATGTATGTATATATACTAGACGCCCAGTGTATGAAATTCGTGCACGGGTAGAGTCCCTAGGTCTGGCTGGCTATCAGGGCCGATCGGGGCCTTCCTTCCCCCAGCTGCCAGCTGCCAGCTGCCAGCTGCCAGCCGGGGCCCTCCTTTATTCCACGCCACCCCCTGGTTGTCAGCGTACGTCATAGTGAGCGGTCAAACTCCCGAGGGGACAATTTGCATATTACCTTTTATTATATTAAGGAGAATATATATATGTACATGCATATGTACATATACATGTACATATACATATACATATATATGTAGTGTGGCTTTACTATTTTCTTAGTGTCTTTTGAAGAATGAAAAATTTTACTTTTGATAAGGTCCAATTTATTAACTTATTTGTCTATTGTTAGTGATTTTTTTTATTATTTTATTGATTTTTTACAGAGAGGAAGGGAGAGGGATAGAGAGTTAGAAATATCAATGAGAGAGAAACATCAATCAGCTGCCTCCTGCACACCATCTATCGGGGATGTCCCCACAACCAAGGTACATGCCCCTGGCCGGAATCGAACCTGGGACCATTCAGTCCGCAGGCTGACACTCTATCCACTGAGCCAAACCAGTTAGGGCTGTTAGTGCTTTTTATGTCCTAAATAGTCTTTGCCCACCCAAAGGTTGAAAAGATTTTCTCTTACAATTTTTCTTCTGCAACTTTTATGGTTTTAGTTTGTATGTTTGGGTCTATAAGCCATTTAAATTAATTTTTGTGTATAGTGAGAGATAAAAATTGACATTCATTTCTCTTTTTAATATATTTTATTGATTTCAGAAAGAAAGGGAGAGGGAAAAAGAGATAGAAACATCAATGATGAGAGAAAAAATCATTGATTGGCTGCCTACTGCACACCTTACACTGGGGATTAAACCAGCAATCCAGGCATGTGCCCCAAATGGAAATCAAACCGTGACCTCCTGGTTCATAGGTCGACGCTCAACCACTGAGCCACACCAGCCAAGCTCATTTCTTGATATACAAATATCCAACCGTCCCAAAAACGTTTATTGAAAAGTCTATCCTTGCCCCTTCTGAATTACATTTGAGACTTCGTTGAAAAATCAATTGGCCATACATGTATCTATTTCTAGTATTCTCTACAGTATTCCAAAGATCCATATCTATTTTTACACCAATATCACACTGCTTTGATTACTCTGGCTTTATACTGTCTTGAAATCAGGAAATTCCTCCAAATTTATTCTTCTGCTTCTAAATTGCTTTGGCAATTCTACTAGTAGGTCCTTTGCATTTCCATGTAAATTTTAGATTCAGCATATCAATTTTGTGATGGAATTTTTATTGTGAACATACTGAATATTTAGATTATTTGGGGAAGATTGAACAGTTTAACATGATTGGGTCTTTCAAAACATGAACATGGTATATCTCTACATATTTAGGTCTTTTTTAACTTCTCCCAGCAATGTATTTTTATTTTCAGTGTAAAGGTCTTATATATCTTTCATTAAATCTACTCCTAAGTATAGAATGGCAGGAGAGATTGTGGGAATGGACAAGATATTAGATGAAAAAACTCAGAATAATGTCATGCCAAGAATATGAAAAGGTTCAAGAAAGAAAGTGACCAATTATGTTAAATATCACATAAGAGATAAAGAGTAAAAAAGTGTCTATTCCTTCAGTAATTAATCCATTCAAATATCTATTAGAAACCTACTATACCCTGGCCAGTATGGCTCAGTTGATTGAAAAGTTGCCCATTCAGCCCAGCCTGCATGGGCTTAGACCTATGAACCAGGAGGTCAAGGTTTGATTCCTGGTCAGGGCACATGCCCAGGCTGCGGGCTCAATCCCCAGTGTGGGAGGTGCAGGAGGCAGCCAATAAATGATTCTTTCATCATTCATATTTCTACCTCTCTCTCCCTCTCCCTTCCTCTCTGAAAACAATAAAACATATATATCTATATATATAAAAGCCTAAGCGACCATTTGACTGGTAGCTACGACGCGCACTGACCACCAGGGGGCAGACGCTCAATGCACAGGCATGGAAACATGGAACAGGGTCGCCTGAGACCATCAGAAAACACATATATAATTACATATTGTTTTTGTGATTAATCACTATGCTTTAATTATGTTCAATTTGTAACAATGAAAATACATCCTTCATATTAGATATTTACATTACGATTCATAACAGTAGCAAAATTACAGTTATGAAGTAGCAATGAAAATAATTTTATGGTTGGGGTCACCACAACATGAGGAATTGTATTAAAGGATCATGGCATTAGGAAGGTTGAGAACCACTGGATTAACCAAAGATCTTATGTGCATACTAGAGGCCCAGTGCACAGATTTGTGTACCTGTGGAGTCCCTCGGCCTGGCCTGCGGGGATCGGGCCAAAACTGGCTCTCCGACATCCCCCGAGGGATCCTGGAATGCAAGAGGGCACAGGCCAGGCCAAGGGACTCCACTGGTCACAAATCCGTGCACAAGGCCTCTAGTATATACATAAAAAAAAGAAAAGTTGCCAGCTCAATTCCCGGTCAGGGAACACACCCAGGTTGTAGGCTTGATCTTCCACATGGGGTGTGCAGGAGGCAGCTGATCGATGTTTCACTCTCACATCTATGTTTCTCTCTCTTCATCTCCTTTCCTCTCTCTCTAAAAATCAGTAAAAATATATTAAAACAAAAAAATAGGAGCAGGCGGGCAGTTCAGTGCAGTTTGCAGGAGAGCCCCCTGTGTAGAAATGGCTGTGGCCCTCCTTGGTAGGTAGCTTCTTTCTCAGGGTCCACAAAATGAAACAATGACTGAAAGTAAAGTACTTAGTACATAGTAGGTGTTCAACAAGCTGCATTAAAATCTTTGTGGAAATGAGGCAGAATAGAACCAGTGAGATAAAAAGAAAGAGAAATGAGATACTACTTCCCAAACTCCGGAAGCGAGGATGGCCCTGCCTCAAGGTTGTGCATGCTTCTATCACAGCACTCGCCCTGTTCCACACCTACATTTCTGTGTCCCACTGGACTCACCTGTGCTTTCAAACACTGTGTCTGGTGCAGGGACACTCACTCGCCATTTGGAGAATGCAGGAAACATGCAGGTGTTTTGTAAAGTGACTGTAGGACAAATCATATAAAAGCTGCAAATGAATGAACCCGTTTGGGCTCTCTAGTTGGGAACCAGACGATTACAGACAAGGACGACGTTTACTGACAGTACTATACTAAAGCAGCTCATTTTCTTGTTGTCATTACAACAGTGATATTAAACATGTTCTAATAAAAAAAAAAAAATACTCCTACATGCCAAGTACTGTTGGTGCTGAGGATACAGCAATAAACCAAGTTTCCTCTCCTGGTAGGGATTATCATCTAGTGGAAGGAGACAGATGACAAATACATGTCAAGTGGTGATAAGTCCTGTGGAGAAAGTGAAGCAGGAAAAAGGGAATGCCTGGGATTGAGGAGTAAGGTGGCTTCTTTATATATGATGGTCTCTCTAATAAGGAGACATCTGAGCAAAGATCTGAAAAAAATGAGGAACTAAACCATATGAAGATCCAGGGAGAGAGTATTTCAGGCAGAGGAAATGTCAAGCGTGAAGACCTGGTATGATCCAGGAATAGGAAGGAATCCAATGGGATTGCAGCAGAGTAGGCAAGGGTGAGAGTGGTAGACCATGAAACTGACTCTGGAAGCAGATCATAAAATCTATAATCTGTGGAGAGCAGATTATAAGAAATCAAGGGCAGAAGCAGGGAGTCCAGTTCAAAGGAAACTACTGCATCATGCAAGCAAGAAATAATAATGATGGTATGTCAGCTATATGTCAACTTGGTTAGGCTATAGTCCCGTTATTCAACACTAAGTGTTGCTGTGAAGGTATTTTGTAGATGTGATTAACATTCATAATCAGCTGACTTTAAGTAAAGGTGATTATTCTAGATGATCTAGGTGGGCCTGATTCAATCAGTTAAAAACACCTGGGCTGTATGGTTCAGTGATTAGAGCATCAGCCCAAGCACTGAGGGTTGCAGGTTCGATTCCCAATCCAGGGCATGTACCTCAGTTGCAGGTTTGATCCCCAGCCCCAACTATGGCTCAATCAATGTGTTTCTCGCACATTACTCACATTAATCTTTCCCTTTCTCTCTCTCTCCCCCTCCCTCTCTCCCTTCCCTTCCACTCTCTCTTAAAAAGAGCAATGGAAAAAATATCCTTGGGTGAGGATTAACAAAAAAATATATGCCCACCCCAGCGTGTTCATTGCAGCATTATTTACAATGGCCAGACTTGGAAACTACCTAAGTGTCCACCATTGCATGAGTGGATAAAGAAAAAGTGACACACACGGAACATTATTCAGCCATATAAAAGAATGAACTCTTGCAACAACATGGATGGACTTTGAGGGCAATAGCTAAGTGAAATAAATCAGACAAAGAAAGGCAAATAATGATCTCATATGTGGAATCTAAAAAAAAACTGAGATCACAGATACAGTAAATGGATTGGTAGTTACCAGGGATGGGAGGTGGTGGGGTAGACAAAATGGGTGAAGAGGGTCAAAATGTACAATTTTCCAAATATAAAATAAATAAGTCATGAGGATGCAATGTACAGCATGGTGTCCATACTTAATAATACTGTATTGCAAATTTAAAAGTTGCTAAGAGAGTAAAACTTGTAAGTTCTCATCATATGATGAAATTTTTGGACTTTTGAACTGATAATATTTAGCTGAGACCTTGGCTTTAGGTGATCCTGCAAGGTGTTGAGACTTTGGAGAATGTTGAGATAGGATGAATGTATTTTGCATGTGGGACAGATGTGAATCTTCAGGGGCCAAAGGGCAGACTGTGGTAGACTGAAAAATGGCACCCTAAAAGATGTTCATATCCTCCATATCCTAATCCCTGAAACCTGTGAACGTTACCATAGATGATAAAGAAAAAAAAGAGGTTGTGGGTCTTTGTCGATGTGAGAGAAACACATTGATTGGTTACACTGGGCTGGGATTGAGCCTGTAATTGAGATTATCCTGGACTGAGTTGGTAAGCCCTAAATGTAATCACATGTCTTTATAAAAAGGAGGTAGAAAAGACTTGTCAAACACAGAGGAGGAGATATGCAGAGAGATTTGAAAATGCTGGCTAGCCTGGAAGACTGAAGTGATACTGCCAGAAGCAAAGGAATGCACAGCCATCAGAAGCTGGAAGATGTGCCCTAGCCCGTTTGGCTCAGTGGCTAGAGCATCAGCCCCAGTGACTGAAGGGTGGCAGGTTCGATTCTGGTCAAGGGCATGTACCTCAGTTACAGGCTCAATCCCAGCCCCGGAGTAACCAACCAATGTGCCTTTCTCACATCAACGTTTCTCTCTCTCTCTATCCCTGGCTCCCTCCCTTCCACTCTCTCTAAAGATCAATGGGGAAATATCTTCGGGTGAGGATTAACAACAACAACAAAAAAAAGCAGCAGCAGCTAGAAAATGCAATAAACAGACTCTCCCCTAATGACTCTGGAAGGACAGCTGTCACCTTGATTTTGGTCCAGTGGATTTCAGATATTTGACCTTCAGAACTGTAAGAGAATACATATGATTGTTTGAGACACCAAATTTGTAGCACTTATTATTATAGTAGCCAAACAAATACAGACTAGCTTAGACAAGGATGATTATAGTAGAGGTTGTAAGAAGTAATCAGATTATGGGTATATTTAGAAGGTATATCTAACAGAGTTTGCAGATGAATTAGATATGAAATAGGAAAGAAAGAGAAGATGAATTCTAAGTTCTTGCTGAATAACTACGAGAGTTACCATTTTACTAAGCTAGGGACAACCCACTGGCTCAGCAACATGAAATCAGTGGTGGCCTCACTGAAATCTGTTTTGTAGAATTTGGGCTCAACACCAGATATAATCTATCTATATATATAAAAGCCTAAACAACCGTTAGACCATTCAACCAGTAGCTATGACACGCACTGACCATGAGGGGCAGACGCTCAATGCACAGGAATGGAAACATGGAAGAGACTGATGAATCTCAGAGGGAAGGGGGTAGAGGGAAGGGTGGGAAGAGATTAACCAAAGATCTTATATGCATACTAGAGGCCCAGTGCACTAATTCATGCACCGGTGGGGTCCCTCAGCCTGGCCTCCGGGGATAGGGCTGAAACCGGCTCTCCAACATCCCCTGAGGGATCCCAGATTGTGAGAGGGCTCAGGCCAGGCCGAGGGACCTCACAGGTGCACGAATCCGTGCATCAGGCCTCTAGTAAGGTTAGAAAGTCCAAAGCACTATGATGTTACCTATATATATATAAAAGCCTAAGCAACCCTTACACTGGTCAACTGAACAACAGCTCAACTGGTTGCTATAACGCACACTGACCACCAGGGGGCAGACTCTCAATGCAGGATCTGCCCCCTAGTGGTCAGTGTGCTCCCACAGCCAACCTCCCAAGGCCGGCCAACCTCCCATGGTCCCTCCCCCCAGCCACCACCTCTGCCCCAATCGTGACTGGGCAAGACAGTCCCGATCAGTCCTGATCACTGGACTGGCCAGGCCAAGGGACCTGACCTGTGCACGAATTCGTGCACCAGGCCTCTAGTAGTATTATAAGTTACTTTGAATATTGCTCTGCTCTCTTTCTGGTTATTATTTACTCATTGTCCTTCCCTTTATCTAGCTCTAATCTTTCTTTTTTCTGGCTCTAATCTTTAATAGACTAAAATTCAAGTAACAAGTTAATTAATTCTCAAGTGGGCCAAAGAAAATAAATTCAGTACACTGTCCTTTAGGCAAGGAAGGAGAGGATAAAGAGAAAGAGTGGGTCACTTTCATTCATTTGACAAGTATTTATTGAACATCTATTATGCCATGGCAACACTATGCTGGACACTGGGAATGTAGCAGTGAAGAAACAGATGTGGTCCTTGGCCTCATGAAACTTATAAGAAGGAAAACATAAAATAATTACACAATTGTTTAGCTGCAATTTAGCTAGAGCTACAAAAGAAAACTTCTGGGGGCTCAGAAAATGAGCATGCAAAGAATGCCTATTATGTGCTAAATACTTTACATGTGATTTTATTTACCTCACCACTATCCTATGAGGAAATAGAGATGCACAAAGATTAATTCCCTTGCCCAAGATCACAGAGCCAGTGAGCAGTAGAGCCAGGACTGAAAACAGGTGCATTCAACTCCAAAACACATCACTATCTCCAAACAGTAGGGAAATCTACCATGCTTTAAATCTACTATGTTTTTGTTTTTATACAAAACAAGTAAGTCTTCAGAAGAGATAAACAGGGTCATGCAGGTAAAATTTTGAGGATCCCTATTCTAGAAAGAGTTTTCTGAACTCACTTGATGAAGGTGAATTTTGGAAGGTATTCAAAATCCCTTAACACTCTCCAAATAGAACAAAAGGTTACACTATAATTAACTCAGTTTTATTTAGGCATCCAACAGGTTATTAAACATGTTGAAAATAAAATGTCATGAATAATTTATCCAAATTGTACAGATCATGTCCAGTTTTCATACAAATCAATTCTGCTGGGTTCATCTTCAGAATCAGCTTTCAGGTAAAAGTAAAAAAGATTTTTTTTTAAATAGTAAGGTCAATTATGTTACAGAGTAACTGACTTAGGAAAATGATTAAATAATCGTTTGACTCAAAGTACACACAGATTTCTGATAGATATCATACAAATGAACCACACCATGATCTTCTACTGGGTAAAAAAAAAAAATACATATATTTAAAATTTATTTAATTTCAAATAATCATTAGCCCATAATCTCATTATATTCTAGATTCCCTATTCCCATTCCAGACTCTCCCAACCTCTTGAAAAAAATCTGAACACAAGGAAACATTAACAAAATGTGAAATGATTCACTGAATCTATAAAATAGAATTTAAAATACCAACATATCTTTGCCTTCAATGCCACGACCTCAGGGCATTCACCTGGAATGTTAGAATTAAAGAGTGAAGACTACCCAGCTGGCATGGCTCAGTGGTTGAGCGCTGACCTATGAACCAGGAAGTCACGATTCAATTCCCAGTCAGGGCACATGCCCACGTTGAAAGCTCTAGGGGGCATTCAGGAGGTAGCCAATCCATGATTCTCTCTCATCATTTATGTTTCTATCTCTCTCTCCCTTCCTCTCTGAAATCAATAAAAAAAATATTTTTAGCCGAAACCGGTTTGGCTCAGTGGATAGAGCGTCGGCCTGCGGACTGAAAGGTCCCAGGTTCGATTCCAGTCAAGGGCATGTACCTGGGTTGCGGGCACATCCCCAGTAGGAGATGTGCAGGAGGCAGCTGATCGATGTTTCTCTCTCATCGATGTTTCTAACTCTCTATCTCTCTCCCTTCCTCTCTGTAAAAAATCAATAAAAATATATTGATAAAAATAAGAGTTAAAGACTCCTGGAGGGAAGCTTTAGTTCAAGTGATTTTTCATTAAAAGTGTATCAAGAAGCCCGGGCTGGTTGGTTCAGTTGGTTGAACGTTAGCCTATGTACCAAAAGGTTGCAGGTTCTATTCCTAGTCAGGGCACATACCTAGGTTTCAGATTCTAGCCCAGGTCGGGGCACTTACAGGAGGCATCTCTCTCCCGCTTCCTGTCCCTTCTCCTCTCTCTAGAAATCAATGAACATGTCCTCAGGTGACAATTTTTTTTAAAAAGTGAAGTGTGTCAAGAGTAAGAAAGAAGCCGAAACCGGTTTGGTTCAGTGGATAGAGCACCGGCCTGCGGACTGAAAGGTCCCAGGTTCGATTCCGGTCAAGGGCATGTACCTGGGTTGCGGGCATATCCCCAGTAGATGTGCAGGAGGCAGCTAATCGATGTTTCTCTCTCATCGATGTTTCTAACTCTCTATCTATCTCCCTTCATCTCTGTAAAAAATCAATAAAATGTATTTAAAAAATAAAAAAAAGTAAAAATAAATAAATAAAAGTAAATAAAAGACTACTTTAAATATATCCATCATATAACAAAATATAAAATCAACAATAAAGCCAGTTTCATAACCATGATAATATCACACTCATATCAAAATGCGATATGGTGTGTCCTAAGGTATAAGGAGAGGACAACTTTCCAAGTTCCTGTAAATTTTGCGGTAGTGAAAATATGTACAAATTCACCACAATTAAGAGACTTTGCCATCACTTACACCATTTACAGATAATGGAACACTGACAAAAAAATTTTAATTTGGACATTATAGTATGCCCTTATTTAGTAAGTATTTATTGAGCAATTCCAGGAATGGCAACAAGATACAAATAAGGAAAGAATATTTTTATTACTACCATAAAGAATTCTCAGTATACTGACATTTTTCACCAACTATGCAAAAGAAAGTGAACAAGAACAGACATTTACTAGTGGCAAAATTAGGCACTTCATATACATTAATGTAGGGAGTCAGTATCTTTTAATTCAAAGACAGACGTGGGTTCAAATCCTCAGTGTGATCTTCCTAAATTAGTTCATCTCTCCAAGCTTCACTTACCTCATCTGCAAAATGATACTACTACATATTTCACAGAGCTGGTGCAGGTTAATAAGGTAGCACCATGATGATGACACTGTTACTTCCCTTTACAGTTCCCCATAATCCTTATAACAACCTCATGCGGTAAGAATTATTAACTCCATTTTACAGATCAGGAAATTGAGTCACCAAATGTTAAGGAGTGAGCCTATGGTTACACAGCTAACAACTGTCAGAACCTAACTCTGTTCGTGCCCTTAAACTTGACATGTTACCTCCCTAGTTTTTTTACTCTATCATACTAGGGAATTTAGAAGTTTTTTCAAATTACACCCATTATAATTTTAAATTTAAAACCAAAGTCACATGTAGTCAACAATATTGTGATAAGTTTGCATGGTGACAGATGATTACTAGAATTACTGGGGTGATCATATTGTAAGGTATAAAAATGTCAAATCGCCGAAACTGGTTTGGCTCAGTAGATAGAGCGTCGGCCTGTGGACTGAGAGGTCCCGGGTTCGATTCCGGTCAAGGGCATGTACCTGAGTTGCGGGCACATCCCCAGTGGGAGATGTGCAGGAGGCAGCTGATCGATGTTTCTCTCTCATCGATGTTTCAAACTCTCTGTCTCTCTCCCTTCCTCTCTGTAAAAGATCAATAAAATATATTTTAAAAAAATAAAATAAAATAATAAAATAAAATAAAATAAAAATGTCAAATCACCATTATTGTACACATAAAACTAACGTAATATTGTATATCAACTATACTTAAATTAAAAAATTTTAAAGAACCAAACTCACCCATAATTCTCACAATTTTAGAGGTCAAAAACCTGTAAATAGCCCACCTGCAAATTCAGTACAAATAGAGGATACACTCCAGATTTCAAAATGAGCTATTCAAATTATTCATTACTAGAGGCTCGATGCACGAAATTTGTTCAAGGGCCTTGGCCCTGGCCCCTGCCTGCCACAGCCATGGCCGGGGGCCTCTGCCTGCTATGGCTTTATCCGTAAGGATGGAAGGATGTCTGGAAGGACGCCCAGTCTAATTAGCATATTACGCTTTAATTATTATAGATCAGCATTCATCTATACAAGGAATGATTTCTAAATTCATATGAACAAGCATGAGTGAGAAAGTAAATTAAACAGATATACCACAAAAATGAAAATATGGTATCTAAAGGAAAGAAAAACTTTTCACAACACTCAGTCTTGGAAAGATTCTGCAGATGTTCTATTATTGCTATGTGAGCCAGCCTTAAATACAGAGTGAAGAGCTAATCCAGACTCAGCCATGAGACTGTTGTGGAATCTCAAACCATTTAATTTCTCAATGCCTTCGTTCAACTAAACAATGACAATTGGACTTGACTCACTGAATCACAGAACTGAAGAAAATGTAAGCAATTAGCTCCACCCAATGCACTCTGGCAAATCACTCAATTTCTGATTCAACACCTCAGTGACATGGAGTTCAATGATCTTTCCTCTTCATAGAAGTGATATAGTATTTTTAAGAATGTCTGAAGATTGTCTTGTGACTTAGTCACAAAAATCCTCCTTCTAGGTATTTTTACTATGGGTCCTAGGTTCCACCCCTAAGCTCTTTTGAAGCATATGCATCTGTAAGTACTGCTAGCTAAATCCATTGAAGCACATGCCTCCGTAAGTACTGCTTCTAGCACAGTGGTTCTCAACCTTGGCTGCACATAAGAATCACCTGGGAATCTTTTTAAAATCCTGATTTCTGGGCCTCATCCTCCGGAAATTCTGTTTCTTTGTTACTAATGTTGTGGCCCCACCCCATAACAAAGAAACAGAATTTCCGGAGGATGGGGCCCAGAAATCAGGATTTTTAAAAGATTCCCAGGTGATTCTAATGTGCAGCCAAGGTTGAGAACCACTGTTCTAGCAGCTAGAGGGCCCAGTAATATAAAGAGGCCCAAGAGGATATGCTATGCCCTCAACAAGCAACTGTGCATTTCCTGAGGTCTTGTTTTAATTATGAAGTTCAGCTAAGTGAAACTATTGTTTCACTCTACTTTGTGAAATAAAAATTATTAGACATAGGTAGGTACTTGAACTGAAAAAACTGATACTGAAGCAGCAATGACTGACATTTAAATGCCTCTTTCTGAATACTCACATCACTCTACATCCATTCATCTCTGAATCCAACTTCATTCACTCATATTCTATGCTACTACCAAAAATTAATAATGATAATAGTGATGCATGTAAGCTGTTCTAAGGATTTGGCATAATTTTAACTTATTTGATTCTCACGGCAGCAATATAAAGCAGGCAGCATTATTATCCCCATTTTACAATTAGTAAGTCACTGAGAAGATAAAAGTAGACCCTTGGCTTGTGTGGCTCAGTTGGTTGAGCGTCATCCCATGCACCAGAAGGTTGTAGGTTTGATTCCAGGTCACGGCACATATGGGATGCAGGCTCAATACCCATTGGGGAGCATGCAGAAGTGGCCCATATATAAAATAAGTAAAAATATATTTTTTTAAAATAGCAAGAGTATCATAGTCACAAACCCAAGGTCACACAACTAGCAAGTGGTGGAGCCACAATTTGAACCCAGGAAGTCTAGTACTTATGCTCTTAACTTCTTGCACTCTACAACTGCTTGTCTATCATTCTGATAAGTTACTGTTCTCTTCAACATTGAAGAAAAATTATTCCACCCTCACCTTATACACAGAGATCAAATATTTGTTCTTAGTGTAAATGCTGACCTAGAATACTTAAAATAAATGACTCTAATTCAGTGTTCACATCCACATATTAGCTGACCATGTGGAAGGCACACAGTAGCACTCAATAAATATTTGTAAATATCTGTTAAAAGAATTAAATCTTTCTCAATTCCCTCATCTCCCCAACAGTAACCTTTCTCTCCTCTGATACCTTCTTTCCCCTCACCTAGCACTTTGTACCTTCTTCCAGCACTTATTTTTCTACTAGTGGGCCGGTGCATGAAATTCATGCTCATTAAAAGGGAATTAATTAGAGGAAATATTTTAATATTGTTATTTGCCCTTTCTCTATAATAGAAGTGTCAGAGATGAAAAAAATTAGTAAAATGTATACTAATCTTCCTCCTGTCAGTGTCTGGGGCACGCCACAGGACCCAGAGTCAAGTCCCCGTCCACCCACATGCACCTCGAAATCACGCGAGACCCAGACCGGCTGGCCCCACCCCCGTCAAGCCCCGCTGGGCAGGGGGGCACAGCCTCAGGTCCCTCAGCCCGGTGCTGGGCAGGGGGCACAGCCTCAGGTCCCCCATCAAGCCCCGCTGGGTAGGCGGCGCACCCTCAGGGCCCCCGTCAAGCCTTGCCGGGCAGGAGGGTGCAGCCTCAGGTCCCCTGTCAAGCCTTGTCGGGTAGGGGGCACAGTCTCAGGGCCCCCATCAAGCCCTGCTGGTTGGGGGGGTGCAGCCTCAGGTCCCCTGACCGGGTGCCGGGTAGGGGGTGCAGCCTCCGGTCCACTGGCGCATCCTCAAGTCCCCCGGCCCAGTGCCAGGGACGCGGCCTCAGGTCCCCCAGCCCGACACCATGTAGCCTCAGGTCCCTGCTGATCGCTTGTTACAGGTCGTTACGGGAACCCTGCCTCCACTGTTAGTGCATCCATCTTGTGATGGAGTGAGAGTCAATTTACATATTACCGCTTTATTATATAGGATTCTACACACTGAAGTAGTCAGCCTCCAAGACAGCCCCTAATGATCCTCACCTCCTGGTATTCACATCCCTGTTTACTCCCTTCCCACATTTGTGACCAACAGAATACTGGAGAAAAGATGGTATGTGACTGCTGCAGCTAAATCATAAAAGACAATGCAACTTGGTCTCTTGGATTATTTGCTCTGTAGGAAATCAGCTGCCCTGCCATGCAGGCATTCAAGTAGCTCTACAAAGAGGCCCACATGGAGAACTGAGACTTCCCACCAACAGCCTATACCAACTTGTCAGCCATGTGAGTAGCCACCTTGGAAAATGATCTGCCAGCCTTAATCAAAACTTCAGATGACTGTAACCCTAGATGAGATATTACTGCAATCTTTTCAGAGACCCTGAGTCTGAACCACTCAGCCAATCTACTCCCAAATTCCTGACTCACAAAAACTGTGAGAGATGTTTACTGTTGTCTTAAATACTAACTTTTGTGGTAAGTTGTTACACAACAATAGATAGCTAGCACACTATTCTGTGAAACTGTAAGATCCTGGAGAGCAGAGACTGCTTCCTTGATTCTTAAAACTCCAATAAGGCCTTACAAATAACCAGTGCTGCCCTGGCCCATTTGGCTCAGTGGTTGGAGCATCCACCCATCGAGGGATCTCAGGTTCGATTCCCAGTCAAAGGCATGTATCTTGGTTGCAGATTTGATCCCCTGGCTCTGGCTCAGAGTGAGTGGGGAAGGCAACCAATAGATATGTCTCTCTCACATCGATGTTTCTCTCTCTCTTCCCCCACCTCATCCCTCCATTCCATTCTTCTGAAAATCAATGAAAAAAATATCCTCAGGTGATGATTAAAAAAAAAAAAAAAAGAAGAAGAAGCACTGCCTATCCTTGTTGAATTATCAGTCATTTGTACAATAATTTGTACAATTATTTGTCACTTTCTGCTTCTCAGTGTCAGTGGGCCATTCCCTTTGTTCAATGTTCCTTTTCTTACCAAATTAATCCATTTGTAAATTACTCCCCATACCTATAATCTTTAATCTATCAATGTCTTCCCTTTTCCCTTTCAAAGACCTCCTGAAATATAATCTATACAAAGTTTTTTCAGCAGACTAAAACATTCCATATTATGTCTATCGATTCTAACTATCAATCCTAGTATTTATACTCATAAACACACTACTCACTGTAAATATACACTTGTTCATGCTCATCTTTTACTCAACAAATATTACTAAGCATCTATTATGTCCCAAGATTTGCTCTGTGGAACTTACAGAGTTAGTATATGTCCTTGCCACAGGGATCTCTCTAAACATCCTACATAATAAACAGGTAATATGCAAATGGTCATTACAATGTGTCACGTAATGACCAAACAGGAGGGCAGGGCAGCGAGCTACGAGCAGCAGAGAACTACAGGAGGGTGGGGCAGCAGGCGGAGAGCTACAGGAGGGCAGGGCAGCAAGCTACCAGCAGCGGTGGGCTGGGCAGCCAGGTGAGGCAAGCAGCAGCGAGCTACTTGTGCATGGATTCGTGTGCAGGGCCACTAGTAATACAATAATCTTTGTTAATATGGCTTCAAAATTCTAATTTCCCCTTTGTAAAAATTAATTATTCAAAACTACTTTACCCCATTCACTGTCTTTTTAATTGGTTATATGTCTGATATACTTTACTTTGTATAGTTAAATATTTAAACTGCAGTCTCAAGGAAAGTCTATATCAGTTTAATAACTGTGTCAAGTGCTCCATATAGAATCTATACGTATCAATCAATGTCTTTCATTTTTATTGAATCTTTCTATAGGTCACACTTTTTAGCAAATGCCACACTTATAAGCATAAGATAAATACCATTTGATAAAGACAGCCTTCATCCTATCCTATCTATATAATAAAAACCCAGTGGCTATAATTCCGTAACAACCAAAGACCGGTAACCAGGAGGCTGCATGTGCAGCAAGGTGTGCGCAGGTGGGCGGGGTGTGTGTGCGGTGAGGCATGCGCGGGTGAGGCTGCATGCACAGCGAGGCGCACGCAGGTAGGCAGGGACTTGACTCTGGGTCTCGCAGCGCCAGCGGGACTCAGAGGAGTCCCACAGTGCAGCGGGGTCCGGGGTCCCAGGTCTCGCACAATTTCCCACGGGTCTGGGTCTTGCACAATTTCGCATGCTGGGTCACTAGTATAAAATAAAAGCCCAGTGACAGAACAGCGGAATGACCAGAACAATGGGTCGACCAGTCGCTATAATATGCACTGACCACCGGGGGTAGACGCTCAACACAGGAGCTGCCCCTGGTGGTCAGTATGCTCCCAGTGGGAGCGCCGTATTGCTGACCGGGATGAGTGGCGTTCCCACAGCGGGAGCAGCCACTCGGCTGACCGGAATGAGCGGCACTCCCACAGCTGGCCAATCCCCGCAGGCCACGCCCCCCCCCCACCAGTGCATGAATTCAGTGCACCGGGCCTCTAGTTTATTATACAAGCTTTATCAATTCTAAATCAAATATTAACATTTCACAGAATGTAATTTGTCATAGATGTAATAAAATGACATATGTAAGCAGAACTTTCTCACCTCATTTGTATTTACTTCTATAAAGCAGAGTGTTAAAAGGGAAAGAGAATACTACGATTTTAAGACAGATTCAAGTTCTTGCTCTGTCACTAACCACAGACAAATTATTTAATTATCCTGAGCCTCAGTTTCCCTATCCTGAAGTGGAGATAAATTCCAACTCATACGGTTGTTGTGAGGATTAAGTAACACACTAAAAATCTAACTTAATGCCTATTACACAGTGGACATCAAGGAATGTCATTTACCTTCCCCTTCCCTAGGACTTACACCTGTGGTCAGAAGAGTATCAGGAAATCTTTCCAAGTTCAGTTACTTCTGTTTGGAATGATCTTCCTATGCTTCATGGAGTTAACATTCAGCTCAAACGCCATCTGCTCTTTGAAATCCAAAGGAAAAACTCCCTTGACTCTCCCATACAATTCTGGGCTTGTACTTACTAGTAGAGTTTATTTCAGTGTCTTACAATTATCTGTCACTTTCTGCTTCTCCCATTAGACTAGTGATGGCAAACCTATGACACTTGTGTCAGAGGTGACACGGGAACTCATTTTTTTGGTTGATTTTTCTTTGTTAAATGGCATTTAAATATATGAAATAAATATCAAAAATATAAATCTTTGTTTTACTATGGTTGCAAATATCAAAAAAATGTGTATATGTGACATGGCACCAGAGTTAAGTTAGGGTTTTTCAAAATGCTGACACGCCGAGCTCAAAAGGTTTGCCATCACTGCATTAGACTGTGAGCTCCTCACCATCAGGGACCATATCTCACTTATCTTGATCTTAGTTTTTAGAAAAACACCTGGCACTTTACAAGCATGGAACAAAAGTTTGTTGAATGAATAAACAAATGAGTGAATGAAGTCATTACTTAAGGAGTGCCCATAATTACTACTGGGTGACCCAAACTTTATATTTTTGCCCTTTATGGACTGAGATGTTTTTTACTTCTTTTGAATCTCTTCCTCATACCACTCAGCAGTGTACTATGGACATGTAAAGTCTGCAATAAATACTTTTGGATTATGGGATTCATATTACTCTTCCATCTTACAATTTTACTCTAAATTTAAAAATTATCCTAACGCATAGGACTTTTGGAAGCCGTGTTAAACAGGGGCTCTTCAACAGTTCTTGCAAATGCTAGAACTAAACTACAGCCACTTTTTCTTTCCATGTGTTTTTGAAAAAAGTAGTAATGGTTTCTTTCTAAATTGTTTCATTAAGAAACTAAGTATCATGAAGCCCTTTGATTCACTATGAAAAATGCAAATGACAACAGGCAAAACAGTTTAATAACTTTCAGCCAAAGGTTCCCCACCCTGCAGTCACAGGGCTGCGGACCAGCTGGCTGTACCACCTCACCCCTGGGAGGTGGCTGCTTTTCAAAAGTAAAACTGGCTAAGTAAGATTTGGAGGGTGGAGTGTTTTTTTTGTGTGTTTTTTTTTGGGGGGGGGGGGTGTCTTTTAAGTGTTTTAAAACGCACAAATGTAACTTCTATTGAAAATAAAGGTTATGTTATAGACTTTGGTTTCAGGTAGAAAAGATCTGGAAAAGATCTCAAAAACTAGCACCTTGGGGAAACTTCAGACAGCTTATGGATTTTAGAGTATGTAAAAACACATGAAGCTAGGTGTAATTTCATATTACATTTAAGTGATGTATTTCACATTCCTGTATGTACACACTTCCTGCCAAGTAGGGGCTGGTAAGCAGTTAACTGTCCACCAACTGCTCTTTACTTACACTACATAATAGTGAAAAAACAGAAAGATATTCTGACAAAGCCAAGTTGGGCTGGTACTTAAATATAAACTGACCTCTCTTTTGGGATCAGGTACAAGGAGGGAGAGGGAGAGAGAAACATGGATGTAAGAGATAAACATCCATCAGTTGCCTCCTGTACTCGCCCCCAACCAGGTATGTGGCCTGACTAGCCGAACCTGCAACCTTTTGGTGCACAGGACGATACTCAACCGAGCCAACCAGCCACGGCTGAAAAAATATCTATTTTTTTGGACTCTGTATGCCACGCCCGGATTGGAACTGGGCACGGGTAAAGCTGAGGGGGTCGCCCAAACCCGCAGCCGGTAGCTCAGGGGTCTGAGCGCCATCTTGGTCCTCAGCGTTCTACCAGTTTCTTGGCCGCCCCCGCCCCCCAGTTCCGGCGGGGAAGCCCCAACCTCCAGGCCCTACAGCTCCCTACAGGGCAGTTGGTGACCGGGTTGGAGACCTTGAATGTAAATCAACATCCTGGTGGTGAGGCCGGAGTAGTCCAGTCCATCCATATCTACCTGAAGTGCTTAGCAACAAAGCAAACGTGGTGTGAAAAATACATACATACATACAAATTGGTCTACCATTCATTCTCAATTTACAACCCCATGTGATAGGCATTATCCCCATTTTTCTAATTAAATATATATATATATATTTTTTACTGATTTCAGAGAGGAAAGGAGAGGGAGAGAGAGAGAAACATCAATAATAAGAGAGTATCGTGGATCAGCTGCCTCCTGCACGCCCCACACTGGGAACCGAGCCCGCCACCAGGGCATGTGCCCTGACCGGGAATCGAACCCTGACCTCCTGGTCCATAGGTCCAGGCGCAACCATGGAGCCACGCCACCCGGGCCCCACTTTTCTAATGAAGAAACTGAGGCCCAAGAGGACACAGGTGGCAAAGGGCAGGTTCAAACCCCTGACTGGAAAGCTCCAGCCCAGACACTCCAGGACCAATGCTTTCTTATGGCACCGGCCAGGGTGGGGGTGTCATCAGTGCCCGGACAGGCAGGCGCTTGGTTAGAGGGTCAAGTTCTCAGCCGGCAAGTTCTCATCTGCCGGAGCCTTGACACCTGGAGGCGCTCGGGTGGCTAAACAGGCACCAACAAGCCCAGGTGAGCCTCCCTCGCCGGGAATCCCGGGTTTGCACATGGGTCCTGAGGGTTTGCACACGGTCTCGGGGAAAGCGCCGGACACCCAGTCCCTGCAGTCACCACGCTCCCGGGGCGCCGCGGGGGCGGGGACCTCGGTGTCTCCCCACCAGCGCTGCCCAGCCGGGCAGCGCACAGGTGCACGACCGCGCCCCGCGCCCCCCGCCCGGGCCTGGAGGGGTGAAGAGAAGCGGCGGGGGCGACAGACCCGGCTGGGGGTAGGGGGCGCGGCCGGCCCGGCGCGAACCCCCGAGGGCGCGCGCGGCGGGGCGCTGAGGAGAAAGGATGCTCCGGCGGGGCGGGGCCGCGGTGGGGGAGGGGTCCCTGGCCGGACTCTCACTCACCGCCTCGCTCTCCTCCCGGCCCGAGCTCCGCGGCGGTCCCCGCTCCGGCTCTCACCGCGCGCGTCTCCTCTCGAGGCTCAACGTCCCGCGAAGACGCGCGGAGCTGCGGAGAAGCCCGCACAAGCGGAGGGTGTGTAGCCAGCGGAGCCTAGGAGATGGGGAAGGTGGGACGGCCGTTCTCGCCGCCACCGCGGACACCACAGACACGGTCGCCGCCGGCTCCTCTCAGCCACGGAAGCTGCAGACCCTCCCACCACACCCGCCTCCCGCCTTCCACGCCGCCCGCTGGAGGAGTGATAGCGGCACTGGCCAATCAGAGGCCGCGTGCAGGCCGGCCGGCGGGCCGAGGGGCGAGCGAGGAAGGGAGGGGCGCGAGGGAGAGGAGGACGGCGGCGGGACTTCCTGTGACTGACGGCCCGGAGCAGCCAATGGGAAGCGGGGAGATGACCTCATCGCCGAGGGAAGTCTGGAACTGGAGGAGCTGGGGCGAGGAGGTGGGAGGAGGTCCGCGCCGAGCCGGGGCGGGACGCTGGGGCCTTAAAGAAGCCGCAGGCCATTGGTCACCCTGTCCAGCGAAGGGCGGCGGACTCGGCTGGACCTCGCAAAGTTGCCAATGGGCCAATGCCACGAGCTCTTCTACCGCATTAATCCTCCCGACCCCGTTCCGACCCTTCTAGAGGGCTGAAAGGTCCCGCCGGGGACTCGTAAGTCGATTACTTCACTTTCACGCTTCCCAAAAGGATACACAATAAATTTCGCTCTGGCCGGGAGCCCTGAATTCCCGTTACCGCTCCCGCCCCACGAGGCCCGTCGTCTGAGTCAGTGTACCCACCCTACGGTAAAAAGCGAGGCTGCTGACACCTCCCTACACATCCCTACCTGCCTGGAATGTTGAGATCATCCACAGCGAAAGTGCTTTGGGCTTCGAGAAGGAAAAGGGGCCGAATGAACCCAGAAGCTCGTCTTAGGAGATTCCAGGAAGAGCATCTGCAAAGGGGTGGGCTGCACCAGATGACTCTGGGCTCTTGCAGTTCTAAAATCCCAAAATGCGGGTGTCCTGCTCTTTCTGGCACCCGCGGGTGCAGCGAAGGTGTGTGTGTGTGCGCGCGCGCGCGTGTGTGTGCGTGTGTGTGTGTGTGTGTGTGTGTGTGCACTGCATTAGGCACAGAGCCCACACATGGACCTGGTTCGTAACTTCAACGAGGAGAAAGAATGCAGGCGAACAGGGAGAGAGAAACAAGTAAAGCAAGGTCCGCCGCGGTAAGTGCCTTGGTGGAGGCGGACGTTTGCTCCCCATGCCCTCCCTCTGGGACGGAGCCCAGAAAAGGAGAAATAACGTCAACTTGGCAGGGTGGAAAAGAGGGGGAAGAGCTTTCCTGAAGCTTCCTGGGGATGGTGTCACCAGGCTGGGTTGGAGAAAGGAGCAACGGTACTAGGGCAGCGGTTCTCAACCTGTGGGTCGCGACCCCTTTGGGGGTCGAACGACCCTTTCACAGGGCTCGCCTAAGACCATCGGAAAACACATATATAATTACATATTGCTTTTGTGATTAATCACTATGCTTCAATTATGTTCAATTTGTAACAATGAAATTGGGGGTCACCACAACATGAGGGACTGTATTAAAGGGTGGCGGTGGTAGGAAGGTGGAGAACCACTGAACTAGAGGAAGAAGAGGCTAGCGCATTCTTCCAGGCTTCAGGAGGAGCAGTGTGAAGGTGCAGAGACTGAAAGGGGGCAACTCATTCTACATTCCAGGGTAAATTCTTACTATAATTCCCTATTCTCCCCCAGTGGTCTCCAGGGACTGCCCATTGGTGCAATTCTCTGAAGAAGGAAGGGGAAGTGTGCCTCCTCACTCCCTCCAACAGCTGCAAAGGCCACGGTGGCCCTGGGTATTCCCAGTTATTCATCTGCTAGAGGCCCAGTGCAGGAAACTCATGCCCGGGTAGGGTCCCTAGGCCTGGCCAGCGATCAGGGCCAATCAGATTCCCTGCCTCCTCGCCTTCTCTTTCCCTCCTCCCTCAGCAACCCCACTGGGCTGCTGGTCGCCCACCATGTTCCTCGCCACCCCCTGGTAGTCTGCGCACGTCAAAGTGAGCGATCAAACTCCCAGTCGAACTCCTGAGGAGACACCTTGCATATACACACACACACACACACACACACACACTAGAGGCCTGGTGCACAGATTCGTGCACTAGTGGGTGGCATGGCCCGCGGGGATCGGCCTGCTGTGGGAGTGCTGCTCATCCTGGTCAGCCAAGCAGCTGTGGACCCACCCTCTGAGCAGCTGCTAAATGAGGAAATTAGTCTGAGCTGATATTCCAGGGTAATGTCTTGGGTAAAGGCGTGCTCTGTGTCCTGGAGGAACCTAGTGGAGAGCTTTACACCCCAAAGCCACTCGGTGAATGTCCTTGATGTGTGACGCCAGGTGGGTGACACCATCGGGGATGTTCAGGACAGCCGTGCTTCAGGATCCTCAGCCATCAGGACAGCCTCCCCAGGGGGTCCACAGTCACATCCCCTCTTGCCATCCACCTATGCCAGCTCCCTGCGCTCTTTCTAGAACACACCTTAGAGGGCCTGCATCAGCTGGTGGGGTCAGGCCAGAGTCTGGATTGTCTCAGGTATTTGATAGGTGCAGAGACTGGGCCTCACCCTGGGCCTGGTAGCAGCTGCTCCCACTGTGGGAGTGCACTGACCACCAGGGGGCAGCTCCTGCGTTGAGGGCGCGTCATAGTGACTGGTCCACCAGTCGTTCTGGTGATTCTGCTGTTCGGCCGCTGGGCTTTTTTTTTTTTTTTTTTTTTTTTTCTGATTTTTTTACAGAGAGAAAGGGAGAGAGATAGAGAGTTAGAAACATCAATGAGAGAGAAACATCGATCAGCCGCCTCCTGCACATCTCCCACTGGGGATGTGCCCACAACCCAGGCACATGCCCTTGACCGGAATCGAACCTTAGACCCTTCAGTCCACAGGCCGACGCTCTATCCACTGAGCCAAACCGGTTTCGGCCCCTGGGCGTTTTTATATATAGATCTGTCAGCTTCAAGTTCAGTACCACGTGGCGGTCAGACTCTGAGTTGAGCAGGATTGTCGTGACTCCTCAGTCACACACCTTCCCCCACGGCAAGAATCCTTCCACAAAAGTCAAGTCCTGATGAAAGTATTTATTCAACATTATTCAGCATTTCTTGAGTAAGATATGTAGGGGGTATGATGAAAAGTCACTGCCCTGATGCTTTCACCAAACTGGGGAAAGTTAAAGAGCATACGGAGGTGACTATAAAGGCAGGCCATATCCCAAGTGTTAGACACTCCTCCCCCCCCCCCCCCCCGCCCCCCCCCCCCCCCAGCAAGGACGATGGGCCAGGTACAGAAACTCACCAGGGCATGCCTAGCAAGGGGCAAAACTGGAAAAACAAGAACCTGGCCTCTGGGGTAACCTATCCGCCCCTAGCATCTCATTGGTCATGCAGTCTGGACCTCCGATCTTCCATATCACTGGTCGGGCAGTTTAGACCCCCTGACCTTTTCCTCCCTGAAGATAACATCCAGGCCTCAGTTGTATTTCAGCTCCAGGCCCAGAAAAGCAGCAAAACCAGACAAGTGACTCCTCGGCTGCCTCAGGACCAGCATTAACTAATGACCCGCTGCCCTGGCACCTGACCAATCAGTGGAGACCAGGACCCTGAAACAGCACACCTGGAGAGCTGATGGATATTCTATTAAGAACCTTCCCTGAGACCTCCCCTAAGATTTCCACCTGCAAGAGAGAGAGATATACTCACGACAAAGAACCCAGTGCACATTTCCCTCCAAGGAGCACACCCATGCCATTCCCTTCCCTTTCACCTTCCCCCGCAGGCACGTATCCCCTAACCCAGTGATGGCAAACCTATGACACGCGTGTCAGAGGTGACACACGAACTCATTTTTTTGGTTGATTTTTCTTTGTTAAATAGCATTTAAATATATAAAATAAATATCAAAAATATAAGTCTTTGTTTTACTATGGTTGCAAATATCAAAAAATGTCTATATGTGACACGGCACCAGAGTTAAGTTAGGGTTTTTCAAAATGCTGACACGCCGAGCTCAAAAGGTTCGCCATCACTGCCCTAACCTCTAAGGCAGGGGTCCTCAAACTTTTTAAACAGGGGGCCAGTTCACTGTCCCTCAGACCGTTGGAGGGCCGGACTATAGTTTAAAAAAACACTATAAACAAATTCCTATGCACACTGCACATATCTTATTTTGAAGTAAAAAAACAAAATGGGAACAAAGACAATATTTGTATTTGCATGTGGCCCGCTGGCCGGAGTTTGAGGACCCCTGCCCTAAGGGACCTCCTGAGACTGCAACCAGTGGAACAATGGGCAGTGGCAGCTCATCCAGAGCTTACCCCCTGCACCTGTCTCCAAGGGTCCTTTCTCTCTGGTATAGCCCTTCCTTTTGGATGTCCCCATCTCCCATCCCCCTTTCCTTAAATACATCCAGTTGTATTTAATCACCATCTGAGATGGCTATTTAGCCTGCCAGAGAACCACTACCTTAACCTTTCACCAAGAGTCATGACTAACAAGAGGGTGCAGAAGTACACCTCAGAAAAAGTACTGCTGGTTGGAATGATTGGGGTAGGGCAGATTTCCCCAAGATAAAACCCAGGTGTACCTTTCCAGATAGAGTGTACCTAGACACAGCCTTCGTGAAAAAGCCCAGGTCAGAAGGAAGCAGACGTGTATTTTATTAGTCATGGGAAGAGGGGTATGCCCATTTACAGCCTCTCAGACATGGCAAACTGACCACTCAAATATGCCTGTTTTTGTTGTTGTTTTTTTAAATATATGTTTATTGAGTTCAAAGAGAGGAAGGGAGAAGGAGAGAGATAGAAATATCAATGATGAGAGAGAATCATCTCTCAGCTGCCTCCTGCACATCCCCTACTGGGGATAAAGCCAGCAACCCAGGCATGTGGGACTGGGAATCAAACTGTGACCTCCTGGTTCATGGGCCGACACTCAACCACTGAACCACACTGGCCAAGCGGCCTGTTCTTTTTGTTTGTTTGTTTTGGACAATTTATGTTGTATAGATTTTGTGTATACATACATGTCTATATTGTATATTTATAAAGTGTTTGTATGTATTTCTTGTGGCTGATTTGCCTTTCTCTTATCTCTGACCCTCGATCCTAATGTTTTCCCCAAAAGCTTCACAGAGCATGTCTAATTCCACATCATCCTGACAACATTCCAAATATTGGAAGCTGACGACTATGCCCTTTCACACCCCCTCTACCCATCTCTCCAATCAATGGGGATAAAGTCCCTTTTTCTTGCCACCGTTCGTTCCGCAGAGGATGGTTTCCATAAGCCTCACTGTCTTGATGACATCTTCCAGTTTGTCAGGTTCTACCAGGGACATGTGTTATTTTTATCCTTCCAGCAAATGTTCCCTTTCTCCTGGTAAGGGGAGCCTGATTTTCTCTGGGGAACCACTCCTCCCCACTCTCTGACTTCACTAATTCATTTTTCCCGTGGGGAGGACGGGCCCCGGTCTTAACCAACCAAAGCATTGTTCTCCCTCCCCATCACCAACATCTACAGTGAGTGATTTGGGGAAAGGTCTGAGACCGAAGGCAATCCAATCAGAATGGTTCCTGGAACCTTTGGTGAAACTACTGGGACAGAGAAATTCCCTTCGCCCTGGGGCTGCTGAGCTGTCTGGCTATGCACCTGGAGCTCACAGAGAGGGCCATGGGAAAGAACCTGCTCAAGGACAAGGCCAATATGAAAACAAACTCTCAGAGCCGAGACACAGATAAAGGCCTAGGGGAGTAATAACTTTGTCTGAGAACCTGAATCCAACCATTTTCTGACTATTTGATTTTGTAGGCCTCTTAGGTCAGGGTTCGTAGAAACACAGAGGTGCCATTTGCCGAGGGAGGAGAGGCCTCTAAGGGAGGAAGTTGAGCAGACAAGGGAAAGTGAAAGAGCCAAGCAAGGCTCGCCTGATCTCACCTCGGCCCGGACCCACAGGGGAGAGTTCTGGAGCGTAAACCACACACACCACAGAGGTATCCCTCCGTGTGTGCCCCAGATCAGTCCGCCATTGGCTATGAGCCACGAAGGGGTTAAGGTCGCCAAAGCTGCTCCCTTCAGCTAAGGGCAAATCTCTGGAATTTCAGGCACTTGGCTGCCAACACTCACAGCAGCTGGGGAATGGGTGCACTGGCCTATGAAAGAGAACTGGGAGGGGCACCGTTTGAGTCTATCAATCAAATGGGCCGATACTTTCCCTTTCCAGTTGAGTTTTTGTTCCTTGAGCCCCAAATGTGACTCCATAAAATACTCAGGTGTGATCTGACCACCACAGAGTACAAAGAGACCGTGGCCAAACAAAAACAAACACACACACACACACACACACACACAAACACACACACACACACAAACACACACACACACACACACACACACGCACAAAAAACCCACAAAGAGACCCTGGCCTTCCTTGGCCTCCCTACATCCATGAGTACCCTAGGTGATGGCATTAGCAAATTTAGCGGCTCCAACTGACTTTATAACCAACCCTTTCCGCCCCTTTCCGCCAGAGCTTTCCCCACACAAACTGATACTAAGCCAAATTCACTCTTTCATGAATGTCAATAGGTTCTTTAACACAAATGTGGGATTTTCAGTTTTAAAAAAACATATTTTATTGATTTTTTTACAGAGAGGAAGGGAGAGAGACAGAGAGCCAGAGACATCGATCAGCTGCCTCCCGCACATCTCCCACTGGGGATGTGCCCGCAACCCAGGTACACGCCCCTGACCGGAATCGAACCCAGGACCTTTCAGTCCGCAGGCTGACGCTCAATCCACTGAGCCAAACCGGCTTCAGCGGGATTTTCAGTTTAACCCTGCTAATAACTAGCTGTCGTTTTGTCCATGTCCATCTTTTGCTGCAACTTGCTATAAACACGTGATGATTTGATTCTGTCACCTAAATGGCTGCCACTTCTAGTTTTGTTGCTGTTGCTGAAAGGGGCAGACCCAATGATGGGAACCTTCAGCAGATCGCTGGGGCCTGATCTCCTCTCCTTCCAACCTGCTAATCCATCCTCCAGAAAAACTTAACTTCTCCTGCTCTTTTCCTCTCTCTTCCTGGGGAATCTCTCCGAAGATCTCTCCCGGGACCGGACCACTGCTGTCCTCAGCAAATCCTGCTCTTCCCTGTTTCCTCTGGTGCCTTTGTTCAGGTTGGTCCCTCTGTCTAAATGTCTTCTCTTTTTGATCTGTTCACATCCCAGCTCACATCCCATTCTGCCATCATTTCTCCAGACCAAATAGGAAAACCTTCTTGGACCATCCCCAGCTCCTACTGTGCCAAGCACAACACGGGCACCCTAAATGCATTTATTATCTTATTTCATCTTTTTAGAAACTCTGAGGTGGATGCTGTTATCATCCCCTTTTTTTTCAGATGAGAAACGGAGACTTAGAGAGGTTGATTCAGTAAATCAGTGCCTAAAAACTAGCAAAGCCAGGGTACAGATACTAAAATCAGCATTGTGGACGTGATCCAATAAGCATTTGTGGGCTGCATGCAAGGAACTGGAGGAAATATAAAAAAGTGAAATAGACAATGCTTGCCCACAATCCAAAACAGGATCCATAAATGACCCTAATGTGAACAATGCTGTAAGGACAGTAGAAATGAAATCATGTCTGGTGGGAAACCCAGGCAGGCCACGTGAAGGAGTTTACATTCGACAGGCAGGAATGAGGGAGGGCACTCGGACTTAGGGAACACGGTGAGTAATAGGGAGGAAGGAAAACACAGGGCATGTTTGAGCAAGGGAGTTGTCTGCTTTGTTTGAGAGATAAGGCTTGAAAGTTTGGTTGAGTCCCTTTTATAAAAAGTAAAGAAAGGCAAAGTTGGCATTGGGCTTTTGAAAACAGGATCCAAACTGTGTCTTAAGAATATTTACCTGGTAGTTAGTTGATTGGACAGGAGACTGAAATGGGAGTGAGGAGATAAGTTAGGATATGTTATCCATACATGGGAAATAAGGACTGTGATAGTGGAAGCAGTAAATGTGGATTTCTTTTTCCCCTATGCTCTATAAACTCTCTCTGTCCCTCCTTGTCCCCTAAAGATCATAACATCCTTGAGAAGTGTCAATCATTTTTTTTTAAATGTGCCCATAACCACAAAAGCACTGATAATCACTCAGCAAATATTTTTGGAATTGAATTGAATGCATGATGGAGGTGATAAATATGCTGGGGCTCTGTTTACTTATTTGTTTATTTTATTTATTTATATTGATTTTAGAGACAGAAAGTAAGGGGCAAAAGAGAGAGAAACATTGATATTTGTTGTTCCACTTATTTCTTCATTTATTGGTTGATTCTTTTTAAAAATATATTTTTATTGATTTCAAAGAGGAAGGAAGAGGGAAAGACAGATAGAAACATCAATGATGAGAGGGAATCATTGATTGGCTGCCTCCCGCAGGTTCCCTACTATGGATCAAGCCTGCAACCCCGACATGTGCCCTTGACTGGGATCGAACCCGGGACCCTACAGTCCACAGGCCAACGCTCTATCCACTGAGCAAAACCGGCCAGGGCTTTTTTTATTGATTGATTTCAAAGAGGAAGAGAGAAATGAAAACATTAATGACAAGAGGGAATCATTGACCGGCCGCCTCCTGCACACCCCACACTGGGGATCAAGCCTGCAACTCCAGGCATGTGCCCTGACCAGGAATTGAACTGTGACCTCCTGGTTCATAGGTCGACACTCAACCACTGAGCCATGCTGGCTGGGCTCACTGGTTAATTCTTGTATGTACCCTGACTGGGGATCAAACCCACAACCTTGGCATATCGGGACAACACTCCAACCAACTAGCCACCGGCCAGGGCGCTGGGCCTCTGTTTAAATTGTTTTATAGGAACTTAATCATGCCTGCAACCATCTACATTATTACTTGATAACAAAACTAAGCTAGTTTTATATTCAGTGCCTACTATGTATATCATCGTCTCACTGAATTCTCCCGATGGTACATACTGACATTATTTCCATTTTACATATCAGAAAAACGGGGGGTCAAGCAAGTAGGGTGACCAGTTGTCCCAGTTTGCAGGGACTTTCTTTCAGCTCTAAAACCAAGACTACCCGTCAAAGAAAGAAGATCGGTCACTTCAGCAATAATATCCCTTGCCCCACATCACGCAGGCCAGGGTATACACACAGGTCTGGGCCCTGGCCAGGTAGCTCAGTTGGTTAGAGTGTGGATCTGCATGCCAAGGTTGCGGGTTTGATCCCCCGCAGTCAGGGCACATATAGAATCAACCAATGAATGCAGAAATAAGTGGAACAACAAGTCAAGTTTCCGTCTCTCTCACACACACTTTCTTTTCCCCTCTTTCTCTAAAATCAATAAGTAAAAATAAACACAAGTCTGACAAAATCAAACCCCGTAAGGTTTTATTTTGGCTTTCTGATCAGCCAACATAAATATCTTACTTGGGTACTTTTGGGATAGAATCCAGGCATATTCTTATATTGAATTTGGCTCATGTATTTGGAGCCTACTTGAGACTGGAGCGGGTAGAGGCATAGAATCACAAAATGGATGTTTTTTTGTCAGAGAAAAGGAATCCAGGCTGGGGAATGTCTTTCCTGGAGGACGCCCTTACCCAGGAGTTTGGCTTCATACGGTGTTCTTTGGCACCCCCTCGTGGTTAAGAGATGTAATCCCCTCTTGACTCCCTACACTAGAGAATAGGCAACACACTGGTAAACCATGAGAGTTCTTAATTCTTGGGGAGCATAGAGATTTTGTTTTAAAAAAAAAACTAGAATAGCCTTTTTTTTTTCTTAAATAAAAACTGGTCATACTGTTATAGTCTAGGGTGAGGACAATCAGATACAAAGTTTAAAAGGATGTCAATCCCCGCCCCCCAATAATCAAGACAAATAAATTTCAAAGAAATATTTCAAAAAACCAAAATATCAAAATTTAAAAGGCAGACGGGATATGACCCTGCACTTGCCTTACCATGCCTCACTTTAATCCCGTGACACAAACACAGGAGCCAGGTGGCCCAGCCCTGTGGCAGAGCTCTCCAGTGGAGGACTCCAGAAGGTGGCACATCAAACCTCACCATGGGGAAACAGAAGTGGGCTTTTCAGACTTTTCCACCAAAGAATCTTCATAGAAGAGAGAGCATTCCCTGTTTGAGTAACTAGAGGCCTGCAATAAGCAAGGCATTTCTTTAAGACTCTTGTTTAGGCATATTTTGAATTTGACTTCATAATACATATATATTTAAATATATTCTTATATATTTCAGAGAGAGGAAGGGGGAGGGGGAGAGAGATAGAAACATCAATGATGAGAGAGAATCATTGATGGACTGCCTCTTGCACGCCCCCCAACTGGGGATGGAGCCTGCAACCCGGGCATGTATCCTGACTGGGAATCAAACCATGACTTCCTGGTTCATAGGTCGATGCTCAACAGCTGAGCCAAACCAACTGGGTCATAATATATTCTTTTTGTTGTTGTTAACCCTCACCAGAAGGGGGAGGAGGGTTGAGAAAGAGACAGAGACACAGAGACAGAAAGAAAGGGAGAGAGAGATTGAGAAAAACATGAATGTGAGACACATCGATTGGTTGCCTCCCAAACTCACCCCAACCAGGGGGCAGAGAGTGAACCTGCAACCCAGGTACATGCCCTTGACTGGGAATCGAACCTGCGACCCTTTGGTGTGAGGGCTGACACTCTGACCACTGAGAAACCCCAGTCATGGCTTATTTTCATTTTTGTTATATTACCCGATATTAAAGTATATATACTTCAGAAGTGTACGGAAAAGTGCATTTACCATAACTGTACAGCTCAAAGAACTTTCACAAATAGAGCACACATTCATCAGCACCTAGAACAAGAAAGAGAATAGCACGAGGTCCCCAAAAGTCCCTCCCATGCCCCTTTCCATTCAGTATCACCCAAGATACCTCCTTATTGATATACTAGTGCCCCGGTGCACAGATTCATGCACACTGAAAGGAGATTAATTAGAAGGTGGCCAGGTGGGTGGGACTGGGTGAGACAGGCCTGACATGCCCTGGAGCCATCCCTCAGTCCCTCCCCAGCCAGCAGCACCTGGGGTGGTGCTGCAGCTCGAAGGGCATCTGCGGAGTGAGCAGCGGTTCCTCCAGCAGGTGGGTGCCCCGGCCTGGCCTGCGGGGATCAGACCAAAACCAGCTCAACAACAGGCCTGAGGGGTCCGGGATTGGGAGAGAGCGGTTCTTGGGTGACACACCCTGGAACCGGGCTCCCTCCCCTCGGGTTCTGGGTTATGTCACCCAAAGCTATAAACCAGTCGCAGCTCCTGCGTTGAGTGTCTGCCCCCTGGTGGTCAGTGTGCGTCATAGCTACTGGTTGGACAGTCGGTCACTTAACCTTTTATATATATAGATAACAGCACAGACTAGTTTTGTCTACTTTTGTTCTTTATATAAATGAAATGATCTGAGTTATTTTGCTCAAAACTGTGTTGGTGAGATTAGACCATTTGTGTGTGTGTGTGTGTGTGTGTGTGTGTGTGTGTGTGTGATTGTTCAGTCTCATTGCATTGTATGAATAAATTACAATAGACTTATCCATTCTGTTGATGTGGGCTGTTTTCCATGTGGGACTGTCACACATTGTGCCGGTATG